>NC_091887.1:2824000-3530000 GCF_019399895.1 Cardiocondyla obscurior | reverse complement strand
TTTTGGAGATAACTCCATCAACCATTACCCTCAAATGTCTGTTTCTAAGATAAGAGTTTATAATTTTTATTAGTGTAGGCGGAAATTTATTTTTTATCATTTTAGAGATAATCCCATCAAACCATACTTTGTCAAAGGCCTTCTCAATGTCCAATAGTAACATTACAGTCACTAGTCTCTTATTATAATTTATACTTATATCATTGGTTATCCTTGCTATTTGTTGTACAGTGCTATGATTATTTCTAAATCCAAATTGCTGGTCAATCAAAATTTTGTTTTTTTTTAGTGTAATTATTTAATCTTTTTAGAATAACTTTTTCCATAACTTTACTCATTGTCTGCAGGAGGCTTATTGGCCTATAACTCCCTGACTCTGTTTTATTTTTTCCACCTTTTTTATATATAGGTACGATATTGCTTGTTTTCCAGTGCTCTGGAAAATGTGTTAATTTAATTGCTGTATTTATTATATTGGTGAGTTGTACTAGTGATTTTTTAGTGAAATTTTTAAGAATAATGTTTTGAATTTTATCTGATCCAGGTGCTTTTTTGTTCGGAAGTTTCTTTATAATATTACGTATTTCAGTTGGTGATGTGATGTATTTATGCGAGTCTTTATTGTTAGTTTCTTTCAAATATTGTTGAGTCTGATATATGATATATTCTTGCTTTTCACTGTTGTTATCAATGTCTATATTGTGTACATTTTCGTATTGCTTTGCTAATATTTTAGCCTTTTCTTGATTGGTAACTGCTTCTACCCCATTTGTTATTAGAGCTGGAATTGTTGTATGTTCCGTTTTGAGTACTTTTGTCATTCTCCATAATGTATTGTCACACGGATTGAGTTTTTTAAGTTTTTCGTTCCAAGTATCATTTCTGAATTTTGCAATATTTGTTCTGATTTCTTTGTTTTTATTGTTGAGCTTCTCCTTATATTGTGGATTTCTTGTATTCTGCCACATTTTTCTTGTTTTATTTCTTGTTTTTATTAAATTTAGAATATGAATCGGCAATCTGTCCTTTATCTGTTGTTGTGTTCTATTAGGTATGCTTTTGTTTATACAGTTTTGAATGATGCTAGTAAATCTCTGAACTTCTTTATCTAGTTCATTTGTAGTTTTGATATTATGTACAATGCTTACTTCCTTATCTAGATGTTGCTTAAATATAGTCCAGTCTATTTGTTCATAGTCATATACCATTTTATTATTAATATCTTTATTTTTAATTTGTGACTTTAGCATGAGCATTATTGGATTGTGATCTGAGCTTAATTCATTTAGTACTTTGATTTCAGAGATATTCTTTATATTTTTAATAATTGCTATATCAATGGTTGTTGGTGTATGTCTATTTTCAGGTATGTGTGTTGGCTCATCTGGATATGCTACCATGCAATTATTAGTAATTGCATATTGATAGAGTAAGTTTCCTCTTTTGTTATTAATATGACAATTCCATGCTTTATGTCTTGCATTTAAGTCCCCTACTATTAGTACTCTATTACCTATATTTAACAGCTTATCTAAATCTTTGGTATAAAATTCTTTGTTAGGATTATTATATGTTGCTATCAGAAACACATTATTTGGTAACTTAATACATATATGTTCCATTGCAAGATCCAATCCACAGCTAATTTCTGTGTGAGGTACAGTATTTTTAATCAGCATTATTATACCTCCTGCATGACTATTTATATCTTTTCTTATACATGTATAGTTTTTTATTTTTAATTTAAACTCTGGATTATATCTTGTTTCATTGATCATCATAACATCTATGCTATGCTGATCAATGAAATTAATTAATTCACCAATTCTAGACCTGAGTCCATTAGCATTCCAGCTACAGATTTTTATGCTATTCATTGTCTAATTTATCACAAAAATGTAACAACAGTTGGAATTGCTGCGATGGTAATTGACAATTTTGTATCTGATATTTAAATTCTTTAACTAACTGTAACATTTTTTTAATATTAAATAATTTAGTTAATTCTCGCATTTCTTTGGTTAAATCTAAAAAGTCTGTTAGCTCATTTAAATTATTTTGATTACCCGAGTTTGTACTATATAATTGTTCTCTGTGAGTATTTTTGTATGTGGATGCTCCCAGAACATCTCTATTGGTTTCAGTATTCTTATTCGAAACTTGTGGTTAGAGGATATGTCCTTGTATTATGCTGCTGCGTAATTTATCCTGTTGGTGAAGGGCCTGATTCATAGTCCTGTGCTGATCCTTTCCATCATGATATCGATTGTTTTGTCTGAGTGCTGGGAATTGTTTTCTGTCGCTATAGTTAATTGTCTTTTCTTCAGTATTCAATCCTACTTTTCTGCTCTCTTGTAATTTATCTGCTCTAGTTTCTACCTGTTTTAATCTTGTTAAGTATGCTTGACATATTGTAGCATTGGCTGGATGATTTTTGCCACAATTAGCACATATAGCTGGTGTTGTATTTGGTTTAGAGCATTCGTGCGTGAGGTGATTTTGTGCACATTTTAAGCATGCAGGTTCTACGAAGCAGTTGGCCATGGCATGTCCCCATCCTTGACATCTTCTGCATTGAGTTATTCTTTTTTTGTTAATGTAGCTTTCCCATGTTATTTTCATTCTTCCTATGTATTTAGTGTTTTAAATTAATTGCTTTATTTGTATGTTTTCCATAAATACTAGCATGTATTTAGTTTGTTTTGTGTTTTTTATTAAGGTAATGCTAGCCACTTTGTATCCTGCTTCTTCTAATTCACTTTTTATCTCTTTCAAGTCCGTTTGTATGTGAAGTCCTTTTATAACAAAGGTTCTTCTTTTGTCTTTTCTATCCGTGTATGTATGAAAATTAAGCTTTTTTAATTGCCAGACTCTTTTTAATTTTTCATAGTGTTCATAATTCATTGTAAAAACTTTGGTGAGATCTTCGTGATACTTGATATAAAAGTTTTCCTTGGCAATTTCTTTTAGGGCAGATACAAATTCTTGATGTGTTTCCACTTTACCATGTATAACTAATGGTGATGGTCTTAGTGTTTTGCCTTATTTGCTATGTTTTTCTGTTGTTTTACCATTATTCTGATTTTCTTCTCCTGCTTCAGAGTCACTTTTAAATTCATCTTCTTCCGATTCTTCATCCATTGCTTCTTTATCCTTAAGTATGTCAAATCGATTTGAGCAAGATGCTTGTCCTGTTTTTGTTTTGTAGCTCTTAGTTTTCATGGTAGGTGAATTTAGTTCGTCCTCACTTTTTCTTTTCTTTGGCTTTATAATTACTCTATGGAATTCATTAACAGATGTTTCATCCGTGTGGCTTTCCATGCGGTCCGCCACACGGATTTCCGTATGATTATGGAGGTTAGATGAATCAATCACCTCTGTAACGGTGCACTCGGCGATGCACCGTTCCGGCCACAACATCGGCCGGCCGCCGGACACAACACCGTCCGGCGGGGACCCGGAGCGCGGTGCGCCCCAAACTTTATAATATTATACCACCGGAATAGAACGGCAGCGCGTAGCCGTTCCGCGGCTAAGTCCATCCGCGGACTTAGCCGAGCTCGTCCGAGCGCCGCCGAACCGCGCCGTCGACGTCGAGGTCCGTCGTTTCCGAGCGCGCCGCGTCCCGGGGCCTCGGCGCCATGCGTCGGGACACGTCACGAGCCCCGCTGAGCCCCGGCAACCCTGCGTCGTCACTTTTTATGTATAAAAAGTCGACGCCAGGACTCAGCGGGACCGTCCTGATCCGTTCGCTCTTGAGCGAACAACCGATCCTAGAGCACAAACCACGGGGTGAAGTGCTCTCCGCCTCGGCCAAGGACTCTTGGCTAAACGACGCCGGTCAAGGTGCATCCTGACTCAGCAGTTCCGTTTTGTTCGCGATCCACCGACGCATAATTGTACCGCGTGCATCTATCGAACCGCGCCCATCGCAATCATTGTACCGCGGGCCCCGCCCGCCGTTCCGCGTACCACCGGTCCTACCGAAAAAATCGTTACTAGATCTACGACCCACGCTGAAAACCGCGCCCACCGTTACGCGACACCCACCGTGCCTCCCGTGGGGCATCCGCGACTATCCGCGAATTAACACCTAGCGCACGCGTCGTATCGATTACGATCTACGGATCCGACGCACCCACCGCGTAATTATACGCGCGTCCAGTTCACATTTCATATTTATATATTTGCGTCTACTTATATCGACGTCGCTTGACCAAGCGCACACCGTTGTTATATAATAAATTGTCTTATTTCGATACTAAATTCCATCTCGGTGAATTCAAGACCTACTCACTCGAATCCTGCATTCCGACGAGCGTTACGGGTTCGCTAGCCCGACATTCGAGATACACGACGCAAGCAGGTCGTTTCACCTCTTTATCTTTTAATTTTCGAGTTTAATGAAAGAAAATTCACAACTTTACTTTCAAAAGTTCTCTTTACGATATTAGAGTATTTCTAAAATAATTCGTCTTCCTTTTCTTAAATATTACTTTATATTCAGACGAGAACTGGCGTTTTCAGCGTGAAATGGACGTTGTCTGACAATTTAATTTTAGAATCAAGTATATACAGGCACGTAGTGTATAAATGTATTAAGAGGTCAGCTAGTCCTGACAATTTTGAAAATCACCGAATACAAAATATTTTATATAAAAAATTATGGCGATTCATTTACTTTCTTTTAAATAACATACTATAAATTATCAAAATTATAAATTTGCCGAGTACTAAAAAAATAAAACATTTTGCATGGCGTCTACAACGATATCTGCAAATCTAATTTTCAGTTTGCGCGAGGGAAAACTTTAAAAAGTCTAAGTTAATCAGAAAATAAAATTTTTATAGTTTATTAAAAAAAAAACTACAATGTGACATAGTTTACTAAAATTAATTTTTCAATCAACGTCTATTCGAAGCTAAAGACGCCAGTTTTCGTTCTAAGAATTAGATACAATTAATCGCAAATGTAAATAAGAAACAACAATATACAAAAATAAAATTAAGTTTTAAGTAAGTAAGAACTAAATAGGAATAAAAATTTATTGTCAAAACACATTTTATATTTTGTTGTTCCTGCATGTATAAGAGTATATTTTTAAACGAAATAATAAAATGTTTATTTAAAAAAAAAAAACAGTTTTTGTTCGATATCTGAAACTAAGCAGCGTTGGGCATAGTCTGTACATAAATAAGTAACCGCTTGGGAACACCGTGAAATGTTTAAGTTTTTTGCTTTATTAAAATAACATAAAATTTGTTTTATTATGATTTCATTATTTTAACAATTTCTATTTCATTCAGTGAAATAAGAAAAAAATTTAGACAACATCACACGGTGTTCCCAAGCGGTCACCCATCCAAGTACTGACCGTGCCCAACGCTGCTTAGCTTCAGTGATCGGACGAGAACTTTTTTTTTTTTTTTAATTTCCATTTATTACAAACATTCAAAATACACTCCTATACATGTAGATAACTATATATATAAACGTGTTTTACAAATATGGATAATACTTAGTACCTGCTTAATTGTAAGCTTAACCTAGTTTTGTGACTTATTATATATAACATGTATTTTTGGTATTTTATTTAGTATTAAATCACAGATGTGGTCAGTATTATAAAAATACATTAGCTAAATATTTGATATTATCATTAGTGTGTAGGAAAATATTACATAGCTAATTAGCATAATATAACAAAAAAACCTACTTATATAATATGTGTGTACTTAAGTATGAATTAATTTTTTGTATTTTGCATTATGTCATAGACTAGTGTGCTTGTATTTACATATGAAATATTTTAGCACTTTGGTATGGTAATCTGTGTTTTAAAATAAAGGGAAGATTATAGCTTCTTAAGGCAGTTAGATTTCTAGTAAGATCATTACAATCAAGCTTATTTTCATAGAATCTATTTGCTATGTGTAATATATAATCTAATATATACTCTATGTTTGCTCTTTCATGTAAGTCTTTGATTCTAGCATACCTATTTTCACTTAATATTAGTCTTAGACATTTGTTTTGAAATAATTGTAACAGTTTCAAGTTGGTTTTAGCTACACTGCACCAAACTGGAGCCGCATAAATCATAATTGGTCGTAAAATCATTGTGTAGATTAATCTTTTATTTTCTATAGAGAGTTCAGATCCTCTGACCAACAATGGATATAGCTTTTTTTGTACTGCATATGCTTTGCTTAATGTTTTTTTGATGTGTATTCGAAAATTTAACTTATAATCTAAATAAACGCCTAAGTATTTGACAAGATGAACTGGTTGTGTTTTATGTCCGAAGACTGTTATTGGCTGATATATTCTAGTATTGTTAATTTTGTGTGTGAAAACTATAGTTTTCGTTTTAGTTGGATTAATGGTTATTTTCCAGAGTTTATAGAATTTTTCCAATAGGTTTATGTGTATCTGTATTTGCTTGGCTGCTATTATTGCATTGAAGGAATGAGCATATATTGCTGTGTCATCAGCAAAAAGTGCTATATTAGTTTTAGGAAATAAGGGTATGTCATTTAAGTAGATATTGAAAAGATTGGGTCCTAATACTGAGCCTTGAGGAACACCTGCCTTAATTTTATGTTTGTCAGAAAAGGCATTATTCACCATGACTTTTAATGTTCTATTTTTAAGATAAGAATTAATAAATTTAATTAAAGTGGGTGGATAGTTAAATTTAATCATTTTATATATAAGACCGTCAATCCAGACCTTATCAAATGCTTTCTCTATATCTAATAATGTCATGACTGTTACATTCTTTTTATTATTATTTACACTAATGTCGTTAGTTATTCTTGTTATTTGCTGAACCGTGTTATGATGTTTTCGAAAACCAAATTGATGATTTATTAAGATTTTATGTTTATCTGCGTATTTGTTTAGCCTGATTAGTATTACTTTTTCCATTATTTTACTCATTGTTTGTAATAAGCTAATTGGTCTATAACTGGCTGGTTCGGTTTTATTTTTCTTATTTTTGTAAATAGGAATGATATTGCTCATTTTCCAATGTACTGAAACATGAGATAGTTTAATTGAAGCATTTATTATATATGTAAATTGAGCTAGTGCTTTATTAGTAATATTTTTAAAGATAATGTTCTGTATTCCGTCAGATCCAGGTGCTTTTCGATTTGGAAGCTTTCGAATTATATTTCTCAGTTCAGTTGGTGAAGTTATGTATTTTTACCAGTTATCGTTAGCTGTATTTTGAGTAAATTGATTCGCTTGTATGATAATTTCTTTTTGTTGTTCTGTGTTGATTTCAAGTTCAATATTGTGTACTTGTTCATATTGTTTAGCTAGGATATCTGCTTTTTGTTGATCTGTGATTGCCTGTGTTCTATTTTGAATTAAGGTAGGTATTGTATGATATTCTGATTTAAGTATTTTTGTCATTCTCCATAGAGAGTTATCTTTTGGATTTAATTTTTTAAGTTTTTTATTCCAATTATCATTTCTGTGCTTTGCTATAGCTGAGCGTATTTCTTTACTTTTATTTTTGTATAGCGTTTTATACTGTGGATCTCTTGTTTTTTGCCATTTTCTTCTTATACTATTTCTATAATTTATCATTTTAATAATGTATTGTGATAAATTGTCCTGTACTTGTTTTTGTGTTTTAATAGGTATTGTTTGTTTTATGCTAGTTTGTATATTATTAGTAAATTTTTGTACTTCTTTATCAAGTTCTGTTATAGATTTAATGTTATTTGTTATTTTTACTTTTTTATGCAATGTTTGTTTAAATTTATTCCAGTCAGTTTGTTCATAGTCATACTGTAGTCTATTGTTTGTTTTTTCATTTTTAGTCTGTGCTTTTAATATAAAAACTATTAGATTATGATCTGAACTCATTTCATTAAGTGATAGAATTTCCGAAATATTTCTTATATTTTTATTTAAAGCTATATCTATTGTGGTTGGAGTTCCTCCGTTTTCAGGAATATGAGTTGGTTCATCTGAAAACAATACTGTACAGTTATTTGTAAGTATATAATTGTAGAGTAATCTACCTCTTTTATTGCTAATGTGACAGTTCCATGCCTGGTGTGTTGCGTTGAGATCTCCTACTATTAGGACTTTAGTTCCCACATCTAAGAGCTTATTTAGATCATTAATTTTGTATTCTTTGTTGGGACTATTGTATACCGCTATTAGACATAAATTACTAAATTGCTTAATACCTATGTGTTCCATAGTAAGGTTTTGTCCGCAATTAATATTTACATAAGGAATTGTATTTTTGATTAGCATTAATATTCCTCCAGATTGACTATTATTGTCTTTTCTAATACAGGTGAAATTTCTAACTTTTACTTTAATATTTGCATTAAGCCTTGTTTCATTAATCATCATAATATCTATATCATGATGATGTATGAAATTGATTAACTCTCCTATTCTATTTCTAATTCCATTGGCATTCCAGCTACATACTTTAATATTGTTACTCATTATCTAAGTTATCACAGAATTGAATAAGTAATTGGAATTGTTGAGACTGTGTAATGCAATGTTGTAAATGTTTTCTAAAATCTTGTATTTTTTGTAACATTTTAGCTATATTAAAAATTTTAGTTATTTCACGTATTTCTTTCGCTAACGTTAGAAAGTTCAAAAGATCACCTGTATTGTTTTGACTGCCTATATTACTAATACTAGATGCTTTTAGGGCATTGGAGTAGGTATTCTTTTCGCTTATTGATGTTGATGGTCCTGGAATGCTATTTTCTGCTGTATTAATATTTAAACTTTTATGTTCGTTTTCTACCTGATAGTTAATCCTTCGCTGTGGGGTTGTTTTATGTTGTTGAGATGTTGATGAATTCCATAGTGCAGGAAATTGCTTCTTGTCGTTGAAATTTAGCCTACTTTGAACTGTGTTGTCCATATTTTTATTTTGTTGTATTTTATTTCTTGTTTCAATTAGTTGCAGCCTCTTTATGTACACTTGATATATTGTGGCATTTGCAGGATGGTTCTTCCCACAATTTACACATGAGGCTGGTTCAGTTGGTGGTTTAATGCAATCTTGAGTTAGATGTTTCCCAGCGCATTTAAGGCATGCTGGTTCAGCGTAACAGTTTGTCATGGCGTGTCCCCAACCTTGGCACTTTCTGCACTGTGTTATTCTTTTTTATTAATATAGTGTTCCCATGAGATTCTTGTTTTACATAGGTATTTAATATCTTGATTTAGCTGTTTGATTTGTAGGTTTCCCATAAGTACTATCATATGCTTGGTTTGTTTGGTGTTTTTCATTAGAGAAAGATTTGCAACTTTGTATTTCTTTTCTTCTAGTTCAAATTTTATATCAGTTAAATCTGTATTAATATGGAGCCCTTTTATAACGAATGTCCTTCTTTTGTCATTTTTATTCGTGTATGTGTGGAAGCTTAATTTCATTGATTGTCACATATTTTTTAGAGTATTGTATTGTTGTTGATTTAATGTAAAAACCTCGGTGAATTCTTCATGATATTTGATGTGAAAGTTTTCTTCTTTGAGAACATCTTTAAGCATTTTTACAAATTCTGTATGCGTTTCAATTTTCCCATGGATAACCAATGGTGGTGGTCGTTTATTTTTGACATTTTTGCGTATTTTTGTTGCTTGGTCATCATTTTGATTTTCTTCATGCTCTGAGCTACTTCCTTCATCCATTTCATCATCATTATCTTGATGAGTTAATAGATCGTACCTGTTTGAACAGAGCACTTGCCCTTCCTTAACTTTTGAGCTTTTGGTCTTCATGATATTCTCATATGATTCTTCCTGACTTTTTCTCTTCTTGGATTTAATGATGACTCTTTTAAAGTCATCAGTAGGTGCCTTTTCTACACGGCTTTCCGTTTGATTTTGTAGGTTATGTGCGTTGATGTCCACCGCACTTTTATGTAATTACTATTACAAAATTAAGGATTTCTCCTAGAATTTTATAAGTATGTTTCGGAATATTTGTTAACGTTTTATATTTCTTTTACTATTTCTTTCTTTCTCAATATTTGTACGTCTGTTTCTACACTGATGTGCTAAGTGTACGTGCGCACTCTGCGAACGCCAGACGAAGACTGGACGAGAACTGGCGTTTTTAACGTGGAATGGACGTTGTCTGAAAATTTAATTTTAGAATCAAGTATATACAGGCACGTAGTGTATAAATGTATTAAGAGGTCAGCTAGTCCTGACAATTTTGAAAATCACCGAATACAAAATATTTTATATAAAAAACTATGGCGATTTATTTACTTTTTTTAAATAACATACTATAAATTATCAAAATTTTAAATTTGCCGAGTACTAAAAAAATAAAACATTTTGCATGGCGTCTACAACGATATCTGCAAATCTAATTTTCAGTTTGCGCGAGGGAAAACTTTAAAAAATCTAAGTTAATCAGAAAATAAAATTTTTATAGTTTATTAAAAAAAAAACTACAATGTGACATAGTTTACTAAAATTAATTTTTCAATCAACGTCTATTCGAAGCTAAAAACGCCAGTTTTCGTTCTAAGAATTAGATACAATTAATCGCAAATGTAAATAAGGGACAACAGTATACAAAAATAAAATTAAGTTTTAAGTAAGTAAGAACTAAATAGGAATAAAAATTTATTGTCAAATCACATTTATATATTTGGTTGTTCCTGCATGTACAAGAGTATATTTTTAAACGTAATTATAAAGTGTTTATATAAAAAAAAAACACAGTTTTTGTTCGATCCCTAAAACTAAGCAGCGTTGGGCATAGTCTGTACATAAATAAATAACCGCTTGGGAATACCGTGAAATGTTGTCTAAGTTTTTTGCTTTATTAAAATAACATAAAATTTGTTTTATTATGATTTCATTATTTTAACAATTTCTATTTCATTCAGTGAAATAAGAAAAAAATTTAGACAACATCACACGGTGTTCCCAATCGGTCACCCATCCAAGTACTGACCGTGCCCAACGCTGCTTAGCTTCAGTGATCGGACGAGAACTGGCGAATTTTTCAAATTAAAAAGTTGTTTATTAAATTATTCTTTTACATTTAATTTTATTCAAAATAATTTTTATCATATTTCTAGAAAATAAACAAGTCTATTCATTTACAATGTAGTAATTTCTTCTTCCTGTTGTCTCCTTAGAGCGGCTCTCAGGTTTCTTTCTATATTATATTTTTTCTTCCTTTTGTTGTTGTATCCATAATTTGATTTAAGGTTCGAGTCGTGTTCATTCAACTTCTTTTACTTTAAGATTTTTAGACCAAATAAAAAAATTGTATAAAAAAATTTGGTGGCCCTTTTCTAATTTTTCTGATTTATGATTTATGATGAAATATGATATAAACTCTAACAGCAAACAAAAACAAAAACAAAAATAGAAAAACTAAACAATGTTTTCCTTGAAAAGGGGTTTAACTCTGAATATTTATTCTTAACTTTACAAAGTTATTTTATTTGATTCTTTTTATTCCAGCCACCAGTACGTGTTTTTGTTTTCTCTGTGTTTATCATTTTTGTCTTCTTCCGAAAGTGCCATGCTGTATCTTAGATCTTCATTATCTTCTTCGCAGTTTGTTCTTGGTTTGTATTTTATTTTTTTTTATGTTTTTATGTCTTTTTATGTGGTAAATGGTTGATATATTGTTCTCGTCCTGTATATAATTTTTACTGTCTAAATATAAAAAAACTTCCGGTGGTATATATCCTGTTGCCATGGTTCTTTGATAGTATTGAGGATTCGGGTACACAGCACTCGCTATTAGTTGACTTTGATCATTTTCAGCTACTCTCACAAAATATTTTCTTATTTGTTTTATTATAAATGTGTCTATCCTATTGATTTTTGCATTGTTGTAGATACTGGTGTTACTATACGCTCTTCTATAATTTGAGCTTGGTGAGTTATACATGTTCATGCAAATTTTCAAACATTTCCTTTCAAATAGTCTAAGTTTTTCCATCTGTGATGCACTTATATTAAACCATATAGGGCTGCCATATGTAAGTATCGGCCTGATTAATGTCTGGTAGCATATTATTTTTATTTTTTTGTGTAAATATCTTGATCTGAATAATCTAGTGTGTGAGATGAATATTCCTCTTGCTTTTTCGAGTTGTTTTTCTATGTGGTAATTGTAATTTAACCTTTCGTCCAAGTGTATTCCCAGATATTTAACTATTTTTTATGCGGAATAGTTTCATTATTTCTTTTTTCATTTATGTGAAAATTTTTATATGTTCTTTTAACATTTCTGTTTGCTTCTGGTAGTGGCATTCTAAATAATATTGTTTCACATTTCTGTGTATTTATTTTTAATTTCCATGAATGAAAAA
The DNA here is from genome assembly GCF_019399895.1 of Cardiocondyla obscurior. NCBI lineage: Eukaryota > Metazoa > Arthropoda > Insecta > Hymenoptera > Formicidae > Cardiocondyla > Cardiocondyla obscurior. The sequence continues at coordinate 3,517,649 of NC_091887.1, read as the reverse complement.
ATTGTTGTATTCTTTCAAATAAATCCTGTAATTTTGTTTGTATTGTTGTTATCCATTCATCTGTATGATATATTATCAAGTCATCCGCAAACGCTGTAGATCTAACTGGATGATTCGATGTTAGGTTGAAAAGTTTTAATACATCTGCTGTGAAGATGTTAAATAGTATCGGTGCGTTTACTGTTCCCTGCTGTAGTCCGTTTCTAAGTGTAAATGTTGTTGTTGAGGTTTTCATATCGCATGCTGTATAAAATTTTCTTTCCGTTATCATGGTTCATATAATTTCAATTAGTTGCGTCGAAAAGTCTTCTTTCATTAATTTGTATATTAAACCTTTGTGCCATACCGTATCAAATGCTTTTTCCAGATCTATTAAACAGGCTCCCACACATTTTTTATCATTAAGTGCCCAGCATACATCTGAAATGAGTTTATTCACTGCATGTATCGTTGAGTGTTTAGCTCTAAATCCAAACTGATTGTCTGGTAATACTTCCTTATCGCTGCATTCTTGTAAAATCATATCATTAATGATCATTTCAAACACTTTTTCTACATTTGGGAGAAGACTTACTGGTCGATAACTGCTAGGATCATCTAATTTTTTATTTTTTTTAAGTATTGCTACTACCTTAGCTGTTTTCCATTCTTCTGGAAAGATTCTGTAATTTAATAAATTATTAAAGATTACTGTGTATGTTTTTATTATTTTGCTAGGTAGATGTTTTAGTACTATATTTGGAATGTTATCGTATCCGCTTGATTTTTTATTATTCAGTTTCCTGAATTTTCTTTCTGTATCTTGTAAATTAGTAAAAAAAACGTTTTCATCTTGTGGAGGATTTAATGCATTATGTTTAGAATTGACTTCAAATAATGCCTTTTCATTTTTTTTATCATGTTCAATTTTTTCTATAATTTGTTTTGTCTTGTTATTTATTGTTTCTGTAAATTTAGGATTTCCTATTATGCTTTCATTACTTGTATTTGCAAAAAAAACTCCAATTGTATTTAATTTATCTTTTATGTTTGTAATTATTGCTTGATTCTCTTTGTTTTTCGTTTTTTCTTCCAAATTTATGTTGAAATTTTTAAGTATTTCCTGTTTATTTTTATTCAATTTTAATGTTGCTATTTCCGCTGGCTTTTTTTTCCTAAATATTTGGTTTATCTTTGGGTACATTTCAGCTGAATTATTTTGTGGTATATTCTTGATCTTTTCCTCCCAGTATTTGTTTATTGACTTTGAAAAATCCTTTTTTATTTTAGTTCCTAGTTGTTTTATCAGTTCTTTTAATATATTTATTATGAGTATATCCGCATTTGTCTGTGTTCTTTGTAATTTGTGTAGTTGTGTGAGTAATTGCCCTTTGAGTCTTTTCGTTCTTTTTATTTCTGACGTGATATATGAATCTGTTGAGTTTTTTAACTTCATTTTTGGAATTTTTTCTCTTATATGTATTTGAATTATTTTTTCAGTTTCTGTTAGGATATCCTTTATTTCTTGATGTGTAAGATTCCTCTCGTATAGAATGTTAACTGTATATGAATTTGCTAATTCTTTAGTGAAATCTTTCCAATTTACTTTTTTGTAGTTGAGTTTATCTTCTTTTTTACTTATTTTTATTTGCAGTTGTGTATTTTCTGCAAGTGTGACAACTATTATCATGGCTTCATGATCACTATCATATGCTAAATTTGATAGTTTGTTTCCTTCGATCACGTTTTTTAGTTCTAATCTTGCATCTATTAAAGCAATATCCAGATATGAGCTTCCTGCAGGATATGAAGGAAATTGAGTGCTATACACTTTTATTTTATGTTTATGCTCATTATTTCTAATCCAGTGGGCTAGTGCTTTTTCTCTATAGTTTGAAGTGTCGTTGTTCCAGTCTCCGTGCTTTGCGTTTAAATCTCTTGCGAGTATGTAATAGTTGTTGTTTTTATTTAATTCTAGAATATTTATAAGTTCGTCTAGTTCGGGAATGAATTCTTTTTGGTTTCCACATCTAGCGTATGCTGCAATTAGTAATAAGTTTCTTCCTGTGGTCGTGTTAATTTTTATTACGGTGTGTTCAAGTACTGTATTTGAATTTGTTTTATGTGTATCTATTATTTGGTAATCTATATTTTTTTTAATAATTATGGCTGTGCCACCACCTTTCCTATCTTTTCTGTCGTTTCTGATTATGTTGTAGTCTTTAAATGTCATGTTGTGGTTTTGTTTTAATTTTGTTTCTGATACTAATATTGCGTCCGGGTTTTGTGCTTTAATCATATCCATCAGTATTGCTCTTCTGTAATTAGCTGCAATTGAATTTACATTGATTGATATTATTTTCAATCTGCTTCTCAAATTGTTTACATTCTGTGAATTACTCATTTTGAGGTAATATTGTATCTATTATGTTTATGACATAATTTAATTTAGTTTCCGTATTTTCAAGTGATCTTGCAAGCATATCTATTTGTTCTTGTTGTTTATGTAAGAGAGACATTAACTGTTTTTGAAAATTTTGTCCTATTTGACTATCTTCCGTATCTTTTATCGTTGCATCTGTTGTTTTATTCTGTGTGTTTATTTTTAGTTTCTTTGTTTCTGTATAACTCTGAGACGGGTTTATCCCTGCTATTTCATTCTTTTTATTTTTTAACGCATCCGCAAAGCTAATATTTTCACTGATTTTTGTGCTTAATTTATTTATTCTAATATCTTTATTTACTTGTATTTGTTGTTTACGTTCAGCTGTTTTTTTTTAATTTGTACTAATATTGGGCATCCTCTATATGATGCTGGATGTCCGTAATCTTTACAATTAATACAGTATAGTTTTTCCTTACTTATTTCTGTTTCTTGTGTTAGTTTACATTCCTTTGGTCCATGTTGAATATTGCATTTTACACATCTATATTTTAGATTGCAATTTATAGCCACATGTTCTAATCTTTGGCAATTTTTACATTGTATAATATCTTTTTTCGTTAGTTTTTTCCATGTCACCACATGATGGCAAATTCTATTAATTTTTGTTAAATTATAAAATTTATTTCCAGTTTGCAATTGAACTAGGAATATAGACAATGGTCTATTCTCTTCTCTCGATTTTCTTGTTGTGAAATGTGTTACTTTGATAAACTTCATTTCCTCTGTTTCAATTGTCTTTAATTCTTTGAGTATTTCCTCTGGTTCGTATGTATGATGTAGTCCTTTGAGCAGGACTGTTGTTGTTTTACTGCTCTTTGGTGTGAACGTGTAAAATGCAGTATTTGCTGCTTCTAGCAGTTTCTTAGTTTTGTGATGTCTACTTCTGTGTACGTTCTTAAGGTATGTTTGTAATTGTTTATCTTCTTAATTGTAAATGGTATCTTACCTAATCCTTTTATGATAAGTGTTTCTGTGTCTTTAGGTGTCTGATAAATTATGTTGAATGGAGGGTATTTATCTTTTTTCTTTTTTGTGTCTTTCTTCTTCTATCTCTGACATGTGTTCTTCTTTTCCATCTTCAAACGTTATATTGTCTTGACTAGAAATTCCTGGTGTTTCATTACTATTATATATTTTTGGCTGGTCGTTTTTTGTTTTGATAATTTTATTTATTTCACTATTTTTTTCTTTTAGTTCTTCTATGAAGTTAATTACATTTCCATCGTCTATTTCCATTTCAGGTATCAATGTATCTAAAATTTTAAATGTATTTTGTGTTGGTAAATTATATTCTACTTTGTTGTTTTTTTTGTTTTCCGATGTACTTTGCATATCGTCTATCATTTGAACACGTGCTTTTGCTAAATTAGGTTCAGGATTAATTTTTTTAACTTTATTATTTTTTTTAATTATCTTATAATATAGTTTTATAAATATATCTTCTTCATCTAATAATCTTTTCGTTAACAATTCTCTGGTTGTTATATTTATCATTTTTGGCGGTAATCTCTGGTTTTCTTCTTCCATTGATATTGAGGTTAGTTCCTCTTTCTTCGTTATTACTCTATCAATGTCTATGTTTCTTATTGTTTCTTCCATTTCAACATTAACTATATTCAGTATTTACTGTTTTAGATAATATCGATGTTTAATTACTATACTTTTTACTTGTCCTCTTAAAATATTGAATTCTTTGACTCGATCGTTCCGTTCCGGACGAGAACTCGACGAGAACTGACGAGAACTGGCGTTTTCAACGAGAAATGGACGTTGTCTGAAAATTTAATTTTAGAATCAAGTATATACAGGCACGTAGAGTATAAATGTATTAAGAGGTCAGCTAGTCCTGACAATTTTGAAAATCACCGAATACAAAATATTTTATATAAAAAACTATGGCGATTTATTTACTTTTTTTAAATAACATACTATAAATTATCAAAATTTTTAATTTGCCGAGTACTAAAAAAATAAAACATTTTGCATGGCGTCTACAACGAAATCTGCAAATCTAATTTTCAGGTTGCGCGAGGGAAAACTTTAAAAAATCTAAGTTAATCAGAAAATAAAATTTTTATAGTTTATTTAAAAAAAGGCTACAATGTGACATAGTTTACTAAAATTAATTTTTCAATCAACGTCTATTCGAAGTTGAAAACGCCAGTTTTTGTTCTAAGAATTTGATATATCCCGAGCCCTTAGCAACAGAGGCTCGGGAATAACGCCGGAATGTCGCACGCGCGCGACCGTTTAGCTTGATCGGCAGAATACCGCCGATCAAGGTAACCCGGCATTTCCGGCCGGGACGCGAAGTCCGAGGACAGTCGCGGTTGCCACCCGCGATTCCGCTGATTGCTATGAATTTTGGCATAGCAACAGTAGGAGATATATAGGGGCAGCCGCGGCCCGGACAGTCAATCGCTACTAAGTATCACGCGTGGAATATATAATAACGAATAATCAGTGCAAGTGTGAGTCTGTAAAAAGAAGGGAATAAAAAGAATTCAATCGGTGTAACTAAGAAGACGACTTTATTTTCCTTTCGACTACAATTTCCTCCGGAGAACGAACCCCACGGCACCCCCGCGGTGTAACACTGGTGGCAACGGTGGGATTCGCCCTCCGGAGTTAAGTCGCCCTCGTGTCGTCGCCCTCACTCCTATTGGGCGTACGACTGGTAGTGCGGGACCTCTGCAACAAACAAATAAAAAAATTTGTGAGAACTCATTTATGAATGAGAAGATAGAAGAATACCATAAGCAAGGGAGAGCCAGACGTGAAACCTGAGCATCCCCTGACCAGCGTAACTACGAAGCAGCAGCCACGCAGATAAGCACCCAAGCAGACCGAATACGAGATAGAGAAACGTACAAGCAGCCAAGCTGAGAACATCGCGACTCATCAGCTATCAAGCAGCATGCTGTTACCGGCGCTATTGTAAGTTAGTTATATATATGCATGCAAGGCGAAAAGCGAATAAGATTATATGTACCGCGGCAAATTCCTACTACACTGTCACACGTCGCGCCTATCGTGGTTAAACGGCATTACCGAGCCCGAAAACCTACAACCGATCTTTAAAAGAATTCCGTACAGGCCGACGAATCAAACGCGAAGTTTTATTTGCGAAATAACGGTAGACGACGAAATCTTGGACCGCGATAGCGCGATATACGAATTTACGAACGGAATCTCCCTCCCTGTACCCATGTATTCGGGCAACGCGAGTTTCGTGAATTACCGAGAAGTTGAAGAACCCGGTAATCAAAGTCGCCGATCGTCAATAGGATCGATAGTGAGCGAAATATTTGCACCCGAAGACCAGCGATTTGTATTCATGATGACCGATAACGGCGAAAAAAACGAGCCCTCGCTTACAGGCGGGGAAGGCGCGAGAGCGCGAACCTCACACGGCGAAAACTCTATCGGCAACACGGAACCCGGCGCGAACACAAATACAACACAGCCGCAGTGCCGACACTCCTCACCGATCTCGCGACCAGGCGGCACGACGCGCGACGACGCGATGCTGACGATACTCCACGCAATATCACTTACCGCAACGCGAGTAGAAAGATTGGAGAACGAATACCTCGCGCAAAGATACGGCAGCAGGCTCAACAGAACGGCGGACTCTTTGCAGCACCCCGTGCCACCCCCGCGACGGCCCCAAAGAGATGTACGACATTCTCTTAACAACCCGCGGCAATACTTAACGCTGCAAAACGCAATCGGATTTTGTTATATGCGGTATTGCTATTGAACTGTATTATAATAATTAACATGGATACATAAGTAATTAACGTAATATAATATCTTACCCCAGCTGTGGGTTCACATATGTTCTCTGCTAAGATCCTAAGCAAAAGTGATATCTAGATAGGATACTGCAATGCATAGCCATTCACGCATGCGCACTCACACACAACCGTATAACTATACAACACCTCCCTCCAATTCTCAAAATTAAATATATTCACATGGTGTGAATCTATGTGGTTGCGTTCTTACACGTTGTGAACGTCTAACTGAAGGTTCAGGTTCTTCTACATGTTGTAACCCGACCCTGGCAACAGCAAGGCCGCGCACGCGAAGGCGCAGGCCGGGTTAACAACCAGCGTCGATCGGATCTTCCGATCGCGGAATCCGCTGACCGATCGACGCCTTGCACTTTTCGCATAGGCAATGACCGAACGCGGTCACTGTCCTATGCGCCCGAAATCCGCGGACTGTTGCTTTTCCGCCTTAGCAACAGTCGCGTATAAAACCCGCGGCCACCGAACGCCCGCGCGTCATTCTGATAATTACTTCGACGGGGTAACGCTGCCCAAAGTCTAAGAACACAACCAAAGGAAAATAAAGGACATCTACGTAAAACAGAAGTTTATCTTTTATTTCGGCCCTCGCGAATATACATAAGAACCGGGAGGACGGACCCCTTGCACCGTCGCGGTGCAACATACAACATCATTTTTCCCATTCTCCTCATTATCGCTTACATTTTCATTCTGCTTATCGTTACTACCGTCTATAACGCGATCATTTAATTCACATACCTTATTATTATCTATTCGCTTAATTAACTGGTTAAAATGTCTTTTATAAATCTGACCGTTTGCTTCGATAAGGTACATACATGAACCTTGTCGCGCTTTAATTACGCCTGCTTGCCATTTTTCTTCCCGCTTATTATAAACTCTAAATTGTATGGCATCGCCTATCTCGAAGATTTGACATTTCTTATCATTGCTCACACACATCTTATCATTATATAATAACATTCGTTTATTTACGCTCGGTATAATTAAGTCAAGTCGCGTACGTATATTTCGTTTAAACATCAATTGCGCTGGACTTTCGTTCGTAGCACTGTGCGGTGCTCTGCGATAATACATAAGAAGGTTTGCCAGCTTCATCTGCAACGTACCCGTTTCTGTTGCTAACTTTTTAAGTCCGGTTTTAACAATTTGTACATATCTTTCAGCCTGACCATTTGAACTCGGGTAATACGGTGCACTGGTTATATGCTTAATACCGTTTTCCTTTATAAATTTGTTAAATTCGGCTGACACCAGACTTGGCCCGTTATCGCTAACAATTACTACTGGTATTCCAAATCTCGCAAAGCATTCTCTCAAACAATCTATAGTAACCGCGCTTGTAATTTTAGTAATTTGGTAAACTTCAAGCCATTTTGTATACGAGTCCACTATAATTAAGAAGTATGTTCCTTTAACTGGACCAGCAAAATCAATATTGACTCTGTACCATGGGGTACTCGGGTATTCCCACGGATGTATTAATTCCTTTTTAGGATTATTGATTTCTTTCATGCACGCATTACAATTCTTTGTAACTTCCTTAATATCCTTTTCCATGCCTCGCCAATAACAATATGATCTCGCTATAGCTAACATTTTTGACGTGCCTACATGTCCTTCGTGTAGTTCGCTTAATATTCTATCTTTTAACGTTTCCGGTATTACCACTTTAATTCCTTTCATTAAACACCTTTGCTGAATGGAGAATTCCGCTGTTTTATTCTCCTCACTTTCCCCTTCTAAAACTGCTCTAAATAATTTCGATAATTCTTTATCTTTTTGTGTTTCTCGGGCTATTTCTTTAACAGTGAGTGGTAGCATTGATAATTGATTCATTTCAAATAACATAGGTTCATCCTTGTATTCCGATATTTCTTTTTCTACGGGAAATCTTGAACAAAAATCTGCGTTCGCGTGTTCGCTCGACTTACGATATTCAATCCTATAATCAAATCCTGAAAGAAATATCGCATAATGAAGCATTCGGGTGGCACTTAAAATTGGTAATGATGCATTTGGCGAAAATATAGATAGTAGGGAATAAACACGGGTTTTGAGGAGGCGAGGCCAGGGAGACCGTATCCGTCACCCATTCATACCCCCGGTCTCTCTTCCCACCTACGGCTACCTTCCCCGCGCTCCTCATCGCGGTTTTTCCGTCCCTCGCCTCCTCAACGCTCCTGAGTTAGAACCCGTGTTTATTCCCCCATCACAACACCCCCGCGCTAGCAGCCACCGTCAATATATATATATTATAAATAAATAAATAAAACTTACGTTTTAATTTTGCCGCATTTTTTTCACCGGCGGCAATTCGCTGTCCACGAAAGCGAATCGTTTCCCGTGGGTGCACAAGTTCATCCGCTTATCAATTACGTATCCACACTCGTCACCCACGGGATTTTCAAGAACTGAACGAGGAGTTCTATCAAATGTTAATGTTTCTCCTTGTTTGCACTCACCGCGAATATGATTGTCAAAATATAAGCTCAATTGAGCTGTACAGTTTTTTCGGTGTGTGCCACACCACACACCGCCTGCACTAAACGGGGTGCGATCCCCCAACTCGCGACGCGCAAGAATATGTAGTAGCGACGAACACTTATTTTTATCCATTAAGAAGGCTCTTAATTAGACGTGTTACGCTTGAAAAATCAGCATACGACTGGCAGGCGACAGCTACGAGTTCACTGCAGACAGTCAGAAAGTAAAAACGAAAGCATTTTTTTATCAACAACAGTCCCGAAGGTGTGACATATACTCATGAGAATCTTTTACAGCGTTTAGCACGTTTGAAACTTAAGATGCATTCTATCACACAATGAGAGAGATTAAGAAATTATTTCATTTAAAAGATGCATTCTATCACACAATGAGATTAAGAAATTATTTCATTTAAAAGATGTATCCCGAAAATGTGACATATACTTACGCAAATCTTTTTACATTTAATTCTGAGTTTTTTAAAGAAATATATATATGAGATCAATCAGTAGTTCATGGATATTGGGGAAAAAAAATGCAACAATAAAAAATTTTTAATATAAACATTTAAATTATATATTTATTATAAAATATAACATTATTTGTATATTTTTGATGGCAATAAAAAATGTTTTTAATATAATACAATATAATACAATATAATATAATACAATATAATAAAATAAAATATAATATTACTTTCGCGCTCCAAATACTAGAGCTAGCAGCTCACAATCAATAATTTGATTCCCGTCATAATAATCGCTAGCATGTATCGCGCTTATAACCTCGTCACGATTTTTAGCAGTGGAAGCGATGCTAGCAAATCGTACAAATTTTGAATCAATTATTTTAAGAAAAGATGTTAATTTATTAAATGCTAATGTAATACACTCGTCAAGATCAATCATTTTAAGAAATGTTGATTCTATCATCATTAGGCATTTGCCAGCCGATTCAAATCGCAGGACATCCACGCCATTAAAGCTGCGTAGTCTGGCTGTCAGCGCACCGAGGTATACGAAGTCTTGAAAATTTTTAAAGTCATTGTGGAGCAAACTTAATATGTTTGCGCGATACTCGCAGAGTGATTTCCAAGCCTCGAGAGATAGCGACATTTCCAATCCTCGATTATCGCCAATAATAATTTCCACAAAACTAGGTGTTCCAACATTAACACCAATTTCTAAATATTTACAACTCGTGGCTGTCAATGCATATCGCTTACACAGAATACGGACTGCGCGATCTTTAGATGAGCTAGTGTAAAAACAAAAAATGACCATATAAAGTTTTTATTAAAAAATTTTTTAGTTAGAAAAAAATTAATACTCACTCATTATTCGCACACGATGTGCTAGATGCATTAGCTGGCGTGTAATAATTCATATTACTCGCATATGATGTATTAGCCGGCACATTAAATTCCATATTTGCATCAGTTGGCACGTAAAAATCCATCACATTAAGAACGATAATAACAGATCAGTTTGATGCGCGTGTTACATTTAATGTGATATAATTGTTCCGAGATTTTTTTATATATATATCCCCACCACTAATAAGAAATGCATCAATTAAGTGGGGGGATTAAATCTTCAAACTGTGTAAGTTTTATTCCTAGGCAACACACACAGGACACATGTTGCATGGAATTATCATATACATTGGAAGTCCACAATTACCACATGATCTACCACATAATGCGTTTTGACTATCAATTTCATGTTTGCGAACGGCAATCATTGGCCCACCCACATCAGCTAAATTAATCATACATGGTGCACATACTGCAATAGCTTCACTAGGTGTGCAATAATAAAAAGACAGCATACAATGTTTAGTACGTCCATTAAGCGCGAAAAGTTGTGGTGAATCTATTTCTCGAGAAATACAATCTTCAAGATCTTCACTTTGATCACTCATATAATCACTATCGTTGGGCAATCCAATATCGTCCTCATCAGATAAATCCATTAATTCTTCATTGTCATTTACAGCATTTAAATCAGCCATATTCTCTTAACACGAAATATAAATTTAGTGAACTGTCACCCGATGGTATATATATATAGACCACATTTTGTAGGTAATAGTGGGGATCACAAGCATTAGTCTTAAAATAAAAAATGACATCATAAAGATTGCATCAGAAATGTAAGATTTGCGGGCACCACACGTGCTACCGCACTGCATTGGAAATGCAAGATTTGCAGACGCCGCACGTGCCAGTTATCTCAGGCAATGGTGTGGATTACAAGCGTTTAGTCTAAAATGAAAAAACAGTGATTTTATATAGGCGATAATGTTATGAAGATTGCATCAGAAGCGCAAATTTGTAGGCGCCGCTATTAAAATGTAATAAAAATAATATCATATAAAATTGCAAGATTTGCGGATACCACACGTGCTACCGCACTGCATTGGAAATGCAAGGTTTGCAGACGCCACACGTGCCAGTTATCTCAGGCAATGGTGTGGATTACAAGCGTTTAGTCTAAAATGAAAAAACAGTGATTTTATATAGGCGATAATGTTATGAAGATTGCATCAGAAGCGCAAATTTGTAGGCGCCGCTATTAAAATGTAATAAAAATAATATCATATAAAAATTGCAAGATTTGCAGACGCCACACGTGCCAGTTATCTCAGGCAATGGTGTGGATTACAAGCGTTTAGTCTAAAAATGAAAAAACAGTGATTTTATATAGGCGATAATGTTATGAAGATTGCATCAGAAGCGCAAATTTGTAGGCGCAGCTATACACATGTGCTGAAAAAATACTAAGCAAAAATTTGTAGACACCACATGTATGTCACTTATCACAATATGCACGTGCAAAACTGCTAACATTAGAAAAAATATAAAATTATCAAGCGGCTTCCAGTGTTTCATCTGTTCTCCATCGTTATGAAGGTTAATACTTAAAAATGCTGACATAATCGCTATGAATTCATTGAACTTACTTAAAAATGTAAACGTAGCAGTTTGTCATATACCGCATATAAAACTGTGGAGCATACATCACATTTTATCATTTAACATATTGAAATCTCGAGAATAAAAATGGATCGACGAGAGCAACAGCTGACAGCGCAAGCAGATCGATTGACTTTAGAAGAATTCAATGCATGGAATCAGCAATGTGAAGAATATATCAAATTATTGGAGGACCAGGGGCGAAATAAACGCGCAAGATTATCAATCGGTGCGAAGCAATCACTAGTTGCATGTATTGCACGTATCGAAAGTTTAAGAGATTTAACAAAACAACGTTTCATTCATGTGGGTGCTGGACATAATACAAAAAATAAAGGACTTCGATGGAGTGAAATTGACACAGCTTTTGAAAGCCGCATATTAACTGGTGTGGTAATTAATTCAAACTATATCGAGCCTCGCAAATTTCTGGAAGATGCGCAAGACATTGTATTAAAGCATGTGCAAAATGTTATGCATAAACATAACAATATAAAAATTAATGTTGTATTTAATGGTGAATTTGTGGCTAACAATAAAACTGCAAATAAAAGTGTGTGCACAAAAAACTGTGAACTCTTTCGTTCAAGTGATCTACAAGAGTGGTACGAGTCACACATTATCGAGCCTATTCTCGCATCCTTGGATGAATTTCAAGAACGTGACAGCGGGTGGGCACTGTCGCGTATACATAATTTGATGATAAATGTAAATAAACACAATCCATTACATGCTGGGTGCCATGTGATATTACCACAGGAAATTAAAATGAAAAGAGCTGTGATAAATATACAATCTGCTGACAATGCATGTTTCGCATGGTCAGTGGTAGCCGCTCTATACCCAGCCGAGAAACATGTGGATCGAATAATATCATATCCACATTATGCGACAGTGTTAAATCTTGAAGGTATTGAGTTTCCAATAACTATGAAACATGTTAAAAAATTTGAAAATCTTAATAATATTTCCATCAACATATATACGATTGAGAAGAAAAAAATTCTGCCAATACAACTCACAGATAAAGTACGAGAGAGACACATTCATTTGTTGTACACACAGCGAGATAATGATGTTGGACATTTTTCATTGATAAAAAATTTATCACGTCTTATAAGTTCACAGCTTAGTAAAACAAAGAGTAAAAATATTTTTGCGATCGGTAAGTATAAAATGTAAATAAAAATGTTTTTTCTTTTATACAATAAAAATTTTTTTTTAATGCATTTATACAATAAAAATTTTTTTTAATGCATTTATACTCTTTATTCCAGATGCTTACATTACTTTAGTTCAAGTGAAAGATTAATGGTACACAGCGTAGATTGTGGAAAAATTAATGAGTGTGCAATTATATTACCATGTGATGAAAAAAAATGGTTAAGTTTTGACAACTATACTAGAAAGGAACGAGTTCCATTTGTGGTATATGCTGATTTGGAATGTACCCTAGAAAAAACGAATGCTGACTCCACCACATCTACATGCGCACACCAACATCATAAGGTTTTTAGCATAGGGTATTATGTATGCTGTTCATACAATAAGTCGCTATCAATGTATCGGTTTCATCGCGGTAATAACTGTGTTGCATGGTTCGCCGAGGAACTTAAAAATTTAGCGCATAATGTAAAAACAATTTTATCAGCTAATGTACCCATGGCTGATTTTACACGAGACGAGTTGGAAAATTTTAACAAAGCTACACATTGTCACATATGTGAAAAACCATTTGTATCAGATGACATACGAGTCCGCGATCACTGTCACTTAACCGGTCGATATAGAGGACCAGCACATTCAAATTGTAATATAAATTATATGGATTCGAATTGTATTCCCATAGTTTTTCATAATTTATCGGGTTACGATGCACATTTTATTATCAAAGAAATTGCAACTGCCTATGAAGGAACTATAGAACTGCTTCCCATAACGAAAGAGAAATATATATCATTTACAAAAAATGTTAAAAGCACCACTGATAATAGAAATAATTGTATAAAATTAAGGTTTATTGATTCATTTAAATTTCTAAATACAAGTCTTGAGAAGTTAGCATCATTTCTAAGTAAAGATAAATTGCGAGTGTCACGATATGAATTTTCTAATCTAACTAATGAAAATTTTGATTTATTAACACGTAAAGGAGTCTTTCCATATGAATATGTTGATAGTATTGAAAAATTGGAAGATGTATGTTTGCCTCCACGTGAATCATTTTACAGCTCATTGACTGATGATACAGTATCCGAAAATGATTATGCACACGCTATAGATATCTGGCAACGATTCTCAATTCAAACGCTCGGAGAATACAGTGATCTGTATTTAAAAACAGATGTCTTGTTATTAGCTGACATATTTGAAAACTTTAGAGACAGCTGTATAGTGAGTTACAAACTTGACCCCGCATATTATTACACCTTACCAGGTTTTACGTGGGACGCGATGTTAAAACACACGGGTGTAAAATTTGAACTTCTTACTGACATTGATATGGTTATGTTTATTGAACGCGGTATACGCGGTGGTTTAAGTCAATGCTCAAGCAGATATGCATGTGCCAATAATAAATATATGCAGTCATATGATTCATTAAAATCATCAACATATTTAATGTATTTTGATGTTAATAATTTGTATGGATGGGCGATGTGTCAACCGCTACCATATGCCGATTTTCAATGGGTTGACAATGTTTCTAATTTCGATGTGATGAGTGTGCCACCAGACTCACCCAATGGTTATATTTTCGAGGTTGATTTAGAGTATTCACAACGTTTACACGATGCGCATGCCGACCTACCATTCTGTCCAACGCGCGATAAGCCACCCGGTAAGCGGCAGGACAAGCTTCTCGCAACCTTATATGATAAGAAGCGTTACATCATTCATTATCGCAATTTACAGCAATGTATTAATCATGGACTGCATCTTACAAAAATACATCGCATATTACAATTTAAACAATCCCCATGGCTACGTGTTTATATAGAACTTAATACCAAATTTAGAACGCTTGCAAAAAATGATTTTGAAAAAAACTTGTATAAATTAATGAATAATGCAGTATTTGGAAAAACTATGGAGAACGTGCGTAATCATGTTGATGTAAGGCTCGTAACACATTGGGAGGGCAGATTTGGTGCTGAGGCATTGATCTCAAAACCGAATTTTCATAGTCGTAGCATTTTCGCCGAAAATCTGGTAGCGATTGAAATGCGCAAACTTGAAGTGAAATTTAATAAACCGATCTATGTTGGAATGTGCATTCTGGACATATCTAAAACATGTTTATATGAATTTCATCATGAGTACATGCAACCTCTTTATCAAAATAAATGTAAAATTATGTATACTGACACAGACAGTCTTATATATCATATAGAGTGTGAAGATGTTTATGAGATTATGAAACGTGATATTAATAGATTTGATACAAGTGATTACGCTTGTGACAATGTGTATGGTATTCCACAAGTCAATAAAAAAGTACCAGGTTTGATGAAAGATGAAAACAATGGAGCGATCATGACTGAATTTATTGGACTTCGAGCAAAAATGTATGCATTACGAGTAGATGGTAAAAAGATACAAAAAGATTAAAGGTGTTAAGAGTAATGTTGTCGCCAAGAAGATAACGTTTGATGATTACACACGATGCTTGAAGGAGGAAATAGAAATGACGCGTCAGCAAACATGTATAAGATCTAAGCTGCACGAAGTGTATACTATACGTGAGGAAAAAACTGCTTTAAGTCCATATGATGATAAACGATATATTATACAGGATTCTATTGAAACATTACCATGGGGGCATTATAAAATACCGTTGTAAAAAATTTTTATATATTATACATTATACATTATACATTATATATTGTTAATAAAAAAATTTTTAATTATATAAAATTCTTATAAAACGTTATTCTTGCATATCCATGAGTTATGTGAATTATTGAATCCCAGCCACTTTACATAAACATTATTTCCTTGTTTTCGTAACACTTTTTCGACAAGATATACATCAGGATTATTTACGTGAAGCAATTCCTGTTCATAGAATCCTCCAGCGATAGGTTTTCCACAAGAATCCTCCAACAAGTATGTCACAGGATTAGTTTTTTGCACTTTGACGATTGTAAATACTTCCGTAGTCCAATTTGGTGTATAGCCTTTTTCAAATATTGTTTTGAATTTGCTAACACGTACTGAATCGCCAGTTTTAAACCGTGCTGGAGCAGCAATCTTTATGCGGTTGTAGACCGTTGCCAAGAGTTTGCCTGCGTTTGCAGGGGTAACATCGACAGGTCGCATACCAATAGTTCGATGTTTTCGCATATTATAATCCAAAACAAGCTGCTGCAGTGAATCAAGCCATTTATAATTTCCATTGAGTGTAAACATTTTCCACATAGCGTTTTTAAGCGTTCGATTAAATCGTTCGACAACTGACGCTTTCATTACAGTGTATGTAGAATAATGGTTAATATTATGTTTTTTTAAGAGTTTTTGTACGTTTGCGTTGTAAAATTCTTTTCCTTTATCAGTTTGAAGATTATTCGGACATCTTTTATTATTGCGAAAGATCTTTGCAATCGCTGTTGCAACTTCGATACCGCTTTTTGTCTTTAATGGTACAGCCCATGCATGCTTGCTCAGCACATCGATAACGGTGAATATGTAGTGGTAACCTTGGTTGACACGTGTGTATGGACGCATCTCGACCACATCAGCTTGCCACAAGTCATCATACCCGCGCACTATGACACGCCTTCGAGAAAAATTTCTTCTCGCCGGTGTATGCAATTCGTTTACCAATTGTAGTTTTTCTGAGCTTATTTTCTTTGACATTTTTAAAGCTATGAGATTTACCGCACTATTAAAAATTTTTTTTCATAAATATGAACAATAGCAACACCGAAAACGATAACAAAACGGTATTAACAATAGAAAACGGCAACGGCAACGGCAACGGCAACGGCAACGGCAACGGCAACGGCAACGGCAACGGCAACGGCAACAACAAACGGCAACGGCAGCTGTTTAATTCTGTTCACCGCGAATAAATTTATTGCGAAGCGTGTTTACCACAACCTGTAGACTACTCTGTAGTATTTCTATTTTCTTATTCAGTTCATTTAGTTGATCTTTTAAATTCTGCACTTTCTGTTGAACATTATTATTAAGTTCCACAATTTCATTCTTTAAAATCTGTAAATTTTGTTGAACATATTGTTTGTTGACAGCATCATCATCGTCCAAAGGTTCAGCTACATGCTTAATTTTGCATGATCGCGCGTCGTAATCGGTGGATGTTACACAAAGAGCGTTATCGCGCACGTAATTTCTAACTAACGCATTATATCGATAATGTTGATTAGTATTGCTTCCTCCACCATCTTTAAGCAATGTTCCAAACTTGTTAATCGGCATTTCGATATCAAATGATTAAATTGTGTATGCATACTTCAATTTATAATAAGCCCCACTTCGCGAAGTTCCTCAATAATTGATAAAATCTCATTGTCGTGAGCGTTATGACCTGCATAGCGTGAGGCTTCGAGCAATCGAAGACGATCTACGAGCTCGTTTGGATCATCCCAATGAACATAATCGATTTTATTATTGTTTAATGTTACAGCGTATGGTATACCTTGTCCAATTTTTTTACTCAGCACAGGAGCGATTATATTCTTATATTTGTGACCTTTGTTACTCTTTACTTGATTTTGAGAATTGTAGTCACGTTTATGTGCATTCGTTGCCATGAGTATACTTTTATAATTTTCTTTATCGGTATCAGTATAACTGCTCTCATCGGGAAATCTCATAAAAATCAATTCGTAAAGTCCCACTGTTCCAGGATACTTTTTACCATCTATCAATATATTATCATTTTTATCTAAATCAACACGCTTGTTGCCAATCATCGTTCCATTGTCGTTGAAATAAACTCCGTAAACGCTATCGATGTTAATAGATTTTTTTCCGCTTAAAACAGCGCCTAGATACTTTTGCCCCAACGGTCCATAATGAGTTTGAAGAGTCTTCCAACCTTCTGATGTTCGCAACTTTTGTCGAATAGATGTTACCAACGGTTCGTCTGCGGTATCGAAAACGTCTTCAATGGAATGTGAGTGTGAACGTTCCCTTGATGAAAAATTTCGTTGTTGCGCGAACTTAGGCGTCTCGTTTAATGTGGACGGTATGGTGCGTGATTGTTTTAACGCTGATTTAATTGGAGTCGATGCTGTTATCGGTGACGTTGCATTTGATCGTTTTCGTTTTGGTGTCAATCTACTTTCATCTTCTTCTCCCAATAAAGATATCAGCGATGTATTTATTAATCGATTCCGTTTTGGTGTCGATCTACTTTCTTCTTTTTCTTCAGGTAATGATATTGGTGATACCGTAATTAATCGTTTTTGTTTTGGTGTTAAAACATCTTTTTTTTCCAGAAAATATGAGTCGTTCTTTGATATGGCTGATTCAACTTCGTTGTTTCCAACGGTGTTTTCCACAATCTGTTTAAGAGGCTCAACGATGGGTTTAAAATGTCGCTCCAACGCGATATCTTCTTCCATCTTTCCCGTCTTCATGGCATGATACTTTTTGCGAATCGAATCACTCGTTTGAGCAATTTTCTTCGCAATTATCTCTCGATTTTTAAGTTCACTGTTGTTATTCATATTGAGCTTGACAGTTATCAATCGGTGTATCAACAACAACTGATTACATTATGATACCACGAAGTCGTTAAATCCCTTTCTATAGCGACCGTTTGAAATAGCACTGTCCTTATCAATCACCACAAATCCATACTTTTGCTGCCAACATATTCGACACAATTTATCAAAATCTTCGAATGACATATCAGTGTTAACATGATCATTATATATATGTTTCATATTTGTAACATCTTGTTTAAATAGAATTAAAAAATTCGTATTGTCACGTATAAGATGCTTCGGTATTTTCGCATACGTTTGACAAAGATAAAAACTGTCAACGTTCACGTGTCGCCCCATTGCAAAGTATTCTCTTACCGCATCCTGCTTATCACATGCTATGTCATCAAAAATAAATATAGAATTCGGAAGTGCTTCGCTCGGTGGAACAACATCAATATTATTTGAAAATGTGAAATAATTAATTTCTTCTATTGGTGCCAATATCTTTTTCAAATACTGATATTTTGGTTGTTGCAACGATTTCGAGTATACATAAACGTTTTCAAATCGTATACCATGCGGACTTTCCAACAGACTTATTAATACATTAGTTTTGCCGCAATTTGATGGACCACAAATGATAGCGCGAATAGAACTCGGTAACATGTTTCCATGTCTATGTAACACACACTCGGATAATAACTTGTCATCGAAATTCACCACCTTGATTGGTGGCGCTTGCTGTATGAACCGCATTCTACCTTCTAAATGAGATCAATATCATCCATGCTGATATATTTATAGTTGTGTGCATAAAAATTAAACGCTCAGTATTCACTATGTTTTTGTTGCTGTCGGACGATTGTAATATCTGTGATTTAACCGCTGAACAACTACAACATATTCCAAAAATATTCTTATTACAACGATTTTCGCAACATATTGACTATTTGTGGAATAAGCTTCCTGAACACTTAAAGGCTGATTTAGATGTTCAACAATACCGTCGATGTTTAAAACATTATAATTTATTGAGTTATGAAACGCATGTTGACGGTCCTGCGCCATTAATAAAAAACTGTATTGAATGTCTGAGAAAAATGGGCGAGGCTTGTTAAACAGAGCGATTAACGCACTTCCGTTTGAATTGCACATACCAGGGTACCAGTTTTGCGGCCCAGGAACTCGATTAAACGAACGATTTGCCAGAGGAGATCGTGGAATTAATCCGTTGGATGCGGCTTGTCGCGATCACGATATAGCCTACTTACGTAGCAACAATCTCGCAGAGCGCCACGTGGCTGACAATATTCTTGCCAATAAAGCGCTGCAACGTATTAACGCAGAAGATTCAAGTTTTGGTGAAAAGGCCGCAGCCACGACCGTATGGGCAGCTATGAAAGCAAAAACGAAACTTGGTATGGGCTTATGTGTAGCGAGGAAGAATACGCTGAAGAAGAAAACGGTGAAGAAACGAACACTTCCGATAGCAAAACGTGGTGGCGTTATACCGCTTCTGCCCTTACTGGGTGCTATCGGTTCGCTCGCTGGTGGAGCCGCAGGAATCGCAAAAGCTGTAAATGATAAAAAAGCCTCACAACGCCAACTTGAAGAAATGAAACGTCACAATTACGCCATGGAAGGTCGCGGTGTTTATCTCGCTCCATACAAACGTGGTGGTGGAGTTCGAAAAAATAATGGAAATAAGAAAGGAAAAAAAAAAACGTCGATGAGACGTTGAAACTTCCCAAAGGTGCTACTACCGATATACAGTTGCGACAATTAGCGAAACACATGCGCATTCCATATTTTAGAGGCGTTTTTATGCGTGACACTTTACCGATTGGGGGAATACATCAAAACGAGAGCGGTATTGTGAATTTAGATAAAGTTGAAGGATTAGGTACCCACTGGGTGGCATATGCGAAAAGAGGAAATCGCGCTATGTATTTTGATAGTTTTGGTAATCTTCGACCGCCACAAGAACTTGCTCGATATCTGGGGAATGATGCAACACAAATTGAATATAATCGCTTACCATATCAACGATATAATCAAAACAACTGTGGGCAATTGTGTCTACAGTTTCTACACACGATTGATACACAATTTAAGAACAAACATTATGCGCTGTAAACTCAGTATCAAACATGTCGCTGACGCTCACGTTATCGGGCAAAAGTAGTATCCTCGCGGTGAGCTACTTTCCCGCTATAGATTTAAGCGATGGAGAATATGAACTCGGGCTGGCTGATTTTGAAACGTATTTTACAATTCCTAATGTAAACTCATCAAATAATACATTCTATTTCAATAATGCCGATGATGATAATGATGGAGAAAGTATTACCATTCCCGACGGCTCATATGAACTATGCGATATTGCCGAATATCTAAAACGTACGCTCGACGAGCTTCATATCAATGATGTTGCAAAGAACGCGATTTCATATGGTAATGATGAAAAAGATTATCCTTTAACGATTAAAGCTAATAACAATACGATGAAAAGCGAGATTAAGTGTATTTATCAAATAAATTTCACCAAACCATGCAACATTGGATCGTTGTTAGGATTTTCATCAGATCGCATACTCGAGCCGTTACGTTGGCATGAATCGGATGCACCGATACAAATTATCAATGTAAATGTTATTCGCATTGAATGCAGTGTAACGGGGGGTGCATACAGTAATGGAAAACGTGTACATACAATACATGAATTTTCACCTAAGGTTCCACCTGGATATAAGATATCTGAAACTCCAACACAGATCATTTACCTTCCAGTCGTCGTACGAAGCGTTACTGATTTGACGATTCGCATTGTAGATCAGAACGGACGATTGCTTGATTTTCGTGGCGAAGAAATTACCGTGAGACTGCATGTGCGGAGACGACTTTAGTGTGAGATGCTCGTTTTGAATAAAACATCGAACGTGAGACAAACTAAATACGCAGCTTCCACCAAAGGGTTCAATTATTGAAGAAAAACTTACTACATCAAACGTAGAATTTTTAAAATCATTGGGTTTCATTGTGTGCAACATCTAAAATGGCTGATATATTGATTATTGATGATAAGCCGATCTTTGACAATAGTATTGTTAAAATTGAAACTCATACATACAACCCATATGCTAACACAACGTTTGGATATAGTGATGAAATACGGATACCAATACAACAACAGGATTTGTATACGTTGCCATGTGACAGTTTTCTCTATATTGAGGGAAAAATAAAAAAAAAAAAACCTGACGATAAGTTAACAGCTGCGCTAGGAAATAATTGTGTAGCGTTTATGTTCGATGAAATCCGTTATGAACTCAATGGTGTAGAAATTGATCGCAACAGAAACGTTGGAATAACTAGCACTCTTAAAAATTATATATCGCTAACATCTGATAATGCTATGATGCTGCAAAATGCTGGATGGAGTGAAACATCAACTACGTCAGAAGGATTCTTTAATTTTTGTGTACCCCTCAGCATATTGTTAGGTTTCTGTGAAGATTATAAACGAGTGGTTGTCAACGCTCGCCATGAATTAATTTTAATACGCGCTCGCAATGATAATAATTCCATTATAGGAGATTCGAAATTAGAGCCAGAAATTGAATTGCATAAAATACAGTGGCGAATGTCTCATGTCATATTAAATGAGGTCAATAAATTATCCATGCTGCGAACTTTGGATAGTGGGCGATATTTAAGCATGACTTTTCGCTCATGGGATTTGTATGAATATCCTCTTTTGCAGAGTACTACAAAACATTCTTGGGCCGTCAAGGCTGCAACGCAACTTGAAAAACCTCGATACGTTATCTTTGCTCTGCAAACCGATCGCAAAAACGTTATGTCTAAAAAATCAACCATTTTTGATGATTGTAAATTAACAAATGTGAAACTTTTTCTCAACTCTGAATATTATCCATATGATGATCTGAATTTAGATTTTGACAAAAAAAGATACGCCATTCTTTATGATATGTATATACGTTTTCGTAAAGCTTATTATGGCAACAGTTCTTATGAGGCTTTTTGCAATGTAGCAGCATTTCTATCATATGGACCATTTGTTGTTATCGATTGCTCTCGACAGAACGAGTCAATCAAAAGCGCCACTGTAGACGTGCGATTAGAATTTGATTGCAAGGAAAATGTTCCTGCGAATACAACCGCATATTGTCTTATTTTACACGATCGCATAGTTGAATATAGTCCACTGTCTAACGTTGTGCGCAAGGTCTTATAAAAATTGCTATATCAGCAGTTTTTATCATATATAAAGAAGCAATTTTATCTACACGTCATTATTGTTTCAAACACGCGTTCATCATCATGATTGCGCCAACGTTTGTTGATCTTCAAGGTTTTAATATTGGGCGGCGATTTATTGTAAAAGAAGTTGCAGTGCTAAGAAAGGGTACTGTTCTAACTCATTACATCTTTAAAAATCCTGTGCCATGGAATTTTTTGAAACAATCTGAAAAATCATGCATTTCTTGGACAATAAAATATCATCACGCATTGTCATGGGAAGAAGGAACTGTGCCATACAACATGGCAAAACAATTAATTACAACAGCTGTAACAGGTGTAGGCGGTGATGAAGTGTCACGTCTTATATACGTCAAAGGATATGAGAAATGTGCATGGTTGGCTGATATGCTCGACGATGATGTTAGAGAAGATTACACCATTGAAACCTTAGACGCTGATTATGAAGATATTGAATCTTTAAATATTTTAGATACTATTAATACCATGCGATGCGGAAATCATCTTACGCATTGCGCTTTACAGAATGTATTTAAAATATTCAACTGGTGGTCGCAGCGCCAAAAGGAATTATAAAGATAAAAATTATGTTAACGAGAATGGCGATGAAGTGTAGCATCTTATATCAAAGGATACGAGAAACGTGCATGGCTGATATGCGCGACGGCGATGTTAGAGAAGACCACATCATTGAAACCTTAGACGCAGATAATGAAGATGCCGAATCTTACAAAATATTTTGGATCCTATTAATAATCATCTTAAGCATTGCGCTTTACAAAATGTATTTAAAAATATTTAACTGGAGCATCAAAAGTTGTAAAAAATTTTTAATAAAAAATTTATGTTAGCGGATGGTGATGAAGTGTAGCACCTTAAAATATTTAATTAGTGGTTGTGTCAGGAGGAGTTATAAAGATTAAAATAAAAATTATTTTATGTAAAATTATGTTTTTATTTTTAACAAATATAAAATATATAAAATATATAAAATATATAAAACATATAAAATATAATTATTAACATATATATTTTAATCTTAATCTTAATCTTAATCTTAATCTTAATCTTAATTTAAATCATGTTTTGGGGCTGAAATATATAATTATAAATTAAAATACATTATATATTAAAGAATATATATTAAAGAATATATATTTATTTTTACCTAACTCCAACTTTCCGGCGCAAAGGCGATGTCCTCCTCCATATCAAATAAGCGGCGCAGCCCGAAGACATCGCCACCTTCATGAGGGCCCATCCATATATATATATTATATTGTCTATCACGATAGCGTTCATTTTTAATTGAATATTTTTTTTTTATATTTATATATCCTTTTATATGTATTTCTTCTGGATCAATCCATTCCTAAAAATTAAATTATTTTTATTTCTATATTCTTTTATTATTCAAATATATTTTTTTGTGTAAAGATGACTTACGGGCTGTATACGTGGAATTTTTATTTTTACAACATGTCTAATTTGCACCTCGTCAAATGGCTCGCTGTCTATATATATGCGCTGAAAAAGTATTATGATACATTTTTTTCATTAAAATAATTTGTATTTTTACGTGATAATACTTACCCCAATGGCTGAATATACCACATTAATATGATTCTCTATACAATCATTGTAAAATGTGTCACTCATTTTTTTCTTTTTAACAAAAAACTTTACAGTTAAATGCTTCTCAAAACTATGATGTTTCACAACTAGATAGATTTTCATCTCACAGCCTCTCTTTATATATACATTTTTTGCATATTGATGCATTTTTTAACACGTGTCGATTTGACAGCATTTTTTTCTTAAGTGATTCGCACGGGTATATGTCATACACCTTAGGATAGTAGATGATAAAAAATTTCAAAAGAAAGATTCGCATAAGTATATGTTTTAAATGTTTATATTATATTTCAAAATGTTTATATTAAATATATTGTTTATAAGACAAAAAAAATATTTGCAAATTTATATTTTTTAATATAAAATAATTTCACATTATGTGCAAGAATGCATCTTGAGTTTCAAACGTGTAGCTATAAGAAAAATTTGTATAAGTATATGTCGCATTTTTTCGAGATACATCTTTTCAAATGAAATAATTTCTTAATCTCTCATTGCATGATAAAAATGCATCTTAAGTTTCGAACGTGCTAAACGCTGTAAAAAGATTCGCGTGAGTATATGTCACACCTTCGAGACTGCTGTTGATAAAAAAATGCTTTCGTTTTACTTTCTGACTATCTGCAGTGAGTTCACAGCTGTAGCCTGTCAGTCGTATGCTGATTTTTTCAAGTGTAACATCTAATTTCTCTCAAATGGAAAAGTGTTCGTCGCTACTGCATATTCTTGCGCGTCGTGAGTTGGGGGATCGTACCCCATTCAGTACAGGCGGTGCGTGGTGTGGTACACACCAAAAAAGCTGTATAGCTCAATCTAGCATATATATAGACAATCGTTTACGTGGTAAAAAAATCGAACTTAGTGAGCAATTAACAATTATTAGAACATCTCCTTTTCTTCCCAAAAATCCTGTGGGTAACGATTGTGAATACATTATAGACAAGCGAATGAACTTGTGCACCCACGGGAAACGATTCGTCTTCACAAACAGCGAATTGCCACCGGTGAAAAAAAAAATGCAGCAAAATTAAAAAACGTAAGTTTTTATTTTATTTGTAATATATATTAACAGTGGTTGCTATGGTGGGGAATAAACACGGGTTCTAACTCAGGAGGAGGGAGGAGGGAGGGGAAGAGAGACCGGGTATGAAGGTGACGGATACCCCCCGGTCTCTCTTCCCACCTACGGCTACCTCTCCCCGCGCTCCTCTCATCGCGGTTTTTTCCCCGTCCCCTCGCCTCCCTCAACGCTCCTGGGTTAGAACCCGTGTTTATTCCCTACTATAGATTGCAGTGGCTTATGGTCAGTTTGCAAGATAAATTTCCTGCCATATAGATAGTCAAAGAACTTCTTTACTCCCCAAAAAATACCCATTGCTTCCTTGTCAATTTGTGCGTAACTTCTTTCAGTTTTATTGAGCCTCTTACTCACAAAAGCAATAGGCCTTTCCGTTCCATCTGGGAAACGATGACTCAACGTAGCACCAAGTACGTATGCACTTGCATCCGTCGCTACAATAATAGGCTTCTTTGGATCAAAGTGACATAAATTTCTAGGACTTGCAATTTCTTTTTTAATCTCAAAGAAAGCTTTATCACAACTTTTTGACCATTGAAATTCTTTGTCTTTAGAAAGTAATTCATATATAGGGTGCAAAATACTCGATGCATTTGGTACGAATCTATTATAGTAATTTACTAATCCCAGAAAAATCTTTACTTCACTAATATTACTTGGTCTTTTTGCTTTTGTGATGGCTTCAATTTTTTCTTCTGTTTTGTGCAAGCCCTGCTTGTCAATCTTATATCCTAAGTAGTGAATGCTATCACAATCAATCTCGCATTTATCCTTTTTTAAACGAATTCCTGTTTGTTTACATACTTCTAGAAATTTTCTGATTCTAGTAATAAATTCGACTTTACTACTTGCCGTAATCTTGACATCGTCATAAAAAACTTTGATTCCTGGTATTTCTCTAAATAAATCGTCCATTACGCGTTGCCATATCGCTGGAGCATTTGTTATACCGTACAATAGTCTGTTTACGCGATATAAACCCTTCTGCGTTGTAATTGTTAATAAATCTGCAGTTTTATTATTCGTAGCCACATGTAAATACGCTTCTCCTCCCATGCTGCTGAGTATTAACTTGAAATATTTTGCTACTTCAATTCCCATCGTCTCGCAATACAGTTCGAAACGTTCAAAGTAGGCACTAACTTCCTCGCCCTTGCTCACATCAAAAGGCTCGAACAGCTTAAATGATTGAGATACTGCTTCCGCCATATTTCCTTATTTCCGCACGTGGTCGTATCATAACCTCCAACTCGAAAGTTTTTGTCTCACTAATGATACCCTCTTCCTTGGTCCTACCGACTGCGCCAATTTGTTATATGCGGTATTGCTATTGAACTGTATTATAATAATTAACATGGATACATAAGTAATTAACGTAATATAATATTTTACCCCAGCTGTGGGTTCACATATGTTCTCTGCTAAGATCCTAAGCAAAAGTGATATCTAGATAGGATACTGCAATGCATAGCCATTCACGCATGCGCACTCACACACAACCGTATAACTATACAACAGATTTATTATACCCACATTCGACGGGAGCGAAAACAACGTAAAAAAGTTCGTTAAAGCATGCGAATATGTAGCGCGAAAAGTAGACCCGGAAGACGTGGACGAGTTACTGGCGGCTATACTTTACACAAAACTCACGGGACGAGCACTCTCGCGATTTGAATCAAAACAAATTCTAAATTTCGCGCAATTCATACGCGAAATCGAAGAAGGCTACGTACAGCGACGAGGTACAGCACACCTCCAGCTGGAATTCAACCAGCTACGTCAGCGCACGGGAGAAAGCGCGCAAACGTATGGAACCCGAGCCGACACGTTAGTAACCGAGCTATATGACGCGTTGAGCGAAGACTCCAACTACTCGGCGGACAAAAAACGCGGGATATGGAACTCGCTCCAGAAACAAGTATTGAACAATTATCAGACGGGTCTGTTGCCGCATCTACAGACAATCGTCCGGCCGCGGAACTACAGGACGTTACAAGAAGCGGTAGCAGGAGCTGCAGCGGAAGAAAGACAGCGTAGCGCACCAGTACGCACATACAACGAGCGAGCGTACATCGAGCGAAACTTCCCGCGCACCCCGGCAAACCGCCCCCCCGTGCCAACATGCAATAGATGCGGGAGACAGGGGCACCCGGGATTTCTGTGCCGCACCGGCAGATACGCGCCCAGGTACGGCTTGCCCAGAGCCGAAAATATACCGCGCGTTAGTACTACGGACAAATTTTGCAATTACTGCAACAAGCCATATCATACGCGCGAAGAATGCCGTAAGTTAAAAAGAGACAGCGAGACACCGCAAGGAGCACGACGCGATAACCGACTTCCCCCGCGAACACCCCGACGTACGACCACGGTGCATTCAACCTTACCGGAAGAGAGAGCGAGAGCACCAACGAGACAACCGACACACGACGACACGCGCGGAGATAACGAAGCACGCCGCTACGAGATACGGCCCGCGCGAGATTATCAGGTGTCACACATCTCGGACGACAACAAGAATCGTCACTTGGATCTAGTCACCCTGCCCGTATTACAAGCCACGAGCGGGAAGATGACGTTCTTGCTGGACACCGGTGCAGCTATCACCCTCGTTAAGGTGGGGAAGCTGAAGGGCGATACACCGATTTACACTGAATCGATGGCCCTAACTGGCGTGACCGGACATAAGGCGCAAACGATAGGGACAACGCGCGTATTAATTTATTTGCGAGACAGCACGATCTCGCACATTATGCACGTAGTGGCCGACGAATTTCCCATTGCGTACGACGGGATACTCGGGATGGATTTTCTTAAAGCGCAACGTACCGTATACGACGTCGAGAACGGACTTTTGATAATTAATCGCGCCGCGATCCCGTTACAACCATACGTACGCACGACGCTACCACCGAGAAGCGAAACGATAATACAAGCCGTTACCGATAGCAACCAGATCGGAATAATATAATGATGAACTTAAACCCGGCGTGTTTATAGGCAATTGTCTAGTTGCTCCTGAAAATAATACATGTGCCATAAGCATATTAAACACACGAGACACAGCCGTGCCATTCCTTACACCCGCAGTACACATAGAAGCGGAGCCACAATTGTGCACGGTCAGCGCGCTCGCGTTACAAGATAAACCAAATATAGCCGCAGTGCAGCAGCGAAGAGAACACGTTAAGAAGCAGCTTAGATTCGACCACTTAAATAAAAAAAAAAAAAAAGCGAATTGACAAAAATCTGCGAAAGCTTTTGCGACATTTTCCAGTTGCAAGGCGACCCGCTTTCCTTTACTGACTCTGTCGCGCACAAAATTGTTACGGAAAAAAAAGTAGGCCAATTAGCTGCCGCCCTTACCGACTGCCCGAGAAACACAATGTAGAAGTAAGGGAGCAGGTAAAGAAGATGCTCGACGAAGGAATTATAAGAACCAGCGCAAGCCAATGGAACGCACCCATACTAGTTGTCTCCAAAAAAGCCGACGCATCCGGAAAATCGAAACTAAGAATAGTCGTCGATTTCAGGAAATTGAACGATATTACAATAGACGATTCTTTCCCTATTCCAAATATGACCGATATACTCGATCAACTCGGGCACGCGAAGTATTTTACGACCCTGGATTTGGCATCAGGATATCACCAAATCCAGATGAAGGAAGAGCATAAACAGAAAACCGCGTTTTCTACACCCGAGGGACATTATGAATTCAACAGGATGCCTTTCGGACTTAAAAATGCACCGGCAACATTTCAGCGCATGATGAACTCAGTCTTATCGGGCCTGCACGGTATCAAGTGTCTCGTGTATCTAGACGATATAGTCATCTACGAATCAACGCTAAAGGAACACAATAAGAGACTCGAAGCCGTCTTCAAACGTTTACGAGAAAATAATTTAAAATTGCAACCGGACAAGTGCGAGTTTTTACGAAAAGAAGTACTATATCTCGGACATCTGATAACCGAAAATGGAATTCGACCCGATCCTTCCAAAATTTCCGCGGTAAAAAATTTTCCGGTACCAAAGAAGTTAAAAGACATACAATTTATCGGACTTGCCGGATACTATCGAAAATTCATAAAAGATTTCTCGAAAATCGCGAAACCCTTAACGATGCTCACGAAAAAGGACGAAAAATTTCGATGGGAAATGGACCAACAGAACGCGTTCGAAATATTAAAAGAGAATTTAACTACCGCGCCGATACTTAAATACCCCGATTTCACGCGCTCGTTTATCGTTACGACGGACGCTTCGGATCATGCAATCGGAGCCATCCTCTCGCAAGGGGAGATAGGAAGGGATCATCCGATTGCATATGCAAGCCGTATATTAAACAAGGCCGAAAGAAACTATAGCACGACAGAGAAAGAGCTACTCGCGATAGTATGGGCGGTGAAACATTTCCGACCCTATATCTATGGAACAACATTTACGATTGTAACAAACCACAAACCATTGATCTGGCTGTTCAACGTAAATGATCCTGGGTCCCGCCTGATAAGGTGGAGATTGAAACTCGAAGAATATAATTACGAAATAGTCCATAAAGACGGTAAGAAGAACACGAACGCGGACGCGCTTAGCAGAAACCCCCCGCAGCTAGAAGAAAAGCTTCCAATACACGTACTAAAAGAAGAGAACACATACTCAACAGAAGAAAAAGCGAAGCTCTTACATGAATACCACGACACACCGATAGGCGGACACCAAGGCATCACACGTACATTACATCGCATCAGATTACAGCATGAGTGGCCAGGCATGCGAAGAGACATAGAAGAATACATAAAGAAATGCGAACAGTGCCAGAAAAATAAATTATCAAGGAAGACGAAAATGCCGCTAATAATCACAGACACGCCTACTAGACCGTTCGAAAAATGCGCCCTAGACATAGTAGGACCGCTACCGATAACGAACAATAACAATAAATACATTCTAACATTTCAAGATAATCTCACGAAATTTAGTAAAGCGATTCCTATCCCGAACCAAGAAGCCGCGACCGTAGCAAAAGCGTTCGTGACTCAAATAATTTTTGAACACGGGATACCGGAATTCGTTCTTTCCGATCAAGGAACGAATTTTACGAGCAATATTTTCAAAAATACTTGTAAACTACTACGGATGGAAAAAAATACAAACAACCGCATATCATCCGCAAACTAACGGCGCACTCGAACGATCGCATCGAACACTGGCCGAGTATCTACGGCATTACATCGACGAAGATCAATCTGATTGGGATGAATGGTTGCCATATGCAATGTTTACATATAACACAACCCCGCATACGGCAACCGGATTGTCCCCCTTTGAACTTATCTACGGACATCGTGCTACATTACCGACAGCACTGAAGACCGCGCCGAAAGAAACGTATTCATACGACGATTACGCGAATGAATTACGCGAACGATTACGGGCTTCCAACTCTCTCGCACACGATCACGCGAAAACCGAAAAAGAAAAGGCGAGAGAAAATTACGACAAAGATTCCCGAAAACGCGAGTTCAGAGTCGGAGATTCTGTTCTTCTTCACGACGAAACGGTTCGACGCGGCCGGTCCAAGAAATTAGATGCGCTGTGGATAGGACCGTACATAATAGTACAAAAGCATAGCGATGTTAACTTTAGCATAAGAAAAGGTAGAAAAATAATGAAAGTACATGCAAATAGATTAAAAGCGTTCATAGAACATTAAGCATAAGCAAAAAAACAAATTAGTCAGTAAGCAAAAAAAAAAAAAAAATTTTCCTTTTTTCTCTCCCCATCATGCACAACACAATAAAATAAAATATTTTTTTTTTACTCACGAATAAAGTCGCCGGCGACTAAAATTACCTGGCGGTACTCCAGGTCTCTTATGGTCCGCATCTGAAGACGCGGCTCCAAACGATGCCACAAATATCTCACCTGGTGCCGCATCCGCAACTCTATACAACTCGAGCACACTCTTGGCCTGAAGGCCAAGTAACAACGCTCACAAATATAGCAGAATTGCTGCGTATCCACTACAAAAACAAAACAAAAAACACAAAAAGAACAATAAACCATACGGATACACACATAATATATTTCTAACTTAAATAAACTCCTATTTACTATTTCCTTCTTTCCTTTTTCCTTTTTTTTCTCGACTAACTGACCGACACTTCCTTAACGATCGTCAGAGACTTACTAACGAGACGAACGAAAAATTCTGATGTTGAAGCCGAGAGCGAATTTTGATAAACCAAAGCTCCGAGAAAGTAATTGTTATCCGTGCATAGAACTCTATACCAAAGATAAAAAGTACGTACCTTTAGCCGACGCTGCATCTTCATTCCCACGATGAAGACGACCCGCGAAACTCACACACCTATCCAGTACGATGTGCTAACACCTTTACACACACATATTTAACCAGTGAACATTTCAGATTAACGTTTATCACCGCGATGGGCGCAATCGAAACCGCACCTTACACAATTACACAGTTCACCCACGAACCCGGATTATTTTATGAAGACCACGGACTTCTCCATCTATCCGACACTACATGGAAATTAGTATTAATAATAAACATCGCCGACTTTGAAATTAGATTTAAGAAATTACAAAACCAAGTCGACGACGCGGAAAATGCCTGTAATAAACTACATGAAGCATATAACGGCGAATTATTAAAAGATAAATGTCATAATTTAGCAATGTTGGTTACAATGCAAAATAATAAACTAATAACCGCATTAGACAGATTAACCGCGACCTATGAAATTCAACACGTTAAAAGAGGTCTCATAGACTTAGTAGGCACAGTAGAGAAAACTTTATTCGGCATAATGGACGCCAATGACGAAAAAATTATTCAAGAGCATTTACAACTGCTAATTGCAAGCCAGCAAACGACTCAACACGTAGCGAAAAATCAACTTAAAATATTAAACGGTACACTAAGCCATATACAAGAGTTAGAGATTAAACTCAAGCAACACGACCACGTCTTAACGAACGCGACTATCCTCCTAAGTCAGCAGATAGATAGAGTAACGCGGCAAATGGAGATGACGGAACATCTTAACACACTAAGAATACTCGTGACTGACCTACTGACTGACATACAAGACACCATCGACTTTATCTCCTGGACTAAAAAAGGTATCATTAACACACGGCTATTACCGATTGACAAGATCATAACAGAGCTACTACATGCAACGATTCAATTACCCGAAGGGTCACAATTCCCGTTCGATACCAATCCTAAGAACTGGAATCAAATCGAAAAATATGTATCGATTACAGCGCATTACCGCGATCACAATGCTCTTATGATAATTATTAAATTTCCAGTCGTCACCGATACGACATACGAATTAAAAGCGGTCATACCGTTCCCCGTGTATGACCACGCTAACATTTTCAAAACAATTAAAACCGCGCACGAATATATCGCGTTAGACAAAGAAAACAACAAATATATAACCTTAACCCGCGATGAAATTAATAATTGTATCCGCGGAAATAAAAAATTATATGCGAAAACAATTTCGCGACGTACCACATATCGGATAACGCACCTTGCGAAGTCTTAGCACTCGCCGAGCCGGGACATCAACCCGAGAAATGCGAAACCCGCCATATCATATCTAATGTTAGCATATGGACGGCACTAAACGAGCCCCAAGCGTGGCTATACTCGACCGCGTCACAGACCATTGAACTACGATGTAAACATAAGCCAAGTAAAAAAATAAACATAATCAGATCAGGAAAAATAATACTAAGAGACGCGTGCCAATTAAGTACGAACGACCTCACGATACAGTCAAAAACCCTGCTAGGAGAAAGCGACATCAATATTTACATACCAACGTATAATATTACTATAATACCAATTAAAGATAGAACCAATATAGCTAAAATTACGTCACAATTAAAAAATATACAAAGGAAACCGATTGTACGAAATAAAAATGAACTACTACAACTAAGCTTAGATTTAAACAAACTGCGTTCCGAACTAGATAATAATAATGTTGCGTCCAGAACAAAAACGATAATAATATATTCCGTAGGATTAAGTACAACATTAACCGTACTTACGGTCATTATTATAACTATTACTATAATAAGAAAAAAATACTGTAATAAAAATAAACTATAACTAACTACAAAAAAAAAAAAAAAAAAGAAAAACGTATCACAAACTCAACGTCTTTCTTTTTTTCTCCCCGAGGAAAAGGGAACTTGTAAAAAAAAAAGGCTTGAACAAAAATTAAAACACTCAACCCTTTTTCTTCTCCCTAGGGGGGAGGGATGTTATATCCCGAGCCCTTAGCAACAGAGGCTCGGGAATAACGCCGGAATGTCGCACGCGCGCGACCGTTTAGCTTGATCGGCAGAATGCCGCCGATCAAGGTAACCCGGCATTTCCGGCCGGGACGCGAAGTCCGAGGACAGTCGCGGTTGCCACCCGCGATTCCGCTGATTGCTATGAATTTTGGCATAGCAACAGTAGGAGATATATAGGGGCAGCCGCGGCCCGGACAGTCAGTCGCTACCAAGTATCACGCGTAGAATATATAATAACGAATAATCAGTGCAAGTGTGAGTCTGTAAAAAGAAGGGAATAAAAAGAATTCAATCGGTGTAACTAAGAAGACGACTTTATTTTCCTTTCGACTACAATTTCCTCCGGAGAACGAACCCCACGGCACCCCCGCGGTGTAACAAATTAGATACAATTAATCGCAAATGTAAATAAGAAACAACAATATACAAAAATAAAATTAAGTTTTAAGTAAGTAAGAACTAAATAGGAATATAAATTTATTGTCAAATCACATTTATATATTTGGTTGTTCCTGTATGTATAAGAGTATATTTTTAAACGTAATTATAAAGTGTTTATATAAAAAAAAAAAAAAAAAAAAAAAAAACAGAACTTTCGTTTCCGATTGCAGAGCGAACGTTTGTGTGTCTGAGCGAGTGCGTGTAGAAAAAGGTTTTGTGGGAGTAAAATAGTTTTCAGAGGTAAAGAGTTGGTTTGAGGGGAAAGAGGGAAGGGTTTTTAAGGAGGGCAAGTGAGGGTAAAGGGCAGAGGTAAGAATAAAGGGAGAAATCGGGGAAAGTATAAGGCGGAGGATTTAGAGGTTAGGTTGGCAGGGACAGGGAAAAAACCGAGAGTAGACAAAGGAAAGGAGATAGGTGAGAGGGTGAAAGAGGAAGTAAACGGAAATAAAGACAAAGAAAAGAGGCTTAGAACAATCTGGAAAATGAGTGAACAGATGAAGGAAAATACTGAGATGGGAAAAGAGGAAATAGGAGAGGAAAAAATGAAGAAGAAAGTCGGAAAGCCGGCAAAAATGGAAATACTGAAAAAGGAAAGATCCAATAGCTTGCCAATAATGGAAGCATGGAAACAAGGAGAAAAAAGGAAAGATAGGCAAGAGGAGAAAGGTGAAGTAGAAGGTTTGGAAGGATTCAGAAAAAGTGTGAAAGTGTATAGGTCACCGGTGAAAGCAACAGAAGAGGGTGGTGAAAGAGGAATAAGTAAGGAAGGTTTTGAAGAGGTGATAAAGGAGATGATAAGTGGATTTGCTAGGATCCAAGCGCAGATGGAGGAGATAAGGGAAATAAAGGTACAAATCAGAAAGGAAATAGAAGATTTTAAAGAAAATATGGAAAAAAGAAAAGATAGATTTAGAGAAAAGAATAGATGGGATAAAAAAAAAATAGGAGAAAAAAAATATGAGGGAGGTAAAATGGAAATACCAGCAGAGATACAGGGAAAGGTTTTAAGTTTGGAAGAGAGAACGAGAATGTTGGAAATGGCAAAAGAAAAAGAAAAGAAAGAATGGAGGAAAAACAATTTAATAATAAGAGGTATAAGGATAAAAAGTGAAGAAAAAAAGGCGTTGAAAGAACAAGTGGAAGAAATAATTGAAGCAACAGGTGTGAAAGCAAAGATAGAGGATGTAAATAAGATAGGAGGATTGAATAAAGGAGGTTATGGTATGGTATGGGTAAAGATGGAAAACTTTAAAGAAAAACTGGAAATACTAAGATGCAAAGGAAAACTAAAGGACAGGACGGAATGGATAGGAGACGATTTGACAGAATATGAAAGGAAAGTGGAATGGCTCTTAACGAGAGAAGCGGATAGATTGAAAAGAGAAGGAAAACAGGTAAAAATAGGATACAAGAAGATATGGGTAAATAAAGAAATGTGGATATGGGATGATTTGAAGGAAGAATTAAGAAAATGGGATGGAGCGAAAGAGTTTGAAAAAGAAGGAAATAAAAGGAAGAGGGTGATAGTGGATAGATTGAATGCAAGTTTTTAAAAAGGAGCGGAAGAAGAGAAGGAAATGAGTTGAAAAAAGTGGAGAGAAAAGATGAGGAAGGAGGAAAAGAAAAGAACAAAGAAAAAAATGGAAAAGGAAAGATAAAGGGAACAAAAAAAAAGAAAAGTAGAAAAAGGAGAGAGGAAAGGAAAAGGCGGAGATAAAAAAGAGAAACGTGAGAATAGTTTTTTGGAACGTGGCAGGAATAGAAAACAAGGATGAAGATTTCTGGAAGAACATGGAGAAATGGGATGTGATTTATATGTGTGAAACTTGGTTGGAAGAAAAAAAATGGAAGGGGTTAAGAAGCAGACTGCCAAAGGGCTACAAATGGTTAAATAAGGGGGCAGAAAAGAAAAATAAGAAGGGGAGGGCAATGGGTGGAATAATGATGGGATGGAAGGAGGAATTGGAAGGAGAAGGAGAATTAGAATTTGAAGATAGGAAAGGAATGATAGGAATAAAGATAAAAAGTGGAAAAGTGTGGTGGAAAATAGCAGGGGTATATGTAAACGAGGATTTAGAAGACATAACAGAGAATATGAGAAATTGGATGGATGAAAAAGAGGAAGGAACGAGATATCTGATAGGGGGAGACTTTAATGTGAGGACGGGAGAAGAGGGCGGGTTATGGGATGATGAAAAAGGAGAAGAAGATAAGGAAAAGAGAAAAAGAAAAACAAAGGATAAAAAAATTACAGGAAAAGGAAAAAAATTTTGTAAAGTTTTGGAAGAAGCAGGATGGGGAATAGTAAATGGTTGTACAAGAGGAAATGAAGAGGGTGAATGGACATATGTAGGGGGAAGAGGAAAAACAGTGATAGACTATGTGATCAGTAACGTGGAATCAAAAGGAGAAATAGTAGAAATGAAGGTGGGGGATGAAGTGGACTCAGACCACTTACCCTTAATAGTGACGATAAAAAGGGAGGGAGGAAAGAGGAGAAGCTGTAAATATGGTAAAAAAAAGAGCACGAGACTAGCTTGGAGTGAGAAGAAGAAGAAAATTTTCAGGGAAAAATATAAAGAAAGAAGAGAGAAAGAAAACAATACGGAGGAAAATTGGAGAAGTTTTAGTAAGGAACTGGAAAAAACAAAGAAAGTAGTTAAAAAGGAAATAAAAAAAGAGGAGGGGAAAAAACCAAAAGAAAGATGGTGGAATGAGGATTGTAAAAGGAAAAAAGGTGAAGTAAAGGAAGAAATGCGAAAATGGAGGAAGGGGGAAGGGAGTGAGGAGAATTATAAAAAGATGAAAAGTGAATATAAGAAGCTATGTGAAGAAAAAAAATTGCAAGAAAAGGTGAGATGGGAGAAAGAAATAGAAAAGATTAGAACAGAGGGAGAAGTATGGAAAGTCGTAAACAAGGGAAGAAAAAAAAGGAAGGAAGTGGAGGAAAAAATAAAGATTGAAAAATGGGACGGATATTTTAAGGAAATGTTAGGAGAAGTGGAATGGAGAGTAAGAGTAGAAATAGGAGGAGAGAGAATAGAAGACAATGAGGAAAATATAAATAGAGAAGAATTTGAAAAGGTAATAAGAAGGTTGAAAAAAGGAAAAGCAGCAGGAAGCGATGGTTTAGAAAATGAAATATGGAAATGGGGAGGGGGGGAAGAAAAAGAGAAATTATGGGAAATGTGCAAAAGGGTATGGAGGGGGGAGAAGATGCCGGAGGAATGGAGAGAAGGTATGGTAGTCCCGGTGTTAAAAAAAGGGAAAGGTGAAAATGTAGAAGAGTATAGAGGGATAACGTTGACACAGACTGCGTACAAAGTGTATGCATCTGTGTTAGCAGAAAGATTAAGAAAGGATATAGAAGAAAAAGGAATATCACCGCAGAGTCAGGCCGGTTTTAGAAGAGACATGGGAACAGTGGACCAGATATATGTGTTAAATTACTTGCTAAATAAGAAGATAGAGGAATAGTAAGGAAAAATGGTAATAGCGTTTATAGATATGAGAGCGGCTTTTGACTCTGTAGATAGGAGAAAATTGGTGGAAACAATGAAGAAAAGAGGGATAGGAGAGGGATTGATAAGAAGATGTGAAGAAATATTAATGGAAACGGTGAATAAAGTTAAGGTGAAGGATAAAAAAGGGAAAAGGTTTTGGACGACAAAGGGAGTAAGACAGGGGTGTCCGCTTAGCCCCAGCTTGTTCACACTCTTGTTGGGGGACATAGACGAAGAATTAGAAAAAGGAGGATGGGGGGGTATAAGAATAAAAGACAGGAGGGTTTACTCGCTGGCATACGCGGATGACATTGCACTACTGGCAGAAAATGAGGCAGGGATGAAAGGAATGATTAAAAACATGGAAAAATATGTAAAGGAAAAGGGATTGAAAGTGAATGTAAAGAAAACAAAGATAATGAGGTGTAGAAAGGGGGGAGGGAGATGAAAAAAAACTAAATGGGTATGGAAAGGGGAAGAAATAGAGGAAGTAAAAAGTTTCAAGTATTTGGGATACATAATCATGAGAAATGGAGAGCAGAAGGAGCATGTAAAGAACAGAGTAAAAAGAGCGGCAAGAATAATGGGGCAGGTGTGGAGTATAGGTAAAAAAAAATTCGGAAAAGATTGGAGTAAAAGAATATGGCTATTTGATAAACTGGTATGGTCGGTTATTAATTATGGCGTGGAAATATGGGGATGGAAGGAAAGAGAAGAGGTGGAGATATTACAGGAAAAATACTTGAGATGGGTGCTGGGAGTAAGAAGATATGTATCAGGATATATGGTGAGAGAAGAGCTACAGAGGGATAAATTGAAAGGTAGGGCA
Organism: Cardiocondyla obscurior; assembly: GCF_019399895.1. Lineage (NCBI taxonomy): Eukaryota > Metazoa > Arthropoda > Insecta > Hymenoptera > Formicidae > Cardiocondyla > Cardiocondyla obscurior. The sequence continues at coordinate 3,479,134 of NC_091887.1, read as the reverse complement.
GGGATGAGAGCATGGAAATATGAAAAACGGCTAGAAGAAGGGAAAGGAGGAGATTTAGCAAAATGGTGCTGGGAAAAAATGAAGGGAAGAGCAAGGGAGGGAAGAAGCAAAGAAAAATGGGAAAAAGAAAGAGAGGAATTTTTTGAAAAATTTGGGTGGTCTGGAAAAGAGGTGGAAGATCTAAGAGAAAGAGGGGAAATAAGGGGGGAATATTTGGTGGAAAAAGATAAAGAATGGCAAAGAGAGGAAAGATGAAAAAAAATAAGAGAGTCAAGATTCAATAAGTATTATAAAAAAGTGAAAGAAGAAGGGATATCAGGATATTTGAAATTGGGGTGAAAGGAAGAAAAATGGCTAAGAGTGGCAAAATTTAGATTAGGGGAGGAAATGAGAGGAAATAAATATTGGGAGGGGGAGGAGAAAAGAAAATGTAGAATTTGTTTGAAGAAGGAAAAAACGTGGGAACATATATGGGAGGAATGTATAGACTGGGGAAACGAGAATAGTTGGGAGGAGATGGTGGAGGAAATTCTAGGAGGAGAAGGAAGGGGGGTTGATTGGTTAGAAACTTTGGAAAGAATAAGGGAGGAAAATGGGAGTGAATGAAAGTATAAAAAAGGTTAAAAAAAATAAAGAAATAAAATAAAGAGCGTCGGAAGCGGGGGTCCAAAGGTAGAATTTAAGGTAAAATAAGGCGGAATATAGTAAAGGTATGAATGAAAGTGTGATCTCTCTCTCTCTCGACGCGCAAGCAATAGAATAGAAGCGTAAACAGGCGTAGGATATAAGTTTTATTTTCAGAAATTGTTGCACGAAGAAAGAAGATTATAAAAGTAAAAATAAGTTAGAGATAAGACAAGTTGTAACGCGTAGATATGTAAGGGGGTAATGATGATAAGAAGGAAAAGTGTAAAAGAAAAGGAGGAATTTGTTAAGAAAAGGAAAAAGATATAGAAAGAAACAAAAAAGTGGCGGAAAGTATTTTGTTTTTATTATATAAAAGTATGAAGTTTTAAGATATAGTTTATGGAAAAATGTAAAACAAATCTGTGGGATGCGAAAGTCCCGGTGTACCTCTAAGGAGATGAATAAACACCTTTATATATATAAAAAAAAACACAGTCTTTGTTCGATATCTGAAACTATGCAGCGTTGGGCATAGTCTGTACATAAATAAGTAACCGCTTGGGAACACCGTGAAATGTTTAAGTTTTTTGCTTTATTAAAATAACATAAAATTTGTTTTATTATGATTTCATTATTTTAACAATTTCTATTTCATTCACTGTAATAAAAAAAAAATTTTGACAACATCACACGGTGTTCCCAAGCGGTCACCCATCCAAGTACTGACCGTGCCCAACGCTGCTTAGCTTCAGTGATCGGACGAGAACTGGCGTTTTCAACGTGGAATGGACGTTGCCTGAAAGATTAATTTTAGAATCAAGTATATACAGGCACGTAGTGTATAAATGTATTAAGAGGTCAGCTAGTCCTGACAATTTTGAAAATCACCGAATACAAAATATTTTATATAAAAAACTATGGCGATTTATTTACTTTTTTTTAAATAACATACTATAAATTATCAAAATTTTAAATTTGCCGAGTACTAAAAAAATAAAACATTTTGCATGGCGTCTACAACGATATCTGCAAATCTTATTTTCAGTTTGCGCGGGTGAAATCTTTATAAAGGTTAAGTTAATCAGAAAATAAAATTTTTATACTTTATTAAAAAAAGGCTACAATGTAACATAGTTTACTAAAACTAATCTTTCAATCAACGTTTATTCGAAGCTGAAAACGCCAGTTTTTGTTCTAAGAATTAGATACAATTAATCGCAAATGTAAATAAGAAACAACAATATACAAAAATAGGATTAAGTTTTAAGTAAGTAAGAACTAAGTAAGACTAAAAATTTATTGTAAAATCACATTTATATATTTGATTGTTCTTGCATGTATAAGAATTTATTTTTAAACGTAATGATAAAATGTTAATTAAAAAAAAAAAAAACAGTTTTCGTCCGATCCCTGAAACTAAGCAGCGATGGGCATTGTTTCGGCTAATTCTAGGATCGTAAGAATAGAGGTGAACGAGTTGAGAAAGGCAGATTATTTTTAAAAGCGTTCTTGAAAATTATGCACTTTATTTAATTTTTACTAAAAGTAGTTGTGTACAAATTTCTCAAGCGCGAGCCACGCGAAATTTAAAGCAAGCGGGAGTCGCGTAAGTTTTGAAGCGATCTCACAAAGTCGCTTTTGAAATAGACCTAAAGTTGTCACAGTAAAAGGCACGAAGTGTCTTCGAGCAAGACTCATAAGCTACTACGTGCTGTTAGCAGATCGATGGTAAGTGCTAAGCACAAACTCATTGTTTAAGCGAGAACGCAATCCCGGAGTTCCCGGCGATCTTAGAATCCGCAGGATCGTCTTGCGTTGCTTGCCTGAGATTATTGTCTCTGATTTCATGATCGTTTGTGACATTAGCCAGAGAATGGCACTGCGTATTTGCAGATCGTCATAAGGCACAATGCGTGCTTAATCTTTGTCTAATAAAACAAAGAAAGGGCTAGCAAGAAGCTTGATCTCTTCAAGGTGCGTATTGGGCGACGCGACGGCGCCGGGAAAGCTAGAATTACGTCTCCGATATTTATTAATTATTTTAAACTTATACATTTTCCTCCCGCCTCGCCATGGCAAGGGCAAAATTTACTCGCTAGGCTCCGATGCTAAAGATAACGGGATTAATTTTACAACCGGCCGAACTAGAGTAGTGGTTGCCGTACGTATGGTTACCACGCGTATATTTCCGTCAATGCCGGGGTGCGTGGCTATTACACGAGCAAAGGGCCACTGAGAAAGAGCGGTATTTTCGCCTTTAATTAAGCAAAGTGTCCCGATTGATAAATTTTTATCTGGACTACGCCATTTTTTCCTAATGTTTAACGTAGGGAGATACTCGGTTGACCATCGTCGCCAAAAATGGTCTCTCATTTGTTGCACGAGCTGCCACCGTGTTAATTTATTTTCAGCTATGTTTCCGCGGGACGGTTCGGGTATCGCGATAAGCGGTGCTTCGATTAGAAAGTGACCTGGAGATAAAGCCTCTAAATCTTGAGGGTCACTGGTTAAAGCGGCAAGCGGACGCGAGTTGAGGCAGGCCTTAACTTGTGAAAGAAATGTTATGAGTTCTTCAAACGTTAGTTTAAAATTCCTAATCACGCAATAGATATAATGCTTGGTGGATTTTACGGCGGCTTGCCATATACCACCGAAATGTGGCGCAGAAGACGGGTTAAAATGCCAGCGGATTCCGTCACTAGCTAAAGTATTTAAAAATTGACGGTTTCGAGTCAAGTCACGCATGAAACCGCGTAATTGCGCATCGGCGCCGATGAAGTTAGTACCTCGGTCACTGTATAAGTCGAAACATAATTCTCGGCGAGAGGTAAATCGGCGGAAGGCCGCTAGAAAGGCCTCGGTCGTATAATCCGAGACAGCTTTCAGATGTATTGCTCGCGTAGCAAAACATACAAAAATGGCAATGAAGCCCTTGTGGCTTTTCTAGCCTCGTCCTTTAGAGGTTCTCATTAAAATTGGACCTGCGTAATCGACTCCGGTGTTTTGAAAAGGACGAGACGGCAAAACTCTGGCGTTAGGCAAAGGACTCATTAGAGGATAAGGTGATTGACCTCGTCAGCGCGTGCAGACAACACATTTATGAATGTGGTTTTTTATTAAGGTTTGGACGTCGATAATCCAGTATTGTTGTCGGATGGTGGCCAAAATTAACTGCATCCCGCCGTGCAGCGTGCGCCTATGGCAAGTATCGACAATTAATTTTGTAAAATGAGAGTTGCGAGGCAATAGTATTGGATTTCGGGAATCAGAGGAGATCGCAGCGTGTTGCAACCGCCCGCCAACACGGAGTAATTTTTTATCGTCAAGGACGGGAGTAAATTTGATAAGAGGATTCTGACAAGAGAGAGGTTTATTTTTGATTAGATTATTAATTTCCTCAGGAAACCAGGTGGCTTGAATTGTGGATATCCAGTAGTTTTGAATTTCTTCAATTTCATTTGGCAAGATGGGTTCGTTTCTTTTACCGGAGTTTTTTAGCAACCATCGTCGACACAAGGCGCAGACCCGGAGTAATCGTTGCAGATTGGAAAATCTAAGCAAGATGGAATTTTCTTCTGGTGTTTGAGTCCCCAGATGTGCTGTAACAGGTCGTGTTTCTTCTTTGGTTTGAAAGGAAGGATTGCCAACGAGCCTGAGTAGCAGGTGGTTTGTTAGTTGTAGCCACGCCGGTCCTTGCCACCACAGGGAGTGATTGTTAAATGCAACGGTGGATAGACCACGAGAAGCACAGTCCGCTGGATTTTCTTCTCCGAGCACGTGATGCCATTGAGCCTCCGGAAGTGATTCCTGTATTTCTGTAACTCGGTTGGCTACGAAGGTAGTCCATCGAGATGGATGGCCCTGAATCCAGGCCAAGGCAATAGTTGAATCAGTCCATAAATGAATATTTGCAATTTGAAATCTAGCGCCGTGTTTTATATTATTAATTAATCTGATAAGCAAGGCGGCGGCATTTAGTTCCAGGTGTGGAAGCGAAATGGTTTTCAACGGTGCTACTTTTGTTTTTGCTTGAAGTAGTGCAATTCTGGAATTGAAGTCGTTATCCTCGACCGTAGTTACCCGAATGTAAACCACGGCAGCATATGCCTTTTCTGAAGCATCCGAAAATCCATGAAGCTCGATTGTGCAACCGGTAGAAAAAATATGAATCCAACGTGGTAGCGAAATTTCTTCGATTTCACGCAATTCCTTGCGGAAAATTTTCCAGGTTTCTTGATCCTTTATTGATAAAGGTTGATCCCAGTCGATTTTTTGAAGCCAGAAGGAATGCAGTAGAATTTTGGCGCGGACGATGACCGGAGCTAGCCACCCGAGGGGGTCGAAAAGTCGCGCGGTTTTTAAAAGTACTTGTCGTTTGGTAGGTACCGTGTCAGCTGTTGGGTTAACCTTAAAAGTAAATGAGTCAGTGACGGGATGCCAGTGCAATTCCAGAATAGAATGACCCTCTGCGGGGTGCCATTCAAGTGGGTCTCCCTGTCCTTGGACCGATGGTATTGTTTTCAAAAGTTCCGATGAACTAGCGACCCATTTTTTGAGCACGAAACCACCCGCAGAACAGATTTTAATTAGTTGATATAGCTTTTCCTTAGCGTCGGAAAGTGTGTCAGCGCCGGTCAGGATATCGTTCATATAAGTTTCTTTTTCCTAAATCTCGGCTCCGCAAGGGTAATTGACCCTTTCATCCTTGGCAAGCTGGCGTAAAGTGCGTATTGCCAAGAAGGGGGCCGAAGTGAGTCCATATGTAATTGTATTAAGTTGGAATTCACAAATAGGATCGGAGGGCCAGCTACGCCAGAGTATTCGCTGATAATATCGATCAGATTCGGTTATAAGGATCTGGCGGTACATTTTCTCTATATCGGTGGTTAGAGCGATTTTATAGCAACGCCAATTATTTAATATATCACCGAGAGGCGCTAATAAATTAGGTCCGCAGAGTAGTTTATCGTTTAAAGATCCTCCCGTCGGTAACTGCGCGGAACCGTTAAATACGACGCGGATCGCAGAATTGTTTTCGGTTGTTTTAAATATACCGTGATGCGGCAGGTAGCAGATGGCTTTGTTTGAGAGGTCAGCAGGAGATACTATGGACATATGCCCGAGCTCAATGTATTCTGTCATAAATTTTGTGTATAACGCCCGAAGTTTAGGTTTGCGCTGAAAACCTCGCTCCATGCGTTCAAGCATGCGTAAAGAAAGCTGGCGCGAGCCGAGGAAATTACTATTTTGTTCCCTCATTGGTAAACTGACCATGTATCGGCCGGAATCAAGACGCTTATAATTTTTTATATAATGTTTTTTGCAACAGATGTCATTTGGAGTCTGCGGAATCGTTTCCCCCTTAACCTCCTCCTGCTGCCAAAAACGCATGACTAATTTTGCTAGATCGTGTTTCGTATTACAAAGGTGAACAGTTGCCAGAAAATCCAACGCACTGCCCGTTGCAATTCCCGTAAGAATCCATCCCAAAGAAGTTTTTAGCGCGACAGGAGAATTAGGATTTCCTTTACGAAGCCCGTCTTCAATAATTAATGCGTGAACCGCGGCACCGAGAATAATTTCTACCGGATCAGAATCCTGAAAATCCGGGTCAGCCAATTCCAGGCCTTGCAAATGCGGCCAATGGTTTTGCAAATAAACGGATCGTTCTGAATTGAGAGAAACGCAAGGCAATACAAAAACCGAAACCTTTAATTTATAAGCGCTCCGGGTACTCAAAGTAATATCGAGTGAGATGCAACCGTGAGCTTGTCCGGATTTAGTGCCGCCAATACCGAAAATGGCAGTTGTGGCTGGTTGGCGGAGCAGCCGCAATTTTTGAACTAGCGATTCTGAAATAATAGAAATTTCCGAACCCGGATCAATTAAGGCACGCACGAGGATTTCCTGGCCATAACGATTTTTAACATATATTCGCGCCGTTGCTAATAAAATTGTTACATGCAAACTTAAATCATTACGCAAGTGGAGAACAGATGCTTCCCTTGGCTGAGTTGAGGCGACGGTGGTTGACGGTTGAGCGCTTGTCGGCGTCGTCGAGATTGTCGTGGTAGGCTTGGCGTCGGCTGTAGTTCGTTGACCTCCGGTTCCGGAGTCTGGAGAGCTGACGCAGGTTTCGTGGATGGTGCTGTGGTGTCTTTATCCACAAATTGAACAGCTTCTTGTAGAAGGGCAGGTGGCGAGACGATGTTGTCCAAAGCAGTTGAAGCAGAGCTGGCGAAAGGAAACATAATCCCTTCGAACCTTGGGGCCTTTCTTAGCGAATTCAGGACAGCTTAGAATATAATGTGGGCCACTGCAAAGCACGCACCTTGATGACCTTTTTTTTGCTGAGGTAGAGGATGCTTTCCCGATGTAAGATTGTCGTTGTTTTCGAGGAGTAGTAATTGACGTTGGTCTTTGTTGAAATCGTTCAAGGTTTCCTGGTACGGGATGGAGAGCCTCCAAGGTTCGCAACCGTCCTTCGAGAAACGTTTTTAATTCTTCATACGTTGGCGGGTCGCTTGTGCCGCTAATTGAAGTTTCCCACTCGCGTCTTGAGCGGGGATCCAGCAATTCGGTAATAAGATGCACGAATAAATCAGAATCGGCAATAGGACGATCAATTTCTTCAAAAGTTCCGACAGTTTGCAGCATCGTATGGAAGAGCTTGCGCAAGTCGGGAAGAGATTCACCTTTCATTTTTGGCATAGAAGTCAGAGATACGAAGCACGCGCGCACAAGTAACCGTTTATTAGTGAAATGTTCCTCCAAAAGGTCCCAAACACGTTGATAGTTCTCGGATGTCATTGGGATGTTCCAGACCATTTGTTTGGCCTCTCCTTTCAGGCATCCTTTTAAATAATGTTGTTTTTCCACATTTCCGAGAATAGCGTCCTTAGAGATAATGAATTGGAATAAGTCTTTAAAAGCTGGCCATTCTTCGAATTTGTCCGTAAATTCAGGCAACTGGATACGCGGTAGCTGTCTTCGAGCGACCGCTTGGGTAGCTATATTCCGTTCGGTGTCGGTCTTCTTTGCCTTGTTTAGGTAATCAAGAAAGGCGGGTCGTTGAGTGATATATGACTCCTCTGCTTCGGCAAAGTTACCATCCTTGATATAGGCATGGCTCTCAATATCCTTCCAGTGGGATGTACAAAGTTCATTGTGGGCCGCCTCGAATTTTGCCCAATTGTTATCGAGCAGCTGCAGGCGTGTTTCCACTGCGCCGGTAGTAATGTTCGCAGCACCGGTTTTCCGTAAATTTTCAACAGCACGCGATATTCTTCCGTAAAGCTCAACTTGAGCATGAATTAACGCTTCGTAAAAGGGAGTGAATAAAGTGAAACCTTCTATTAAATACAAACTCCCTTGATGAGCCATGGCTTCTCCACCAGTTAGCATGCCTACAGTTGGAACAGAAAGAGATGTACACTGACCGGTAATAATGGCCTGTCGCACTGCGGCGACGGCGGCTCCCGCGCGTGAGGTGGGGTAGTGTGCGTGAGGCCTCACCGCGGATCGCGTACGTGAGGCAGGGAACGCCGAAAGGAGCGAGAGGACGGGGGAAAATTTGGTGGGAGGTGTTCTCATGCTCTATCCCGTTCGCGACCCGTGCGTGTGAGAGAGAAAGCATGAGTGAACGCTAAAAAATTATTATAGGCGCACCTTCGCTCTCTCGCTTGCATGCGTTCGTGTTTATACGGTTAGACAAGGATTGAAGTATATCGCAAGAGTACGCTATTAATTCTAGCTTATACTTTAAGACATTTCGCGACTTTTGACAATTGAAATTAAATACTCATGTTACTTATATTATAAATATATATTTTTACATTACGTATAATTAAATTTTAGAATAATTTTTGTTTTCTGTCTTGAGAAAGACAATTTTAAATGCCTTGTCTTTCTCAAGTCAGAAAACAGCAGAAGTGTTTCCAATCAAAAAGTGAGCAGGAGTTAAGACCTCCAGATCGTCAGGATCGTCCGTGAGAGGCCACAATGGTCTTGAGTTAAGACACGCCTCTATTTGCACCAACACTGTACTCATTTCCTCGAAGGTCAGTCTTCGCTCTTCTATGACCTTGATGAGATGCAATTTAACTTGTTAACGCCGAACTCCCAAATTCCGCTAAAGTGAGAAGCCCGCGCAGGTATGAACTTTCACGTCGTTCCTTGCGTAACAAGCTGGGGAGTCACAGCCTCGTAAAACTCCAAATGCTTCCGGAGCATATTACGAAGTTCCAAATCGGCCCCTCGGAAATTAGTTCCATTATCGGAATGGAGAACTCGACAAACCCCACGGCATCCAACGAACCGACGGTATGCATTCAGGAAACCCTCCGTAGATAAATCTCCGACGACCTCCAGGTGTATCGCTTTAGTGGCGGGACACACAAATAGCGCAATGTATCCTTTGCACGTTGCTTGGCCTCGACCTAAACTCCTGCGTATTGCAAATGGTCCCGCGTAGTCTATCCCAGTCTCAGTGAACGGACGCTCCAGGTTTACTCGGGGAGACGGAAGATTTCCCATCTGTTGCACCAGAGGCAGCGTCCGAAATCTGGCACATCTCACGCAACTACGTATCTCCTTTTTGACCGAGTTAGGCCCATCGATGACCCAAACATGTGTCCTCAAGGTAGCCAAAGTCAATGTGGCTCCACCATGTCAGCACTCAGAGTGAGCGAAGCGCACGTACAGTTTTACCAAAAAGGATTGTTTCGGCAATATCGGACGGAATTTCGCATCGTGTAACAAACTACTGTGCCGTAGTCTACCACCCACTTTCAACATTCCTTCTTCGTCAACATAGGGATTTAATTTTTTCAGCACCGAATGTCGAGGCACAGGATTGCCCTTCCAAAGCGCATCGATATCGCTGGAGAACACAGCACGCTGAGTGCACCTTATCAACGCGCACCGAGCTCTGGCCAACTCAGCCACGGTAAGATATCCAGGGGTCGACGAATCTCCTTGCCTTCGGCGACGACAGTTGTCCAAATACCTGAGACACCAAGCGTACACGCGAGCCACTCTGTTCAGATAGGAAAAACTCTGTATGGAGGATTCAATATATGAATCATACACCACCTCTTTTTTTTGAGCAAGTAAGGCGTGCGTTGCCTCAGGTGTCATTTCCGTGTGCTTCCTTCGGTCTGGCCAGTTATCTGGATTTTGTGCCAACCAGTCAGGGCCCTGCCACCACAATCGTGAATCGCGCAGGTCCCTGGGACTCATCCCTCGCATTGCAATATCCATCAGGTTCTGACCCGAGGGCACGTGCCTCCATCGTACCTCCGGTAAGCTGGTTTGAATTAAGGATACCCGGTTGGAGACGAACTGCTTCCAGCGGCTGAGGTGCTCGCGTATCCAAGCCAAGACAACTAGGCTGTCCGACCAAGCAGTCACCGGCGCCTTTCGCAGAAACCTAATTTTACGGATGTGGCAAATCAAACGCACCAGCAGTGCGGCCCCACAAAGCTCCAAATTTGGCACACTAATCGTCTTTATTGGACTGAGCTTTGCCTTTGCAGCAACCAAGGCGACGTGCACAGAGCCATCCTCAAGAACAGTATGAACGTACACAGCCCAGCAAAGGCTCTGATCGACGCGTCAGCGTAGCCATGAATTTCCAATGTAGTATTGCCCGTAAATTTTAACCAACGATCTATGCTCAAGCTCCTCAATTCACTCAAGGACTCCAGATATCGTGCCCAGTACCGATGCTGTTCTTCATTGAGCAACTCGTCCCAATCTATCTTGGCAATCCATAAGTCTTGCATGAAGACCTTTCCTATTATCATCACCGGTGAAATCCATCCTAGGGGATCAAACAGCTTAGACAAACATGACAGCACCGTGCGCTTGTTATATGCTGCCATCGTGCTCAACTGTATTTCCCTTGCAAAACCAAAGCGATCAATCAAAGGGGTCTACTGAAGGCCGAGCGCATTCACAGTCTCCATAGTATCAATAGACACAGAAGCGTCACTGCTATTCGAAGCCCTCAGACGCAGGTATAAGCGACGGGTCATTCGCAGACCATTTATCCAGCTCGAATCCTTCTCGTCGTAATAGGTTAATCAACTCGTCACGTTCCAGTACCGCTTCCTCGAGGTGGTCAGCACCCCCGAAAATATCATCCACGTACGTATGATGGCTGAGACAGTGAGCACCTCGGGGAAAAGATTCCCCTTCGTCCGTAACCAACTGTCGCAAGGTACGTAAAGCAAGGTAGGGAGCACACGATGTCCCATACGTTATCGTGGTAAGCCAATACTCTACCACATTTTTTCCTGGTTGGGGAGTCCACAAAATTCTCTGATAGTCTCGATCTTTCTTTCGTATACCAATCTGCCGAAACATCTTAATTTTGTCTGTGCAGTAGACAAACTTGTAACGCCGCCAATTTGTAAGCACCAGCGATAAATCATTTTGCAGGGCCGGGTCTGTCATCAGGGCTTGGTTTAGACTCCGATTAGTAGGGGTTGGCCGAGAAGCGTCGAAGACCACCCGTATTTTCCATTTCGGGATTTCCTGTATTACAGGGTAATAAGGGATATACCAAAAGTGTACAAAGTTAATCTCCGACGGCGGTATCGGTTCCATGTAGCCCATTGATTCATAAATTTCCATAAAACGACGATACTCCTTGTTCAATTTGGTATTCCGGCTCAGCCGCTTTTCTAATGCAAGCAGTGAACGCTGAGCTATCAACCTGGTGCTCTGCGCTTTGCCGTCAGGACGATGCTTAAAGGGTAAGCAAACTGAATAGCGACCCTCGTTATCGCGAAAATGCGAGATCCGAAATATCGTCTCGCACTGTTCTTCCTCGGGACTCAAATGACGCTGATCTCCTCCTAATTCCTCTAATTGCCATAGGTGCTAGAAGGACTCCTTTAACTCCTCTTCGGCCGCGCAATGTAATGCAACTCTCGGTTCCTTGTCAGCCGTTTCCGCCCGCCATGTACGGCCAACGCAAGCTCACCCGGATACTATCCATCCAAGGGTAGTTTCTTGAGCGACAACACTCGAGTTCGGTATCCGGTGTAACCCGCTGCGGATTACGTCGTCATAGACAGAAACGCTCAATAGTAGATCAATTCTGGAAGGGCAATAGTAGAACGGGTCAGTCAAAAACAATTGTTTACCGATCGAACTCGCCGGAGCATTAAAACCTATGCTCGGCAGCAATCCAGTTAGTTTGGGTAAAATAAAGGTTTCACAATCCAGTTTAAAGCGCTCATCGTAGATCGATTGCAGTTTCACTCGAACTATAGTGCGCACGGTATGTGCTTTAGCGGCGCCTATTCCGGCCACAGGAATATGTACATGCAGCCGTGTCATTTGTAGCATCTGAGCCATCGCTTCGGTCATAAACCAGGCCTGGGAGCCTTGATCCAGCAACGCACGTGCTTGTAATCGGAATCCTCGCACGTCGCTAATATACAAGCACGCAGTCGGCAATGAAACCTTATTCATTCCAGACGGAGTACTTGAATTAAACACATTAGTCTCTAGTCATGAATCGGACCTCGGGGCAGATTCAGACGTCGAGGTCGAACTCCAAGTGGCAGCAGTAGCATCGCGTAAGTGTATCGATGTATGATGCCTTTGTTTGCAGATTTCACATCGGCGCGTCGATTTGCAGTTCTTAAAACCGTGCTGCCCCAAACAGTTAAAACAAAGCTTCAGGCGCCGAACCTCGTCGCGGCGATCCTTGGGACTTCTCACAAACTCTGCACAGGCGCCTATGAAGTGCTCACGCGAGCAAAGTGCACACTGCCTTTTGGCTGTCTTAAAAGAGAACTTCCCTGTTGTATGAAAAGTCCTGGCAGCCTTCCCTCTCAAATTCATCCGGTTAGGTGTCCGTTCCGGAACCTTGCAATTCTTAACCGACTTGAGACCATCATAACGGCAATTCAGCCATGACACGAGTTCAGCCATCTTAGGGAACCGAGAGATCAAAGCAGATGTTACCTCAGCACCTGTAGAAAGAATCTCGGAACGACTCTTACGGTAGGACAACTGCTCTTCCCATAACCGGCGGGTCTCACCGTCGAGCGTTTGTAACAAACGGTGGCACATTAAAGCCTCCAGTAAATCAGTGTCGGACTGCGTCAACTTTCGCATTGCCAGGAACGTCAAATTGGCCGTTTTCACTCTCGAATTTAAATCGTCGGCATTCAAGACTCTCGTCGGTTGTAGATCGGCCAATTTATCTAATAACAAATTCAACTGGTAGCGTGGTTTGTCGTACGCAGTGATGGGAATTTTAGCTCCGAGCAACATCGATGTTGCTGGAGTGGGGGACCACGCACACACGCCGACGTCCTGTCGGTGAGCGCGCCTCGCTCGGCCACGCTCGGTCTCGCTCGGCTTGCAGAAGAGGACAGATATATATATGTTCTGTCTTCTTTGCACCGAGGCAGCTACGAGTCGTAGGCTACGACTCGTAGCCTACGTCGGCCTACGAGCCTATGACTACGATGAGTGCACACATCGCGCGATGCGGCCCGCGTAAATCGCGGGCACTAAGATACATGTTTCTCTTTGCAAGTTGTATATTAGAATACGATGTGGTCTTCCGCACTACCCAGGTGGTGCAACTTACAGTGCGTTAGGTTTTGTAACGTGGACCTTCGCCGGTGGCCATATCATACCACATTTCTTAATATCTTTACCAATTTTAAATTGTTTAACACGCAAAGTGTTTGACAAACTTAATATTAAATTGTTAATAAATAAACTGTCTAACACGCAAAGTGTTCAACAGATTGCGTATACTATATGTCGGAAGGATAATTTTTTACGGGAGTAAATGAAAAAGAAAAGCGGCAATATTAGTTATTTAAATTTTTATTTTAATTAAAAATATTATAAAAAATTGATATATAACTAGGTGTCCGCCCCGGCCTCGGCCACAATTTATTTATTAACAAATTAATATTAAATTGTTAATAAATAAACTGTGGTCGAGGCCGAGGCGGTAGACGAGACCGGGGCGGACACCTAGTTAAATATCAATTTTTTAATAATTTTTTTTTAATAAAAATTTAAATAACTAATATAGCCTCTCTTCCTTTTATTCACTTCCATAAAAATTATCCTTTCTACATATAGCATATGCAATCTATTGGACACTTTGCGTGTTGGACAGTTAATTTATTAACAATTTAATATTAAGTTTGTCGGACACTTTGCGTGTTGGACAATTTACAAATGGTAAAGATATTAAAAATATGGTATGAAATAGCTATCGGCGAAGGTCCACGTGGACCTTCGCCGGTAGCTATATTATACGTACGTTAAAAAACCTAACGCACTGTAAGTTGCACCTCCTGGGTAGTGCGGAAGACCACATCGTATTCTAATATACAACCTGCAAAGAAACATGTATCTTAGTGCCTGCGATTCACACGGGCCGCATCGCGCGATGTGTGCATTTATCGTAGTCGTAGGCTCGTAGGCTGACGTAGGCAACGACTCGTAGCTGCATCGGTGCAAAGAAGACGGAACATATATATATCTGTCCTCTTCTGTAAGCCGAGCGAGGCGCGCTCACCGACAGGACGCCGGCGTGTGTGCGTAGTCCCCCACTCCAGCAACATCGATGTTGCTCGGAGCTAAAATTCCCATCACTGGTCGTACGTCTTCTTCAGCTTCTTCCACGCTATTGAATAGTTGTCAGCTTTCAATGGTAAGTGGGCAATCGTACGCTTGACTTCCTCCGGAAGACTGGCTACCAGATACCTGAATTTATCCAAATCAGACAATTCAGGCCTCTCGTGAATCGTAAATACAAAGTACGCACTGAAAGCGTCCCAATCTTCGTACTTTCCAGAGAATGCCACTTCGGCCAGCTTAGGAAGCCGGCTGGTCTGATTCGCGACCGAGTCTGTATCATTGCGGCCTGCAGCAGACATGGAGGCCTCTGAATCGTCCACATCCGCGAATTCCGCAAGCAAGGTAGATAATTCTTCTTGTGCATTATAAAAATCCGTTTCCACGTCGTGTAGAACATTGCCCTGTATATACGGATCTTCATCTGCTCTTTCAATAGCACTGATTTCCAGATCAGCTGTATAAAAATCTTTCACATAAGTTTTCAGGGCCGTAAGCGCATTTTTCACTCGCACAGCGGTCACTGTATCTCGAGGAATCCGCTTTATGCCAGGCATCACACGACGCAGAACCTCCACTCGCCGTCGCTGCTGTGCTACCAATCGCTTCAAGGCAAACGGCGCCATGTCCGGTCATTAAATCTCTTTTCGTTATATTATTTCTCGTAATACCTTTTGGGTAAAAAAATAAGCTGTAATTTAATCAATCAAATGAGCACCGACCGAAGAATCGCACAACCACACTCAGCTCGTACTCGTCACGTTAGAAATAACTGAATTGTACATTTATCGCGTTAGTCATCCGATGAAGTTGATTCACAAACTCGAACGCCATAAATATCGTCGTCATGGGCAAATATATCTATTTTAATTAAGAACACGCTACGCGAGTGAGGTTATCGCTTCCCCGCACAATGCTCAAACAAACAGATCATTAGACGAGAAATCACAAATAAACAATAAAATGATACAGCCCAAGCCGCAGACTCTCCATAAACATAGCCCAATACAATTCGTATAACCCTCGTTCACGATCGTAGGCTACAGCATCTTAGATAACCTCAACTTCTCAGGACACGAAAACAGCTCTTCGCCCCTCACCCGGCCACCAACCAGCACCGCACCCGGGCATCCGGCTCAAAGGACCAATAATAGAAATACGTAGAATAATGCACGTTTGCTCAATGAACGCGTCGCCAAACCGTGAACGTAGGCGCAATGCCGTGGATGCGAGACCCAGATGGGGCCGGGGGGAAAAAGGGGGGAGAATACAATTAAAATATACATAATTTTGCCACACATCCACGCTTCGTTTTATTCGGCATAAAAACCCACCCCCGCGTGGGAGGTGGAAAAAGCCGTTAACACGCTGTACAACAGTAACACTAAACAATTTCGCAAATTACAATCTTTGGGCGGATAAACGTTACCTGTGCGTCCTGAATTGTTAGATGAGCGCAGAGCGCAAAAAGCAGCGGATCAGCCGCCTGCCCGGCAAGCGTAGCGTGCAGAAAATAGCGGGTCAGCCGCGTGCCAGATATCGTATCCGCGTATCGTCTTCGGGCAAGAAATATGGCGGTGCAGCCGCGTGCCCGGTGTCACACCGGCGAGTTGCCCTCAGGGGCTAGTCACTGCTGTCTCTCTCGCACACTCTCCCTCTCGTATTCTCGCTCTGTCTCCAAGTCCTCCATAGGTTCGACCCAACCGACTTGTACCCTGGTCACAAACTTTCGCCAGCTCTCACGAAAAACGTGCTCGAGATCAGCTCGGCACACACACTCACTCGGAAGTGAAGAAGAAGCGCCAACGCTCACCGGCCCACGTGACAGTAGAGACCCTCAAACAGAGACTGGCCATCAGGGGGCCACTTTTAATTGGCTCGAGAATTTTCGTCAACTCCCGCTTATATTCAAAACCTTACTATTAATATTAATGTTATAATTCAGTAAAACTAATAAAAATAAACATTTTAAAGAAATTAAATATTATTATTGTTGGCGTAGATAAATTTTAAAAAAGGATAAAACATAATTATTAATTAATTATTAAATCACAAAAAAAAATATTTATAAACGTACAAAATTTATTTAAAAAAGGTATGTACAGCTATAGACTTACTTTCGTAACGCTTACAATTATTGCCATTCTTTTTATTTATTATTCTTAATCGAAATGTTATAAACCTTTTAATTATCTTCAAAAATAATTGGTGACAGTTTGCAATATGTTCTGCGGGAACTGAACTGAATTTAGTAATTAAAAAAGTTTTCCAATCTAAATTTTTAGTTTTAAAATATTTAGAATAGTGTCGAAACATCTGTTCAAATATTATAAATATTTTGAAAGTTTTAATATTAACAAAAAATAATGAATTTTTTTTATAACATTAAAAAAAAATAAACTTTGTAAAAGAATATTGTTGCAATAAAGTATTTGATTTTACAGAATCAATGCAATTCTTACAAGTTTTACATATTTTTGTTACAGATTTTATAATATATCCTGCAATGTTATATAATGAATTTAATTCGATACTTGTTAATTGTAATATTGAATTATGTTTAAAAGGTGGAATTTTATCAATATTTGCTAAATTAATATTATTATTAGAATCTGTCACATTGTTAGTGTTTTTCTGTTTTCCTGATAAATATTCAATAAATCCAGAAAGATATTCTTGATCATCATTGTTGTAATTGCTGTTGTTTATATGTCGTAAGTACATTGCAATAGAAATTAATTTTAAATTATTCACAAATTGTAGTAGATCAGGTACAGTCACCGGCAATAATGGCCTGTCACACTGCGGCGACGGCGGCTCCCGTGCGTGAGGTGGGGTAGTGTGCGTGAGGCCTCACCGCGGATCGCGTACGTGAGGCGCGGAACGCCGAAAGGAGCGAGAGGACGGGGGAAAATTTGGTGGGGGGGCGTTCTCATGCTCTCTCTCGCTCGCGACCCGTGAGTGTGAGAGAGAAAGCATGAGTGAACGCTAAGGAATTATTATAGGCGCATCTTCGCTCTCTCTCTTGCACGCGTTCGTGTTTATACGGGTAGACAAGGATAGAAGTATATCGCAAGAGTACGCTATTAATTCTAGCGTATACTTTAAGACATTTCGCGACTTTTAACAATCGAAATTAAATACTCATGTTACTTATATTGTAAATATATATTTTTACATTACGTATAATTTAATTTTGAGATAATTTTCGTTTTCTGTCTTGAGAAAGACAATTTTTTTCTCTCTCACACTCACGGGTCACGAGCGAGAGAGAGCATGAGAACGCCCCCCACCAAATTTTCCCCCGTCCTCTAGCTCCTTTCGGCGTTCCGCGCCTCACGTACGCGATCCGCGGTGAGGCTTCACGCACACTACCCCACCTCACGCACGGGAGCCGCCGTCGCCGCAGTGCGACAGGCCATTATTGCCGGTGACTGTACAACATTTTTTTGTCGAATTTGCGAAAAAAGATTCTCTAGACAATCTTGAGTAAATCGGGATGTTAAAACAAACTTATAATTTTTTTGAGTAATAAGATATTGTGTTAAATCTATTATTGATTTAGTGGTAATAATAATACCTCTTTGCACTGGTTTAAAATCTCCTGCGTATCCGATTTTTAACTTAGTAAAAATATCAATAATTTCATTCAAAAAATTAATATTTTCGTTGTATATGTTTTCATATTTAGTCCCAAGAGTTAATGTGCAGTATCTGGATGTCATAAGAGAGAACCATTTAGATATTATTTTAACAAACCAGGCAGTAGTGACATACTCAGACTTATTTTTTTTATCTGCCAATAACATAAAAGAGCTACTTACATCATTAGAAAAAACATGCATAGTTTTATTGACTTTTATTTTGTTAATATTATTGCACCAAATATCGTCTGTCTTTAATTTAGGTGTTAAAAACAGTTTACAATTTTTTTGAATATTTATCAGTTCATCAAAATGTTTTAATTCTATTTTATCGCTAGGTAAGTTATATTTTATTACAATATCATTAGAAATAATTATCGTTTCATTGCTAACTAACGCTTGTTTCAAATTTTTTAAAATATGCGGTGGGTCACCAATTATAAATAACAATCGATTTGCATCAAACGGATGATTAATAGAATTAATTACTTTACTAAATCGTCCCGTACTTATACCTAATAATTTCCACAATCCAACATTTCCTGGACTCATGTCCAATGTGAGAAAATTAACATGAAAACCCGTTTGTTCGGCTTTAATGATAATCTGAAATACATTATCTTTCAAAATTGCTGAACAAAAACTATTACCTGTGAAATGGTATCCTACCACATGCTTCCACCTATTATTTATACCAACAAGCATAAATACGAGAACTTTTGTTGCTATACCATTTGTATTTGAAAATGTGATGTTTCCTATTATTGATTCGGTTGATGCGTTGTAACAAGTTTTAGATGTAATTGCCATTTCGTCAAACACTAAACCACATTCTAAGTCAGCCTCTTTCTCCAAAGTAGATTTCTTGTGTAATAAAAAGTCAAACTTCTAATTTTCTTCGTAGCGTCCGTAAACTAAATAATGGATATCCTTGTTGAATAAGTTGGTCATAGCCATTACGTCCACAAACAAATTTTATTTGTAGAACACTTTGAATAGTCTTATGAGACCAGTTTTTACTTCGTTTTTTAATCATTAAAATCTTGATTTGATCTTCGTTGAAAACTGACGATAAAGCTTTTCTATATTTATCATTTTTTATTTTAGTTTGTAGTGTTTCTATACTTTTTCTCATGGCTTTCATTTTTCTTCTCAAATTTATATTTCTTATATATTGTTTGTTGCATTTGTTACAAGTTTTTATATTTGTCATACATGAAGATTTAGGAGCAATTATCTAAAAAGAAATTATGCAAATTACACAAATATTTTACAATTTTCTGTGTGTCATAAAGCGTTACTATTTAATAAGTTTTACTTATGTTACGTCAGGAAGGTTAATTTTGTTTAATTAATTAGTTGGAAGGAATTCCTTGGAATGGGCTTTGCCGGTAGGGTAGGAAAGTGACGTACCACCGAATTTATGTGTGATTCGAAATTTGAATCTACACAATTTTTACGCGCAGATTATTTTCGGATTTCAATTGAGCGCGTAAGTGGTTCTTTTTAGAGAAAGGAAATGAATCCTTATTCTCTGGGATAGAACCAGGCGTGATTGATCGCTTAGACAGGATAATTTAGGGTAATAATAAAATAATTAAGTCACGATTTGAATAACACAAAATTAACAATTTAATTTTAAACAAATGACTCTAATTACAAAATTAAAAATAATCCATACAAAGACAAATAAACAATTTAGAAAATTCAATCAGCTCGTTTGAGATATAAAAATAATGTGAAGGTTTTTACGGAAAACATTAAATAATAAGAGAAAGGTTGTAGGCGAATGAACAGATATAAATTTAACATAACGGAGTTGAGTATTTACAGTATGTACATGAGTGTGAGCGTATGTGTATGTGTGTTTAAAAATAATTAATCCAGTGTGACTTCCTCGATTTCCACCACCCTCGCCGTGGATCTCGGGAAAACCAAGTCTATCAATCGCATCGGGGCCAGGAAAGGAAATTCCACCCCGGGATAAAAGATGAAAAAGTGAGAATCAGGATCAGACCGAGCTGCCTGAATCCTGATCTCCTCTGGTTCGAAGTGGTCAGGGCCGATGGAGAAGGCCCTTTCCGGGACAGGATCTGTCCACGGAGTACAGGCCCTGCAGAGGAGCTCCAGGAGAGGATCTATAACCTCTCTTGGTTCTGGACGCTCCTCGAGGATCTCTATACTCGGGACCGGAGATGGAGGTTGATCGGGGAAGTCTACTCCTGGGAGAGAGATAGAATCATCTTCGCCCAGAGAGTCGGCCTCCTCAGGTTCGACGGGAAAAGGAGGAGGTGAGAGAGGAGAGGAGCAGGCTCTTGGCTCATCTCCGGGAAACCGTGGCTCGGAGATGAGGGAAGAATTCGGGGTATAAGAAGGAGTCGTGGGGCGGAATTGTTCCGATCCCGGCTCCGTGGACTGAGTTGAAAAATTGAGCTCGTTGGT
This sequence comes from Cardiocondyla obscurior, assembly GCF_019399895.1. Lineage (NCBI taxonomy): Eukaryota > Metazoa > Arthropoda > Insecta > Hymenoptera > Formicidae > Cardiocondyla > Cardiocondyla obscurior. Next base: position 3,458,795 of record NC_091887.1, on the reverse strand, counting down.
AGGATTCACAATAGAATGGTCTAGGTTCTCCTCTTCTTCCGGGAAATAACTGTATAACGGCTCCGGATCGCCGTGGATAGGTGATGGTGGCGGAGGGCCCGGACGAGGAGACCAAGGTCTCTTCTCGTGGCGCGCGGGAGAGACGAATACCTCTTCACTTGGCGCCGCCGCGAGCAGATATTGAATGAAGAAGCGGCGGACCAGCTCCCTCAAATTTTTAATTTGCTTATTCCGTCGCGCCCGACTTTTCTTCAAAGTTTTCTTATTGTGAGATTCCACTAAAATTATTAATTGATTTTAATTAAATTTGAACTGAATTGTGGAAAGTTAAATAACAATGGAGTGAAGGAGATTCGTCACCGACGAATTCCGAAGGCCTCGACCCGCCCATGAGAGATTCCGCGTAATCTATCTTCGGCGAGAATCGCTTGCCGATTCTTTAGCCGAGAACAGTCGCCAAAGTTCCAGCAATATTTCGCGGCGTTAACCACAGAAAATCGCTAGTTATTCGACAGCATGTCTCAACCGGTGTTCGGAAGCAGATATTCTCACACATTTAACGGATCACGGGAACAATCAGAACAGATTCAAAACCGCGGAGCCTCGACTCGGACATTTCTTTCTCTCTTAGATAACACTTGGAAACAATTAATTAAAAAATATATTTAGTGGAATCGTGTTTTCGCCAGGATACATATTAAAACGTTGGAACTTACTTTGTACGAGATCTTCAAACGGCTTCTTCGATAGCTTCTGGATCGACTTGCACACTCAAAGCACTCACGTTAGGTTTCAAGTAAACTAATGCGGTTGTAGCTGAGATGCAAGAGAGCGTGCTCAGCCTGAGCACAAGATTTTATAAGCTCGGAAAAGGGGAGGACTCTTCCCGAATTTTCATTTTTCTGAAATTCTAATCTCTCATTTGCAGAGCTTATTCCTCCACTTTTCCTATCTCAAAATTATTGGGCATTCGCACTTCATCCCTTCTCTATTTTAAGTTTTCGCCCTTAGTTTCTAAATTTTGGTGAGGAGTTCCCGAAGTCCATTGGTTTTAAGAAAGTAATATGCCTACAAAGCACCCCCGCTTCAACGAGTTACCCCTTCCGAGCCTTTCAGAATTTTTCTATCATTTCCATCGAGAGATGGTAGGGTAACTTTTACCCTCCATGCAACATATGGTTACCTGGCTTTATTGCCTTTGCCTGCGCCACATACTCCGGTAATTTCGGGTCTCTCGCGCCTTTGGTTTTTCTAAAGCTCAGGATCGGTACGCAATTACAATTTTAAGAAAAAAGTTATTTTTCTTTTCCTATGACAGACAGGTTATCAAAGTTGAAATATTTATGAGCTTTTAAATTTTGATTTTTTGTGTTATGTCTAGACAAATTCTTTGTCTGACATCCGTTGGCGCCCGTTTGCAATTTGTTGCATGTTTTTTATGCTTTCACGCAACAAATTGTCCCGGAATATGTGGACGTCTGTTGAATTATTTTCTGAAAGGCTCTGAAGTTCCTTTTTTTTTATATTACAATGGACTACGGTCTACCTTCCCCTTAACTAAAATTTTAATATACGTCGAAAAAAAGAGACGCGGAGTCGGAGACGTAACACTTATTAAAGTATTGCTTATTAAAATAGTTACGCATTATCCTGTCCATGTAACAGCGCAGCTTTTGTCAGAAGTATTGTGAAACACAACAAAAAGCTATTAATTAGTTATGACATTTACCAAAAAAAAATTAAAGATATTAGACAGTGGAAGTAATACTTACATTCTATTCCTCATCTTTACTTTTATCATTATTATTTAAGTGATTAGTAGAAACATTATTATATGGTGTATCATAATTTTCTACTAATAGTGAAGACTCTGGCATATTCATAATTATCTGTAAAAATTGTGTATCGTGTATGTACATTATAATTTTCTAATGTAGTGCGTTACTATTTTAATATTTAATATTTACCTTACATTCCACATCTTGACTTTTATTATTACTCAGCTGATTATTTGCAATATTATCTGTCTCATCACTATCAACATTGGTATTTTCTATTAACTCAGACGTATTCATAATCTAAAAAAAGTTTTATATTATACAAATACATTAAATTTTTTGTTATAGTATTAGTGTTTCCAGACTTACTTCACATTTCATAATTTTACTTTCATTGTTCTCATGTTACGTCTTGTAAACTCCACATCTCCTTTTTCCGATACATGGTTGATAAAGTAGATAATGAGAAGTATACCGAATGTATTGGTATCAAAGGAGAGGGTTCTAAGCTTCCAGAAAAATAATTTTTACTGACAGAATATCCTGAATCGCCAGATGTATAAAATAAAAGAAGGAACCTGAAACAATTGTGCAACAGATGTTGTTAAAAGATTTGAATATGGTAATTAGAATTGTCACCGCCGCGGGGGCAGCACCTCATGGCCGATCACCGGCGGCAGATCGATATCGATCTGTCGTTCGATATTTTGCTTCCGATTCTCGAAGGCGTTGCCGGCTCGAGTATCTCAGTGTTCACTCAACCGTGCCTAGCATTGTCTCGTGTGCAACGTAGTTCTCGCAACTCTGAAGATTACTCATTGAACGACTCATCCGGAAGACTCAAGCTATTGTTTAAAGTACAACTCAGCCAGCGCATCTTCGCCGTGTGCAGATTCGACGAATTGACTGGCAGACATCATCCTGCAGCACAAGGCGTGTTGAACCTCGTGCTCAGTTACTCAAAAGACTTCGCAGCGTCTCAGCGTTAGAATTAATATAATTTTGATTGCAGTTACCACTCAGTGAACTCTTACTAACTCTTGCCTCAATAGTAAACTCAGTGAAACTCATATTAGCATCAGTGCGGATCTCAACAGGCGAACACGTGCTCACCGCGTGCCGCCGCGTGGCTCTAAATCGAAGGACTTCCATCCGCCTTTTCGTACGATCTCAAACCGGCCACGACCGCGTAACATCCCCGCGGCGTTAGTAAACTCATATAATTTTTGAAAGATCTCAATTTTATACAGATGTCGAATGTAAAAATTGAAACGAAAAGATTTGTCAAAATATACATAAAACATTAATAGCTCAAAAAGATTTGGAATGTCTTAAACTAACAACAAATGTCTGGCGGTAGACAAAGGAAATTCTGGAAGAAAAACAATTCTTTAAAATCAAAATTTTGCCGTGGATCCTAGGGATTAAAAAAACAAGAGGCAAAACGCCTGCGATAATAAAAATAGGATATGCGGCCGGAAACTATAAAAATTCAGGCAGCAATTGCACGCTGCCGATAAAAAGGGTTACCTAAGCATTTTCGAATCTGTTATCTGGAAGCTTGAAAGGGCTCAAGCCATGTGGAGGGGAGCCTATAAACATTTTCTCCTGGACCAATAGATATCGGGAACTCCTCACCAAAAATTAGAAACTAAGGGCGAAAACTTAGAAAATTAAAAAAACTGAAAGAAGAGCGACCAATAATTGCGAAGACGGAAAAGTGGAGGAATAAGCCTAACGAATAGAATTCAAATTTTGGATAAGACTGAAAATCAAGCGCTGGTCCTCCCCTTTTCCGAGCTTATAAAACCGCGCGTTTCGGCGGGGCTCGCTCTCGTTCTGTTTTGGAATCCTATCAGTTGAGTTGTCCTTTTTAAAATTTCAAAAAAGTGTTGTGTTCGTGTACTCTGTTGTGAGACCGAAATAAAGAGAACTTCCGAGGAATTATCCAAAGGAACTTCAAGTGTTCGAAACGAAATTAGAAGCGAATTGTTTCGGCTCTAAAGCATGTGAGAAAGATCCCGCGGCTGCTCGCCTTGTTGTCGAGCCTCGGCACCGAGCGAATGTTTAGGTCGCTTCGGCTGCCTTTGGTCGGGTTATCGCCGGATCGCTCCGGTTTTGGCGAGAATCTTGTTGCTGTTACACCGCGAGGGTGCCGTGGGGTTCGTTCTCCGGAGGAAATTGTAGTCGAAAGGGAAATAAAGTCGTCTTCTTAGTTATACCGATTGAATTCTTTTTATTCCCTTCTCTTTTTACAGACTCACACTTGCACTGATTACTCGATATTATATATTCCACGCGTGATACTTGGTAGCGACTGCCTGTCCGGGCCGCGGCTGCCCCTATATATCTTCTACTGTTGCTATGCCAAAATTCATAGCAATCAGCGAAATCGCGGGTGGCAACCGCGACTGTCCTCGGACTTCGCGTCCCAGCCGGAAATGCCGGGTTACCTTGATCGGCGATATTCTGCCGATCAAGCTAAACGGTCGCGCGCGTGCGACATTCCGGCATTATTCCCGAGCCTCTGTTGCTAAAGGCTCGGGATATAACAATGCCAAAACGGAGCGGTCTGGCGGCCGACCCTGGGCAGGCCGGCGAGCGGGGGGTTCCTCGACCAGGAAGAATTTCCCGCTCGATCGACACCAGAGTCAGTATCTAGAGAAAACGCGAAGGATCGAGACAAATCGCCGCTTGCGTGGATCTCGGTGTGGCTTCCTCTTTGACTTCGACTGTCGCTTGCAGCGGAGTGAAAGCTACGCGGAAAAAATCGTCGTGTATGTTGTACAATCAAAACCTGATGTAAATAGATACTCGTTGTAAATAGACTGTTCGTCCAAATTTAGATTTGTAGTCATTGAAAGCTCCTGACTCTCGTGTTAAAAGGATTTCTTACGTGCTCACAAAAAAAAGAGAACCGCGTTTCTCTACGCGGAAAAGCAGCGCTGATTCGTGGAAGGAAGGCGCTTATTTCGGATATTAAACATTGGTCCTTCGAGCCGGATTCCGAGAACGTGAATTTGTGACCGTGTGCAGTGCCGCGTGTTAGCCGAAGAAAGAAAAGAGAGAATGAGTTTGGAGCTCGACGGTCTTGTTCGCGCCCAGGGCGAACTGCTTGGGCGAATTAGTCGGGCCTACGAAAAATCTGCGGAAGTCGGGCGCGGCTAAGACGACGCTCGGGTTGTTGGAGGCGCGTCTTGGTGGCCTTGAGAGTAACTGGGCCAAATTCGAGGCCAATCATCAAAAGATCCTCAATTCTATTAAAAAATACGAGGATCTCGACTATTTAAAGCTGGGAACACTAGCGACCGCCGAGGAAGCGTTCTTAGAGCAAAGAGCCATCTTGGATCTTTTGCGATCCCACAAGGCCAAGGAAAGGGAGACGGAGACAAAAGAGACTGAGGGGGCTAAAGCTTCATGCCGAGCTGCGCGAACGCAAATCCAGGTGCCGACCTTCTCCGGGAAGTATGAGGATTGGCCAGCTTTTCGGGACCTGTTTTCTTCGGTCGTCATCCACGACAAGACGTTGTCGCCAGTGGAGCGACTCCACTTCCTGAAGACGTCCCTGAAGGGTGAGGCCGAATTGCTAATTCGTCACATTCCGGTGACGAACGTGAATTTCGAACGGTCGTGGAAGCTAGTCACGGACTATTACGACAAGCCCCGTCATCTCGTCCGCGCTTATCTCGATAATTTCCTAGCCGTGCCAAAATTAAAACGCGAATCAGCAGAAGATCTCCGCCAGCTTTTCCACACGCTGCGTTCGACTGTAAATTTTCTCGAAAGTATTGGCCGGCCTATTTCGAGTAGCGAGGATCTGTTCGTTCACCTCGCCGTCAACTTGCTCGATCCGCAGACGCGCCGCGAATGGGAACGAACAATAAACGACTCCACCGCACCACCAGAGTATGCGGACCTGGAGACGTTTTTGGAACGCTGCCTCGACACGCTGGAGGCAGTCGCCGTGAATAAATCCGAGAACGCGATCTCGCGACCGGTCGGTGCCGCTGCTAAGCAAACGCGAAATCACGCAGCTCGAAAGGCGGAAGCTAAACTGGAGAAAAAATCGGGCCGCTGCGCGCTCTGCACCCGGGATCATTTTCTTCTATTCTGCGAGGAGTACCGGAGGAAGAGCCCTGCCGAAAAATTGGCTGTGGTTCGTGATCGCAAACTGTGCTTAAATTGCCTTGGGCAGCATCAAGTCTCGGCGTGCGAGTCGAAGAAGAATTGCGCGGCGTGCGGCTCGCGTCATCATTTGAGCGTTCACGACGTGTGTCGCTTGGAAGAGGCGTGCATTACGAGTCAAGCGGCGAGCGGTTCGCGCGCGCGAGTATCCGCCGTATTGCTGGCAACCGCTCGGGTTTTGGTCGCCGACCGCTTCGGTAAGCGGCACCTTGTTCGCGCTCTGATCGACCAGGGCTCCGAGTGTTCCATGGTCTCGGAGCGGCTCGCGCAGCGGCTGAGAGTGGAGCGAGCTCCCGCCGCCGTCTCGGTTTTCGGTATCGGTGGCAATAAGGCGGCGATGTCGCATTCCTGCGTGCAGATCTCCGTCTCCCGACGCACGAGCGGCCCTGCTCTGCGCATGAAGGCCTTCGTGCTTCCTCGGTTGACGGTTTACGCTGGGAAGCTGGATTCACCCGTCGGACCGTGGCCTCATCTTCTCGGGTTGGAGCTGGCCGATCCCGAGTACGCCGCCGCGGACGCCGTGGACCTCCTGTTTGGCGCGGACGTATTTGCGTCAATAATTCTGCCGAGTTTGAAGTAGGGTGGCCCGTCGCATCCGGTTGCCCAAAATACGAGTCTCGGCTGGATATTGTCAGGTCAGGTGGGCGACTCGCTGCGCGCTCCCCCCTCGCACTCTTTTCAATGTCGGATTGACGACGAGCTTATAAGCCTGGTGAGAGGTTTCTGGGCGCAGGAGGAGCTGGCTGCTGACCGGTTAGCCCCGCCAGTGGAGGATGAATCGTGCGAGCGTCACTTCCGCGAGACGCACTCTCGCGCGCCCGACGGCCGGTATCGCGTTCGGCTGCCCTTCCGGTCCCCACTGCCCGACTTCTCCGGTACCAGGCGGCTGGCGTTGCGGATGCTCGAGCAGACCGAAAAGAAATTCCGTCGCGACACGAAGTTCCAGGAAGCTTACCGCGATTTCATGCAACAGTATGAGAGCCTGGGGCACATGACCGTCGCGTGCGACGACGACAATGCGGCAAGCCAGCCGTGCTACCTCCCGCACCACGGCGTTCTTCGGGAATCGAGCGCTACCACGAAGCTGCGGGTGGTTTTTAATGGCTCGGCTCTCGGATCTTCTGCCGGGTCCTCAAATCAATTTCTGATGACCGGTGCGAATCTACTGCCTGCTCTGGCAGACGTGCTTCTACGGTGGCGACGTCATCGATTCGCCGTGGCGGCGGATATTGAAAAAATGTACCGCCAGATCGAGGTCGACTCCAGCGACCGCGACTTTCAGCGGATCCTTTGGAGGAGCGATTCGGAGTCGGAAATTCGCGAATTTCAGCTTAATACGGTGACGTACGGGCTCTCCTGCGCTCCGTTCCTGGCGATTCGCACCCTTCGGCAGTTGGCTGACGACGACGGGACTGCTTGGCCGTTGGCGGCAGCGGCCTTGGTCAAGGACACCTACATGGATGATGTCCTCACCGGGGGGCCGACCATCGAGGCCGCCCAAGAGATCCGGTTGCAGCTTACGCAGCTCTGCAGGGCGGGCGGATTCCCCCTGCGGAAGTGGTCAGCCAGCGATCCGGCAATTCTGGAAGGTATCGACGACGAGGACCTGCTGCGTCGAGAACCACTTTGGTGGCTTCCTTCCGAGGGGCACCTCACCTTGGGCCTTCGGTGGTTCCCGTGCCGCGATGACTTCTCCTTCGCCGCCCCGCGGCTGCCTCTCGAGATTATTTCGCGACGTTCCGTGTTGTCTCTCGCTGCTCGTATGTTCGATCCGTTGGGCTGGCTGGCTCCTGCTACTTCCTTGGCGAAGATTTGGATCCAGTCGACCTGGCTTTTGGGCGTCGACTGGGATGCGCTCCTCCCGGAGGCGCACGCTCTTCGCTGAAGGTCATTTCACTCGGAGATGGCGAGCCTGGAGGACATTCGTGTGCCGCGATGGATGGGCTGCGGGGAGGCCGAGACGACGTCAGTTGTCCACGGTTTCGCTGATGCGTCGGAGCAAGCGTTCGCAGCCGTCGTTTACTTGAGGTCCGCGGCCCCCTCCAGCGGAGTCAAGGTTCGACTGCTCGCAGCCAAGACGAAAGTCGCGCCTCTGAAGCCCGTTACGCTGTCCCGACTTGAGCTGTGCGCTTCCGCGCTGCTCGCTAAATTTACCGCACATCTTCGTGAAGTTTTATGTTTAAAAGAGCCTCCGGTCTTCTGGTCGGGCTCTACAGTGACTCTGGGCTGGATTCAGGGTCATCCTAGCCAATGGAAGACGTACATCGCCAACAGGGTTAGCGAAATTCAAACGTCAGTCCCTGACGCAGTTTGGAGACACATTCCCGGCCGCGACAATCCGGCGGATTGCGCCTCAAGAGGACTCCTCCCCGCCGAGCTTCGGGATCACGAGCTCTGGTGGACCGGCCCCTCCTGGTTGTGCCGAGCTCCGGAGGAGTGGCTTGCACCGGAAAACGCCGCGGAGCCATCTGACCTGCCTGAGCGTCGAACTCATGCTCACGTATCCCGTGCCACCGACGCTGGAGCCCCCGAGGACGAGATGTTGACGCGCTTCTCAGACCTGAAAAGACTCTGCCGAGTCACTGCGTGGTGCCTTTGCTGGCACTCTCGGAGGATGCCGCCGACCTTGAAACCCGCCCAGCCGAGGTTTCTCACCGCCGAAGAGCTAGAGGAGGGCCGATTCCGCTGGATACGAGCCGTGCAGCGCTCGCACTTCTCCGAGGAGCTTGCTTCGCTGGGGTCCGGCCGACCGGTGGCGCCCCGCGGAGGGCTCGATAAGCTCAGTCCGTTCCAGGACGACCGAGGGCTGCTGCGGGTGGGCGGCCGCTTGGAGAACTCCGCTTTTCCGTTTGATCGCAAGCATCCGGTGATCCTGCCGTGCGACTTCCACTTGACCCGGCTTGTGATGGAGGCCTGTCATCGCCGCGCCTTGCACGGGGGCGTCCAGCTGACCCTGAGCGCCCTCCGTTTAGATTACTGGGTTCCTCGGGGGCGATTCTTAGTTAAGCGAGTGATATTTCGTTGCGTGACTTGCGTCCGGTAGCGCGCATCGTCCCCTTAATCGCTGATGGGAAACCTCCCCTCTCCTAGAGTCACCCCTTCGCGGCCCTTCCTTCATACGGGTTTAGATTACGCCGGGCTCGTCTGGCTCCGGTCCTCGAAGGGTCGAGGGCAGCACGCGAGTAAGGGTTTCCTCGTCATTTTTGTCTGTCTGAGTTCGAGGGCCGTTCACTTGGATGTAGCCTCCGACTATTCGGTCGACGCGGTCGTGGCCGCTTTACGTCGTCTTATGGCTCGTCGGGGCGTTTGTCACACCATCTACAGCGACTGCGGGACGAACTTTGTGGGCGCGGACGCGCAACTCCGTCAATTGTTTGCCGCGAGTCATCGTGAAGCGCAGCGTATGGCCCACCTGGTGGCCGGCGATAAAATCCGGTGGCGATTTAACCCCCCCGCGGCGCCGAATTTTGGGGGCTTATGGGAAGCCGCGGTCAAGTCGGCTAAGCACCATCTGAGAAGATTGATCGGAGAAAATCGGTTAACCTTGGAGATGTCGACTCTCCTAGCGCAAATAGAATCGTGCTTAAAATCGCGCCCGCTCGCCGCCTTCTCGGATGACCCGGCTGACTTGGCCGCCCTTACCCCAGGTCATTTTTTGATAGGCGAACCCTTGTTAGCGCTCCCGGAGCCGTCTCTGTCTCTTGAGCCTTCGAGTCGCCTGTCTCGCTGGCGACTTTTGCAGCAAATCAAGGATTATTTCTGGGACCGCTGGTCCCGCGAGTACCTGCACTCGTTGGCCCACCGGCCGAAATGGACTAAACAATCCGAGGAGATTCAAGTTGGACGACTTTGTTTGCTCCGGAGTGAGGCGACGCCTCCAACTCGTTGGCCCTTAGCGCGCGTCGTCGAGCTAATTCCGGGTAGCGATGGCCCGATTCGCGTCGTCCGCGTGCGAACCGCGACCAACGAACTAATTCGCCCCGTTAATAAACTTGTATTAATACCCGCTAGCGAAAAATTCGTGGACTAAAGTAATTGTAATTGAGTTCTTGCTTGAAAGCGAGTTTTGTTTAATATTTTTTTTGATAAATTTTTGTTTTTTTTTTGTTAAACGGTGGATTGTTAATTCGTTCCTTCCTATAATGCCTCGCTTAGTTGCTCGCGCGCCGGTTCCCCGGGAAAGACGGGCGGGGTGTTCGGAACGAAATTAGAAGCGAATTGTTTCGGCTCTAAAGCATGTGAGAAAGATCCCGCGGCTGCTCGCCTTGTTGTCGAGCCTCGGCACCGAGCGAATGTTTAGGTCGCTTCGGCTGCCCTTGGTCGGGTTATCGCTGGATCGCTCCGGTTTTGGCGAGAATCTTGTTGCCAAAACGGAGCGGTCTGGCGGCCGACCCTGGGCAGGCCGGCGAGCGGGGGGTTCCTCGACCGGGAAGAATTTCCCGCTCGATCGACACCAGAGTCAGTATCTAGAGAAAACGCGAAGGATCGAGACAAATCGCCGCTTGCGTGGATCTCGGTGTGGCTTCCTCCTTGACTTCGACTGTCGCTTGCAGCGGAGTGAAAGCTACGCGGAAAAAATCGTCGTGTATGTTGTACAATCAAAACCTGATGTAAATAGATACTCGTTGTAAATAGACTGTTCGTCCAAATTTAGATTTGTAGTCATTGAAAGCTCCTGACTCTCGTGTTAAAAGGATTTCTTACGCGCTCACAAAAAAAAGGGAACCGCGTTTCTCTACGCGGAAAAGCAGCGCTGATTCGTGGAAGGAAGGCGCTTATTTCGGATATTAAACATCAAGCCATCAAGTAGTAAGTGTTATCATTCATTTTTCCCCATTTTTCCTTTAATATAAAAACGGTTCCACTAAAATATTTGTATCTTAATTTTATATATCAAAATGAAAACCGAGGGAATGGTCAAGGTGCCGTTCATATCTCGCAATTCGCTATCTCTCTTAAGTCTTTCCAGTTCTCCGGTAACTCGACCCGCCTTGTGAGCTTTCTTTTATCGAGGGTTACGATATGCCGCCAACAAATGGTGATTATCAAAACCTTGATTTGAGTAGGGGCTCCATCCGGTTAGAGGAACTTTGAGAATCTTTGGAGTGACAACGGGGAGATCCGGAAGAAAGAATGAAACGTGATGCCTTGCCATTTACTCTCGTTAACTCATTTATTAATTTAATTATTTAAAACAATAACTTTTAGTGGAATCAACGAATCTCAGGAGTATTAAGAAAAGTCGGGCTCGCCGTAACCGGCAACTGCGAAACCTGAGGAACCTTGTACAAGGTTTCTTCATACAATACTTATTCGCGGCGGCGCCAGGGGAGATAAAAACCGACCCTCCTCGTAGAAGAGGAAAGAGGTCGTGATCTCCTCAACCTCCAGCTCCCCCAATATCGCCGGCTCCGGAAAAGATTCCCCAGGACGCAAACATTTCCCCGGAACCGGCCCGTCCTTTGAGTCCGGCACCTATTAATGTGTCTGCGAACGAATCCGAGCCTGAGTCGGAGCAGTTCCGCCCTACTACTCCCTCCTATTCTCCTGACATTTCCATTCACTCTCCAGGAGCTGCTCCTAGAGCATGTTCCTCTCCTATCCCGTCTCCGATACTTTATTCTGGGGAGGCAGAGGAGGTCGGCTCCTTTGCTGAAAACGATACCGTCTTTTGGCAAGAGTCGGACGGCCCGGAACCTTCCCCTTCTCCCGCCCCAAGTGTGGAGTTCCTCGGAGGGCAAGAGGAACCGAGAGTGATTGTTGATTCTCTCCTCGAGCTCCTCCGGAGGACTTGCACTCCGTGGACGGATCCTGTCCCGGAAAGGGCCTTCACCATAGGCCCTGACTTTTTCGATCCTGGAGATCAGGAGAGAGGCCAGCAGGGCATCTCCTGTTCAGAACATCCTCGTTTTTTATCCCGGGGTGGAACACCCTTTCCTTGCTCCGATCAGGTTAATTGATCGGGTTTTCCCCAGGACGACGGCTAAGATTTCGGAGATCATTAAGATTAATCTCGAATAAAATTATCGAATAATCAGACATTGAACCCCTCTTGTATACATTTTCTTGTTCTTACCGCCTATATACACTTATACTTTTTTAAAATTCTTACATTTATGGACGACTATTATTTATTATTTTTATTATTTTTTCTCGTAATGTTAATCTTATAAATTGTTTAAATTACCTATTCTTATGTTAAAATTTAAAGTGATTAATAACTTCTTTCATCTATTATTTTCCTTATTTGCATTTTTGTATTAGTTAATTATAATAAATGTTTAAGTTAAATGTTGCAAATCAAAATTTCTGCATTTCTTAAATGAACCTTTGAAATCCATTTGTTGCGAAACCACCTCCGGTTCTTTCTCTGAGAACAAGAAGTAAAATTCTTTCCCTCAAAAAAACAAAAATCGCGCTAACTCAAACCTTTTGTCACTCAAATCTATTCCTAGCGCTTTATGCGCGTGGCGTTGAACCGCACGCGTCACGCAAGAATTGGTAGTTGCGTCTCCTTCTCTCTCTCTCCTAACTCTTTACCTGCTCTCAAACCATTTCCTTAACCACCGAGAAGCGGTAATCCTTCTATTAAAAAATATTTCTAATTCTGACGTAACACTCAATTAGTAGATTATTAGAATTATTATTTATTAGGTTTTTCTTTTTAAGAAAGAAACCGAATATAGTGGAAACTGCATTCTTTTTTAATTTTTTTTTTCTATCTAATCTTTGTTGCCACATATTAGTAGCAAAATAAATCTATATAAAAAAATTATTTTATTTAATCACATAATTAAGATTTGTTAATGTTATAATAAAAATATGAAACTTAACCTCACAAAGATACATATTATTTGTAGGCGTCCAATCTTTGCGGCCTACATTTTTTGCCCATATCGCACGATATTCAGCATTCCTTGGGAATACTTTCATGGTATATCCTTTTGTTGAACTATTATTGCAAAACTCTGCACAACATCCAACCATGTTGCTTAAGTTGCTTGTGATCTTTACTTTACTTCACTGTAGTAACAACACATATATGTGTACACACACATTCCTATTCTTAAAAGAGTGAGATAAAGTGAGTTAGCTTTATATATCTTTCTCGCTCGTAGGATTTTGACGAAATCGAATGGCCAGTCTCTGTTTGAGGGTCTCTACGTGACAGGGCCCTCGAGCGCCCTCCTAGTGCACTCGCACGGCGGGCCTGCCCAGAGAGCGCGCGCTATGAATTCTGGTTTAGCCAGTTATCGCATCAATACACAATTTTTGGTGTATACGTTATTGCTTTCTTGTTTTTATGTCTTGGTATATGGTATATGATTGGTATGTTGTTATTATCTTGTATGTATCCTTCTGTATCTAGATATAAAAATGTCTCTGGAGGTATGAATCCTGTTTTTATTGTTCTTTTGTAGTATAATGGGTTCGGGTAAACTGCGCTTGCTATTAGTGGATTTTTTTCATTATTAGATACATTATCAAGATATTTTCTAATTAAATTAATAATAAATAATTCAATTCTAACAAAGTATCTTGTAAGTATCTTAGCTCTGTTATATAACGTTTGGTTACTGTGTGATTTTTTATAATTTGCAGCTGGATTATTGTAAGTATTTGTGCATGTTCTAAGGCATTTGCTTTCATATAAACGTAGTTTTTCCATTTGTGAGGCGCTTATGTTGTACCATATGGGGCATTCGTATGTTATGATAGATCTGACTAGTAGCTGGTAGCATATTAGCTTAATTTTTTGTGTAAATGCTTTGATCTGAATAATCGATTATTTATTTGATATGCTCTTTTTGCTTTTTCTAGTTGTTCTTTTATGTGTTTGTTAAATTTAAATCTTTTGTCAATATGGACTCCTAGGTATTTAACACATTTTTTGTAAGGTATGATTTGTCCATTATCCCCATTTTCTTTTATTACAAATTGTTTATACCATTTCTTGATGTTTCTATTGGCATGTATTAAATCTGGTCTAAATAGGATTGTTTCACATTTCGCTATGTTGATCTTTAGTTTCCATGAATGGTAATATAACATTATACGATCAAAAGAGTCCTGTAGTTTTTCTTGTATTTTTATTGGCCATTTATCTGCGTGGTATATAATTAAATTGTCTGCAAAGGCTATAGAGTTTACTGGGTATTCAGCTGTTGGATTGAATAATTTAAGTGCATCTGCTGTATATTTGTTGAATAGAATCGGAGCGTTCACCGTTCCTTGTTGTAGTCCGTTCTTGAGTGTAAATTTTATAGATGATTTGACTGTGCCTTGAGTTGTAATAAACGTTCTGCCTGATATCATTTCCCAGATGGTTTCTATTAAATAATTAGGGAATTCTTTTTTTGTTAGTTTGTAGATTAGGCCTTTGTGCCATACTGTGTCGAAAGCTTTTTCTAAATCTATCAGACATGCTCCAACGCATTTTCTATCGTTGAGTGCCTAGCATATGTCTGATGTTAATTTGTTTATTGCGTGTACTGTAGAATGTTTTTTTTTAATCCAAATTGGTTGTCTGGTATTATTTCTTTATCAATGCATGTTAGTTGAATAGCATCGTTTATTACTATTTCATATACCTTTTCTATATTTGATAGTAAGCTTATTGGTCTGTAGTTTGTGGGGCTTGTGCTATCTTTACCCTTTTTTAAAATTGCAACTATTCCTATAGTTAAGTAGATTATTGAATATTATAATGTATGCATTTATTAAGCTTATTGGAATGTGTTTTAAAACGATGTTCGGAATTTCAATTATTTCACTTGATTTCTTGTTATTTAGTCTTCTTATTTTTTTTATTATTGTTTTTGCTGTTGTAAAATAATCTTCTGTTTCTTCTGGTATGTTTGATGGATTAAGAGCACTATTGAGACTGCTAAATTCGCATATTGTTTCGTTATTTTGTTTACTTCTATTTGCTTTTCCTAAGAATGTATTTGTTTTGTTATTTATCAATTCTGAAAATTTGGGTTTGCCTATTACTTCTTTGTTACTTATGTTAGCAAAAAATGCTTCTGTTACATTTAGTTTGTCCTCTTCATCCGTGATTATTATGTTATTTTTATCATCAATTTCCATGTTGTTCTTATGATGTGATATTTGTCTATTATTTCTTGATCTGCTATTGGAATTATAAGTTTGTCTATGCTTGCTAGTTTTTTCTTTCTAAATATTTGATTTACTTTTGGAAACATTTCTGCTGATTCTTTATAAATTATATGTTGGATTTTTTTTCCCAGTACGTGTTAATCGATTTTGCGAATCCTTTTTTTAACTCTATTTTTATTATTTTTAAAAGCTCTTTTAGTATGCCGATGTTTTGTTCTCTTGTGTGTTGAGTGTTGTCTTTGTTCTCTGTGTATTCGTGTTAATATTATATTTTTTTTGTCTTTGAAGCTTCTTGATTTTATTTGTGATATACGATTTCATTGAATTTTTGTTTTATTTTTGGGATCATTTCTGTTATATTTTGCTGTATGGTTATTTGTATTTCTAATATATGTTTGTCTATTTCTTGGTGTGTAAGATTTCTATCATGTGGGATGTTGTTTGTATATTTATTGTTGAGTTCTTTTGAAAATTTGTTCCAGTCTCTTTTCTTGTGTTTAGTTTAGATATGTTTGTTTACGATACTAGTTGTATGCCTGTATTGTCTTTCAGTGTTATTATTGCTAAAAGTGCGTTGTGGTCACTGTCGTAAGGAATATTTGTAATTTTGTGATCTATTGATGCATTATCGACGTTGAATCTATTATCTAACATAACTATATCCAGGTATGATTGTCCTTGTGAGTATGATGGATATTTGGTATGGTATAGTATAGTTTTGTACTGTTTAAAATCGAAGCATTATTTTTTAGAATTGTATAAGGGCTTTTAGTTTCAGAAACTTTGCCTTGACCAGTCCGGGTCTATTGTTATAATGCGTCTGCTGCAGCGCATATGTAAAACATATGATAACCCGTACGTGCCTAATCGCGCTTGGCAACGGGAACATCCCTTCGGGAAGAACCGACTTCTCAAAGGTTCTTCTTTGTCTAATAACAAAAGATTTGTCTGTACCGAACAGATCGCGCGGTCGAGCTAGCTAGTCTACGACTTGCATCCATAGCAGAAGCATCGCAGTCTCGCGCAGATTCGCTGTAATCTTAAATCCGCTGAGATATACTCTTTTCGTTAAAATCCGCAGAGATTTCGCGTTACATTGGCTCATTAAATAAACTCGCTCACGTTTATTTAAAAACCTGTACTCAGCATAATAAAACAGTCCACTGATATCGAATTTATTAAAACCTAACGTGCAATCGTTAACATGTACCTTTGTTCATTTTTTTCTAACCATGTGTTTAATGCTATGCCTCTATGGTTGTTGTTCTGGTTACTCCAATTTGTGTGTTTAGCATTCAGATCTTCTGCTAAGATGTAGTAATTGTTGTATGTATCAAGTTTTAGGTTTTCAAATATATTATTCAAGTCGGGTATGAATTCTTTCTGATTTCCACAAGCTGCATACACTGCTGTAAAGTATATGTTTATGTTTGTTTTTAGTTGTAATTGTACTATTGTTTTTTCTATTATTTCGTTTGGGTGTGTTGTGTGTATATTTATTTCCTTATATTTGATGTTTTTTCTTATTATTATGGCTGTGCCTCCTCCTTGTTTGTTTGTTCTATTATTTCTTATAATGTCATAATCTTTGAATGTTATTACGTGATTTTTTCTTAGCTTTGTTTCCGATAAAAATACTGCATCGGGTTTCTGTTCTTCTAACTTTTTTAATAACGTTGCTCTTCTCTGGTTTGCTGCTGTCGAGTTAACATTTATTGCAATTATTTTTAATTTGCTTAATTTTTTTGTGGACTTTGTTGGGTTGGATTATTCATTTTAAGTGTTTAATGATTCAATAATATTTAGCATATAGTTCATTTTTGTTTCTGTATTTTTTATTATTTCTGCAAATTTGTCTAGTTGTTTTTGTTGCATTTCGATTATAGTCATTATTTGTTTTTGAAACTCTTGAATATTGTTTTCTTTTGTAGTTTGGTGTGACGTGTTTCTGGGTTTTCTGACTTGTTAGATTTTCCTCTGTTCTAATTGTTACTGCATCTGCGTAGGTTTTATTATTCTTTACAGTCCTGCTTAGTATTGTTATGTTGTTTTCTCTCTTTTTTTGTTCTTGTTCTTTTTTAACAATAAGCTTCTTTTTAAGTTCTACCATGACAGGGCATCCACGATAAGATGCTGGGTGTCCGTATTGCTTACAGTTCACACAGTATATTTCCGTATTACTTTTTATTATTCCTCGTTGTATATTACACTCTCCTGGATTATGTTGTAAGTTGCATTTTACACATCTGTATCCCATATTACAATTGATTGCCACGTGGCCTAAACGTTGGCATTTTTTATACTGTATTGTATCTTTTCTAATGAATTTTTTCCATTTGACAACATGATGACACAACCTGTTGATTTTTAATAATTCATTAAATTTGCTGTTAGCATCTATTTGTACTGTGAATATAGATAATGGTTTATTTTCCGCTATTGATTTTTTTGTAGCAAAACGAGTTACTTTTATAATTTTTAATTCTTCTTTGTTGTATGTTTGTAGTTCGTTCATTATCTCTGCTGGACCATATGAGTGGTGTAGTTCTTTTAGTATCTTTAGTATCTTAGCAGTCGTCATCTTTTCGCTTTTGGGTGTATATGTATAAAAACATGTGTTTGCTTGTTCTAATGCTTTCTTTGCTTTGTGAAAATCATTCTCAGTATGCATTCTGAATGTGTGTTTGATATTATTTATTCTTTTTATTGTAAATTTTGCATTACTTATTTCTGTTGTTATTAATTGTTCTATCTTTTGGATTTTGGTATAAGATATTAAAGGGAGGTAGGTTCTTAAATTCCTTTTCTGTTTGTTTGTCTGTTCCAGTATTTAGGTTTTCTACTATACTTTTTTTCTTTGTTCAGGTACTTGTTTCATTATGTCTTCTTTTGTATTTTTTTGTTTTGATTCTATCTTATTCAATTTTATATTTCTTTCATTATTGTTTTTCTGTTTTAGTACTTCTATAAATTTTATGTCTGGTTGATCTTCTGTATCCATGTCTGTATTTTTCGTTGCCAGTATTTCGTATTTGTTTAATGTTAGCACATTGTAAGTGTCAGCATCGTTTTCTATGTCTTCTTCATTCGTTTCTGTATTTTTATTTTCGCTCAGCTCGTTATTATTTGCTGGTTACTTGCAACCACCTGCTCCTGTTAGGTTAGGGATCGGATTATATCTTCTATCTTTTTTCATTGTAGTTTGTTTTTCTATTCTTTTTAAGATTTTTTCCTCAATATTGGTTATTGGTCCTTTTTTAAATTTTAATAATCTATCTGATAACGGTGATGGTTGGCAATTATTAATTGGTTTTTGGTTTGTGATTATATTTGAATTCGCATTTGAGGTTATATCACTCGTCATTGTATAGTCGTCATTATTTATTACAAATGTTCTATTTTGAGTTATTTTATCTGATGGTGCGGACAGCGCATCGTGTGTGCTATCTTATTTGTAAATCCTATTGATTTCGTGGGTTCTCTTTTTTACTTCTTCTCACTATATCGGGCTTGTCCGCTAGGCACATGTTATTGCTAACGACGTTGGCGCTCGACTGACGAGAATTGGCGTTTTCAGCGTGGAAATTCCACGGTGGAATGGACGTTGTCTGACAATTAAATTTTTGTATCAAGTATATACAGGCACGTAGTGTATAAATGTATTAAGAGGTCAGCTTGTTTTAACAATTTTCAAAATCAACGATTAAACAATATTTTATTTTAAAATCTATGGCGATTTATTTATTTATATTTTAAGAACATACTATAAATTATCAAAATTTAAAATTTGCCGAGTACAAAAAAATAAAACATTTTACATGGCGTCTACAACGATATCTGCAAATCTAATCTTCAGTTTGCACGAGTGACAACTTTATAAAGTCTAAGATAAACAAAAAATAAAATTTTTGTAGTTTATTAAAAAAAAAGGCTATAATAAAATATAGTTTACTAAAACTAATTTTTCAATCAACGTCTATTCGACGCTGAAAACGTTAGTTTTCGTTCTAAGAATTAGATACAATTAATCGCAAATGTAAATAAGAAACAACAGTATACAAAAATAGGATTAAGTTTTAAGTAAGAACTAAGTAAAACTAAAAATTTATTGTCAAATCACATTTATATATTTGGTTGTTCCTGCATGTATAAGAGTATATTTTTAAACGTAATAATAAAGTGTTTATTTAAAAAAAAAACAGTTTTTGTCCGATCCCTGAAACTAAACAGCGATGGGCATAGTCTGTACTTAAATAAGTAACCGCATGAGAACACCGTGAAATGTTGTCTAAGTTTTTTGCTTTATTAAAATAACATAAAATTTGTTTTATTATGGTTTAATCATTTTAACAGTTTCTTTTTCATTTACTGTAATAAAAAAAAATTTAGACAACATCACACGGTGTTCTCAAGCGGTCACCCATCCAAGTACTGGCCGTGCCCAACGCTGCTTAGCTTCAGTGATCAGACGAGAACTGGCGATTTTTTTTTTCTTTTTGCGATTTAAAAAGTTGTTTATTTAATACTTTTTGATACATTACATATATGCTTTAGCCAATAAACAAGCTTAACTTATACAGGGTGTCCCACTTGATGTAAAAAAGTTCTTAGTTGTATTTTGGGCTTCCAAAAATAAGTAGAAAAGTCCTATACGGTTTTGTAAGTTAGGCGTTAATAACCGAGAAAAAAACATTTAAAGATTTGACGCCCTGCGTGCGAGCAAAAACGCGCGGTTCGAAGCTACCGAGACGTTAGTGGACCTAGAGGTGTGGCTTATCTTACTCATTTCTTTGTGAATAGAGTAAGATAAGTCACACCTCTAGCTCCACTAACGTCTTGGTAGCTTTCAGCGGCGCGTGCTTACTCGCACGGGGGGCGTCAAATCTTTACATGTTATTTTCTCGGTTATTAACGCCTAACTTACAAAACCGTATAGGACTTTTCTACTTATTTTTGGAAGCCCAACCTACAACTAAGAACTTTTTTACATCAACTGGGACACCCTGTATAATTAATATACATTTTTCTGTGGGCTCGAGAATTTCAAGCGGCTCTCAGGGTTTGGGTACGTTTTTGGGTTTCTTTATGTTTGTTTAAGTAATTTTTCGTTGCTTTTCTTTGTAGGTGTTAATCCTGGCCTTTTTTGTATTTGGATTGCTAGACGAAAAAGAGTTAGAAAAACCAACTAGCTACGTTTTTTTTTCTTCCTGGTTGTCCGTGGGGTGCGGCGGTAACATTAATAAACTATAAAAATAAAATAATTAATTAATAATAAAATGTTAAAAGAAAAAGAACTTAACAAGGGGATTTTTTGGTCTTATTTCAGCCATCAATATTTTTCTTCTCGTTTTTGTATGTCGTCTATTTTACTGATTACTAGGAGGGACATGTTATATTTTAGTTCCTCATTGATTGTCATACAGTTTATTCCAGATTTATGCGTAATTTGCTTTTTGTTTTTATGTCTAGGTGCATGATATATCGTCGGTATATTGTTCTTGTCTTGTATGTATTCTTCTGTGTCTAAATATAGAAATGCTTCTGGGGGGATGAATCCTGTTTCTATTGTTTTTTTATAGTATTTCAGGTTTGGATATATGGCAGTAGCTATCATTGTGTTTTCTTTATTGTCAGTTGCTTGTCTAAAGTATTCTCTTATTAGATTAATTATAAATATGTCAATCCTGTGTATTTTGGCTTTGTTGTATATGGTTTGATTGCTGTGTACTTTTTTGTAGTTTGCTACTGGGTTGTTGTATGTGTTTGTGCAAGCTCTTAGACATCTTCGTTTAAAAACTCATAATTTTTCCATTTGTAGTGCGCTTATATTGAACCAAATAGGACATTCATATGAGATAATGGGTCTAACTATTAATTGATAACATATTAATTTTATTTTATTATGGAGGTGTTTAGATTTGAATAATCTAATGTTCGTCATATATGCTTTTCTCGCTTTTTGTTAACTGTTCTTCTATATGATTATTAAATTTTAGTCTTTCATCTATATGAATTCCCAAATATTTGACGCATTTTTTATGCGGTATAACTTGTCCGTTATCTTTATTTTCTTTTATTTAGAATTTTTTGTACCATTTTTTGATGTTTCTATTTGCTTTTGATAAATCTGGTCTGAACAGAATTGTTTCGCATTTGCCTATGTTAACTTTTAATTTCCATGAATAATAGTATAATAGTATGCGTTCAAATAAATCTTGTATCTTTTCTTGTATTTTTTCTGGCCATTTTCCTGAGTGGTATATAATTAGATCATCTGCAAATGCTATGGCGTTTATTGAGTATTCTGCTGTTGGTTTACAAAGTTCTAGTACATTAGTTGTATATACAGGGTGTCCCAGACCAGTGTATTTTATTTTTAATGGTAGGAGGTAGAACGCGTTGAGAAAAATCGAAAAGCTTAATAGCAATTTGTAAAATTCTCATTCGTTTCCGAAAAAATTAATAAAATATTAATAGGTAAGAGGGACAAGGAAACTACGAGCGAGAGACAAGCACCGGCGAGTATTCTGAAGAGAATGGGCGGAGTTAGCTCGCAAAGAGTGAAGCGAGGCAACGATACGCGAGTGAGGCAAGGCGGCAATGTGCGAGCGAAACGAGACGACAACGGGCGAGCAAAATAAAATGACCAAGCGCGATCGAGATCAATTTTTTCCGAGTCAAACGTTTTTAATTTTTTTATAATTATTTGAACCACTATCGTTTCCACACCACTTTGAGGTGAGGTAGATAGCTCGGCGCGTTTTTTTTTACGTGGTTTCCTCAAAAGGCCTAATCCACCGCGAAAATTCAACCCAACAATTGCTCGAAGTGCCGACCTTGTGCTTGTAAGCAAAGGTCGGCCCTCCGAACAATTTGTTGTGTTGCATTTTGCGCCATATTCGGCGTGATTGTACCGAAGGCCGCTATAATAGCATCGCGAACCTCCTCTCTTGTACGCTCACGCACGTTTTCTATCTGAGCTTTAATGTAGCCCCAAACAAAATAGTCCAGCACGTTCATATCCGGAGAACGTACTGGCCACGAAATCGGCCCACCCCGTCCCATCCACCTGTCCGCAAAATTT
The DNA here is from genome assembly GCF_019399895.1 of Cardiocondyla obscurior. NCBI lineage: Eukaryota > Metazoa > Arthropoda > Insecta > Hymenoptera > Formicidae > Cardiocondyla > Cardiocondyla obscurior. Next base: position 3,436,628 of record NC_091887.1, on the reverse strand, counting down.
CTATCTAAGACTTTTCGCGCGCGTCTTGAAAAGTGTGGAGGAGCCCCATCCTGCTGGAATATCATTTCTTGTCGTGTAATTAGTGGCAGGTCTTCCAGTAATTCCGGCAATTCGTCTTCCAGAAAATGAGCATAGATTTTTCCACTGAGTCGCTCAGGAAAGAAATACGGCCCAATCTGAAAAGTGTTAATTAAAACATAAATTTTTAATATTTATTATTCGAGTTTTTACATTAAAAAAAATACTTACAATTTTATTCCCAATAATTCCTGCTTATACATTTATTTTCCAACGGTATTGGAAAGATGCTTGACGCACGGCCCACGGATTTTCATGGGCCCATAATAAAAATGTCAGGAATAGAGTCTTGAATCAACGAACTCAAGCCCTTTGTTAGTTATCTTAGATTTTGTTACCCGTGAGTCACATATATCAATATTCGCGCTGCGTGACTTCTCGGCCGTTCTTTTGTGATCCTATCCTCATTATCTATCCCATTGTCTCATTCCGTTCCGACCGCTCTACCGAGACGGATGTATTCTGTTAAATAAAACTCATATACTTATCAAGTTCCGCGACACTTTATTTACGGACCTTTTCAACAGGTTATGGGCCCAGGTAATATACGCGAGTGCCGCGAAATTCATAACAAGCCAGTTAAACTGTTTGTGAGTGCGCTCAGTAGTGAAAATTATGGCAACGATGTCAAGCGCACAGAACATTGAAAAACTAGACGGTACAAACTTTGAATCATGGAAACTCATGATGAAGAGTGTGCTGATCTGCAACGAATTGTGGCCCTACGCAAGTGGAGCGGTAGTAAAAACGGAACAGAATCAAACTGAGTGGACAACAAAGGATCAGAAGGCCTTCGCGCTGATAACTCTGAGTGTCAAGAGCAGTCAACTGAGCCATATCAAACGAGCCGAGTCAGCAAAGGAGGCATGGAACCTACAAGTACAACTATATGAGTCAAGGGGTCCGGTAAGGAAAGCCAGCTTATACAAAAAGCTTTACCGCATGCGAAAAGATTCGGCACAGAGCATGACGTCATACATTAGCTCTTTCTGTGACATTTCGGAAAAATTAAAAGAAGCAGGAATAGACATACCCGATGAGCTGCAATCTATAATGATTCTGAATTCTCTGCCTTCTGAATATGAAAACTTTTGTATTGCCATCGAATCACGTGATGCTATACCAAACGTAGAAGCTCTGAAGTCCAAACTGATAGAAGAGGAAGTGAGACAAAAAGAACGAGATGCCAATCACAGCACTCAAGAGGAAAACGACGCATTAATCGCTAAAGACAAATTTAAATCATTTAATAAATATGTTAAGCAAAACCAGCGAGATTCTAAAAATAAATTAAAGTTTTCAGGAAAATGCTTTAAATGCGACAAAGTAGGACACCGTGCAGCGGATTGCAGAAGCGAAAAGAGACAGACGCACAAAGCAAACGCGGAGGATGCGATGTCTGCGGCCGTACTCTCCTTGGAAGCGCATCACTCAAATGAATGGTGTCTGGACAGCGGAGCCACGCGTCATATGTGCAACGATCCGAAGAAGTTTCTTCAACTAACTGAAGACGCGGACTGCCAAGTATTTACTGCAACCAACCAAAGCATGAGGCCAGCCGGAACAGGCACAGTAAAGCTAAGTATAAAATCTAGAGGAAACGCAGTAAGCCATCTAAAATTACAAGATACCCTCTTAGTTCCTGAATTTCGGAACAATTTGCTTTCAATATCTGGCATGACGGACAACGATTATACCGTTGTATTTACTAAAGACTTTGCAGAAGTCAAGCGCAAAGATGGAACTGTGGCAATTAGAGCAAAGAGGCAAGGCCATTTATACGTTACGAGCCCCGCACATACGGATGCGAACAATGCCACCGCACTGGACTCTACCACGGAAGATACAAAACAACTTAGATGGCACGAGAGATATGGACATCTGAACTATCAGGATCTCAATAAACTGAAACGAGAAGAAATGGTCCAAAATATGAGCATGGAGCCCATACGAGAAAAATTAAACTGTGAAGTATGCGACAAAGCGAAGATCCATCAATTACCGTATACCGAGTCGACGAGCCACTCCAAAGAAAAACTCGGATTAATACATTCAGACATTTGTGGTCCCTTTAACGTTGAATCCATAGGAGGAGCGAAATATTTTGCAACATTTATAGACGATCACACAAGATATACGCAAGTGGTCATGCTAAAGAAGCGCTCAGACATTCTGAACGCCTTCAGGATTTATAAGAAAAGAGTTGAAAAAGAAACCGGTTGCCCAATCAAAAAGATCCGCACCGACAACGCCAAAGAATATGTATCAAGGGAATTCACCGAATATCTTGAAACCGAAGGTATTGGATGACAATTAAGTGTGGAATACACTCCACAACAAAACGGAATCGCCGAAAGAGCGAACCGCACTCTCGTGGAAATGGCTCGCTGCATGCTGATACAATCAAATCTACCAAAAAGCTTATGGGGCGAAGCGATAAACACAGCTACATTTATAAGAAATAGAGGCCCATCAAGAAAACTTGGGAACATTACACCAACGGAAGCATGGACTGGCACGAAACCATACGTAGGTTTCATGCGCATCTTTGGAAGCAAAGTAATCGCCTTGAACAAAGAAGGTAAACGCAATAAATTTGAACCCAAAGGAGAAGAGTACATTTTAGTCGGATATTCTGAAGAATCAAAGGCTTATCGCCTCTGGAAACCGAAGACTAGAAAAGTTATTAAACGAAGAGATGTGCGTTTTCATGAAAAATTAAGTAAAGAAAACAGGCGAACCAACGATTACTTTGAAGCACCTACAGATATCCTGGGAACCGTCGAGCAACACGCGAAGAAGGAAACACCACATTCAACAGTCTCCAAAACTGAAAGGCAGGACATCAAAGAAGACAACACGGAAGATTATGCGACCTCACCGAAGGCGGAATCCTTCGAAAACGAAGGAATACGAGATACTTACAAGCGAAGTCCCGGACGGCCTCGAGTCCAACGAACCGGCCGACCAGGAAGACCAAGAAAATTATTCCAAGAGGCAGCTAATCTTACCTACAAAAAGGATCTCGATGAACCCGACAGCGTAGAAGACATCTACAACAGGGAAGATAAGGATTTATGACTAGCAGCGATGGAAGATGAATATAATTCACTCATACAAAATAATACATGGACGCTTGTGGAACGTCCGCAGGACGCTAGAATTTTATCCAATAGATGGGTATTTAAGTTAAAACGCAAGCAAAACGGAGAAATTGACCGCTATAAAGCAAGACTGGTAGTACGCGGAAATGAGCAGCGAAAAGGAATAGACTTCGGAGAAGTTTTCTCACCCGTAGCAAGATTTGAAACTATTCGCACCTTTTTAGCTGCAAGTGTTCAAAATAAAATGCACGTACACCATATGGATGTTATCTCCGCATACGTCCAAGGGGACCTGTCCACAACCATCTACATGAACCAGCCGGATGGTCTCGAAATCAAGGGTCAAGAAGACAAAGTATGCTCTCTACAACGGCCACTTTATGGCCTAAAGCAATCTGGCTGTGAATGGTATAAGAAGCTGGATACTTACCTGTCAAGCATCGGCATGAAGAAAACTCAAACGGATCCATGTGTATATGTTGACAGCGATGCAGAAAGCGACGTAATAATTATTGTCTATGTTGACGACTTATTAATAGGTTCGCGCGATATTCATAAATTAAATGAAAGAAAACGACAAATGCAGCAGATGTTCAAGATGAACGACTTAGGCCCATTAAGTAATATTTTAGGTGTAAACGTAGAACGTGACAAGCCCACAGGAAAAATTAAACTTACTCAAACCAGGTACATCAACGACTTGCTCGCGAAGTTTGAAATGCAAGATTGCAAGCCAGCATCGACCCCCATCGAACAAGGCGTCAAGATCACCAAAGAAGATCGACCAAAAACAGAAAAGGAATTCTTAAAGATGCAAAATAAACCATACAGGGAACTGATCGGTGGACTAATCTATTTAGCCAACGCTACTCGTCCCGACCTGGCATTCACCGCAAGCATGTTGAGCCGATTCTGCTCTCAACCTGGACTAGCACATTGGAAACTAGCGAAACGAGCCCTACGCTATCTTAAGGAAACTGCGAATTTAGGTATTATTTACGAAACGGATAGCAATAAATTACATGCATACGTCGACGCTGACTGGAGCAGTGACATCGATGACCGAAGATCTTTTACAGGAAGTGTCGTGATTTTAGCAAACGAACCGATCAGCTGGCAAGCAAAGAAACAACGTTCTGTGGCATTATCAACCATGGAGGCCGAATACATGGGATTGTCTGAAGTCACGAGAGAAACTATTTACTTGAAAGGACTATTGCGACACATAAAACTATCAAATTGTATAGATAATTGTACTACAATTTATTGCGATAATCAAAGTGCGATAGTATTAAGCAAAGATTCCGTACATCATTGTAAGAGTAAACATATCGATTTGAGATATCATTTTGTTAAAGAAGTCCAGGAACAGGGCGAAATCAAAATTACGTATACGAGCACAGACTCAATGACGGCGGATATACTTACCAAACCTTTATTGACAATTAAACATTACCGCTGTATAAAACAATTAAATTTAGTAAGTACGTCGATAGGAGGGGTGTCAGGAATAGAGTCTTGAATCAACGAACTCAAGCCCTTTGTTAGTTATCTTAGATTTTGTTACCCGTGAGTCACATATATCAATATTCGCGCTGCGTGACTTCTCGGCCGTTCTTTTGTGATCCTATCCTCATTATCTATCCCATTGTCTCATTTCGTTCCGACCGCTCTACCGAGACGGATGTATTCTGTTAAATAAAACTCATATACTTATCAAGTTCCGCGACACTTTATTTATAGACCTTTTCAACAAAAAAATTCTTTTAATTAAAGATACCGTTGGGCGTAAAAAGTGCCTCGTCGGTTTACATAATTCGATTTAGGAATAGAACATTTCTCCGGCATTGCGCGAGAAATCCTACAAACGTTTCATACGTAAAGTACTTTAAATAAATACAATAATACAAATAAAAAATACAAATACGTACCTTCACAAAAAATCGCACGCTGTACTTCGTCTCGTGGAAGAAGCTGTTGCACCCGCTGATAGTGATACGGGTGCAACTCATCTTCCTTGATAATACGATGTACTAAAGAGCGGGATACTCCCAAATCCCTTGCTACTCGGCGTATTCTGTATCCCGGATTTTCATCGAAAGTTTCTAAAATCCTTTCTTCAACGCGGACATTGCGATGTACACCGTAATCGACCTGCAAACGATTTCTTCTGTCGAAGCCTAAATATCCCGATTCTCTTGCACGTCTTAGACATCTAATAATTTTTTTAATAATAATTAATAATTGTTTACTTGTAATTACTTTAAAAGGTATTAAATAACAGTAATTAGTTTACCTTATAGTAGTTATCGGTGTGGGACACGGTCGATTAGGATATCGTTGTGCGTATACGCCGACGACGCCATTTCTAGCGACTCGCCTGTCGCGCTCACTCACGCGCAGCATCCTTGTCGCTCTTACGCCTATACAATTATACATTTTAATTTTTTTCTCAATAACGGTTGAGAATTTTGCAAAATGGTACGGGACTTTTCTACTTGTCTCAATCAATTCTATCTATCCTCCCAGTATCCTTCATTATGTCTGGGACACCCTGTATAAAGAAAAATATATTTACATTTTTATCAGTCCTGTGTGTTACCTTACATTAATTAATAGTATTGTCTGCTTTTTAATAATTATAAGATGTATAGGAAACAGTTAGGAAAATCTATCTATAGCATTTTAAATTACAATATTTCCAAAAGATTGTCTTTTTGTTTATAATGTTTAAATATTAATTAGCATTATAAGTTTAATATAATGAGTGAAGTAATAAGAATCAATTTGGTTCATTAAATATTGTAAGTGTTTGATATGGAAGTTTGTGTTTAATTTGAAAAGGAGTATTGTGTGACCTTATTTTTGTAATGTTTTTTGTGAGAATATTGTTATTAAGTTGTCCTCTATAGAATTTTTCTGCAAGTGTTTTAATATAATCTAGTAACATCGGTAATTTTGTTTTTTTATGCATATCTTTAATTTTTGCGTATCTATTTTCCGACAGAATTAATCTAAGGCATTTGTTTTGAAGTATTTGTAATGGTTTTATATTTGTTGGTGCTGCACTACACCATGTTGGAGATGCATATGTTTGTAACGGTGCACCCGGCAATGCACCGTTCCGGCCACTACATCGGCCGGCCGCCAGACACAACACCGTCCGGCGGGGACCCGGGGCGCGGTGCGCCCCAAACTTTATAATATTGTAACGCCGGAATAGAACGGCAACGCGTAGCCGTTCCGCGGCTTGGTCCATCCGCGGACTTAGCCGAGCGTTCCCGAGCGCCGCTGAACCGCGCCGTCAACGTCGAGGCCCGTCGTTTCCGAGCGCGCCGCATCCCGGGGCCTCGGCGCCACGCGTCGGGACACGTCACGAACCCCGCTGAGCCCCGGCAACCCTGCGTCGTCACTTTTTATGTATAAAAAGTCGACGCCAGGACTCAGCGGAACCGTCCTGATCCGTTTGCTCTCGAGCGAACACCTGATCCTAGAGCACGAAACCACAGGGTGAAGCGATCTTCGTCTCGGTCAGGAACTCCTGGAGCTCACCATCCTCTCGTTCCGGACTTCAACGTACGCACGACTAGCTCGTGGGGTGGAGCGCACTCCGCCTCCTTCGAGGACTCTCGATCCTACGTCGGCGTTACCGCGAAAGCTCGAAACACAAAGATCCCGTCGCACCGTCGTGATCCACGGGGTGGAGTGCTCTCCGCCTCGGCCAAGGACTCTTGGCTAACGACACCGGTCAAGGTACATCCTGACCCAACGTTTCATTTCATTCGCGGTCCATCGACGCATATCTACAGGGTGTCTCACCCCATATTGATAAACTCACAGAGTTAGATAGGTCTCGTAGATACAAATCAATAAGTTCTATGCCATTTTGTACAATTCTCAACCATTATTGAAAAAATAATTAAAATGTGTAACTTAAGAGCGACAAGGAAGCTGCGGGCGTGTGAGCGCGACAGACGAGGCTGTCGCGCTCACTCACGCGTAGCTTCCTTGTCGCTTTTGCGCTAGACAAATTAATTTTTTTCTCAATAACTATCGTGAATTTTGCAAAACGGCAAAGAACTTATTGACTTGTATCCACGAGACCTATCTAACTCTGAGAGTTTGTCAATATGGGGTGGGACACCCTGTATACAGGGTGTCCCAAAGTCATGTAGACAAACTTTGGAACTAGGTAGATCTCGTTATTTTAAGACGAAAAGTTCTTTACCATTTTTTATTCCGAGTAATATCAAGCAAGATAATAATTATTGAAAATTATGTCTTTTGGGCGGAACTTACTGCCCCCCACACCGCGCGGAGACGCTCTATCCATCGGTAGTCCCCAATCCTTACGTTCTCGATCATCGATAAGAAAAATGAAGGCGCGCGGGGCAAGACAGGCTGTTACGATCGGCCCGCCTAGATAAACTGGTCTAAACCAGGAATCAAAGAAAGGCGACGACGCGTAACAATACAAAGAAAATTATCGATGATCAAGAAAGCATGGATTAGGGACTACCGATGGATAGAGCGTCTCCGCGCGGTGTGGGGGGCAGTAAGTTCCGCCCAAAAGACATAATTTTCAATAATTATTATCTTGCTTGATATTACTCGGAATAAAAAATGGTAAAGAACTTTTCGTCTTAAAATAACGAGATCTACCTAGTTCCAAAGTTTGTCTACATGACTTTGGGACACCCTGTATATTGTACCGCGCGCCTAGATCGAACCGCGCCTATCGCGATCAATTGTACCGCGGGCCCCGCCCGCCGTTCCGCGCCTGCATCCCGCGTACCACCGGTCCTTCCGACAGGATCAATTGCTAGATCTACGATCCGCGCCGAAAACCGCGCCCACTGTTACGCAACACCCATCGCGCCTCACGTGGGGCATCCGCGACCAGCCGCGAATTAACGTCTCGCGCACGCGTTATATCAATCACGATCTAAGGGACCGACGCACCCACCGAAGAATTATATTCGCGCCCGCATCATCAATTGTAATTATCTGTATTGTATATATCTATCGGCGCCGCTTGACCAAGCGGACGTCGCAGTTATTTAATAAACTCGTTTTCTTTTGTTATCTAAATCCGTCTCGGTGCATTCACGACCTTACACACTCGGATCCTGCGTCCCGACGAGCATCCCGGGCTCGCTGGCCCGTCATTCGAGGCCCGCCGCGCAAGCAGATCGTTTCATGTTATTATAGGTCTAAATATCATTTTGTAAATCAATATCTTATTATATGTGGAGAGTGCTGAGTTTTTAACCATTAGTGCATATAGTTTTCTGAGTTGTAGGTACGATTTTTTAAATGTTTGTTGTATATAATTTTTAAAAGTTAGTTTTGCGTCTAAATATACTCTTAAATATTTGACGTTAGTAGTTGGCTTTACTTTATGTTTATACAGGGTGTCCCAGTTGTTGTAAAAAAGTTTTAAGTTGTAGGTTGGGCTTCCGAAAATAAGTAGAAAAGTCCTATACGGTTTTGTAAGTTAGGCGTTAATAACCGAGAAAATAACATTTAAAGATTTGACGCCCCCTGTGCGAGTAAGAACGCGCCGCTGAAAGCTACCGAGACGTTAGTGGACCTAGAGGTGTGGCTCTATTCACAAAGAAATGAATAATCTATGAATCTCTGTAAATAGAGTGGTGGTGTGGCCCATCCCACTTAAATAATATATTGTCTTTTTTGTTATTTCTATTGCAATTCCAAATTAAATGTTTGGAATTTAAATCCCCAACTAATAATACTTTATTGCCTACGTTAAAGTGTTTCTAAATTATGATATGTAAAGACTCTATTAGGGCTGCAATATGCGCAAATTATATGTATATCACTTGCTAATTTAATACAAGCATTCTCGATTGGCGCAGTATTAATAATTTGTACTTCTTTATGAGGTATGTTTTGTTTTATAAGTATAGCTACTCCACCTGATGTACTACCTTTATCTACTCTAATAGTTTTATAATTTTTTATTTTAAGTTTAAGTTTTTCATTATATCTTGTTTTATTAATTAATAGTATGTCTATGTTATATTTATTTAGGAAAACAATTAATTTACCTATTTTGCTTTTCAAACCATCTGCATTCCAACTACATATAATTAATTTATTCATCATTTAAATTATCACAAAATGTTAAAAATACTTGAAATTTTTCAGCTTTACTTTGACAATGTAGTAACTGATTTTTGAATACTTTGACTAATTTTATCATTCTTTTTAAATTAAATATTTAATTAAGTTCTTTCAATTTTTTGATTAATTGCATTAAATCTAAAATATTATTATTGTTATTTTCAGGGATGTTATTATGATTTTGATTTGCAATGCATCTACTTGAGTACAAATCAGGCGACTTATTTGATTTATCATTAAGTTGTAGTGGGTTATTTGGTGTTATACTTGATGTTGACATCTTGATGTTCGATGGTCTGTTGATTGACAGTGCTGGAAATTGTCCATGGTCGTTAATATTTGGTGATTGATGGAAGTCTTTTGTGACGTCTCGGCTTATGGATTTAGAGATTTCTAGGAAAAATGTTAAAAAGGACCTGTTACGTCCTCGGACTCCACATCTCCTTTTTTCTGACACGCGGTCAATAAATTAGATAAAGGGAGTAAACCGTGACTATTTGGTGACGAGAGAAAACTTCCAAGCTTTCAGAAGAAAATAATTTACACTCTGAAACTCTTATCGCCGGATGCTTAAATGAAACTTAGAACAATCACAGCATAGATACCAACGGGAAATATAAACAGAAGACTCTTTAAAGAATATTAGAAGGAACCTAAAACAATTTGGAATCAATATCAAATATCTGGCGATAAGTGAAGCACTTGAGACCGCGACTACGAAACGTAAATAAGAGGGTGAAAGCTCCACAGTCATAAGAATATGACACGCGACCGGATCCCATAAACAAACGCGACCCGGTGATAACGAAAAGGGGTCCTTAAATTTTTCCCCGACTATTAATGACAATATTCTGGAAGGTTGGAAGGGGAAGCCATGCGGGCGGAGTTTCGTACAACCAAGTTTTTTCTCTCGAGCCAATAGATATCGGGAACTCCACACCACTAATTAAAAAAGCTAAGGACGAAAACTAGAGCTTAAGCAAATCAGAGAAGGGATAAGATCGAAGGACCAATAATTAAGAAAAAGGAAAAGTGGAGGGACATGGCCGCCAAATCAGAGCACTGACTTTTCCAAAAATGGAAATCCGGCGCTAGCCCACCCCTTTTCCGAGGTTATTAAACCGCGTGTTCCTGCGGGACTCGCTCTCATTCAGTCTCTGAATTTCACCTCGTTTATATCTTCGATACTGTGTGTGACTTGTGCCGAACCAAGCTTAATAAAGAAGTTGCAAAGGACTCGTCCAAGAAGCAACCGAAGACAGCAAGAAGTAAGTTTCATCATTTATTCTACCTTCTCACTTCCGGCCGTTTGAAATGGTTCCACTAAGATTTTAAAATTCATATATTTGAAAATGAACGACGCGGGTTTTGCCAGGGTGCCGTTTGCGTTCTCCGGAATAGGCATCTCTCAAAAGTCCCTCAGATTCTCCGGTAACTCGACTTGGTTAATGGGCCTCCTCGTGTCAGGGGTTGCGATATGCCGCCAGTAAATGGTGACTATCGAAACCTTAGCTCAAGTAAGGGTCCATCCTGTCAGAGGAACCGAAGGAATCTTTGAGGTGACGTAAAGGGGGATCCGGAAGGAGTGATGCGGCGTGTTGCCCGGACATTTCTCCCGCAGAAATCATTTTGTTAAATTAAAAATCAAATCAACACCTTTTAGTGGAATCAAGGAACCTTCGGTCAATAAAGAAAAGCCGCGCCCGGAGAAATCGCAAGGTCCGCGAGTTAAGAGAATTGGTCAGAAGCTTCTTCATCCAATTCTTATTCGCGGCAGCACCAAGGGAGCTCACACCTGAACCTCCGAGAGTGAGAACAGAGCGTTCATGGTCTCCTCTGCCTTCTGTACCTCCCAATTCGCCGATTAACCATGAAGACTTAGAAACGGAGGAGAATACTCCGCGGCGAACACCATCGCCGTCGCGTCCGAGATCGACCTCGCCCCCTCAACCTGAGCCGGAGCTGTTCCGCCCCACTACTCCCTCCTATACTCCGGACGTTTCTTTGAACTCGTCCGCACCTTCTCCTGGAGCTGCTCCTCGGGCATGCTCTTCTCCCGTCCGCTCACCGACTCTTTACCCTGGGGAACCCGAGGAGGTCGACTCTTTTGCTGAAGATGAGACCATCTCTTGGCATGAGCCTGACAGCCCGGAACGTTCCCCTTCCCCCGTCCCGAGCGTAGAGTTCGTGGAGGAGCAAGAGGAACAGAGTGAGGTCGTAGATCCTCTCCTCGAACTCCTCCGGAGCACCTGCACTCCGTGGACGGATCCCGTCCCCGAGAGGGCCTATACAATAGGCCCTGATTCCTTCGATCCCGAGGAGATCAGGAGGGAAGCCAGGAGGGCCACTCCTGATCATAATATCCTCATTTACTATCCCGGAGTAGAATATCCCTTCCTGGCTCCGATCAGGTTGATCGACAGGGTGTTCCCGAGGTCGACGGCCCGGATAACCGAAATTATAGAAATTAATTTAGAATAATGATTATCTATTGCTATTATTATTGTTAGTTTTTTTTATTATTTAATTCATAATTCATTTTCTTCCATTCTTTATTTTTATATATATATCTTTAAAATGTTCAAATTATATCTTTTATTAAGCCCTCTTCCTCTTTCTTTTTATCTCATAATCACTTTAAATTCATTAAATCTATTTTTCTATTCAAAATTTGTATTTTAATTAAGATTAAAATTACGCATTTCATCATTTGAATCAGTTATTTATTTTTTTTACCCTGGTACCCGTGTTGCGAAAACCACCTCTGGTTCTATCCCAGGGAATAAGAATTAAGTTTCTTTCCCTAAAAAGAACAAATATTTCGCACTCAACCGACTCGAACCCATTCCTAGTGCGTTTACGCGTGGCCCTTTAAATACGCGCCACGCAAGGATCGGCTGTTACGTCGCTCTCCAACCCATTTCCTCCTCTTTACCTACTCTTGTGCCTTTTTCCTAAGCATCCGAGTAACGGTGAATGAACCCATTTAAAATTTCCTACCTCTGACGTAACAGACCAGAGCGTCGATATTTTACTTCTCCACTCTAGGTATCCTAGGGTCTAGGTTGGAGTTGCTCTTCTTTAGTTTAAGAGGCAATCTGCATGCACCGATTATACCCCGAGATGGTAAGAGCCTTTTCTGCCTTATCATGGGAGGTTAAAAGAATAAATCCTTTTATCTTAAAGTTTATATTTTCTCTTTCGGAATACAATTACCAATTAATTTATCGAAAAGTTTGTCTATCGTTTTTTTATTGGAAGGGTTTTCGCCCAAGACCTCTACTTCGGTATCCGAAGTTGTAAGATCAATTGTCTCCACTATTCGTGGCGGACGGTGGACGGTAATGAAATGGCCCTTCTGAATACTAAGTATCCGGGGGCCTTTGGGCTTAGATGAGTGTATGGCAGGAGAGTGTATGGCAGGGTGGCGGTGCAGATGGACACAGTTTGATTGGACACGTAACAATTGGACACAGCGTGATTGAACACAGTTCGATTGGACACAAAGCGATTGAACACATAACAAATGGACACGTGCAATTAGACACAAAAAGATGCCCACAGTTCAAATGCCCACCGTTGAATTGCCCACAGTTCGATTGCCCACTGTGCAATTGCCTACAGTTCGTTTGCCCACCGTGCTATTGCCCACAGTTCGATTGCCCGCTGTGCATTTGTCCACAGTTCGATTGCCCACTGTGCAATTGCCCACCGTTTATTTGTTCACCGTGCTATTGCCTACAGTTCGATTGCCCACTGTGCAATTGCCCACCGTGCTATTGCCCACCAAAAGTTGAAAAACGTTCGATTGCCCACAGTGCTATTGCCCACAGTTTGATTGCCCACTGTGCAATTGCCCACTGTGCTTTTGCCCACTTTCCTTTTAACTTGGACTCATAATATTTTTAGTTGTTCATTTTTTATATGTAATTTATTTTCAGATTTTTGTTGTTGCTGTTGAAAGTGACTTTTTATTTTATTCATTCGAGTTTCATATTTTTTTTCAAATTTCTTTTCCAAAAATTGTATCTCATCTCGTAAATTTTTATTTTTGTCTTCTAATTTATTAATTTTTAATTTTGCATCTTGTAATTAATCTGAAGCTTTTCTCTTTCTTAGATCATTGTTATTTGTGACTTTAATTAAAGGATCTTTGAAAATGTATTAAAAAATAAAATTACGACTGTATAATGATAAAATAAATGTAAAAATAAAAAAGTTAAAAAAACAGAATATTTTTAGATACACAATTATACAAGCATACCATTGTGTACGCTGCATTCTGTTATATTATTAACTTCTGTTTAAACAACAGTTTGAACGTTATGTATGTATAATGAAGGTATCACATCTGATTTCAGTCGTCTTCTTATTTCAGATGTTGTAAAATCATCTTTTTTAAAGTGTAGATCACAAATGACACTGGCTTCAGTGGGAATTCAATTATTTCTTCCTGTTGCTTCAATCCATTTTACTAGAATAGCTTCTACTTGTGGAAATCTAAATTTTTTATATTTATGTAAATTATCTTATATATTTTTATTATTTTATTATTTATTATTTTTTTTATTTTATATATTTTTATTATCTTACATATTTTTATTATTTTTATTATCTTATATATTTTTCACTCCAATATTAAATACATATTTGATATATATTTTATATATTACATATGTATATACAGTATATTTGATATTTTTTTATATTTAATATATATTTTTATATAATATATATTTATATTTTTACTTACCTGAAAAAATGTGATATACACTTTTCTCTGCTCGTTGCACTTGAACAATTTAACACAACGCACCGCTTCGGCATTTTTTAGATAATATGAAAAAATATACTTAACGTCAATATAATAATATACTTAATATATTTAATGTCATGTTTTTTTAAAGGTTTGAATTGTAGTTTGAATACAGCTGTTTTTGTAATACGCATGCGTAAAACTAAACCTTAAATTGCGCATCTTTTTCTGCGCAACCAACAGCTTTACATAAAAGAAATGAGAAGAGTTAGCGGTCTAGCTTATAATATAGAAGTCTGTGGCTCCACTACATTTTCCCCCGTCCTCTCGATCTCCTCGGCGCTCCGCGGCACACGTGCATGCTTCATTGTGTGAAGCGTGACGCGCTAGCGCACGTATACCGCTGTCGCCTCAGATCGGAGAGACTAGTGTAGCGACTCACCTTTTCCTATTGGAGAACGGCAACTACCAATCACCGGCGACAGCCAACATCTCCAGTGGAGATCTGCGGCAGATGGTAGAGCGGCCTGACCGGGCGGCAAGGCACGTCTAAAGACGTCCAAAAGTCGTCCGTAAAGCGCCAACGGTCGTCTGAAAGATGTAATCAGGCGTGAGACGTCGAATGAAAAAAAGCTGAAGATGTAAGAGATCGTTACGAGCACAGACTTCTATATTATAGAAGTCTATAATATAGAAGTCTGTAATTACGAGGCTCGAGACAAAAGCGGGATTACCGTAGGAAATGGCGCTGCGTTTGACAGCTCGAGCTGTCATTGTGCTAATTCACCGTTCTCGTGACGAACAGCTAGCAAGCACGTTGCCGTTACCGGATCCGCATAACTTAGGTTTGACTCAGCGTGGAAATCGATTCACAGGGAATGACGAAACGTCGCCGCGGAGCGGAAAATAGCGATCCGCGATTCTCTTCGCGTTTCACGTACACCGAGCGACCTTCGGGTATGTCGATTATCAGAGCGCGATACTCGCGCTTTTATCTCGCGACGACCTAGGTGTACGTCGCGTTCCGCAGCTTCGCGCGCGGCGTGAAAATTAATTATTAATTCGGGGAATAGGCTTTCACTTCCGGTACGAAGAAGCGTGGACGATCGAGGACGGCGGCGCCGATGGTCCCGAAGGCTTCTCCGCCGCAAAAGAATTAAGAAAGCGAAGACATTCCGGTCGAGGGATTTTAATTAAATTAATTTAACGCTGATTACAACGCGGCAACTTTGCCAATCACGCGGTGTTACCTGATAAGCTGATCGGCCCGGTTATCGATTACGTTGATCGACGGATCCGACAACTCGCTCGCCGGATTTCGTAGCTCGTTTTCACGCGTACGCGAATTACACGTGGTGCAAATCGTATTGCAGCTCGACCCGAATTACGACGTGAGCGGAGTGCAAGAATGACTCCGCGAAACTCCACGCGGTAATTGCCCTTAACGCTTGCGCAATCTCTGTACTCGATTTATCCAACCGTCTACTTTGAAGATTGACACGGCCCTCGAATCTTTGCGATCGAGCTTCTTCGATAATCGCCGTAGAAGTTTTATCTCTTCTTTAATTCAATTTTACCCACTGCGAGATAAAAAGAAAGAGAGCCTCGTAATCTGCTTAAAAATATACACAACGTATAAATCTTTTTTTCAAAAAGTTACCCCGGAATGTAAAAAAATTTTATTTATCTTCGAAAGTTCCAGAAAACTTCTCGGCTTCGTTCTCCTAAAAAGCATTTGTCTTGCGTCCACCGGATTCTAGAACGCTTTCTTTATTTTTTTTTTCTTTTTCTTCTTCTTTAATTTAATAATTTTATTCAACGCCACGGTTACGCGACGTCCTTTAGCCGGAAACTCGAGCAGAATAAACGTATTAAAGAGTATAATAGAAATCTCTCTGCGCGAGTAGTGCTTTTATTCCCGTGAAATTTCCAAGCGTCGCGACGAGCGGTCTCGTTTCGCGTAGCGAGAGCATGTAATACTTGCGGTAGGTCACGAAGTCGCTTTATATTCAAGAATTCAGGATTATGGCTGCCTATTGATCCGTGCACGGTGCCGAAGGGTCGCCGCCGCGAGAGTCAAGAACCCCGGCAACCGTTTCCACGGTCGGTTGTTTGTCATGGGACGCGGGAGTCCCGCGGGAAGAGTATCGGTCAGTGATAGTGCGACGAGATAATGGAGACCGATTGGTGGAACTTCGTCCCGAATCATAACCGTACGACGTGCATTCCCGAGGCACTGCTCGCTCTGGATGGAAAAGTACTCGTTTTTTACCTCGCAATCTCATCGATCTCATTACGTTCAGACGCCTTAAACTTTCTTTTTTGTTCTCTCTTTTTTTCCTTTTTTTTCTTCTTTTTTCTCTTTTACAAATCCCGCCGAACTTTACTTTCTTCCGCTGACGCAGTCCGAGAACTTTCCCTTGAAAAATTTTGAAACCGAATAATAATTACGTTTTTGTCTTATTAGTCTTGAAACGACCCGTTTTTGTCGCGGAAACCGAATATCGCTCTAGCGAGCTGGCCCCGGAGCGCTCGTCGGCATCCCAAGATTCGGTTGGGAGGGTCGCTAGATACACTCGAGATTAAATTAAACAATTAAACTAGATTTATTATAGGTATCGAAATATGTACAATGTAAAAACTGTTACGCTGCGCTAATCGAGTATGATTGACAAGGTTCGCTGACGCGTTTGACGGATACGCGTTTACATTTATTATTTACACGGTGCCGAGCTGTCGGTCGCTCACCCCGCCGAGTGAGAGCGTCGTCGGCGCGAGCGGCGGGAGTGAGACGGAGCGCGGTGTTTATAAGCGGAGCGTTACCCGAAATTTAAAGCGGCGTCGCGGAACAATTATTTGACGGACGCGGAAGATTGCAACGGACGCGACCGCGTAATAACGATAGAAAGATAGGAGGGTAGCGCCTGTAAAGCGTCGATCCACCGAGATAGCTCGGTCGAGGCAGAGAGATCTCTACCCCGGTGTTCTCGACGGCGCGAAAGTAGCGTGAGGATGCCGCACGATAATACGACTGCTCCCGGGACCGAGAGTACTTGATGGAGGCAGAGTGATCTCTACCCCTCGAGCCGGAGAGTACGTATTTATGGTGCGGACTGGAGTGAGCACCAGGAGTGCCTGGTCGAGGCAGAGCTCGCTCTACCCCGTGACGATTTCTGCTCGGCGTCGGAGTTGGTGTTCGCTCGGAAGCGAACGGACAGGAACGGTGTTCTACAGCTCCGACGTCGCCTTTTTATACGTAAAAAAGGTAGACGCCGGGGGTTCGCGGTAGGGTACTTATCGCTCGCGGCGCTAGGTTTTCGTCGCGGCGCGATCCGGAACGAGGAGCCACGGTGCCGTCGGCTCATTCGGGTTTGTTCAATTATTTCGGCCGGGAATGATGCACCGTCGGGGTGCATCGTTACAATCTCGCGTTCTAAATAAAAATTAAACCCACGCCAGTTTCTGCTACTCTTCCGTGTTCTAATATCATTAGAATCGAAGATAAGGCGAAGAAGTATGAATAGAATTTTTACTGATAAGACTCTCTCTCTCTAGACTTGGTTACTATTTTAGGGTGCTCGTCGAGTAACCGAGCTTAATGGAAAAGTACTCCTCAAGCGCTGACCTGTCTATTCAATTTAATTTAATTATTCACCGCGGTCTGACCAGCCTCGTTCATTTCGACGAAGAGTCATTTTTCGTAAGCTGATAAAACCCCGTGTTCTAAGATTAAAGCTGGGTTTCGTAGATAAAATAAATTTTTAGTTTTATTTTTTCAGAAAGAAAACGTATTTATTATAAATTAAATTAAACAAAAGGAACTTTTCTTAAGGCTAGAGAATCTGAATTTTCTCCTCAATACTTAGGTTATAAGTATAACAAGATATTAAACTTAAGAATTAAAGAAAGTGGATATCTCCGCTATAACAAGATATTAGATATAAGAATTAAAAGAAAATGTACATATGTCAGTCCCATCTAATTAAAATGGTGAACAAATGGCATATCATGGAACACAAACTCGTACAAAATTGGCAACTTACTTCAGAGAACAGAATGATTGGAAACAAAGCAGGCCTTAATAAGCAACAAGAGCCCAAATTCTGTCTCCCGGAGAGAATTCAAATAGAAATCTCAGATGGCAATATATCAAGCACTCAATAGCAAATATTAATAATATGGCAAAGGCACGGTTTTACACCGAACAATAAAGTATCGACAAATCCTTTAGTTTTCGCAATTTGGCACGCGGAAAAACCTTATAGAAAAACGTATATGGCACGCGCTCTTACACGAGTGGTACCCACAGAAAAAACATTTTTTCCGGGCACGTCGTAACATAAGAGAAACAATAGCAGCCGTTACTAGGGGGGCGGAATCCACCAATCCAATGCCTTCTCGATGGTTCGCCAATGCCGACGCAGCCCCGCAGCTTCTAGTGCCGCGCGCGTATTTGAATTATCGAAAGTCTCAACACCCCGACATAAACATGCTTTATCGTAAATTTATTAGGGAATGGAAATTGATTCGGGAGTCAACGAAAGCGTCACGTATTGTCGCGCAGTGCACTAAATTGAAATTTGTCAAGTGTTCTCGTATAAAAACACCGTCTATCGTCCTATCGTCGGGTGGCATCTTACGTAAGAGCAGATATTAAACCAATAGATATGTTATCATGCAGCATTTACATACCGTGACGATACAATATGACAATGCGTTGTTATCAAAAATTAACATGTAAAAATAAAAGTCGCGCGAAGCTCGCAATACTTTGGCCCACATTCTGAGCTCACTTTTAGAGGCGCTTTTATAAAGGCGCCTCTAAATGTGTGACCAACTTTAGAGGCGCGCTGCTAAAGTCGCCCGTATTCTAAGCACACATTTAGAGGTGCCTTTAAGATAGAGGTACATTTATGTGTACCAGTTAATTATTTTTTCTTTAACGCGATCAAAAAACGCCTATTTTATTCGAAAATCTCGCGGATCACGATCACGAACTACATTTACTTCCCGAACTTTGACCGCATAATTAATTTCGTGAATAATATCTACGGTTAACATGTTTAAAGTAATTAAAAAATTTATTTTTAGTTGCTACACGCTGTAACTGGTGCAGTAAGTTAGAATAAAACAAATTATATTTGATTTACTCCAACTTATTGCACTAGTGTGCATCAATTCAGCAGTGCAGCGACTGAGAACAAACTTAAGATGATTAAAATTAATCTTACGACACTCACGATAGGTTGAAGGCACCTTTTATACATACGCGCATTTTCAAAATTGAAATTTTTTAAAATCGTTTTAATACAATTAATTTTACTACATGGAGTTTCGTTTACTCCTAAAAATTTCGCGTATATAATTTTTTTAAACAAATTTAATTAATTAACGTTGCCACTAATTAGTTAAGTCACGATATGGGTCCACCTGTCAAATCGCATGAATGTGTAGGCCTGCGCCTATGTACGAACCCGTGCTTGGTCCTGCGCTTGAGCGTCTCTGCGCGGTTCCCCTCACGCGCATTGCATAAGACATGCGAACGATATGCTCTCTCCTCCAACGCCTGAGATATTTTCTCAAGCGGTTCTCTATTCGATTATTCTTGCTATTGCGAGTCTCACGAGAGGAACTCACACGTGGTAGAAAGATTATTTTATCGGCAAGCGGTATAAGTGTTCTAAGGCTTTCGGTTCTAGCCAAGCCAACTAGTAATTAAGTTGATTAATTAAAGTGTCAGTTGAAATAATTAAGACTTTTATTTGGCCCGCTAAATACCGACTCAACCAGCATCTCGGTGGACGATCCACCGGGGCCAGAGAATCGTCCCCACAAGTGCCGCCATATTGGATTTTCGCTAAATGTGCCGATAAATGTGCTACAGACCACATTTAGCGGCACATTTAGCGAAAGCCTATAAATGTGCTATAAAAGTGGGTTCAGAATAGCTTTTTCGAGATAAAAGCACACATTTAGGCCAAAAGTGACTGTCACTTTTAAAGGTGCCTCTAAAAGTGAGCTCAGAATGTGGGCCTTTATCTTTTAGAAACGAAATTTGCATGGCGTGAAAGCGGAGATCCACCCGTCGAGTGATTCGTGTTCACCAATTTTTTTCACATACATTTTTGTATATTTTATATAAAAACAAATATACTTTTCGAGATTTACCACGTAGCGTATCAAGTTTTTTAACTTTAAGACTGCATGGTTTTGATTAACCGCTCTGAAAGAATAATATACAAGAATTAGACGCCGCTTTTTTTTTCGGTGTTTGAAGGAAAATCGAATGCGGTTCATCAACCGCAGTCGAGATAAGCCGGCGGATAACAAGTCGCCTCGTATATAATATATTGCTCTTTCAATGCTGACGCATGATTAATTAGAACACGCTGCGCGATTTTGCATAGCGGAATTTATTCCGGAAGAAGCGAAATTATCGCGCAGCGAGACAAGAAGATAATTATTTATTCTTCCCGAACGCTTGAAAATCGTTGCAACAACATGATGCATTATTAACAGAATTGGTACAGGCGATATCGTGTTCGGTCTTTATTAATGACTTTTTGTGTTCAAAGTACGAGCTTGGAGCTCCGTTAAATTTTAATGACGGAATAATTGTACAATGCCTTGACAATGGCTCGCATGATAGTTCAAGGATTATCTGGCTCATCATTCGCTTTGAAAAAAAAAAAAAAAAAAAAAGAAAGAAAAAGAAATAACACTGGCAATGTCCCTGCAAGATGCAATTACATCACCGCTAATATATTTATATCTATAATTAACGTGTCGACGAGTTGTTCTATTTTAAAGTCATGCGGTTTATCTTTAAAAGTGTTTAAGATATTCTAAGGGGAAATCAAATTTGCCCAAGGGAATAATTTAGATTATACTATTTGAAGAGACACTTTTATTTTTTTCTATTTCTTTTTAATTTTTTTTTTTTATTATTTAGTATCGTGTATACAACGTTCAATTAAGTATAATTGCTGCGGGCATTATTATGTCACCGCGTCATTATCCTTGAGTGAATGTGGAGAACACAAGTCCCGAGGGTAAGTCCCGTTACACATCCCAATCACGATCGCCGGGCGTAATATTCGTAGCGCATTAGTCAACGCTAATTGCAACGATCGAAGTGGAACAACGATTAGTTGATCACCTTTCACGTACGCTCGCTAATGCTAATTTATTGCGCAGTTAGTACTTACAATATCAGTCTTTTTAATTGAAGGTCAGAGTCGAGCGCTGTACTGACTCATCGATTAAATTTTTCCATTGCCATGCAGCAAGAAAAAGATTTGCAATGTCATGAAAAAGCGGTAGCGTGCAACGTTTCTCGCGAAAGTGCCTTGAATCGACGAACTTGTGAGGCATTTCAAGTAAATAAATTAAAATCTCAGAATTATTTTCTGGCACTTCTCGATTTGTAGAAAAGCTCCACTTACCTCGAAAAACAGATGCCACCGCAATCTTCGGCATCGGTGGCGATAAAACTTGGGTAATTATGCACTTTAGGGGAGCAAGCCCCGACTACCTTGACCTTCACATACGTTGTCAAGGACACCCTCCTGAGTGACCTTGAAGAAGTTTTAGCCGTCGCTCGTTTTTTATTAAAAAGTTATAAACAATCAAAGTTTGGAAAATATTAGTGTTATTTGCAGTACAGTGACGGGTATAAGTAACGGGTATAAAATTAATAAATGTCTTTTAAAGAAGCAAATTGTTGAGATATTAGAGTTAGTTTTTATTATTTACAATATTTTTTTTTGTATATCTGCGGCAGTTTGATTTCTTTGCATTTTAAGTTTTACGTGGGTTAATAACTGTCCAAGCGTATCAAGATTCACATATCAATTATAATGGGGTGGGTTAGGTTAGTTTTAACAATCGTGAGGCCCCCCGCAGGGGGGCCGAACCTCCTGTCTGCCATTTTTTATTATGGAGAAAATTATAAATTTAATAAAGTTCCGGTCAAGCGTCTGTGAATATAATAAATACCTTTATTAAACTTTCGTTTTCCAATTTTAAGTTTAATAAAGGTATTTATTATATTCACAGACACTTGACTTTTTTTGTATTTTGTTGTAAATCAAAGTGAAAATTTTGTGGATCCTGATACAGGCGCTCACATTCAAAACATTGAACATTTATGGCGTGATATTCGGCATGGAGGACCAAAATATGGAACTCGCGAATATCATTATGTACATTATTTAGCAGAATTTATATTCAAACGTAAATATGTGTATCGCCAACCAAAATGCAAATTCTTTGAAATAACGGCAACATTATATCCCCTGTCTGAAAGTACTTTATCTATTGAGCCTGCAATAAACTAAAAATAACTGATATATTTTTCTACTATATCAACTAATAACAATTTGTTTTTTTAAATAACGAAATAATAAAAACTAACTCTAATATCTCAACAATTTGCTTCTTTAAAAGACATTTATTAATTTATACCCGTTACTTATACCCGTCACTGTACTGCAAATAACACTAATATTTTCCAAACTTTGATTGTTTATAACTTTTTAATAAAAAACGAGCGACGGCTAAAACTTCTTTAAGGTCACTCAGGAGGGTGTCCTTGACAACATATGTCAAGGTCAAGGTAATCGGGGCTTGCTCCCCTAAAGTGCATAATTACCAAAACTTGTTACGCGCGCGGTCGTGTCACTTTCAATTTAAAATCTTGCGTAAATCAAGAATTTTGCGTGAAGATTTCTGCATTAATTTTACCTCGTGTTACAGTTAACACACCGCGTGTTATTAATAATAATGAGTCCTGGCCACATTTGCAAGGCCTAGTGCTTGCTGATCCCGATTTTTCTTCTAACGACCCTATCGATTTAATTTTAGGAGCAGAAGTTCACGCCATTATAATAGAAAATGGCTTGCAAAAGGGCACAGCTAAAATGCCCGTAGCTTTAAAAACCGCATTGGGATGGATATTATCCGGGTCTACGGATGAAATTCAATCTGCTGCCTTTGTCTCCATAAATCACTGCCAAATTCAAGAAAATATAATAGAGCTAGTATCGCGTTTCTGGCAACAGGAAGAACTACCGCTAAAATCAATCCCTCTTACCGACGCAGATCGGATGTGCGAGGAATATTTTATTGAAACTACCCAACGATTGCCGAAAGGTCGTTATATGGTTAGACTGCCGTTCGCTAAGCAAAGGCCGGAGTTTGCAAACTCTCGATCGGCATCAATTAATATTTTTTCAAAACTAAAAAAACGCCTTAGCTCTCAACCTCAATTACATTTCCAATACAACCAATTCCTACACGAATATGAAGTCTTAGGACACATGTCTAAAACATCGCCTCCAATATCTGACAAACATTATTACCTGCCCCACCATGGGGTATTCAAAGGCAACGACCCTAATTCAAAGCTGTGGGTACAATTAGCCCTCGACGAAGCAAACAATTTTCCTTTAGGCGCATCGGTATTCCGTCATGAAACATACATGGATGATATATTGACTGGCGCAGATTCAGTGTCATCTGCTAAAATTTTAATTACGCAGCTAATCAATATTTGCACGGCGGGCGGCGTCCTCTTAGCCAAATGGTCATTCAATAGTAATGAATTAAGCAAAATGATACTATCGTCTGAGCCAAGTAAGGGTTCAGTGAATTTTTATAGTGATATCGCGCACACTATTTTAGGCCTTTGCTGGAATCCCGCAGAGGATTTCTTTTATTTTCATGTAAAACCATTGGAGAATCAAATACCTACGAAAAGATTGGTACTATCCGAAACAGCCCGACTTTTTGATCCTCTCGGTTGGCTTGCACCGGTCATTGTA
This sequence comes from Cardiocondyla obscurior, assembly GCF_019399895.1. NCBI lineage: Eukaryota > Metazoa > Arthropoda > Insecta > Hymenoptera > Formicidae > Cardiocondyla > Cardiocondyla obscurior. The sequence continues at coordinate 3,412,719 of NC_091887.1, read as the reverse complement.
AAAGCAAAAATCTTAATCCAAACGCTATGGCTTAAGGGAAATGATTGGGATCATCCGCTAGATAAAAACGATTCTAACTTATGGTTTCAATTCCGCAAAGAATTACTCAAGCTTTCGGAAATTAAAATACCACGGTGGCTTAAGACCACGAAAACAACTACTTTAATAGAATTGCATGGTTTCGCAGATGCCTCCGAGCGAGCTTACGCCGCAGTAATTTTTGTTAAAATTAATCAAAATAATGAATCTAAAATATCATTATTGCAAGCCAAAACTCGCGTAGCACTGCTTAAAAAAATATCTTTACCCCGCTTAGAACTGTGCGCAGCCACTCTTTTAACTCGATTAGTCATACACGTACAAGCTACTTTAAAGTTAAAATTTAATAGCATCAATCTTTGATCCGATTCCACTGTAACTCTTGCCTGGCTCAAGGGTCACCCATCAAAATGGACCACCTACGTGGCAAACCGTGTATCGGAAATTCAGCAAGCATTACCATCTGCTTATTGGAATCATATTCCAGGCCATGAAAATCCTGCTGACTGCGCTTCTCGCGGTCTCTTGCCAAGCGAATTGCCAAATCATCCACTCTGGTGGTCAGGCCCGGAATGGCTCAAGCAAAATAATAACGAACAATTAAAACAAGACAATTTTGAATTTAGTTCCGAAGAATTAAGCGCTATTAAAAACGAGCAAAGATCTCAAGTGCTTACTATAACCGCATTACCAAGGGAAAATGAGTTATTATTGAAATTTTCAACATTGCTTAAATTATTAAGAATCACTGCATTATGCCGACGCTGGCTAAAGGGAAGTTCAAGGGGGCCGTTATCTTGGTCTGAAATAAATAATTCACTTAATTTTTGGATCAAAACAACACAACTGCATTGGTTTTCTGAAGAAATTAAATTATTAACTAATGGAAAATTGCTTTCTCGAAATAATACATTATCGCCACTGTCTCCCATTGTAAGGGAGATTGGAATTTTAAGAGTCGGCGGTCGATTAAGAAACGCGTCTTTGTCACGGGATCAGCAGCATCCGATAATACTACCTAAGCGATCAAATTTGACTTTTAATTATTGATTATTATCATAAAAAGACCCTGCATGGGGGGCCGCAATTAACATTGTCAACCATAAGGCAACGCTACTGGCTTATGGGAGGCAGAGCGGCAGTAAAAGAACACATAAAAAATTGCGTACCTTGTATTCGTTGGAGAGGCACATCTCCGCATCCTCAAATGAGCGATTTACCTCAAGCTCGGGTTACGGCAAATCGACCATTTTTAAATACTGAAATAGATTACGCTGGACCTTTAATGGTCAGAACAAGCAAGGGTCGAGGTCAAAAAGCCCATAAGGCATTTTTGGCCATTTTTATATGTTTTTCCACGCGCGCAATACACATTGAATTAGTTTCGGATTATACAACCGCAGCCTTTTTAGCAGCTCTCCGCCGTTTTATTTCAAGAAGAAAGATCTGTTCCACCATTTTGAGCGATCGAGGAACTAATTTTGTCGGAGCAGACAAAGAATTAAGAAAATTTTTTGCAGAATGTATAAAAAGTAAGGAATTTGCCAAAACCCTTGCAAACCAAGAAATTAAATGGAAATTCAATCCTCCGTCGGCACCTCACTTTGACGGAATTTGGGAGGCTGCGGTTAAAGCTACAAAACATCATATCCGTCGGGTCATCGGAGAGGCTACCCTAACATTTGAAGAAATGTATACGTTATTAACGCAAATTGAAGCATGCTTAAATTCTAGACCCTTGGTACCACTCTCCAATAATCCCGAGGATCTGGAAGCACTTACACCAGGACACTTCCTTATAGGAAATGCGTTAAATGCTGTGCCTGAGCCATGCTTGGCTAATGTACCGGATAATAAACTCTCCCGCTGAGAACTCGTGCAAAAAATGCGTGACCATTTCTGGCGGCGTTGGTCAACCGAATATTTGCCTACGCTTAACATACGATCTAAATGGCAAACAACTCAGCCAAATCTCCAAGTAGGCATGCTTTGCCTAATAAAAGGTGAAACAATATCGCCAGGTAAATGGCCTCTTGCACGAATTATAGGAACTCATCCAGGCTCGGATGGGCAAGTTAGGGTGGTGACAGTACGCACTGCATCATCCACATTTACGCGACCCGCCGTTAAAATTGTTCCCTTGCCTGTGCAAGATGCTTCATTTGCCAAAAATTCGTCAGCTTCTGACGAGGCGGGCGGAAATGTTTAAAATCATTAGAACAAACTATTTTAATATTTTAAACGCTAGACTATCAAATGCCGCCAGGACGACGCCAGTCCGGTTATATGAGAGGCTTTGTTTCAATGATATTAATTTTCTTTCACTATATAAATTCATACTAAATTTTTCGTGCCTTATCACGCTAAAGACGGACCAGTCCCGAACGAAACCTAAGATGCTCATTATTACAATATAAAACTGCTCTGCTTCTTTTGAAACAATGCCTCTCAAGTCAGTCGCTTTCTTATACGCATTGAGAACGCATCTCTCGCTACTATTATCGCGGCCAGCAGTGCCATTGATTGTTAAATTAAAAGACTTTGCTATACTGTCTATTGTTTGTGCCCAGCAGTGGCCAAGTGTTGATACTCACAAAATAAAAGTGGAAAAAGTAGTGCAACCTGCAATACAAGTTTTTTGTTGTTCGAACCTTCATCTTATCGCAGACAAATCAAAATAGGCGAACATACAAGCATTTTTATAATGTACTCAGAATATCAAAATACGTATTTTGAATATTCTGAGAATATACGCAATATACTTATGTGATATTCTTCGAACATTCTGAGTATGCAAATGTGCTATTAGGGATGATGACTGATATCGGCGCACGGCACTTTAAGTTCTCATTAAACGATGCAAAGCAGCGGAGTTTCTCTTGATCTGAAACACACAAATTAAAGAATTATTTTGTAGATATCACATTCAAAACATTTTATTCCAAAGACAAATTTATACTTACCCTGGGGTTGCTTTGCCGGGACAGAATACCCTTCCTGGGCCTCCTCCTCTTCTCAGATGGGATGTGTCGAGTCGTCATTTCGCGCACTGGATACTCGCGGGATTGTCTACCTTTTGAGTCTCCGGCCGACTCTCGTCGGCGGAACGAACAACATCGAAAACGTGCTCTAAGCGGCGAATGAGGCGAGTCGCAATATAAAGTGTTCTCCGCACACTGTACACTCGCGGGATAGTCCACGACACTCCCGACCGTCTCAAATCCTTGAATTCAACACGAGAAACGGGCTACGACGCACGGATGCCTCGACATTTTCGTGTCGAACTTGAACCGCGTGCTCGTCGTGACCTCTAATAATACGCAGTAGTTGTCGAGTTATTTTTTCGCGCATTGGACACTCGCGAAATAGTCCACAATACTCCCGACCGTCTCAAATCCTCGAATTCGATACGAGAAACGGGCTACGACGCACGGATGCCTCGACATTTTCGTTTCAAACTCGAACCGTGTGGGGATGACCAATGGTCTCTCCGCGGGAAATGACTTCCTACCGCCTTCTCGATATTGGTCGTTTCAATCTTTGAACGGGCCCACACTACCGTCAGAGGTAATTTGAGTAGATTAATGATTGCACACACTGATTGTAACTCAACTTTGTTTTATTAATATGACTGAAATTATAATATGCTGAATACTGGCTTTTTCTGTACTGAGCGTGTCTCACCAACGTAATTCGTACTTGTACCACAGTATACTAAGAGACAGTAGGGACAGTAAGCGAAAATTTGTCTGCCGCGCAGTTTCGCTCGCGCATCTACGAGCGGCCATGTTTTTGGGCGCACCAATAGCGTTGACTGTAAATTAATTTGAAATTGCTTTAATTTCAATACAGTTTATTAACGTATTTGTTATGTTTTAAAGGGGTTAATAATTCTGAACTCATAATGAAACAAAAGAAAAGAAATATATTTATTTAATAAAGGCAGTTGACATGAGGTGTAACTATGAGACGGACCAAGATTCTAGCAATTAATGGTCCCTAAAGCTCGGTGTACATACACGATGCAAGAAATTGAACAAAGTTTTAACACCAAGCTCAACACTAGCTTAAAAAGTAGTGTACATACACTAGCTTTATAAGTTAGTATTGGGCTTAGTGCTGTAACTTTGTTTAATTTCTTACAACGTGTACACTCGTGGTCAGAATAATTGCAACACATAAAGTTGCAACATAATTTTTAGAAACAGAAAATGCGAACCGCTACATTCGTTTACGTGCAATATAATTGTAAACAAACCCACCCTTCCAATGTGCATATGCAAAATTAAAATAAAACATTGTTTAATTTCTCGGGGCCCACGTACTATTTATACGGCATTTGCTGCCTAAAGACTTCAATTTCTCGAGGCCCACAAAATTATTCATACGGCATTTGCCGCCCAAAAACATGGCGCCGGGTCATGTGACCAGAAATATTTGGCTGAAAAAGATCAAAGGTACCGACGCTCACTGTCCCTACTGTCTCTTAGTATACTGTGCTTGTACGAACAAGTTCTCTCACCGTCAGTGATGAAAATTTTAGCTCCGAGCAACATCGATGTTGCTGGAGTGGGGGACCACGCACACACGCCGACGTCCTGTCGGTGAGCGCGCCTCGCTCGGCCACGCTCGGTCTCGCTCGGCTTGCAGAAGAGGACAGATATATATATGTTCCGTCTTCTTTGCACCGAGGCAGCTACGAGTCGTAGCCTACGTCGGCCTACGAGCCTATGACTACGATGAGTGCACACATCGCGCGATGCTGCCCGCGTGAATCGCGGGCACTAAGATACATGTTTCTCTTTGCAAGTTGTATATTAGAATACGATGTGGTCTTCCGCACTACCCAGGTGGCGCAACTTACAGTGCGTTAGGTTTTGTAACGTGGACCTTCGCCGGTAGCCATATATTACCACATTTCTTAATATCTTTACCAATTTTAAATTGTTTAACACGCAAAGTGTTTGACAAACTTAATATCAAATTGTTAATAAATAAACTGTCTAACACGCAAAGTGTTCAACAGATTGCATATACTATATGTCGGAAGGATAATTTTTACGGGAGTAAATGAAAAGAAAAGCGGCAATATTAGTTATTTAAATTTTTATTTTAATTAGAAATATTATAAAAAAATTGATATATAACTAGGTGTCCGCCCCGGCCTCGGCCACAATTTATTTATTAACAAATTAATATTAAATTGTTAATAAATAAACTGTGGTCGAGGCCGAGGCGGTAGACGAGACCGGGGCGGACACCTAGTTAAATATCAATTTTTTAATAATTTTTTTTTTTTAATAAAAATTTAAATAACTAATATAGCCTCTCTTCTGAAACGACCTGTCCGCGTGGTCCTCGAATAACGGGCCAGCGAGCCCGGGACGCTCGTCGGATCACAGGATTCGAGATATTAAGGTCGAGAATACACCGAGACTGGATTAAGTAACAAATTAGAATTTATTTCTTAACAACGACGCTCGCTTAGTCAAGCGACGCCGATCGATAGAGATATGTACAATGAAGATGACAAAGGAATATGTATACGGCGTGCGGATATAATGTGCCGGTGGGCGCGTCGGCCCTTCGATCGCGGATCGATAAAACGCGTGCGCTATACGGATATTTGCGGATGGTCGCGGATGCACCACGTGAGGCGCGGTGGGTGGCGCGAGATCGTGGGCGCGGTGTTCGGCGCGTATCGTTAATTTCGGGATCGGTCTTGACGGAAGGACCGGCGATACGCGGGCCGCGGGCGCGGAATAGTGGGCGCGGTTACGCCGCGGATCGTCGGTGTCGCGATCGATCCTGCCGGGCGGACCGACAGGATGCGGGGTGCGGGCCGCGTGACGGGCGGGGCCCGTCGTGCTATGGATCGCGATACAATGTATTTCGTTCGGTGGTCGAAATTTACCGAGGCGTTGGTGGATCGCGGGGGACGCGATGCGCGTGGTCAAGATGCACCTTGCCAGGTGTCGTTTAGCCAAGAGTCCTTGGCCGAGGCGGAGATCTCTCCACCCCGTGGATCACGACGGTGCGACAGGATCTTTTATTTCGTCCGAGTCTTTCCGTACCGCAGATCTAGGATCGAGAGTCCTCGAAGGAGGCGGAGTTCGCTCCACCCCACGAGCTAGTCGTGCGTTCGGTTAGAGATCGTACGGAGAGAATGCTGAGCGCCAGGATCTCCTGGCCGAGACAAAGTTCGCTTCACCCCGTGGTTCGTGCTCTAGGACGGATGTTCGCTCGAGAGCGAACGGATCAGGACGGTCCCGCTGAGTCCTGGCGTCGACTTTTTATACGTAAAAAGTGACGGCGCAGGGTTGCCGGGGCTCAGCGGGGTGCGTGACGTGTTCCGCCGCGTGGCGCCGAGGTCCCGGGATGCGGCGCGCTCGGAAACGACGGGCCTCGACGTCGACGGCGCGGTTCGGCGGCGCTCGGAGACGCTCGGCTAAGTCCGCGGATGGACTTAGCCGCGGAACGGCTACGCGTTGCCGTACTGTGCCGGCGTGTACAATTTTATAAAGTTTGGGGCGCACCGCGCCCCGGGTCCCCGCCGGACGGTGTTGTGTCCGGCGGCCGGCCGTTGTTGTGGCCGGAACGGTGCATCGCCGGGTGCACCGTTACACTTCCTTTTTATTCACTTCCATAAAAAATTATCCTTTCTACATATAGCATATGCAATCTATTGGACACTTTGCGTGTTGGACAGTTAATTTATTAACAATTTAATATTAAGTTTGTCGGACACTTTGCGTGTTGGACAATTTACAAATGGTAAAGATATTAAAAATATGGTATGATATAGCTATCGGCGAAGGTCCACGTGGACCTTCGCCGGTAGCTATATTATACGTACGTTAAAAAACCTAACGCACTGTAAGTTGCACCTCCTGGGTAGTGCGGAAGACCACATCGTATTCTAATATACAACCTGCAAAGAAACATGTATCTTAGTGCCTGCGATTCACGCGGGCCGCATCGCGCGATGTGTGCATTTATCGTAGTCGTAGGCTCGTAGGCTGACGTAGGCAACGACTCGTAGCTGCATCGGTGCAAAGAAGACGGAACATATATATATCTGTCCTCTTCTGTAAGCCGAGCGAGGCGCGCTCACCGACAGGACGCCGGCGTGTGTGCGTAGTCCCCCACTCCAGCAACATCGATGTTGCTCGGAGCTAAAATTCCCATCACTGCTCGGAGCTAAAATTCCCATCACTGCTCACCGTTCTCTTTGACGATCGCTAGCTAAGAGGGGGAAGCAGGGCTGCCTACTACTTAAATCTAAAGGTTCTGACCCTGCAGAATCCCCACAACCACGTGCTCGCCCAGACCTCTAATAGTACCGCAGTAGCACGAGTCACAAGTCTGTTACCAACTCACGATCAGGCGATCGATGGAGCGCTGTGATTGGTCAGCGCGCTAGGGAAACTATGCGTCGACCAATCACAGCGTTTCACTAGATACAGGTACACGATGATGAGCCGAGAGAGAACACACGCGGATGCCTCGACGTGTTCGTCGACGTCTTCGTCTCGAAACCGATGCTCTCCGCGTGGCCGCGTGTTCTCTCGTTTGTAGTGGAATGAGTCACGTAAGCCCGTTGCGAGCTCGCGATCAGGCGATCCATGGACCGCTGTGATTGGTCGGTACGCTAAAGTCGGTACGAGAGAACCAATCAGCGTACACAAACACGGTATTGTGCTTAGTGTGCGTATATTGTCCGTCTGAAATTTGCGACCACTGATCACTGTTCGCATTGAATAACGGAACGCACGCTGTGCTTCCCTGCTCATCACGTAGAGATGATCACCCTCGTGGAATTCTTTTTCTGTGCGAAGACAATACGCGTCTCCGACAATTAATTGTGATTTGGCTGGCCACAGCTGCTTCCGTTCTTACGCGGCTGCAAAGGATGCGGACCCACGGCAAACTCCGTCGCCAGACACTAGAAATTGCCTGAAACATAACCTCTAAAGCATTTTGTTTGTCTGAATTGCGTAGCGTCTACAGAGGTGTTGATCGAAATAGAGTCTGCCGAGTAAGTTAAGCACTTTAATTTGCGTCAACTGGTAAAGTAATCGACAAACACGAATTGTATTAATTTTTTTATTAATTTTTTCTTTTGTTTTTAGTGTAATCCAATTGATATCTGTACAATAGTATCTAAAGGAGTCAAATTTTATAAAAAAGTTACAAATTTTTCTGGTTTTTTTTTCATATTTGAACGTAAACAGAATCTTTTAATGGATATTTTAAAATAGGACTCCCTGAATATAATAAAATTGTAGAAGCTCATAATCAAGACTTGTTTCCGTAAAAAAATCTAGGCATAAATATCTTTTAAGATTTTAAAAAATTAATTGCTTAACTGTTTACAAAACAAAAATAAATCATATTTTCATTATTTATATTTATATACATACATACAGTTTTTGGATTTTTTTAACAGTAATAGATCAATATTCTTTTGATGTTTCTTTTCTATTTTAATGAAATATAATGCTTTGTTATGAGCTTCCAATATTGCATTGGTACGTCCTGTAAACTTTTATCATATAAAAGAACAAAAGAATATTATCCTTTATTATTGGAAACATAATATATCCAATATTATTGTAATGATTCCACATTTATCTTAATAATTAATTTGGCGCAATAATACAGATCTAAGTAATAAAAAAACTTCAAGATCTTTAAAAAAATTTTCTTGATGTACAGAATTTTTCAAAAAATGTTTTTAGCACAAACACAATTAAAGTTAATATTTTATACTTAATATATATGTATTTCTTTTCACATTGCAAAGTAACAATAACAAATTTACAAAGATCTTGAAATTTTTGTTAGATTCTAATATATTTTTATTACAAAAATTAAAAAATTATTTAAAACATTTTATGCACAATTTTTAAGAATTTTGGTCTTATTCTTAGTTATTTATTTGTTTGTGCTTTTTTTTTTTTTTAATTAGGCAACAAAATTGAACTTTGGTTTTCCTATGGAACAAAGCAATCATTGCCAACACTTTTGGGAAAATTAAAGAAAATCACAATTGTTCTTTTTAAGCAAGAAACGCAAACTCTTTTCTTCTATGGAAATATGCAGTCAACCTTCATTAAACGGTGGAGTCACCCAACCACATTTCTCATGCGTCTTCACTAGATTTTTAAATGTTTGCTCAGCCAATTGTTGATTGTATTCCTTATTCGGATTTTTCAACCTTGCCACTCGACCCTATCAAATTAAAATTTATTTAAATCTAATAAATCAGTAAGTATAAACACGTCAATAAATTTCTTAATTTACTTTATCGTTTTAGATCGAAAATGACAAAATAAAATTAAAATTCTTAAAATTGATTGAAAAATAATCAGATGCTTACCTGTCCCTTTACAATACTAGCTGCAAACTGTATAATCATTGATTCGACACTATATGCGCAGCACCACCCTCTCGGCGTGAGAAGCTCCATGCAAATAGCACCGCCTTGCATAACGTGGCCTTGGTTAATTCTCGGCGAAATTACTCTCATGAAAGGCGGCGCGAAAGGAAATTCCTTTGGAAAAATAACGTGCAACAGTATGTGAGGTATCTTTAGTTTGCGCATATCAGCCGCCAGCTTGCTGTCTGGGTCAATCTTGTGTAATCGAACGAACCATTCAAAAACATTGTCATTGACGAGTTCTACAGTAAAAGCAGAATCATCATGCTGTGCTCTTTGAATTCTGTTGAATTCTTTCATTAGTCGACGCAAACCAATATCCTTGTCACAAGTGGATCTACATTCGTTGTTGTCCTGTACAAGTAAAATTTGGTTGAAATTTTTAACTATTTTAAAATATTCAATGTATAACTACCAAACTATACATATATCTACAAATAAAGAAATTGTTTTATCGTGATTATTCATTAAAGAAAAATAGAAACAAGATCTTCGGAATTTTTTTCTAAATAAACTAATTAAAAACTTCGTATACCTTTGTTGACTTTTTTGACTTGAAGGAACAAGTGCGGTCAATATGAGCTGAATCTGGATTTTCCAATATCGGTCCGTCCATTGGAGTAACGACATCTGGACGGTGATGACGATTTAGGAGTCTTCTAGATGGTGAATTAGTCGAACTACTAGCTACTTCTGGCTCGGCTATTTTATCAGAAGAACGGAAGAGCTTCCGGATTGCAGCTACCACTTTCTCTTTAGATTTTGTAGACATAGTGAAAATATCGTGCCGCTACTTTCCTAAATCTCGCTACTCTGCGATCAAACATTTTTATTTATGAGACATATTTCTGATATACATGTATATCATGCATAGTTATAATTTAATAATTAATTTTTTGCTTATAGCGCAAGTTTCAAGAAGTGTTTGTTACTTCTCGATTTTCTTTCCTGTCTCCATGCGGGATTAAGCATGGAGTCAAGAAAACAGACGATGGAGTAACACATGCTGACGCATGTGATACTGAAATGAAAATAAAAGCAATTATCAAAAAAATGGGCTTGTTGTCTGTATAAACAAGGCCTTTGCCAAAAAGTGAAAGTATTCAGGCAATCCTAAACAGAAACGTTTATTAAACATATCGAATTTCTTCAATATTTGTGAAGATTTAACATTAATTCTGGCAAATTTCTCAACAAATGTAAGTAAAATTTCTATCTATCGCCCATTAGAATTTCGTTTAATTTATTTAATTACTTATTTTCATAAGAAAATTTATTAATAATGTCAGAATTAATTTTAACATCGTGCAAGTGTAGAATGTCCAAGCCTCTCTTATGGAATGTTTGACTCAGAGCAACCCAATGTACTATTAATTCACTGACTTGCAATGTCACTCACCCATTCTATTATCAGTCTTGTATCGCTCACGACTGACAGATTGTCAGCGTGCGGCTACTGTGTATTACGTAGATACATGCAAGAATGGTGAAGATGCAACAGCCGAACATGGCGCAGTCTCCACCCTTGTTGAACCACCAATCGACGTTAGCCACGGGAATGAACGTAGGGGTAGATGCTGACGTCAATGACGATACCGACGCTGCCGTCGTAAATAGTCTGCTTCCTTCTATCGATCCAATTTGCGTAACTAATAGCGTATAATTCGCGCAATCGGTAAACGTTAGTTTGTTCTTCCACTGATATAAACTGGCTTTTAATAGAATTTTAAAACTTAAGAATGTTTATATCTTTTTATTGTATATATTAAAATTGTTATTTGCGCTAAACTCCAAAGTCCGTTTGTTTTTAATATATGTACTTCAAACTTGCACCTGTAAAAATTTATTGGTAAAAATTTATTATATCATTAACTAAAATAAGCAAGATCCACATAGTGTAGAAAATACGAAAAAAAAATTATTTGTACGTACATTAAATTAATGTATTTACCGGGTAGATTTATACTTAATTTTTATGTATTTGTCCATGGTCTTACAATATACGTATTTAAGTATCTATTGGTGAATAGAAACACCAAGATATGTTTAGTCAAATATACAAACACGAGCAAACACGATAAATATTGGACCCATGCCCATTTCAATTCCTCCCACAAGCTTGGTTGATAATAAATAAAATTCTCCACATAAAATAATTCACCGATGACGACCACCGCTTTATCGCTAGAAAAGCCTGTTCTCCACGTTACTCGCTCGTTTGTGATTCTAGCAGAAACTATAAAACAAATATGCTATCAATAATTTTTGCATATATTTGACTAAATAAATTGTTTTTTAAAAGATTTAAAATTTAAATACGTACACTTTCGATTAAAATTATACAACAACAACTCGGGTAAAGAATAATCAGACAATTCTATACTGTGGTTGTACGTCTCATAAAGCCCTTCGCTATGTAAAAGTCCCTTTTGCCGTAGCTCCAGATCACCGAAAAATTGTATCTCTTGAGCCTCCTGACTTAACATTTGATCAAACACACCGATAGATTCTATTGTCGCTTGGATAAGATGCTATAAAACAAAAACACTCATTATACAGTAAACTAGAAGCAAACTTACAGTTGGCATAATTTTACCTTTAATTGAAAATTGAAGAATAATAAGAGTCGAAAAGATTTTACTGGCTTGTCTGTATAAAAGTGAGCTTCAAATCTTAATGAATCTTTTTGTCCATCTTTATTTAGATCATTTTCTTGTACCTAAATACAAAAACATAAAAATAAGAATTATAATTAATAATAACTAATAAATATAAATTAAACTAATATTGTTTTAATAAATAAAAATTATGTAACGTTGCACAATCTTGATTTATGTTAAAAAGTTTGTTTCACATAAAATTAAAATAATAATTAAATATAAGCCAAAGAAATAATTTGCAAAAACTAAAATTTTACCAATGTTTAGTAAATATATATAATAAACGCAATAAATAACCTTAATCAATATGCAGTGATCTTTAATATTATTTTCTTTGTATGTTTTAAAAGTGGAACATACAATAGGTTCTTTAAAAGCATCAAATTCCGCGAGTAATAGATATTTATAAATAAAGTGCACATCAGGCGTTTCCGCGTGCATCCGATTTTTCATCCAAATACCTACAATTAAAAAATATTAAATATTAAAAATAATAAAAAATCAAGTATTAAATATAAAAAATTATCATCACACGCATGTAAAATCGGCGATATAAAAATCGTTTCTTACCTCCTGCATTATAAATTAGGAAAAGAGGCGTAATGAACGATAATGCAATGAGCAGGAAAACAACCACCGAGGCGCAAGAATATATTCTACTTTTGTAATTATAAACAACAGAACTTGAAAATATCTCAATCGCTGCCATTGTGATGTTACGTTCGTCGCCGAAGCAACGTCCACAAGTGCAAAAGCATATAGAGTATATAAATCCACGTAAACAGAGCTGTTGTTGAAATTATCTTGCATAGTCAGTCATGAAGAACGTTGTCTAAGAAATATATGTTCGAGTATTAAACGTCACTTAAATTTTGAGATATCTTCCAGAAAAGATTTTTTGTTTAAAAAAATATGAGTGCGTTCAGCGAACACAACCGCTCAATGAACTCTTGCATCTGATTGGTGGATATTTTTAGATCTTAAAGAATGTTCTAATCAGATGTAAGAATTTATTGAGCGATTGTCTGGTGAACGCGCCCAATGTATTTAAATATACTTGAAATTTTTGTGAACGAAAAAATCAAAAAGTGAAAAAGATTTAACAAACCGCAGTTTAATTTTATTTTATTTTTTACTTATTTCACTTAAGGCCTATTTAGACAAACTTGCATAAGTGGATAAACATATGCATAAGAAAATGTAAGGTTGGTTTATTATCTTATGTATTTGACAATAGACCAATCAATTAGATTATTCTCTTGGAATTTAGATATAATTGGTCAGTTTTTTAAGGCTTAAGGCTTACTACGCCCATTGTAGACTGGACATTATTGAAGTTATCCAATTTGACGCTCGTGTCGTTCATGCGAGTCTTTGCAACGACGCACGGCCATCGCACATCGCGACATTTGCGACATTCGCCACGTTTCGGCTGATCTCGATTTCTTCGAACCGCCTCGATCTTCGTGACCTCCGGCCGCGAGGTTGCGGCATGCGGTGTGCTATCGGCGTCTTTAGTAATTGACGTATTAATTTGAACCAAGTCTAATTGTTGACGTACGATTCAACGAGGGAGCAGGCCCCTTCGAACTGAGGTAAGCCGCGTGATGCTTCCAGCCCGGTGACAACTCGTCTCAGCGAAGGAATTGCAATGGCTGCACAGCACGACGCCCCTAAAGCTATTGCACGTCTGACAATCGTCGCGACACAAACCGCTTGTCGGTCTAAATATGATGAACTTAATTCGTACTAATTTTAACTAACATACAAAAACGGCTCGCGGGCGGACTTGTTCTGTCCCGCAAGAAGCCTTTTGTTTCTTTTGTGATAAATATTAAAGCAGGATAATAACAGGAAGATAAAATCCACATTTTATCTAAATAATTTTGAAGCAAGCAACGTAGGAATTTAAATAAGTGCATTTTTCTTTCGTCTCAAGTACGATATTGTACAACTTATCTTGCAAATGGATAAATGTATCTTTTTCTAACAAACTTTTTATTGATATATAATGAATGTAATGTTAACAAAACATCAATGTCTTACAGAGTATTTGAAGCAAGCAATGGAATCTGAATCCAGGCGTAAGGGTCCAAGGAGTCCTAGTGCCGATTCTGATGACTCTTCGCATAATAGGAGAAGAAGGAAGTATGATCGGTCGCCATCTCCAAGAAGAAATAGATATCGTAGATCTCGATCTAGAGACAGAAGATCTCGGTCAAGTTCCAGAGATAGAAGACGCAAAGATTCTAGATCGCAAGACTGGAAGCAACAAGCTCCCCCAGCCCAAACCCAAAGTGCTGTACCTAATCAAAGCAATTCTACTGGTTATGTTTCAGCAGTTCATAATCAATATCAGGTATAAGCTGCTTTATAAATTAAGTTAACAATTTTGTGAACAATATAAAAAATTGTATCTCATTAATCATATCAATTGACTTTGTTATATATTGTTTTTTATTTTACTTGTATAGGCACCTCCTCCGAACACGAGTCAACCACCACCACCTATTTCTGCCTACAACCAGGGGTATAACAATTATGGTTACAATTATGGACCAGGATATGACTACAGTTATCAACAACCCACTGGCTATCGAAGTGTAAGTTGTATTAAATATATATATACATATATATATATATATATATATATATATATATATATATATATATATATATGATACATTTTTTAGCTTTACTTAGAAGAAAGATTGATTTTGATGTAGATGTATGTACTCGTGGTTTTTTAAAATTACTGCACATTTTTTGCAAAATATTTCAGAAATAGTTTTACTACTATGTTACCGATTATGATTTATATTCGGTAGTGTATTTGTTTCCGCTCTGTTGGAGCGTTCTAATTATATTTCTCTGTATTGCAATATTGTGAATAACTCAGTAAGTATAGCATTCGCGTTATGTATTTTACTGGCACTGATATTGGAAACCCATAATCTTGAAATTCACGTTACACATCATCAAGACTTCCATGTATTAGCCAAATGATCCTCATTTGAGTATCTTCCGATAAAGGTAAGGATCGATAAGAATCCTATTAAATGATTTGATATTGATTAAATGTATTAATTCTATTAGGATTATCCACCACCCAACTGGCAAGGAAATCAAGTGTCATATAACAACCAGCAAGCACCACCACCTCCTTCATTGACACCTCAACAAGAATCATCAAGACCAATTGACAGCAGTTCTTCTGGCTTAGTAACATCCTTGACAAGACCTGAGGATGTCAAAAAGGAAGGTAAGCATTAGTGTTGTTATTTTACTTGCATCTAAATTGATATGTAACATTAAATTGAATATTTAACAGCAATTGCAGCTGAGGTAAAACAGCAGAAAGCGACATTGGCCAAACAACGAGAAGAATATGTTAAGAAATCTGCCACGTTGCAACGCGAACTGGAAATTCTGCGTCAGCAATGTGACGAAATAGGCAAGGAGGGTGGCCGCGAAAATAATCGAATTTTAAAAGAAAATCAAAAATTGCAGGTAATTAATACGTGTAATTGAAAAAGTTACATTATTTTATAATATAAAAATTATCTGAATTTAATTTGCTTGCAGATTGAAATACAAAATAAAATGAAGTCTATTCACAATGTCATCGATATGCTTAGTGGTATTATTGGTGACAAAGTTACTGTGGATGATTTGAAAAACAAGTTTAAATTAGAATTGAATAAGCGGTCAAAAAGTCCTAAGGAAGACTTTCCGAAAGGAAAATCTCCTTCTCCTGACAGATCAGCTTCCGATTCAGATAAGGAATCCAAAGCAGACAGAGATATTAGGGAGAGAAGATCATCAGAAGATAAGCCAATGTACAATTTCGTTCATTACGACCCTGAAATGCATTGGTGTAAAGTTTGCGATATCTTTCCTAAAACAGCAAAGGAATATTTAAATCATCTACATAGCAATGAACACAAAGAAGCTTGTTTAGTAAGTAATACTTTTGGACAGTGCAATTTTTATAAAGCAGATAGAACTGCTGAAGTAATCAAAATGTTAGAAAAAAAATTAATAATTTTTAAATAAATAATATAAAATGTTAATTGCTGTAAAAACAGGTAGAGGAAAAATATATACGTATATTGTTTTATATAATAAAAAACAAAATGGATCTATAATTAAAATTATGTATATATTTGTAGTTCAATCTATATTTGTAACTGGATGATATATTACACAGTAACAATCACAGAGTAAGCAGGTACTTGGTACATAGTGTAATTTTTGATGTACCATATAACAATACTTATTAAAGAAAGAAAAAGAAAAAAAAAAACAAACAGTACCGAGTTTCTTGCGCCTAATATATAATCTGTTGTTACTAACATTGTATTTTATATAATAGGAACGCAAGATTGTTGATATGCCATGGCATGAGCGAAATGGCGAAGGAACAGAAAAAGAAGTACCCTATTATCACGGACTTCCGACGAAAAGAACGCCAATTAAAGGTAAGGTCAATTACAATGGGCAATTACTAATAGAATATAATTCCGTAGCTTGTGCACAGATAACTGTGGTGTTCGGTATGTATTGAAGAGAACAGCAATCGAGTTGCTTGAAAATTTGTTTATTTTAAATCTGATTATCGAACGCAATGCCGATCAAAACGTTAAATGTAATAATTCGTATAATACATTAAAAGTGTATTACGAATACGCATACAAGTCAAGGTCATCTTGACAATTACAAATTTTCTAGCAATATTGCAAACACCACAGCGATGCATTGGATTTTATCTGGATTCAAGAAGCACACTTTCCGAACCGACTTTCTGGCAATGTCACTTTGTCGTGATCACATGTCTAATTTCATTTCCTATAACACTACGTTTTACATAATTTAGGGCTATCGGCTAAATTCTGAACTAGATCTATTAAGATCTTAACATTGTGGAGTGCATTACTTGACAAAAAGTAATGATGTATAAAATAATATATGTAAAAAATTTTGTGTTGCATATATAATTGAAATATGTATATTGAAAAGCAGATATGGCATTTACGAAGCGCGTAATACATACATACATACATACATATGCTACGGAGCACCGGTCGCCAAGGATCATCGAGGACCACCGAGGACTGAGGAACAGTGCGGCCCCGCTACTTTTTCCCTCGTCCTCTCGATCTCCTCCCTCGGCCATCAAGGATGATTCTCGGCGGCCGATGCTTCGCGGCATATGTAAGTATGTATGTACTACGCGCTTCGTAAACGCCACATCTGCCTTTCAGTGTACACGTATGTGTAAGTTTTGGTGAAGTTACGCGAAGAAAGTTACAACTTTAATTACATTAAAAATGTGTATAATCTTTTTAATGTCATTTATTAAAAAATCAACTTTGTATTAATTGTTTGTAAAATATACTGCAAGTGCTCATTCTTATAAATTTCATAAAAAATTATTACGTTAAAAGTCGTATATTCGTTAAACAAACTTTTAAACTTTGTGATTAATGCAGAATGAGCAGTTGCAATATATTCGTATAAAAATATAATTGTATTTTTAACTCTGTATATATACATCTAAAATCTTATCTGCATTAGTATTGTATTATGTATACATAACGTTTTTGAAAAATAAAAACAGTTTGTTCCTTTCCACTCCTTTTTTTTTTTTTTTTTTTTTTTTCTACAGATCATCGTGGGATTACATAAGAAGATTTAATTCATAATCTACCATTAATATTGAACATCTTTTAATGTATTATTTTTGTTTTCAGTGACATGAATGTATCGTGGCAGAATATAAGGTCATTCTTTATGAACTTATAATGTTTACCCGCTTCGAAGCTTAAGTAATGCTAACTGCAGGATTGTTTGATTATAGGTCTGCAGTTCTTTAGCGCAGCCACGGCCTGGTATTGTAAACTTTGTGACTCCTGGATAGGGGATCTTCATTGTGCTAGTCTGCATTTGAAGTCTAAACGTCACTCCGAGAACTTTTCTGTAAGTAATTTTTTCAGAGATAACGCTTAAAATAGCAATAATTAAATAGAAACACAAGATTTATTTTATACAACAAAATTATAAATTTTAAGTAACTTTTATTAATAAAAATGGTTATTTCAAACAGTTGTAAGATAAATATTGTAAAAAAAGTTTATCTGTTTTTTTATATAAATTTTTCTTACAATTCCATATTTTAAATATAAATAATTTAATTGAGTGATGTATCGTTTAGCGCTTTGTAGAACAAAATCCGCATTGGGAAACTGATTGGATGGCCGATAGAGAAAAAGCGTTTTCCGAAGACAAACACAAGCAGATACAATTAGAATTACAAAAACAAAAAGATGACGATCCTCCAATAAAATCGAAAAAATCAAAGAAGAATAAGAAAAAATCGAAGAAAGCAAAGAAACGTAGAAATAGAAGTAGCGGTAGTGATACGTCGAGTGAATCAGAAAATTCTGATACAGAGTCTGATCAGGACACTACTAAAAGCATACGTGTGGCAATGCGAAACAAGATGAAAGCGTCGACACAAGCAATTTTAAATGAAGAAATAGATTATCAACGTTTAAAATTGAAAGGACATAATTGGTCGAAACCTCCGATGAATCAATCACCATTACCTGAGCAACATCCATCAGAAACCGACGACAGACAACTTTTAAATTCGATCAGAGACAAATTGAAAGCCAAACAAGAAGAAGAAATAAAAACTCGTAAAATAAATCCAGATAAGTTGGAGGAGGAAGATGAAGACTTACAACAGGAAGCCTATTCAAAAAAATCTGAAGATTTGGAGGCTTGGGGTCCGAAAGAACCTCCTAAACCTTTCTGGATAAAGAAGGAAGAGGAAAAGCAATCACAGCCAATCACAACGAATAAACCGATCGAGCTGCCGAAACCAGAGGAAATGCCAAAGCCACACATGGGCTTCTGGACTAAGCAGCAAGTAAACATGACAGTGAAACCACCCGAAAATAAATCAATGGAGAAAGAGGATGAAAGAGACCGCGATAGAGACCGTTACAAAGATGATCGTGATCGTAAATACAGCAGATATGAGAGAAGAAGCCGACGCGATAGAGATCGAGATAGAGACAGAGATAGAGATAGGGATCGT
This sequence comes from Cardiocondyla obscurior, assembly GCF_019399895.1. Lineage (NCBI taxonomy): Eukaryota > Metazoa > Arthropoda > Insecta > Hymenoptera > Formicidae > Cardiocondyla > Cardiocondyla obscurior. The sequence goes on along the minus strand of NC_091887.1, from coordinate 3,393,473 downwards.
GATTACTATGACGATCGTCGAAAGAGAGATAGGGATAGAGATAGCAATGATTCTCCAAGACGGGATAGAAACTGGCGCGATAACAGTCCCAAGAGAAACTACGACAAGTATAGCAAAGACAGGCGGGGAGATAATGATAATTCATCAAACGACGAGTCTAAATTCGATAAAAAATCAAGCGATACAAAGTCGAAGAAAGGGTCCGTCGCGGGTAAGAAATCTGGGTCACAAGTAGCGGCTAAGGGCAAACTACCATTTATTGGTAGATTACCTCTGTTCAAAAAGAAAGCTGAAGAGCCGAAGTTACCAGAGAAAGACATTACTCCGTTACCCTACCAACAGAGCAAGTTCGAGGATACACCGAAAGTACCTAATGAAATAATTAATCCACCCGGCGTTGTTCACATCACTAAATTAGCTACTCCGATAAATTTGAATAACAACAGCACGACTCCGTTAGGAAATAAAACTAATAATCAACCTATGAAGATTCTAGTGGCACCTCCGCCGCCTGTATTGAACGAGAGTAAACCGACCCAGCAGGTGGTTGATATGGAGATAGATGATCAATCTGAAGAAACAGTCATAGAGGAGCAACTGATAGTAGAGCAACAAAAGCAACAGCAACAAACTTCAAGCGTGTCGAAATTACCATTACCTCCACATCCTCCTCCGCCGTTGAATAGACCACCGCCCAGTTTTACTCCGAGCCAACAACAGCAATCTGCAATACAGAATAAACCATCGCCAGTACAAAGTACTCTCCCAACTCCTCACTTTACGCCAAATCGACCGCCTCCACCGTTCATATCAAATCCACCCCCATTCGTTCAGGCACCACCGAGATTTCCGCCTCGTCCAGCCGTGCCATCTGCTGCTTTTATGACCCAGCCGCCACCAATACCGAACACGAGCTTTGTACAAAATCATCAGAATCCGCCGCCGCCGCCGCCGTCAATGCCGACAGTAGTTGACTCGGGGACCGTAGTACCACCGCATTCTGAAGTGACTGATATACCAGAACCATCAGAAAAGCGTTCAACAGACCCGAGCATTCCACTGCCGGATGATCTGCAAGAGGCTCTCAATATAATCTTTCCTAAAGAAGAAACGGCAGAAACGAAACAGCAGCAACAGAGCCAACAGGAATCGAACATTATGTACTCTTCGATGTACAGCATGCTGGGGTGCGTAGGATATGGTCCCGAGTACATGGATCAACCACCACCTGAAATTATGCAAGAGGCAGAAGCTGATACGCAACCTGGGCCTGATGACCTACGCATGTTAGGCATCGACGAGGGAGATACAATCTTGTAAATCATTAGCGATCTATAGGTTCATATCGTTGTATGACGCACCTGTTAATGAATTACATGCAGGACGAATTCTTACACCATGGTAAGAACAATTAATCATTTATTTGATAATATAATGTGAATATTTTGTTGATATTCTCTCTTACATGTTTTGAAGTCAAATGTAATTTAAAAAAAAACAAAAACAAAAGAAAAAGAAAAGCAATTGCAATATATATACTCTCCGATATATTGTGAATATAAAGTCAGCGTCATGAATCATGAACCCCGTAAGCCTGACACAATTGATGTGTAAAGATTACTTAATGGTATGCAGTAGAATTTACAAATTGTCCGCTAGACTAATGTTTGTTATTCCGTTAACACAGTAACTGTTTTATTTTTTGTTTCATAAAATTTCCGTCAACCTTGTTTCATAAATATTCATATATGCTATTGCACAATTAATATCACATTAATGTCACAGCAACAGCAACGATTGATGTATGATAGTAAACTTCATCTGTCTTTTAATAAAAGTTATAAAAAGTATTTATTGAAAATTGATAAAACTGAATGACGTTATCAATGCAGAAGTCAAAAGGTAAAATGAGGTACGTGTAATATCAATAAAAAAAAAATGCAAGTTTTATATGTATCAACATTAATATTGTATATTATCTTACATATTGTAAATCCGTAAGTTTCAAACTTATATGTACAATACACTTTCAACTGTAAAAGAAATAATCACGTCAAAACTTTTCATATATTTACGAATATAACAGACAACAAACTTGAACATGGAATGCAAGATCGTAACATTGGAAACATTTATATTGGCGATATTTCCCGAAATTTTTTTTTTTTTTTTTTTTTACTAATCTTACGCTCGATTCCTAAGGATAATATCACATTGCCTCTGCCTTTTAAAGTTATTATAAGTTACAAATCTATTGCTGCGAAATTGTTGAAACTATCGCTATCTGAAATATGGGTCACATGGCACTATGTAATTCTTAAATATCAATTTTTACTTAAGTTTTCAGTTCTCAGGAAATTTCATTTTTCGATTTTTTAAATAATGTTCTTGTAAAAATACTTAACCTAATACTACAATGTCGATTAGCATATATGTAATGCCGAAAGAAACTTTTAATTAAAATTAATTTATAAATGCGAGAATAATGCAATGTTTGCAAATATTGGCATTAGTGCCCAATTACTATCGATAATTGTACATTAGGCAGAGCGTTACAATGATAAAACGCATTCGAATACATAGGAAACTTAAATCGTGCTTTATACAGTAAATGCGTAATTAGTCCTACGTGTCCAGTCTATCTTCCTTGCAGTCAAATGGAATGTAAAAATCAATGTAAACACTCACGTGCTACAAAACGTGATTAAAGGCCTACTTTAGGATTTCTGTTCGTCGTCTACGTATATGCAATAAGATATATAGTGCGAACACGGCGGTGTAATAAAATGACCCCGTTGTATCGACGAGTCCATTTAAATCTGAAGTACTAGGCCTGCACTGGAAATGTTATCTCCGCCACCTGCCGTCTGACTAGCTTGCGTACAAACCAATACGGGAGCAACGCATACTCGAATAGAAATATCTTCTTGCTCTACCTTCAGTATCTCATCCCAACAGGATACCGGCTTGTCGATGTTCAATGCTATTCGAGTACCGTCAATAATGGACGTTGAGAAGCTATCGTCCATAATCAGGGTCGCTTTTTTCACATCAACCTGCATAAAAACAAAATAATAAAGAAAAATCCTCGAATATACGATAATGCACATGTACGAGACATTTTGATACATAAATAAAATATACCCGAAATAACTTACGTGACTCGATGCGCACACGTGTCTATGTGCAGTCAGCGATGCTTTAGCTGCAGCAGCCATGGTATTCTTCCAAACGGAATCTTTGGCGGTGAATATGGCTTGGTATGCCAACGTGTGGACGTGAATTCTCGTGAGCTCTCTCGAATTTGCAATTGATTTACCTCTCAAACGTATAAGTTTGAAGAGCGTTCTCATTTGATCCAACACTGTTGCAACACGTGGAGTCGAGTTGGCAACTAATGAAATATTACCATAATACATAGTATTGTATAGATTCGCTATTTCCTGTTCGTTCATCCCCAAACTATCGGCAAAGGGAACCACCGAGTCGCACAGCTCGAAGAGTAATTTATCCTCTGCAAACGAGGCCATTTCAAAATGAATTCTAGTGGAACTCGGACGTTCCACCATTTGCCTTTTTACATTTATCAGCAGATTTTTACGTTTGTCTGTAAAATTACATAAAATTATTTTATGCATCTATAAATATTTGACTAACAAAATTTGATAACAAAGCTGGATAATAGAAAAAATTACCTAACCTTCTTGAAATGGATAATTATCCATCATTTGAAGACCACTGACCACTAACAAATCGGGATCATAACTTTGTAGAACTTTATCAAAGGCATCGAATGAACTAATCATTGGATTATTTACGTCGTTGTGAACGATATATCTAGAAAAAAAATTTAATCCATTAATAATTTATTTTGTCATGCGTTATATTCATTACTTACTTAAACTTTTAGATATTATTTCGCCATCATTGATACCTGTTTGCTCTCGCACTGAAATAAGGGCCCCATACTTGACCGTGCTTGTATTCCATAATGAGGTGAATATCGTCACGTTTCACCTCACCGCCTACTATATTAATTACTTGTGGAAACATCTGGTGTAAAGATCTAGTCATTTTAGCCGCGAGAGTCACGTCACATCCTTCTCGCGCAAACCGCATTGCCATAACTGCTGCATTTCCTCCGATAGTCGAGTAAGATGAAGGAAACGAACGTGCTTTTGACACCAATTCATCGAATAACGTTCTGTTTGCCATGTAGCGTCTGCAAAAGAAAATTTACATTATTCTATATCGATTGTAACAATTTTAACGTGAGTGATACGAGACAGGAATATAATAAACGTCTATGATTTTCTAAAGGTATTTTTAACAGAAAAGTCTTGTTAATCAATTGATTAATTATTATAAACTCTTAATATTTCTTACTCGGCCGCGGCTCCATGGCGAAAATAATAAGCGAAGCTTTTAAGAAGTTGAAGCTCGGTGTTGATCTCGTCGAAATGCTGCGGTCGGCCGATCTCGTCCGAATATTTCAACAGGTGCCTCGCATCGATGAAGACGTCCGTACAAACACCATAACCTATAGCAACTTTTGGCTTTTTGGTAATGACGTACTTGCTCTCGAGCTTCTCGAGGCCGTGCAACAGAGCCAGCAATCGCTTCTGCAAGACATCGTCGATATTGCGGTAATAGATCGCCGCTAGGACAACCAGCACGGTTAAAAACGTTCCGAATCCTAACCTCTTTTTATAACCCATACTGCCGTCGTAAGTCGTCAGCTGTGACAGCTATGTTACAATTAACCAAATCCTAACCTAACCTAACCTCTATTTCGCACTCGACGCGACGATTCCGGGTGCTAAAGCTAAAGGGTGCGTTCAGCAAACAACCGCTCAGGGAGCTCTTAATCTGATTGGAACGTTTCTTTAAGATCTGAAAATATCCATCAAGCAGATGCAAGAGCTCACTGAGCGGTTCGCAATTTATCTGTGGTAAAACCTTACAAAATTGTTTTGGCTAAAAAATATGCAAAAATTGTAACACAAATTAAAAAGGATTTCTCTTTGACGTTCTTCCTCTTTAAACTTTTATTTACAGCTTGCGAACTGAAGGTAACTAAACTGTTTTTAATTTTATTCCAATAATCTTTTTATCCGTTACCCCTTGAATTTTCTAACTTGACGTTGTAGCGTGGTACTTTTCGTAGTTGTTACAATTTTGGTCGAGTTTTAATGTGGATTGGTTTCAAATAAATTTGAAACTGTTGGGTACATAGCTGTAAAAGTAGTTTCTCAAAGCTATCGGAGTTGATTTTGATTTTTTAATAGATGCAAATGATAACAAATTATTAATGACAAAGATGTAAATTTGCAAATTATCGTTTTCCACGAGCAGCGGCGTCCCAAACTGGAGGTTGAATTCTAGCTTCTATTATATCCATCGTTGCTTCTCTCAATTTGGTCCTTTCAATTCCAACTTGCTGGATCTTTTCCATCTGTTCGGTGACATACTCGACTTTCCTTTTGAAATAGTCTTTTGCATCTTGAATATTTTTTTCTGCGTAATATCCTGTGCCGATATCGACTATCACGTTATTTGCATCTGCTAATTTTCCAGTCACGTACATAGAACCTGTCAAAGGCACTAATATTTCGCTGCCTGCAATATAAAAGACTTTCGAGTAAAGACGCCAGCATAATTTTGATTTATACATATTTTGTTATCGTCGAGGAGATTTCTTAACCTCAACCAACAACCTTACCCTCGGTGTCCGGCGTTATCTTCTCGAGACAAGATCCCGATTCTTGAAATCGGCTCTGAGCGATTTTTAACGTGTGTAAAGAATCTTGAAACACCCCGAGCTCTTGATCGAGTTGCTGCTTGAACATTGTCAGCTGTTGCAGATTTAAGTTTGGCAGGGTCGCCAGACTGACCACTTGCGATTGTGGGGACGATTTCACGGAGGTTTCCTGCGACATTCTTTCTTTATCCGTAGCGCGGACAATATATATTTTATTCTTATGCTGAATCAACTCGCCGACGCCCTGTCGAAACCAAGCACTGCCAAACACGGGCAACGACGCGGTGCACCATTTGCGTCTAGAGACAAGTGTGCATCGCTCACAGTACTTAATTTTCCCGCAAGGAACGCTACTGTTTCTTTCGGCCAATTTTCGCTTTGGGGTAAAATCACACGGTGCGGAATAGAGAGGTCGTCATACGTCATAGAACAGCCAATCAGCGCTATTCCGCATTTACGCGTGACATAGCGCTATAGGCTCCATCGCGCTCCGTGCTCCGTGCTCCGTGCTCCGTGCTCCGTGCTCCGTGCCGGTTTGTGTTGTAAGCTGTAAGCTGTAAGCTGTTAGTTGTTGGCCGTTTGCTGTAAGTCGTCTCGTACTCTCGTTCGTTCGTTCGTTCGTTCGTTCGTTCGTTCGTGCAGCTCGTCCTGCTAGGCCATGGGCTGTCGTTGACGCTTGCAAAGCGAACCGGTACGGCGCGATTCTTGTTATCGTCAACAACAAACACCAAGTCTTGCTATTTTTTCAAGTAACACTCCCTTTCCTTTCTTCCTTCTAGTGCAATCGTAAAGTGAAGCCGCATCGTGAGTACCTTAACCTAACCTTATATCGTTGCGATTACGCATACCCCAGAGTGTATTTGGAGTTGGTTAAAGAAGGAAGAGCTAACCAAAAAAAGATTACGCATACGTGTTCAAGCTGTCTCAAGACTCGAGGTTCGCCTGCGATGCTTCGCCTCCTCACGACTCTCGAGGTCTCGAGTCCGCTCGAGTTCCGCCACGCCGGACGGAATCCACGCTGATCAAGGTCAGAGCCGATTATCGAGAGTGCGTTTTTTGTGTGCAATTCTCCCTCGTTTTCTTTGGGCATGGATTTGACTTTTTCGTTGAGAAGATAAAATTGTGATGAATCTTGCATGCCAAGTGATCTTTTAAATGATTGTAGGAGGAAAGTCCATTGACAGGATTGAAATAAAGCAGGGGGGAACGTGCGATTTCTTGATATCACGGAGCGAAAAGAGATTACTTCTGTATCAAGTGAGTCATATAGTCATAGTCCTTCATCTTTCTCGAGTTCAGACAAGTGACGCGGTCTCCGAGTGCTTGGAATGTTTCCTGACATATTTTACATTTTATCGATAGACTCTTCATCATGGATCTGCGCGCTGTCATTCATCGACTGTTGACTTTCTCAGGTGGAAGCACGCGGAGGGCATCGACCAAAGAATCTTGGATCGTATGCAGAAGTAAGTTCGTCGCCGTCTATAACGACTTGCAATTAGATCTAGAACGGCTAGAATTTTGCGTTACGATGCTGGATATATCATATAATTTGGAGATTGCAGAACGAGATAATTCTAACTTTGCCTAATTTGAATTTTCTTTATTTACACGCCTCAAATTTTAACAATTTCGAAGCGGAAGGTGAGCTTTCTATTTGATTACAGAATACGCTATAATATTGTACTTGTACGAGACCAACATTCCCCAACATTCAACAAATTGAATAGTATTTTGAAGCAAGTTGACGGATAGCTAACCCTCTGGACTTGAAATCGAACGCGACGGGTTCACTGATTTTCGCTCGATGAGTATCCGTGCGCGGCGGATCGCCCGTTATCGCAGAAGGAAAAAGTATCGGACGTCGTTCCGGTTAGCCGTTTCGGTTCAACGGCCCGCGCTGAAACGGCCTGTACTTCTGGTAAGAAGTGGCTGCAACGCGTTCGCCCGAGTAACGTGAGTGCACGCGATGCACAATACCGATTTTTTTTTTTTTTTTTTTTTTTTTTACATCGTAACGTGGAGCGCGACTTCCGGGATTACCTGGGATCACCGGTAAACTTTCACCGATCGACAAAAAATCACCATGTTTTCCACCACGGGACGTTACCCGGCATGACCCTCTTTGGCATCTGGGATGCAAGTATTTTTATTAATAATTATTTCAACTTATTATATTTATTTACAACACGTATTTTCTACATTTTGGTTTTTTTCAAATTTTATTAGATTGATATACGGAGTTGGGTACATTTTTTTTCCAACGTTTATCGAATATTTGCTTTTTCACTTGAATTATCGAAAGTACGATTACTAGGATACCATCGAGGGTGAAGCACGAATTCCATTGCGCAGTTTGCTACTCCTTGCAGTTGACTATACGTATAAATGACACAAGTTTTATCTTATTTTGTTTTTTATCTCTTACCAATTTTATTGTATCGTGGGTGCGTAAGCGTCTGAGGAATTTCGTGCACAAACGCGGCAATCAAGTTGTCCACACTTGTATTAAAACAGCTGTGAATATATGATATACAACTCTGATTTTTTCCGTTGCAATCTTCTCATCTCTTTTTTTTTTTTTTTTTTTCTTTATCGAATAATCCAATTTTATAAATGCTAATAATGTCAAAGGCGATACTTGGATTAAATTTTGCGCAGGAATTTTTAGCGCTCGTAGAAATGCACAAGGATTTAACTAACTATCGAGGAAAGGTCTGTGGTTTTTACATTCAATGCAGTTGATTAACCCGCGTCTCTCTTTCTCTCTCTCTCCTTACTTTTTTCTGTCTCTTGGATCTTATTATCCATGAGGTTGTTAATTCCTGTCCCAGGGCGCCTCGTAAATTCCTATCGATGGGTTAAAGAAAATCAATCCGGGACGTTTTATCCACAAAGTGGACACGGGGTATTCTTGCTCGCGGCTCCCAGCTCTCCAAAGGCACTACATATAAATACCAACTTGTTGTGGGTTCTCCTCTCTTCCTAAGCCGCCATCTCGTCTACTTTTGCGCTCCTTCTCTCTTTGGCCCGGAGTCTATTTAGATGATCTTCCGCTTGGCGAGGGCAGCACCCAAGGAAGCTGCTTCTTCTTCTTCAAAGTTCGATGTGGCTTTCACTAAGGAAGCATCGTTTTCTTCGTCTGGGCATCTCTGATGTCTTTCCTCTGATCTCTGTTTTAGTTTACAGGGGGTAAAATATAATAACACGTGGATGTTTTCTTTTATATGACACAAAAAACGTTAAGCAGGTGTTTGTGACAATTAAAAATGATTGACGTGAATTCGTTTGCGCGCAAATTGCACATTAACTTGTAACCCGAAGCAAAACCGACGTAGCCACAGCGGTTTGGCAGGATGTTTTTACAAAAAGGATGTTAATACGCACCTTTCTATATTTAGAAACGTTTTTCTGAAAATATTATATTTTGAAACCCCTTCTCTTCCGGTGAGCTAACTTCTTTTGCATTCGGGAATGCGCCAACGTTTGCAATAATTAACGCAACGGTCCACATTTTACGTGCGTAAGTGCGTAAGTGCGTAAAATAATGCGTCCGTCGGGTGAGCCAGAGAGTCTCTCTGTTTACACGAAGCAGCTATATGTATAATTTTTACTCGCGTGATTCGATTGTCTTTTTATCTCGTTTATAATAATAATAATATATGGTTTTGAATTTCAGGGTAAAGGAAGGATGAAGAATGCCCCGTGCTGGCGGAGGAGACGGGGGTAGTGGATCCCAGAGGACAGCAGGGGGTAGTTTCGGAGGATGGCTGGGTGGTGCTGCAAGAGCCATGACAGGTGGAGGTGTCGGAGGTGGATACGTTGTTTTAGGCGGCACGAGATACGGTTTGCGAATCTCTCAGGTATTGTCCATTATTGGAAAGTGCCGAAACGTTTTATTCCAAATCCGAAGATATCGCGAGTAAAGTCATTTGGAGAAAGAAATTGCTTGACAAAATTTTTTTAATAATATACGTATACGTTATTATACATATCGTTGAATATTTGTACTCGAAAGAGTTGTAAATGAAAAAAAGGGTCTTTCACTTTTATCGTAAATATAGTTGAATCTTTGGATTTTTGATAAAATTAAATGAAATATGTTTAAATAAATGATATCAATAAAATAAATACGAAACGCGATGCGTCCCTAGAAAGAGAAAATATGCAGCAGAACGTTTGCGCTCGTATATCATCTTGTGCAAGTTTAAAAATATAAGATACATTTGAGACAGGGTAAGGAACGGAGTCCCCAAGACAAGAGACATACAGAGAAATGGTAGGAAAATAAAGCAGATATGCGAGTGCGTGCCTGTAAGATGCAAAGAAATAATAAATAAGTTACAAAGATATATGTATACGAGGCGTCTTGAGGAGCAAGATAATTCCATTTTCAAAAGAATTTTGCGACAATTTTTCTTTAGTATTTAGTTACGATATAACGTTTTACAAGATGTAATTAAAAAAAAAAAAAAATATATATATTAATAATAGTTGTCACGAGAAGGAAGCAGAACGTTTAAAAAGATTATACGAGGATGACTTTAGAGAGAAAATTGAAAGAAGATTGCGTTTTTGTTTCAGGAAAGCCTCCCACCGATGAACTCCAGAGAGGAAACGCAAGAACATCGACGAAAGCGAAATTCGCGTGAGAGCGACTCGCGGGAACGGCTGACCGAGAGATCGATCGCGGAAAAGCCGACGATCGATCTCACGACCAATATGGCCGACTGTTGCTGCATCGGTCCACGTTCTCGTCTTCCGCTCCCGCGAAATCCACCGGGGATCTCTTCGTCTTCGACCGCGACCGCGACCGCGACATCATCCTCGTCGTCGTCGTCGTCGTCGTCGTCGTCGTCGTCGTCGACGTCGTCGTCGTCGTCATCGTCGTGCCTTTCGATCGTCGCTGCCGGCGGCTATCTTCCCAGAGATATCGTCAGCGGTTGTTCGTCGCCTCTTCCTGCTTCTATCACGAGCGTCGCGGAAACTACGACGACGTTCGCTAATAATAGTCGCGGCGCAGTGCAAACATCGGTGGGGAACATCGGCAGCACCAGCCAGCAGCAGCTACATCGCTACCATCATCCACAAGCAGCAGTGGCGGCGGTAACATCGTCGTGCTCACCCTTGACGACGTCGCATACCGTCTCTGTGCCGCGGCAACTCGCGCAGTGGACCAAGCATCAAACGCTCAAGTTGCAGGTACTAGTTTCAATCGATCGTGCGCCGAGATCATTCGAATTTCTTCTTTGCTCCTTACTTTAGATTAGTTTAGTTTAATTGAATTTAGTTGGCCATTCGATTCCTTGGCGTTTCGTGATCCGCGAGTGAATTCTTTCGCGATGGTTTGCTTTTAATTTCGTTCATCGATAGCTCGTGCAAAACTTGGTTTTTCCATCACTTTACATGCGTAGATTCGGAGAGGTGCGAAAGGTGCTCGCAACGAATACAAAGTGGAGTGGCTTAGATCTGGAAGACTTTGTGTCAGCAGCCCTGAGGTAGGTCTCAAGGTCACCTAACTAAGAACTTGATTTTTTCGACCTTCCGTAAATTTTGACTCTTACAGGTTTGAAATTATTTTAATTTCCGAGACAAATATTATCAAGAGCAATTTCTCGTAAAAAGAACTTGAATTTTTCCTCTCTGCGGCTGCCTGATTTTTGGATTGGATCATCTCACACGTAGCGTAGCGTCGCGTCGCGTCGCGCCGCCGCGTGTCGCTGCTCGGCCAAGAGAGAAAAGATTAATACGACGACGAAAATAGAATATCGCTTCTTCTTACTCGACTAGACACTTATGTACGCGCATATATGAGTTTTCAATGTTTTAGGCTTGCCACTTTACGTGCCCATTCTCTCGCATCGTTATCGTTGGTCATCGGTTAAGCGTGATACGTGTATATTGAAAAATAAATAAATATACTACATATAGTCTTCCATTTCTAATTGACGTGGTTTTACGCGCGTATACTTGTCGTATACGTTACGTGTATTAGAAACAAACTGCAAATCGTGACATTGATTGGCTCTCCCCTGACTTTTTTCATTGCAGGAACCAGCAGGGATAGCGGTGGACCGATTGCACAAGTTTCGATGGAGCGGGGGCAGAAGAGCAAGAGGCACCGTCGAATTATTCACGAACCGTCACGGCGTTACGGGAGCTCGACTTGTTCTGCTCACGTCTCAGCTAGCGAGATTTTACGCAATTTGACTGTTTTTTTTTTTTTTTTTTTTTACCTTGCAACATTTACTATTGCCAAGAAAAAGATTATCTATTTATTATTTAAACATTATGAAATCAGATGTATGCAGGAATCATTTTATAACTTTTATTATGTACAATTATTTGGTATACATGTACACACACACGCACACACACATACATGCATACATACATACATGCATACAACAAAAAAATTAAGAATAATCTGATATGCAACAAGGAAATTTAAAGAAATGTAATAGAAATTTTTCACGTTACTCTCGCGTGTAGGAGAAGCTTCTTTGCTATACTTTTAGAAAATATTTTTATGTACGTTATTAAAATAATTGGATTAGATTAATATTAATTGCAAGACCAAATGTACATTTTTCTCTCATTTGTGATACTTGAAAACATGATTTCAAAAAAAAGAAAACAAGTATTTCGTAAAATATACGTATACGTATATGCGCGAGATATCGTTTATTTCGCCAAGAGTTTTAATCAAGTTTTTCGCGGATTGTCCTCAGACGGGCTTGAGTCCAAGTTATGGCCGTTGCGAGGGTCGTTCGTCTCATCGTAGCTATACGTATAGCGAGGGCAGTCAACACGGTAATAACGATCAGCAATCTCAAGAGCAGCGGGACAATTCGAAGACGATGGGACGCGGGGAAAGTGTCAGTGAAGAATGCCTCAGTGAGCCTTGTTCGGGAAATAACGTATACAGGAAGTCTTGCCACGATTCGAGGAAGACCTCGAGATCAGGCAGACCTGAGAGAAACAGCGATGACGTCAGTGACCTCAGGAGCAAGCCGAATGCCAATGCGGAGGCGGCGAAACACTTGAGACAGTACAGTGATTCCGTGGTGGACAGTGCTACGAGTGTGGACAATTTGTGCGATAACCTGAACGCTTCCGTTGGGGGGAACGAGGGAGAAACCCGGGATGCCGTCCCTAGACTCGAGCCGCGTGGGCTGCTCGCTTTTCATAGGTCCGGCGCGCCCTACAGGAGTGCCTCCTTCGGCCAGGTGGACTTTAATCAAGGTAAGCTTTACGTGCCGTTGAGACTCGTATGCCTGAGATCATTAGCGACAGCGATATCGTCTTGCGAGCTAGGTTTAATTAAATCAATTGCACCGAGACAGACCCTGATGCAGATTGCGTTCACCTTACGGGAAGGTTGAGACTTTATCGTCATTGCACGGAAAGAACGCGCACCGAATGGAGAACTCGAGCTCTCGAATAGTTTGATTCGAAAAGTCTTTGAAAAGATTAACGATACTTTTGATTATAATGCCGCGGTCAGGGCTATTTTTATCTACAGAGTGTTATTCTTTTAATCTCCCCCCCCCCACACACACACACACACACACACACAGAGAGAGAGAGAGAGAGAGACACGTTTTACACGTTACGAGATACTTTCGGAAAGACGGAACTGAACTAACTAACGCCATCGCGACAGCTTTGTATTAAATTTCAACCCTGAACTACATACCGCAGCAGTTTCGATTGCATAATGAGAGAGACTAGAAGTAAGAAAAGCGTCAAGTTAAAAGCGGTTGTCAACAAGTTTCGAATTTCTAATGATATTAATAAAGCATTTGGCATCCTTGACCCGTATTATCTTTCTAGATTACTACGAGATTTCAATTACTTTGTATCTTTATATTTTTGACAACAACTTTTTTTGGCGCGTTCTCTCACACAATAATATAATAATGGCAAAATAAAAGACTACGCCTGACGCAAACGTTAATTCAATCATTTGCGTAATATTTTATTTCAATATTAAAAAAAAAAAAAATATTTTATAACGTATCGGAAAACGATTTTATTATCATGATAAAGATAATAAATTAATTTTAAAATTTAATGTATTATTAAAAAACTCGTTGGAGCGACGCTAGGGATCCATAAATCACATAACAACGCGTAAAAGCGCGAAAACGCTTCGTGGCTCATTGACAAGTCGGAAGCACTTGACGCTTCCGTGGCAACAAATCTTTCGAGACACCTTTTACGCACGAAAGATGGGGAGACGATCCATGAGGACGGATAACCAGGTGTTTTTGAAATATTGTCGCCAAAACACTTTTCTGCGCTTGCTCAAATCTCTTTCCGCGAGCGTGGATGGATAGAAGCCAAAATCTATTTATCTAACTGCTCTGTTTATGTCGTATAAAGTTTGAATATATTTAGCTCGGATAATTTTGTCTAGTATAGCATAGGATGCAATAGCAGATATCCGGATTTTTCATCGTTGACGTTATTTTAATTTCTAATTTACGATTAAGATCAATTTAAAATATGGAAACGATCAACATATGTATTGTAATGACGCAAACGTGTCTTTATACATATATGTATAAACTCTTGTGAGCACGATCGTGATAAAATTACAATAGACACACGGTACATTATCTCATATATATTCGCAATGCTTAAAGCAAGTTTCGCAAAATCATATTGTTTTAATTGTATATAGTGTACGGTATGAAATTTTCAATCGTATATATTTATTCGCCGGATCTTTGCCAACGAAATGCTTTTCCGTTTGCGTCTCCTCGCGTGATCTCTCGTCTCATACGGTCTGTTTGTTATTATTGGAATAGTCCACCACCTCCTCTTGCTTAAGAACTCTGCCAAACTTACGCGACACTCGAGTAGGTAATTAGGATTTCCTCTAGGGTTCCGGGGGTCTCTTGCCTTCTCTTGCAGAGAGCCGAGAGGCTACTGAAATTATTATTGAAAACGCGAGAGAAATTCTTTCTAGCTTACAATGCTGCGTTTACTGATAAGTATCATTCGCGCAATATATCTATACGATATAATGCTGCAATTAAAAAAATAAAAAAGTAACGAGGCTATAACTTGACCCCAATTACGCGTAATTTTTATCAAAATTTATAAGATTCAAATTTGACTGTACAACACTTTTGTCACAAACTCACATTTTCTTCTTCTAGCGAATCGACAAGAAACTCAGCCAATTACAACGTCCAATCGTTCCGAGATCAAGGACGTTCGAGCGAGCACGTTACCTCGTCGGCGGGGAGATGTCACTCCAGGTAGTTCGACACCGCAAAACAGCCCGAATCGCCAGAGCTCGAGGACGTCGACACCTAGCGTCGATAGCGCCGTTGGGTCTGCCGAAGGTTTAGGGGTTTCGTGTTTCAAAGGAAATCACGAGGAGGCCCGACCCAGAAGCGATGGTTCGGACAGTCTGGCAACTTCCAGCGCACTCACCAGCCCGGAACCACTAGTTCTGGAGACGAACCAGATCGAGCCCAGGATCGAGCTCGTGCAAACGGATGCGTCCGTTGAACTCGTGTCCGTTGCCCACGAATGCGCATATCCGATTGTTGAAGGTAACATCGTGGAAGAAACCATTCAAAAAGGTATCTTTCCTTTTTTTTTTTTTTTTTTTTTATATAAATTTACATATAAATGTGTAAACCGAAAGTATCTCAAAAGAAATTACAATTGTCTCAAACTCGATCTTGAAAGAATAAAACAAGAAGATTCTTACATTTGTATTAGAAGCGTATGTCACGTCTCGCTATTATATATCGCGTAGCTCGATTGTGTACGCGTGAAAGATATCTCGGTGGAATATAATAAAACGGAAATACCCTCGCGTGGGAGTTTGGGAGTGCACGAGCAAGATCTGCTTGCCTGAATTTCGCGCGGCGTTGCTCATCACGAGGAAACTACGGCTGAAAACGAACCTAACGGACGTCAGTTCACCATTTATTGTGAATAGAGCGCGGTTCCACGACGAGCCATGTGAGAGCAGTCGTGCGTCAAGTCGTCAATGAAGATGACTATAATGACGCTCAAACGTCTATTTTCACCCTGGCACCTACCGTTCTGAAAATAATGCCACGCAAAATAACATGGAACTTTTCTACCCATGCTCTCGTCGATGCACCGAAAATAGTCCTTGTTCTCTTCCCGGCACGTGCATTTTCTGATCCCTCGTTTCGCGGTCCTTGTCGTCCATCGTCAAGTATGCACGTCGAAACCTACTTGATCTGATCCTCGTGTTAAAAAAAAAAAAAAAAAAAAAAAAAAAAAATCTTTTAATTTAAACCTTCCAACATAAACTCTCACGCGAGTAGCTCGTTTGAAATTTTTAATTTGGGCCAAAACCAAAATTAAAGCGATTCGTGGATTAAATTTAATAATTAGCATTTCACTTAAACTCTAGATAAACTTGAAAAAAAAAAAAAAAAAAAAAAAAAATACAGTTTCGAACAAAAGTCAGGAAACATAAACTTGAGAGAATGCCGAAGAATCTCTTTCTGTTTTTGTGTTTTCGTGACAATGGTGTTTTCAGAGAGCAGGATAGAGCCGCACGAGGTAATTGTGACTCCACCCCCGGAGGAGCCACGACTGAGTCAAGCGAGCGAAGGCAGCGAAGCACCGAGCGAGACACTTTCGGAGGCTTCCTCGCCATCTGGGAAAACGAGACGATATCGAGGCGATACGAGCAAGAGAAGGAAGGGCGTATACATAACTCAATGGCCAGAGCCTTTGGACGCGGACAGGAACAAGCTGTCGACTCAGAGCAGCGAAGAGAGAGACGAGCCACCTGCGACGCCCAGCGACCTGTCCGACTGCGAGGGCCACACGCCTCGAAGGTAATCGGAGAACCTATCCCTGGATTTATCGAAATAGAAGGGAGGAGGGGTGTTTGATATCGGAATACCACAATATCCATTCTCAAACTTGCATTAATGATTTTCCTACGAGTTCCCATATGCTGTCAATAAAGCGTGGTTACATGTTTTTTTATTATATAACTAGAACAATAACAGGCGCGCGCTGTGCGTGCGCATTAATATATAATAAAAGAAAATAGCAATTAAAAAAAGCCAAAGCCAAAATCAAACCTCAAAACCTCTTGTTTGACAGCTGACATTTTCTCTCGCTTGGCGAGAAGCAAGCCAAGCAAGAGAGAACCAATCAGCATGGGTTTTAAGAGGCAACAATAGAATCGAGATGAGCTAATTTAGACGTGCACACACTTTTTTAGATAGGAGAATTAATAATTAAATGTAAATTAATTTTTGACAATAACGTGTGCCCCGGTAATAAAAAATAAGTTTGTTTTGAAATGTCAAGGTATAGCAAGAGGCCTCTTCGCGGGCCTTACGGGCAAATGCTGGAGGCCGAGATGGCAAAACCGCGCACGACCGACATCGCGCTCGAGGAAGGTCTTCGTCCTCGTAGAAAGATCTCGGCAAATCTGTCGTATAGTGCGGGCAGTAACAACAACAGTGGGTCCGAGCCGCCTACGCCCTGCCATCATCGGACGACCTCCAGCCCGACTAAACTTGAAGGACTTCCGGGGCCGAGTCCCGAGCTGCTCGCGGAGTTACTGAGAGGGTCCTCGGAGAGGGTGGCTCGTGCCCCGGCGCATCGAAACGTGAGTCAGAGATTATCTCGCTTTGATATAAATTGTGTCGACTACAACGCCTTGACTAGCGTTTCGCTCATTTTTTCGCGATACGACGGAGATAAGCATGAGAAGGAGGGCCGTAAAGTATCATCTCGCACGATTCGTGCTGCACATTTGTTATCATCGAGACATCCACGATGCACGTTCCTTTTGATTAATGAATGAGAGATTTTTTTTTTTTTTCATTACACCATGTCGTCATACAATTTGAAAAATTGGCACAAACGCGAGCCAAAAAATTTTCGCTTCTTTTCGAAAGATGGTAAAAAAAAAAACGTTGAACGCACTCTGTATCTCTGGCTCGTGCATCAGCGTTGTAACATCTGGCCGAGAGGCCAGCGGCTGAAGGTAACCGGCTGCTCGGTAAACCAAAGTCGTCCGAGAAACAGAAACTAATGGTGCTCTAGCATTCGCGCGCCTGTATTATACCACTCCAGCGCGCAGCGCCGAAAACATCATCTAATAATAATATGTACAGCCATATTTCTCGAATGAGTTTGTGCATTGGCCAGTGCACTCGACGTCCCTATACGATTCTGGCACAGGGAGGGCGCGTAGGTGGATATTCCTGGCAGATTAAGCGTACCTGTCTTGGGGAGGCACGGGCCAGTCTTGGACGTTAATTCGCCTTCCCACGATCCATCTTGGCGCAAATCTTTGTGACCTTGCGCCACACGTTTACTTGTTGCAGCAATAAGATCGTTTGGAATATTATATTCCGAGCGACATCGAGAAAAAAATTTTCACCATTTTATATACGTTTACGTATACTCTCTCGTCCCACAGGTATATGTTCTGCAATTTCGACGAGCTTATACGATGCACATATCTTCCGTCCATATAGCGTTTGCCGTTTCGAAGAAACAATTTATAATAGAACCGCGAAAACGCGACAGTCTTGTTTTATCCTCGAGTTTTCGGCGGGTGCAAATTGATGCTATCGCTTCAAGATGTCGTTATAACTTATCGTTAGGAACGTTCTCCACGGCGATACGAGTCAGACGAATCTTTGAGTATAAAATGTTGAAACGTTTGCAGCCATTAGCAATAAAGCTCAATTGATCTTAGCATTTTACAGTGTAAGGTACTTGTTCAATTTAACGCGTGAGAATTCTATATTTATATAAGAAGGCCGAAATAGAAATGTGTGCCAATCCGAAATGGACGTTGCAAATAATTTAATTTAAATTTATTTTTATCTATAAAATAATTTGCGTATACATATACGAGTCGTAGAAAAAAAAAAAAAAAAAAAAAAAAAAGAAAATCTTTTAGTCATTCACGTTTATAAAGAAAAGGCTCTATTTTTTAAAATTATTTCCGTTCACTGATATCTCGCGAATTTCTTTGCCGAGATTTAAGGTGCGAAAAAATTTTAATGCGAGGGAACAAAGATTAACGATAATTGCAACGATGATATTATACGCCCGACGTAAGTTAGTCACGATAAAAGAAAGCAAGGTTGTGAATCTGCCGAGAGAAAGCAGAATTGTTTATGACGCGTGGCGGAATACAATTTACCGCGATATCTCTGTGCGCCAGTTATAATCGTTGCGAGTTTCATGAATATTCTCTCTGTCTCTCGTGGTCCAAGTCATATTCTCGCACTCGCCAAGCGATGAAAATACGCGCTCAGGTATCAATCGTGCTTGCATTTGTACGCAGGTACTTTTTCATGAACGAGAGAGAGAGAGAAAGAGCGAGCAACTATTTCTTTCGCGAATAACGAGAGAGATCTTCTATTGACGTCGTTTCGTTAAGGCATCGCAAATTTTGTGCTTCATTCATGAAATCGCCGACAAGCCGAGAATGACGTAACGTTAATAAATCCCTCCTCCGCTAGTGTAAAACTCGAGAAGAAGAGTACTTTTTAGGCTCACCTTTTCAATTTTCTCCATCTTCTGTCATCTTCCTCATTTATCTCGTTTCCCTACGTACCTTCTTACATTCTTATTCGATTAATAATTATTATGATATCGCGCTTGGTTATCTGCTATCGAAACTAGGATGCGCGGTAGCAAGAGTCCAAAGCATTTCGGTGTTGTATTCTTGGAGTAGCAAGTTTGCTGCGACGTGATGGAGAGTAACCTGAACGGCACCGGGAATACAAATTCGTTACTTTATCGACAACATTATCGGAACAAGTTTCGAGGAACTGTAGCCCTATTGGGAGAAATTTGACGTGCGAGAAAGCGCGTCGGAGAATAATGAAAGGCCCGTCAGCTGGCCATAAACTTTCCAACAATAGCGTAATCGTGGTTCTATTGACTGTTAAGAGGTGCGGACGCGACCAGGCGTGTGGGTGGGACCGACTTTTATTACTCGCCGCTTATACATACATCAGTTTCTCGGCAGAGACCGTAAAGAAGAAGGAATCTTGTGCACGCGCGATATTAAACGCATTTGCGAGCGATAACGATGCAAAACAATTTTCAAGACTCGAATAAACTCTGTCGATAAAATTTTGTTTAATATCAATATTTAAATTAAGGAATTAGAAAGTCCTCTTGAATGAAACACAGTTTTGATTTACGATCTACTTAAACTTTGCCTTAAAATCAATTTGTACAATAATTATTAATAACTGTATTACATTTTATACCTACATATGTATATTTCAAAATGACGAGGGTATGAATTTTGTATCGATTAATAAGGACATGTGAAACGAGCATTGTTGGAGTAGGAACTACTTGAGCAGGAATATACATAGGTATGTTGCAGTTGTCTATGAATAAATCTAACCCGACGTGTGATGAGAGCAGGCGGGTACCAAGTAGTTGCACCATTAGCTACGGGCCACGTTAGTGGGAAATATTTAAATATTTAACTTAGACGATGGTATAAACCACTCGGTCGGCAGTTTCGCAAGCGCGCAGGCATTCGCTGTTGCGTGATATTTAATTCGATCGGATCGACCTTAAGACTGCGCGCAAGCTACCTACTTCACACAGCCCGTTGCTGTGAGTAAACAGAAATGCATTTTCGAGTCGTTGAGGCTATTCTGCTCAACCCATAAATGTGTGCGCGTAACTTTATTATCGTGTCATGAGCGCGAGCTTGCCCGCTCGCTCGCTCGCTCGCTCGCTCGCTCGCTCGCTCGCTGATATGCATGTTTGCGCAATATTTTACATCGATTGATGCACCCTCGGGGCGTATATGGGCGTCGTGGGGTCGCTTCGACACGGTGATTCGTCTAATCTCTTTCCGTTACACGCAATCAATTGAATAGAAAAGAAAAATCAAGTGTTTTTATCGAAATCTACTTGGCACGTTACGGACCTGTTGCACAGTTACGAGGTTCGAAAGGGTTAACCCGGCGGCGCGACGCGCAAGGTCGCAGCTTACCTCGCCACCCTCGTAGCGGCTGATAGGACAAGGCCGTGGCGGGAGGTAAAACGTTGGCGGCCTGGTGATGCAGCATCAGGATACGACGGAGCGCGTGTAATCCACGTGAAAAGTGTACGCGCCGGCGTCCTGATGCCCGGCTTCCATCCTCTCCACCGCCGTTATTCTCTTGGGCATCGATCAGCTTCCTGGTAGCTGTGCGACGGGTCGCCAGTTTCAGGCGTAACGCCGCGTCAAACTGTTGCTTGCGTCGCGAAAAAGCTCTTACGGCCGCGAACAGCATGCGGAAATTGTCGTCTCGTCGTTTCTCGCGTTCATAGTCATCCATCCTCGAGACTTGGGTAACATCGAACGGCTGATTCTACCACGTTTCGCAATACGGTGCTTTTTTTTTTTTTTCAATCTTCTCTCAATGTCAAATAAATTTCAATTAATTAATAATAATAATAATAATCAATGGCACCGACGGCTGCATGCGACGGGGACCGATCATCGTCAAGTGCCTCTCTCGTTTTAGCGTATTTCTATATTTTTGTCAACGTTATCGGGAAGCAGTTTTTCTCCTCGTTGATTCCAAATTTAAATGATATTCCACATATTGTTTGGTTGACAAGAAAATAAATAACAAGATTTATAAAAAAAAAAAATATATATATATATATATATCTTTTATGGTATATATATATATATATAAATGCAATTTAACCATACGAGAAATGTTTTAAGGCAACCTTTATTGCGCGCCCCACTCATTTTGTACGACGTAATGGGTTTACAAGAGTGGATAACATATCCATTGAATTCAAAATTGCAAAGTGATAGTTATCAACGATTCGAGGCTTATTTGAACGATAAAGCCAACACTTGTGTCAACTACAGCTTGTTACAACATTATGCAATAGTGCACTAGGACATTGACGCAAATTTAAGTTAACGTTAGACTCCCTAATATTTTTTGCGCTTCAAATAATCAATTTTCTCGTAAATAAAAGCGCGATCTGAAAATATTGGGAAATTGCCAAGTTATCGATATTTGTATACGCGACTAAAAATTCGTCGGGAAGAGAAAATAAAGAGAATCTCGCGTGTGCGTTAGAATCTGATAATGCATCGATTTAACTCGGGAACAGAAGCGCCGATTGCCTTTCGGAAAGATCCTTGATCGAAGCGGGCGTAAATCGCCAAACGTCATGTCACCTATCGATTTGCTCGTGCGGTCTTACATCATCTCGTGCTCGCATCCGTTTTTCATTTATTTCTTTTTTAAATTTATTAATTTTTTTTATTAGGTTGAAATAATTGTAGGGATCTGTCGTGTACACGGGAGATACGACTGTCAGAGTCTGACAGTCTGTCTATCGCTACGCTTCGATTTACGCTTCTTTGGGAAGAATTGAAATAGCGCGGGCGACCAGGCGCAATTAAAGACGCGTCGCGACGCCTCCGTCGCGTCCTGTCTAACGCGTCGGTTGTTATTTCGTTCGGGCTTTGTCGATGTGCAAACTCACGTCGAAAGTGTTTACTTGCGATTGCGTGCCACGCAAAGGCGTATGGACAAGTAAGTACCTGTAAAAGTGCGCGAGCATTTTTTAACTCGTTTAAGCCACGCGGACGACCATCTCTTTACGATACGTTTCACATTATTATTATAGTTGTAGCATCACGCCATAGCGATCCTTCTTTAAATTTTATTTTAATCAAATTATCTTTTTCCCATCTGTGCAGTTATTATTACAAGAAATTAACGCATGAAATTTTCTTTATAATTTAAAGAATAAAAATAAGGTTGCATATTGTCGTCATGATAATTTAATTTCTTTATTGTTAATTGTACCGTTTTAGGATAATAATATTTTTGCAAGTAAAATAGTATCTAATATATGACGCAAGTTTGAGCGGGAAATTGTCAAAATGACCCTGATCTGATGTGATTTCTCTTCTCTCACGTGTTTCTGTACTAAGGAAGGAACGTGCTTCTCTTTTTCTCGATGTTACAACTATGTCAATCAAGGGATCTTGTCTCGTTGAATCAATTCTAAACCTTGGAAACAAATTCCATTCCGTCGAATTTCAAATTACGTGCCGCTTATAGCCAAAGACTAAAACCTTATAGTACTCAATTTGTTTCTATAACAAGCATAATTATTACATTTTTTAAATAATTGACACATTTAATTATTCCAATTAGATGTGTAATTGTCGTAAAAAAGATTGACAAACTTTCGTCTAGGGCATTCGTAAGGTAAAACTAACAATAAGTAGGTACTTGCGTAATAAAGTATTACGCCCGCTATGAGCTTATGTAATAGAATTACAGTCACGTAATAAAGTTGACTGTAACTGTCAATGCGCTACTTGATAACTTGTTTCTCTTTTCTTCTTAATCAAGTACGACAATATACATATAAATACGCCAAACATCTTTGTGGGAAATTTTAATAAATACTCGATGTAAATTGTACGTGCCATAAAAGAAGCACACGTGTAACTTTTTAATCGAAAAGTCTTAATTGCGTACTTGTAACTTCTCGATAACAAGGTGAAGGCTACCTCTAGGTACAAGGCGTCGAGCATTTGTGATATAACTACGCAACTAATTAGCGATTAATTAGGAGACTCGCGTAATTAAGTAATCGCGCAACGAATGATTATGCTCCCACAATGGGATCAAGGGGTCAGTATCGATTCTGTAAGCGGGCACGAGCCTGTAAAACGGAGAAAAGTCCTATCGTGAAAAAGGGGGAGAGAGAGAGAGAGAGAGAGAGAGAGCATCGCGGATGAGCTTGCAAGCTCACGGGACGAGGCGGGGTGGAGTATTTAGTCACGGTGC
This sequence comes from Cardiocondyla obscurior, assembly GCF_019399895.1. Taxonomy (NCBI): domain Eukaryota; kingdom Metazoa; phylum Arthropoda; class Insecta; order Hymenoptera; family Formicidae; genus Cardiocondyla; species Cardiocondyla obscurior. Next base: position 3,369,866 of record NC_091887.1, on the reverse strand, counting down.
TAAATATAACGGGCGGCCGGTCGGTTGGTTGGTTCGTTCGTTCGGTAGACAACGCGTTCGACGCGTTCGATGTGCGATCGTTCGGAGCCACGAAAGCTCCGCATGCAAATTCCCACGAACTTTTAAAGAGACGCTATCCGAGTGCGGCGCGGCATGGCGTGGCGTGGCGGAGAGTAGGCGTACAGACACGCCGAGAGACACGGGTCTTTTTTTCTCTGACACACACACACACAGAGACACAGACACCCCGGTTTCAAATACAACACACCGATAGACACTCGACTCTTTTCCATTTACTTTCAGTCGAAACTTGCGCAACTTGCGCTACTCACGTTCTACCAATCGTTCGCAGTGGTTAATACTTAAAGTGTACATTTGTCTGTTCTCTCTTTTAATATTTTAATATTAGTCTTTTTTGGAAAATGGCACCGTTCAACTGTTTCGCAGAAATTATGCATTTAGCTATTTTTATATTAAATTCTCTCGAAAAAAAATTACAACTCTAAATATTTTTATGATTTTGTTTGAATTTCTTTTCGCTGACTTGTTTGAAACTTGTGAAAATTTCATACAAGTTATTATAAAAAAAAAAATAAAAAAAAAATTGGAAGCTGCACGCTAAAAAGAAAGTAGAAATATAACGATCGAAGAACCCTGTGAAATATATGTATATATGAAAGAAACTTGTCAATCACTCGCGATGATCGGTATTTATAGTACAAGTATAAATCTTAATATCTTACGGGGTGTTTACAGTTACGAATCCATAATAAAAAAAAGTACTTATGGAGTTGAAATTGTTTCGTATAAAATACAAGAATTGTGAAATTAAAAAGTAATAGTAATATGAATATTGGAAATTGCATTAATCGTTGGCTCATCGATACAGTTTACTAGAGTCGACGAGTATTTGGAGGCGATCAACTTGAAGCTTATGAGAAGAGTCCGAGAATAAAACGTTTGAGAGCAGCTTTTACGTACGGAAGCTTAAGAGCTCTACTTTGGTTTCACCCCGTTTCCGCCAAGCGGAATAGATTAAAGTGAAAGGGACCGGAAACGCGTGAGACGCGAGTGCATATATCCCTCGCATTCGGCCGTGCTTCACAGTGCATTACTTTCGGAGGATTCCGAAATACTACGCACTTGCTGTTTTCCGCGCGATCGCTCGGATTACTATGCGAGTGGATGCTCACGAAATCTCAGTACAGGTGGCCTATGTGGATGACAATGGATGCTGATCACAAGCTCGTCAGCCAGCCATCAGTGGATAGCGAGAATAACGAGCGCGTCACCTCCGACCGTGTGGGTACTTTTCTTTTTCATCTTGTTTGTGCAGATTAGGCAAGATTATTTATCAAACGTAACGTCTACGAGTGAAGATTGAATAATTTTCATACTCTGCCCTAAAATATACAACAATCTTTAGTGTAATTGTATTAAAAAGATTAGCCAGGTTTCTTCCTATATTTGCCTCTTGTATTCATAAATCGAAGGAAAAAAAAAAAAAAAAAAGAAAAGAAAAACAGAGCTAAAGTACTTTAGCACCCTGGTGTCGGTCATGTCTCAACACCTTGCCCATGTCGTTATGCAACGACCATAATCAAACGTTTCGTAGATTCGCACGTGAAGCGTCGCACGTGTACATCCTTCATAAGCACATGTGCGATCTTCATCACGAGACAAATGCAACAATCGAGCTGTGTGACAGCCGTGCTCGGTCGCCTCCCTCTCTGTCTTCATCTCGGTCAAATGTTTCCTCTTATCGTAATGTCACTTAATGAATACTCATCTTTTCTGATTGTCTTTTCTATATTGCAGGATACGAGGACTCACGTGGTTGTGGAGCTTTACGATACCGAACGCTCTTACGTCGAGGCGCTACAAATACTAGTCAATGTAAGTGTAATTTATTAATTTAATATGTTTCAACAAAAGAGATAGTTTTTTTATAGAGTAAAACATTCCGATGGTTGGGGGGATGTATATGTTTAAATGTTTAATACTAATGCGTATATATATATATATAATCATAAAAACTGTTTTTAACGTTTAACATTGTTTCTGCGAAAGAAAAGTTTAATGTATGTAAAGAAATATTCTAGACTAGGATGACGAAAAGGTGTAAGTCGAAAGAAGTGGCGTTACGTCAACGTACGTCTAAACTGCCGTTCGTCCTTACATCTTGTTTATCAAACACCTTTGCTCGTTTATTCACTTGGATTGAACCGGGGCCGCTCCAGCGAGCTGTTGCTCGTTTAATCCAAGAACGTCGTTGCCGTTGCCGTTGCCGTTGCCGTTGCCGTTGCCGTTGCCGTTGCCGTTTCCGTTTCCGTTTCCGACCTGGTGTTTTCATTTTCCATTACCAACGGTATACCGTACTCACTTTTTGCTAAACATTGAAAATAGATTTAAATACTAAATAGATTGTGGTAGGGTTGTAGGGAATCATTGCAGGAATGCGACTTGTACGGACCAACCAACTTAAGGTCGCGTTGTACTTGTAATCTGATTTTCAGGGTACGCTTTGCGCAATTTTTCACAAAGTTTACAAAATTTTCCTTTTCATTGAAAATTGTGAAACTCTCGAGCACATGTATGAATCACTCGTGACCGGAAATACGCTGGATCATCAAACACGTGCGAGACGCAAGTCACATTAATGTGCAACGTGCTCTGTACAATTGCACCGCAGCAGCCAGCCGGTGACTTTGATAAAAGCCAATCTGAATATGAGACCGATCTTTGTTTCAACTAATTATGCGATTTATGCCCCACGCTAAATTGCATTGCCGTTTTGCAGCGCGATATAATCGTCGAGTCAAATAATTACGTTAACGATTCATATATTCTTAATTCAATAATTAAACAAGAGTTATTAGTAATAATGAAAATGTCAAGTTATTATCGTACTTGGTTCTTGACTACGCTCATATGCGTAGCGTAATATGAAATTGAGGACGTATTGTATTGTTTTCACTGCCGAAATAGGGTGTGCTGATTCCTTCGAAGTTTAGCCGAGGCGATTTTTAACCAGCGCGTTACGCTCGCGGAATTTAAGCGTCATCGTAACGGCGCGTATAGCCAGTTTGATTGTCATATTTTATAAACAACGTGGCTGTGGCGCACAACGGGAACCGTTGTCGGCAAGGTTTACCGATTATTTAACACCGTCCTTCGAATCAACGACGAAAAGGCGGTCTCTCATTTTTTACCTTGTCGACACGACCTAGAAAAATAATAGGAAGGAAACTAACAGGATCGCACAAATAAACCGCAATGTATATACATTTTTTTTTTTTTTTTTCCTCTAGGTCGATTCCGGTATCAGCTCGTCGGTGTTAATTTAATTTAATTCATTGCTCGATTCGCGACATTGAAATTTGAATGTTTAAAGCTCGCTCCCTGTAAAGCCTCGACAGGCTCGAAAGACGCGAAATTGAGCCTGAAGGTTCGTCGAGTTAAGAATGCGCGTTTAAGCACTTGTGCTAGGGGAAAAATTTGATAGGAAATAGTTGTATAAAAGTATTTATGAATCCAATGTCTTTGATGTCAATGCTGCATTCCAGAAATATCTACAGCCCTTGAAGAGCCCCGAAAATGCTAGTCTGGTGGATGCCGCGACAGTCGATGAGATATTTTATCAGGTAGATATATATATATATATAATACAAGTATGGATATAAGCGAAACTAATTTTGCATTTTTGTCTAAAGTGTGTGCTTGTCGCTATTTCACGCATATACATCCGGTTTCTCATGTTATTCCTGAAACTTGTGGGTAGGAAATAATAATTCGAGACGAAAAGTCGTGTAGAGTTTTGTAAAATTTATAACCGTCGTTGAGATGAAAAATTAAAATATCTATATAGCGTAAGAAGCTGCGGGGGAGGGAGCGCTTTCGCCGTATATACATATACTATTTAGAAACGGGCTAATATCGGACATAATTTTTTATACATATACCGTCGCAATGAGATTCGAAATATCAATTTTGAATAGGAATTAAATAGTTGAGGTGAAATGCACATTTTTATAGATTCCTGCGCTTCTCAGCCATCACGAGGTATTCTTGGAGGAGTTGCGTAGGCGACTGGACACCTGGGAACTCAAGCAGACGATCGGCGACGTTTTCCTCGACGTGGTGAGTTCACATCACATTGTTACTTGGTGCACAAATATCTCTGGAGAAACGCGTAATAAATTACACTCGCGGCAGTATCCGTATCCTCTTTGCAGTAAAGCCTACGATGCCATGTCGGTCGCAAGTTGAACTGGTATTTACATTTATAAATTGACCAATGTGGCGTATTTCTCATAGAAACGTGCAACTCTTTTCTCTTTTAAACTACGTTTTTGTGTTTTATTTATTTAGTTTTTTTTTTTTTTTTCTGCGCATTAATCAAGTAAAATAAATATAAATTAATAGCTTTAATATCGTTTCGCAATATCGTGATATTTCAGGACGTTGTCTAAAAAGTATAAGGTACAACAAGGTGAGACAAAATTTATTCTCGCTTTGGCTTTGTCGGCTGCGAATTAATTCTGGCGTATTGGCGTATTCGTTGTTCGATTAATATTATAGACGGAATAAATTTTGACAGGAAAACTTTGCAGCGTAACTTTAAATTTTTTCCATAATGATTTTGACAAGTCTTCACTTTTAACGAATTTGCGTGTATTTCAAGTACAATATCAAAGCGCACTTGATTAAAAATTAATAATATTAATATCCTTATTAAAATATTTTTATGATTAATTTTTCATTTCCGAGAGATTAAACAACCAGGATGAATCTTTTAAATGACGTTTTAATCAGAGAACTATGTTTTGTGCTCGATACACACATTTTCACTGGTATGTAAAGATAAAAAAAAATTTTGTGTCGCTTCATATAGTTTACGAAGCCGGTGGTGTTGGAGACATACACCTTGTTTCTGGACAATTGGAAGTCTGCGAGGAAGGCGATAAAAACAACGTGCCAAGCGAAGCCGGCCTTCGCACGATTTCTCGAGGTACGCTGCACATTCTATCAGTCGAGACTCGACTCGACTCGACTCGACTCTTTATACGGGTCTTTCTCGTCACAGCGCGATGGTTATTATTAAATACTAAACTTTTTCATTCCATGTCACTTCTTAAAGCGTCGTGATCAGACCTGACCTTTTGTAATTTTATCGATATTATTAACTTGTTACTTGATTGCCGGGATCACCGTCGGCTTACTCATCACTTAGCTTCTTTCGAGACCGAGTACATTTTCGACATACTTGGCAACTTGCATCTCGAGAAATGCGACGTATTGATCGCTTTAAACACTTTGACGTACTGTCATCGTTACCAAATTTTGTGGCAAAAGATATAAAATTACTTCTTTTTTTTAAACGAAACAAAAAAACATTCGTCGAAGCAGTTTTCGATATTATTTTTAAAGAAAAATTAAAAGTTGGGCAACAAGTGGTTTATGTCGATATTAGAAAAATTCAGGGTAAATTTACTAAAGATATAATAGTATAATACAAAAGAGGGTCACGGATAAAGGTGGCTGACACAGTTTGTTACTGTTAGACGATGGAACGCGAGCACAAGGGCAAATTGGGCCTGGACCAGCTTCTAATCAAACCTGTGCAGAAAATTCCGCGGTACGAATTGTTGATCCAGAGGTTGCTGAAACACACGGATTCGACGCATCCTGATTACGAGCTACTGCAGGCCGCGCAGAAGGAAGTGCACGAGCTAGTCGTTAAGATCAATTGCACGGAAAGGGAGTCGCTCGAATGGGAACAGCAGCAGACCACGTTGAGAGAGGTTCAGGCTCTCGTCGAAGGCCTTGCCGGCATCGTAACGAACGACAGGTAACGATTTTTTTTTTTTTTTTTTTTTTTTTTGAAAGGATTACGTTACATTCAAACCAAAAAGATGCATTCAAATAAAACTACAAGTTATTAGATTAATCGTTTGCGAATAAAACTTTCCAAAATTGTTTTTTTTTTCCCCTTTAGGTGCTTAGGTACAAGCGTTTAAACAATTTTTTATAAGGTCAAGTCATATAAATGTAAAAAAAAGATTGTATGCTGTGCTGTAGTTGACGCGAATACTTAAAAATAACCGCTTGTCCTGCAGACTATTCGGAATGCAAATAATTAAGAAAATGAATGTTGCTGAAACGTTTTGTATGTAATATTGTATTCCACGTATACGTTTGTTTGAATTATCGACCATTGGATGACAGATACGTCATTCTACTCGGTATGCCTTTCAATTCGTGCCAATCGTCTCGTACGCGTTACATAGTTTTTTCACTGGACTTATTTAGCCATCGGAATCGGAATATTGATTACCGATAATGATGCGTGCCGTAGCGGAAACTGGCCACGATGCGACAAAAAGATTCATCGAATTCACCGTGTGACACGTTCGCTTTTACTCCCATAGAGCTTTCGTTCGACACGATCTGGTCACCATAGCGTCAAATCAAGGCACACGGAAGGAACGGGCTTTATTTTTGTTCTCCGATCTTCTCGTCATCACCAGTATCAAGCGCAGAAGCGGCACAATAAGAAAACCGTCAACGTAAGCAAGAATATTTTCATATTTAAACGTGAATGTATGCTCTAATGTAGAAAGTGAAATTTTAACAGAGCGCACTAGAGAAATTTTTGAAACTCATCTGTTAAAATTATATTATATATTTTTGTATTTATTGTTTTAATAGAAAAAATTAAAAATTTTTTATATAGATAGAAAAACATTGTTGTGTTATCTAGGCTTTAATTAAGACTTTTGTAAAATATAATTTTTCTTCTTATTAGACAGATAAAGAAATGAATATGAAAGCATCATGCTTGTGCGTCACAAACTTTAATACAAATTATTTGCATATAAAATTTTTAATTGTTTAGACATAAATAGTTTTTTTTAACAGAAATTATTACGATGGAAATAAAAATTTACAGAAGCACGTGTCCAAACAGCCTAGTTGGTCTGCTTGATGCAAACAAGTATAAAATGTTGATGCGAATCTCATTGGACGATCTCGAAGTAGTGAAAGGTATCGTAAAGGCGTCAATTTAGCATATCAGCACTCATCGTTCGAATAAGATATATATTTTATTATTGTTTTCAGCCAAGGACGAGAATTTAAGACGAATGGTACGCGAAGTGGACTATCTTCGGGAGGACTGCACAAAGTTGACTCAACTGCAGGAGCTCGCCGCGACTTTGCATGGTGCCAAGCAACAGTTGGAAGACCTTATCAAGGATATGCTGAGTCATGCCCAAAAGCAACTGGCGGAAAGAAATGCGGCGCATTCGCAATTGGCTTGCTTGGAACTTACCCTCAACACTCAGTAAGCGTGTTTTTCGAAAATTAACCGAGATTAATATATAATGTAGTGAAAAATAGTTGGATCAATGGAAATAATTATAGTGAAATATATTAACGCTCGCGACTACTCGAGCTCTTATTTGCTGCTTATGCTAGAGCATAGCAAAATCTGTCGAAATTTTATTAACAATATGTTATTGTAAACTTTTACCATAAAATCAAAGAGAGGGACCGAAAAATTCAAGGCGCTAAGTAAATTTAACTTTATGGTATTATTTAAGCTTGTTGGTGGAAAAAAGCTTTAATAGTTTCGCAAAATTAATATCCGTGAAATTCTTTGATTGTTTTCAGAGAATCGTCTTTAATCACGTGTTAAATATTAGATTCCTAAATCATAACGATTCGATCACGGTTGCAACGTGACCCGCATTACCTCTGTGTACTTTATTTGCAGAGCCGGGATTGAGAATATATCCGTCATGTTCGCAAAGCCTGACAAGCGTGCGAGCTGGGAAGAGAGTTTTAATGAAGCCAAACAGAAACTTGGTGAGTGACATTACTCTTTCATGTTGATCGTTTTTTTGTTGAAAAGAAATCGCTCTTTACCCAACGATTTGTTAGTAGGTTTGCTTACCCTGACGAATTCTAAAATAATCACATTTTCGAGAATTTTTTTTTTTTTTTTTCTTTAAGATAACTATTGCGTTATATTAATTTATGTTTTAGAGAAATTAAAAAAAAAAAAAAAAATTGTTTGTTTTTTATTTTAAATTGTCAAGGTGAACAGACCCTTTAAGTGAAAAGTAAACTTGCAGTAAAGAACAAACTAAACAATCACTTATTTATTTTGTGTGTAGCATTGTCGGCTGACAGGAGGCCGTGTCCGGAATTTGTGGGACCTTTGCCGATCAGAAAAACACGGGCGGGTCTTCAGTTTACTTGCGCGGCGCCAACATTGGCGAACGGGCAGGGATCGAAGGACGTTTGGGTCTGCAACAGCGACGGTTACGTCGGTCAGGTATGCGTGTTGAGTCTGAGTCCAGAACCGCCGCAAGTAACGTCGTGCAACGGAGTCTGCAACGCCAGGATACTTTGCGTCGCGGGAATACCCGCTTGCACGCCTGGGTAAGATTCATACGTGAAAAAACGTTCGTATTAATTACGATGAAATATAATTGAACGATTAATCAGGAAAAGGAAAAGAAAAGTGCAAATACATGGGCTAGCTTGATTGAGCTTCTCTCTTCTAGTTCAAACTCGACGTTGAATAACAGTCCGTTCGTTAACAGCAAGAGTGGCATTAGTATATCGGTGCAGGACGTGGATGCCAGTGGCGGCAACATACAGTTGGACAGGTAATATTTCTTCCGAAGCTTCACACATAAATAATTCGAAAGTTCAAAATTTCGCAATATTAACCGATTTATAATTAGATATGATTTATTATCGATAATGGTGAATATTAACAATGGCCACATATTCCACATCGTTCATTTATTGTATATAGTGTATTTTATATTAATAATTAAATATATAGTTATTGAAATTAAATCTTAATTATTAAACTCGAGATTGACTTATAAATTTGACGATATAAATTTATTAAATCTAGTCAAGTGGTGGAATTTGAATAGAAAACTGCGACGGGCATAATAATGATGTCGTTCTTATTTAATATTGTACTTGACATTTGATAGCAGCTCGAGCTCTGACGATTCGGACTCGGACGACATTCCATGTGCAGACACGGGTAGCGTAACGCTGAGTGGTGATGTATCAAACATTGACAATAGTATCACAGAGGAGGATACGAATCAGCCCACCATGTGGTTGGGAACCGAGGACGGCTGCATTCATGTGTATAACTGTAATGACAACATTCGGATTAAGAAGAATAAAGTTAAGATACAGCACGGCAGCAGCGTGCATTGCATCATGTAAGTATTATTTTACGATTTCGTAATTTGTCTTGGTTTCACAAAGAAACAGGAGTTTCGTTTTTTCTCTTCTATTATAGATTTCAAATTCTCATGACATTGCTTCATCATTTCAGATACTTGGATAACAAAGTGTTTGTCTCACTTGCTAACGGAGACATCACCGTTTACGTTCGGGACCATAGTACGTGCTGTGATTTTTTATAACTATTTTATACAATAGTAACAAAATACTTGCGATACATTTACTTTGTTTTATTTCACTTTTTTTTTTTTTCCATGTTCTTTCATAGCCGGTGGATGGAATACTCCAGATCCAACTACGGTGTCCGTTGGGACAGTAGCGTCCCCGGTGACCAAAATGCTGTCCGTCTCTGGAAAACTTTGGTGCGGGTGTCACAATAGCGTTAAAGTTCTCAATACCCACACTTTGGATATCGAGCATACGTTTGCCGTGAGCAGCGACATAAGCCGCGCGGTCTCCTGTATGGCGAACTCTGGCGGTTTAAGCGTTTGGATTTCCTTACATAACAGCGCTGTGCTAAGGCTTTTTCATTCCAGTACATACGAATGTCTGACCGACGTCAATATTGCGCCAGCCGTTACCAAAATGCTTGCCAGTAAGTCTCAAATCTTGGATAATTACAAATTCAGTTTAATTGGAAATAAAACTTTGCAAAAGTAATTTAGAACAAGATATCACAATTAATAATTAGTTGAGCGATCGGTAGAAACAAGTTCTCGTCAAGAAAGAAGATTTGATGGTTATTTTAATGGAAACTTTAAACTTGCTGCAGGTTGCGATGACATAATTCGGCAGCACAAGGCTGCGTGTCTCAGAGTCACGGCACTATTGGCTTGCAACGAATTGCTGTGGATCGGCACGAGCGCCGGTGTGTTGCTCACCGTGCCAATTCCCCATATAAAGCCATCTACTCAGAGGATGTCGCAGCCACCGATCGTGACTGGTGAGTATTGACGTCATATTCTATCGCCTGTGTCGTCGTCGTCGTCGTCGTTGTTATTGCCCTGCAGATATAATTAGAAAAAGCTGGCTGACACCCCAAATCGTGCGGGACTTCCGTCCACGTGGAAGGATACAGAAGCGATCGATCAATGTCGTGTTTTTTCATTGCATTATACATGTGTATCGCAATACATGTATAATTACACAAACATATGTGTGTTAATTATTTTTAAAATATTCAATGGAAAAGAAACGTTGTGAAAGTTTTCCTAAAATTAAAATGCATGGGAAATTGAAGCGAGTGATAAATTTTACACGTTATGTTACCTCTTTACTAATGATTTAATTAAAGCGTACATTTTAAAATCCATATCAAATTCATTAAATAAGAAAATTATTATGTACAGGAATTCCACATGGACACACAGGACATGTGCGTTTTCTCACCTATGTAGAAGCACCTAATCCCTCGAAACTGGATCCTCGTCCAAAGGTGAATCGTTATTCACTGAAACCGAATAAAACGCAGCAGAATAACATTAACCGTGGTAAACTCCTGGTGATATCTGGTGGAGACGGTTACGAGGATTTCCGCGGACCTCAAGCATCTGCAGAATTGCAGGCTGGTCGCGAGGATTCTACGAATCATCTACTGTTGTGGAAAGTGTGATACAATGTTGCAAGACCCCAGGTAAAAGATACTATTTACAAGATCTGAGATAAAAAATAAAAAGAAACCTCACAATGAAATTTATTTTAAATAACAGAATTTATACATCTAATGTTTTCTATGTAGCAGCAATTTTATTTTATCATAAAGATTTGTGTAATAAAATTCAAAAAATAGATTTATATATACCGAGATACTGTAAATAAATTAAAAAAAAAAAAATTATAGTGAAGATTATCTACATTACAGACAAGGGTCACGATAAATAAAAATCGGCATGGCACGCCGTTGTACGCGCGACACGTAAGCGGACGTTGTCGTCGTCTGATCGTGGCCGATCAAGACATATTGGCACGTCGGGTTTTCAAGGAACGTGGCCGAGTTCTCTGGATGGTATTAGCCGAATGGATCAAGAGTAAAATACGTGAGCTGTACTACTCTCAAGACATAAGAAAGAAATATCGGCTGCAATTGACGCGAAAGTCCGACCGATTAAGAACGGTCACCAATCCTTTATCATCGTTGTGCGATTTATAATTTCCCGATCACGATGAGTTATAAATATCTTTATGATACTTTTTAGATGTTTGCTTCGTTCGGGATTTTATCTACGCATGTATTAACATGTTAAATCAAACAATTAAGAGAAATAACATTAAGGACAAAATTGTTACAAAATTTAAATCGAGTACAACTTAATGAAACAGATCTTCCATTTCAGACCGTATTATGATTAAGTGAAAATTACTGCTACCGAAAAACTGACGGGAGATTGAGGAAATTGAGGTGTATATGTACCATTTTTGGCCTACATCAATTAACAGTATATGAATCTATATTTCGTATAATTACTCAAGTGCCAAAAAAAAGGGGGAGAGGAAAAGAAAAGAGAGAAGAAAAGTAAAAAAGGGAAAACAAATTTTACTCCTTCGACTGCGAAAGTACTCGTGTACTTTGTTATTTCCAATACGTGGTATAAAATAACTCGATGTGTTCGTGTTAAATATCTAAGAATTTATCGAGTTTGCGTAAAAAAAAAAAAAAGAGACGGCTTTATTTATTCAAGGGAGACGAAGAATAGCGAAATTTGAAACTTTCGCGGATAAAAGATGATTGTTTATATGTTATTTTTATGTGCATGCACGCACACACACATGTGAAAATGTATGGTGAGTAAGTGTGAACCTTATTATTTTCTAATTAAAATTACAAGTCGCTAAGAATAAATTTATAATTGCAAGTCACAATAGAAGTGCCAATAATTACTTTATCATCAAGTTGCCATTATCGCATATATGTATACATACATACATATATATATACATATACATCTTTTTTCATGTAATGTTTTTAAGAAAAATTTTTTATTATTCCAATATTAAAAATCTGCTACAGATTTAAAAATTCGACTGTGATGAGTTGAGAACAATTAAATCATTCAAGATTTAAGAAAAATTGTATAACTTATAATGAGAGAAAAAGCATCGGACAATTAACAGTTAACAAGATAAATATTAAAAGAATCATACATTACTTAATAATAATTTGGTAGTTTATATTTATTACATCTTAATAAGAATTTGCAATCAATGTTGTATTGAATAATACATATAATAAATTAAAAGTACGTTCAATTTTGAATTGTTTCAATAATAAGCCTGAGACGCATTTAATAATAAAATGTAACAATTCATAGGTATTGTTAATTAACAAGCGCTTAAAGAATGCGCAGTTATTTTAATTAAAATGTACAACATTGATTACCACGAGTCTGTATCGCAAGTGATTTAAATAATTAATTATATACATACAACATACGTGACAATAATTAATTGATAAAGATATTCGAGACAATTATATACGAGACCAACCAAGCTGTATATGTAGTCAATAATGTTTTGACATCTTTTACTGTCAAAATACAATTAATGTAACGCCCGGCTAAACAATTATATTGATTTTATGCAAATGCAACGGCTTATGCAACATTGGATTAATTTAATTTTTAATTTATTATAACATTAAAGTTTACTGATTTCAATTAAATTTAAAAGAATATCAGTAATTTGGATAAAATGGTTGACTCCTGCATATTACGTTAAACAAAAGTGAATTTATACCGCATTGTATGATTTTTTATCTTCGTATTTTCTAGTGAATATCAATCAGTGGCAGTGTTATATCAATATTGTAATTTTGCACTTGATAATATAACTGTTGTATCCAACGTATGTTATATTTATATTATTGAGTGGTAAATTATAATATTGACGTTGCTATCATTCAATGTTTAGTGCGTATTTTGTTATATTTAAAATTACCAAATCGTGTTAGAATTTAGATAAAGATGTGGTATTTGCTGTTTTATGCAATTTCACGATTTTTTTTTTATTCCGCTATTTGCCAATTCTATTTAAATGTACATATGTATGCCAGCTATAATGTTAAAACTTGAATTTTGAACGCACTTGTTGAATGCATAAAAATAATATTTTTGTTAAAAAAATATGAAATACATATAAATTTTTATCGAGTTAATGCAAAAAAAAAAAAAAAAAAAAAAAAAACAAAGAAAATATGTGCGCGTGTGTATTTGTACACGTTCGTGAATGATACATAATGGATCATGTAATTTCGATTTTTAAGAAATCGAGCTTTAAGCTCTAAAATATGCAGAGTATAACGAATGTCGAAGAAAACGAGATTATTTCTTATACATATTTTTTTGTTCGCAAGTAAATTATATTTTAAACGTATATCAATATAAACGCAATAACAATAACATCTTTCCTACGACTAACGTTACATTCTCTGCATGCATATTTTAGTTAAACTTGCATTTGAGACGTGTATATTTCTTCTGATCGAGCGATTGGACTTTTCGACGACGAGTAATTTATTTTCAACTTTGTCAGTGGCTAATATAGCGAGTTGTCCGTTGACATAGCTTAATTGTACTCGTGCACTTGTATTACATATATTATAATTTTATTCGGTTCCTGATTTATTGTCGCACTGCGCTTCGTTATTTCGATTATAACACATGTGTTGGCGCGACACCACGATATTTTATATTCTGTACAAAGAATACGAGGTGTATACGTTTGCATTCTGCTCTTTTTTTTTGTACACGAGAGTAGTCGTGGGCTTACGTCCGTTCTGGAGAACGTGAATGGTGATTTAAATAATTTTGAGTCAACGTTTATTTCAAAGTTGTTAAATACGCAAATGTATGACGCAACATTACACAGACGTTATACATAAATTACATTGATATGACATATGTATGTATGATATTATGTACAAATAACGATATTCGAGTTAAAATAAAGTCGTTTACACATATACCAACACGCGCATATCGTTAGATAATATTCACAGTTAGTCGCATTGGATCTCTGTAAGATGGCATACTCATCGCAGCTGTTGTAGGTTGCGAGGGGCACTACTACACCACTAGATATATACTCGGACGATTTACAATCACCTTACTATATTTCGATCAAGAGGCAGAGAGCCCAACCGGGAATCAGCGGCTTTTACGCGTGTATAGATTACAGAGGCTCGTCCGTGTGAAGCCAGGCGCTTCGGCTGCCGTCGGATAGAAGAAAAGGCCAGAGCTATACACTGCCTGTCCTGCTCTTTCGCGGCGTCGCCGGTAGTTATTGCAGCTTCTTCTCGGTAACATCGCATTATAAAATATTTTATTTACTGTTAAATTTATATGTCTGCTCTCATCTTATAACTCGGCGATGTTACCGAGAAGCTGCAATAACTACCGGCGACGCCGCGAAAGAGCAGGACAGGCAGTGTATAGCTCTGGCCTTTTCTTCTATCCGACGGCAGCCGAAGCGCTGGCTTCACACGGACGAGCCTCTGTATCTATACACGCGTAAAAGCCGCTGATTCTCAGTTGGGCTCTCTGCGCTGAACGCATCATTGGAGAGAATAGGTTATGTTACTTCCGCAAGATGTGATTGTGGTGCTGAAATTAAAGATATTAACGATACTAACTACGTTGTATTCTCCTGCTCGTTATATGATGATCAGAGGAGAATTCTAAATGAAGAATTAGACAAGATTGGAGCCAGTCAACCTGAATCTGTATGGAGTTGGATTAAAAATTGAAAAAATTGCAATGTTAAAGGCAATATATTGCAATTAAGAAAACAGTCGCAATTTATTCGCATACAACTGTACAAGAAGAGAAGATTGTGCAGCCGTATAACTACAAACAGATGGATGCACATTAAAATAGAAAAAAAAAAAAATAATAATACGGACATGAGGTGAAAAATATAAACGTAAAGATGTGCTACAACTGTACGGGTTAGAAATATTTCTTTTAATTGTTCTGAAAATAGTGTTTATTACAGTTAACTTATAAAAATAAAAATAATAAAAATGAATTATCACCAAGTATTATCTATGATGATATTCAATAATGATGGTAAGAGTTGCCAAATTTAATTTTGCTGATAGTAAATTAAATTAATATTCTATGATTAGACAATATTAATAAATGCACATTTGGCTAAATTTACGTTTTATAATTATAGATCAGGCAAATACAAATTTTGATGACAAGGTTAAGGGAATAATTGAAAGGGTAAAACCTTCTTTATTACCAAATATAAGGCAATCTATTGAAGAGTTTTCTACAAGGTAGTATTTTGGTTGAAAAATTTTATAATTTTTATATAGAAGAAATATTAATTTAAGCATTGCATATGTTTACATTTGTAGAAAACAACACCTTTATGTATTAAATTATTTATTACGTGGTATTATACAAGAACATACAAAAGTTGACACTGACATACCTTTTAATACAAGTCAATATCATTCTGTGAAAGTTGCTGTAGAGTTTATAATATTAATCGGAATTAAGCCCTCCTTATTACCTGGCATAGGTATAGATATAAATAAAGTATGCTCCATAGCTTCAACAATTACTGAAGAAACAGACTTGAGCTGTTTGGAGGTTAAGTATTATATATTTACATATTATGTAATTCATACAATAATTTTCTTTTATATAAATTTTATGTTTCAGAAATACGAAAGATTATGTTTCTCGACATATTTGCTCTTAGATCTTTTTGACAATCTCAATTTGCGACCAGCAGTACTTTCACAAATTGGTCTCCTTATAGCTGCTCTATTACAGTTATCTCATGCTCCTCTAGTTAAACCATCGAACAATTATCAGTCCGAGTCCGAAAATGTAAACAATCAGAAATTTTATATGACAGCGGAAGAATATCAAAGACTGCTAAATCGTCAAAAGTTATTTCACAGTAAATTGATTTCTCTGTTACTTAATTGCCCACTTAATATTTGTTTTCGAGAATTGATGATAATTTTGGGAATGAAAACTGCACCAAAATGGCTACGGAAAGAAACTCAGAATTATTTAATCAAAATGCTCGTACAACCGAATGGAATATCGTCATTATTTATAACAATTTACAATGACAGTTTGGACTTGGGCACAGATTGGAAGAAATTAGATACACTCTCCCGGCTAATAGCAGTGACACATGGAAAGAATGTCGATGAATATTATGGAGCCGTATGTCCTCAGGTATGAATTAAAAAATATTTTAAAATACATATTAATGCATACATAGTATTAAAATAATTAAAAATCAAAATTAATTTTTTCTTTTTTAGCTTTTAGATTTGTTTTTCTCAGATAAGTTCAAACACAGTTCAACAATAGCAAACTGTTGCATTAAATCTTTGTATGATTACAATCCACATGCTTGTCAGAGATATATTGTACAAGTTATATGTGCACCTTTAGCGAACAAAGAATCTTCCGTAGCAAAAGAAAAAGAAATAGAACGATCTATAGAATTATTAGCGAGATGTTTTTTAACAGAGGATGCCAAGTTCAAGTGTCTACCTTGCAAAGTTATTTTTTACATTGCTACACCTCTATTCTGCCTATATACCAAAGTCCTCGGAAGTGCTTGTGTATTAAAAGCAAATTTACAACGACTGTTATTAAAAATCCTCGAAGAAGAGACAATGCAAGAAAAATTGTATGCAGCTTTTCTAGGACATGACATGTCAGGAGAATTTGGAAATTATATAACGTCAGAATTTGGGCCGACCAGCGGTGTTGAAATCACGGGGCTGAATAAAAATTTGGACTATGTAAAACTAGCTGATACCATGTTCGACTTAGTGTCCACAGCTACAGCCTTATCTCCCAGTTTATTTGGTTATATATTAAAATTTCTGTCAAACGCAAATAAATGGAATGAAATTGAACAACCAAAAATATTAGAGACAGAAAACGATAAAATAGAACGCATTACAAATTGCATTACGATACAATTTGCAATTCATACAGCGGCTTACGATCTTATATCAAAATTGGCTAGCACAAATGCTGTTCAAGACATACAAATAAAGAATCCCGAACCACTGTTATCCTTTATAAAATCGTTATTCGAGAAATATATAAATCGCCAAGATAAAGTCGAGGACGAATGCGAGATGCTATATATCAGTTTAATGTGGATAAAAACATGGATTCTTGAAAAGAGTAAGGCGATTAAAATTGATCTTTTTAAAGATTTTAAAACGTTTTTAGAAGGTCATCTCCAAAATTCGAATTTGCCAAATCAACTTGAATCATTGATTAGCGAAGTGATTAACTGTATTATGACGCATGATTCTCGAACCAAATTCGAGAAAAAATACTACCAAGACTTATCAAGTTCGTCAAACAAATTTGATGAAGCCTTAAAAGATCTGAAGGATCCACTACTTCCTGTTCGAGCGCATGGTCTTATAACACTCACGAAATTGATCGAGACTAATGATCCTTATGCTATTGCTCGTGATGCCATTATTTTGCTTTTATTTCAGGTTGCGACAATATTTTAATCACTTACTGTGCATTTTATAGATTTGTCTTACTTATGTATTTGGTTTTAGGAGAATTTAAAGCATGAAGATTCTTTTATATACCTGGCATCTATCAATGGACTGTGCGCAATGGCAACTGTATTTCCAGAAAAATATATGGAAACGTTGATACTTGAATACATTGATATGCCTAAACGAAATGCATTTTCGGAAATAACTGTTGAGACTAGGGTAAAAATCGGCGAAATATTAGTCAAAACAACGAGAGCGTTAGGTATCTAAAAATCTTTTCTTTACTCTCTATGACAAATATATACAGATAATTTCTTATAAGTCACTCATTATTTAAATTAATTTTATTCTATATAAAACAATTAAATTTTATGTGATAACAAAGTATATTGTTGATAAATTATTATTATATAAAGTGGCTCGACATAAGCCTAGAAGACGATAAAATAAAATGTACCGAAATACAATTAACGGTTTATAAGATTCTAAAATATTTTTAATTTAAATATAAACGGAACAGTAATTAAAATAAAATTTTACAGGTGAAATGAATGTGGTTCAAAAAAATATGCTGCTCAATGGTTTTTTGTGCACAATCCGCGATACAGATCCCTTGATACGAGCCTCTGGCCTTTCTTGTTTAGCAGAACTTTGCAAAATATTACACTACCGCCTAGGAAACATGCTTACTGAAGTACGTATATAACAAAAAGTTACAGAGAGCAAGATATCAAAGAAATTTTCCTAAAATATTCAATTTTGAAACTTTCAGATCTGCTACTGCATTACATGTATATTAAAATCAGACAAAATACCTGAATGTCGACGTGCTGCTGTACTAGTTGCAACGTTACTATTTCGCGGTCTCGACCAAAACTTGTTGACCAGTTGTACCAGCGACATGATCGACTTATACCGCGAGTTGCGTAATTTGCGTGATGACAAAGATTCTGTGCTACAGCTTCATATTCAATTAGCTCTAGAAGAGATCGATCGTATCATGCGGGACTCTCTATTTGTGAAAATTCCTACATTGGAAAAAAAGATGGCTCAGTTGAATTCAACGTCTAATCGGTAACGTAATAAAATACATAATTGATCCCATAATCATTATTTAGCTTTCAAAGTTCCTAATTAAAATAATGTAAAAAATAACAATTAAATTGTAATAAATATTTGTTGTACAATATGTTCAAGACACAAATAGTAAACTGACATTATTGAAAAATATTTCACAACACATCACATGCAACAATTATTTCTTGTACTTGTTTTCAATTTTGAAATGTGAAATTAAAATCTAATAAATTGAAATAATTAACGAATAATTATTTAATTAAAAAAAAAAAAAAATTTACGGTTATCACCGCAATAAATTCCAAAATCTATACGCTTTTTCTTTGTAAAAATTATTAAAACTATGCCGGCAACGTTTAGATTGATATTATAAGAATGTCGTATCTTCGGAAAAGAATCCAGCTAAACGGATGTGCTCTCGTTTAAGGCAGATGTATAATCGTTGCGGCTGCGGTGTGGAAGCTGGCGATGGTCGCGGTATTATTGCCCGCAAAATAAATTCTTTACATGACGGTTCAGGAAACATTTTATGTCGGCTATTTTCTGTACTTGTATCCTTGATACTACTGACGGAGGATGTCATCAAATGAGCAGCCTGAAATTAAGCCAAAATATTTTATGTTTTAGTCGTAAAATTTGTTTTCCACACAAATAACGTAAAAATATATATCTTTACCTTTTGAGCATCGCGGAACATGGTCGTTATTCGGGCTCCAATGTCGCCTCTGGAACCGCCAGGCACCCTCACTTCTTTCCCTCGCATCAATTGAATCAAAAAGGACGTGAATTCTTTGGAATCATTGCTACCACCCAACTTGTGTTGCAACGAATTTACTTGTGCGACCAATGCTTCTACACTCTCCACATCGCGTGTGATTTCCTAAAAAAAGAAAAATTTTTAATTGAAAGTTTTTATTTCAAGTATATTTTACATTTTAATATAATCATGTATATACATTTATACATGACAATTAGTAATTAACCATAACTGAAATCAACCTAGCAATTTATTACGATCGAAAATCGAGTGTACCTCGTACAATTGTAACTTTTGATGAATTGGTTTCGTCGCGTATTGCAATTTATTGAGTATGCTCTGTGCTACATCGGGTAGGCTTGGCAGAGCTTCCTGCTTCTGTAAACTCAGAGTATAAAGCGCGGCATGCGTTAAACTCGGTAGCAAGAGCTGCGCGACCTGGCTTATTCGCTTCGAGTACAAATAATGTAATGCCTTCTCCGCCTCTCGCGTGTCATCGAACAATCGTTTCTGCCGATGCGCGGGAACTGGCTGAGCCGATGCCCATGTCGTTGACCATGGATTGTCAGGGATCATCATTCGTGGCGATAGCTGACCTGTATTTCGAGATTGTAAATGACTACAATATTTTATATAATATTTTAATTTTATTTTTTAACTATTATAATTAAAAAAAAAAAATAATAATACCGACCCTTTCCTTGTCCCCATTCGTCAACGCCTTCCTCGTCGATCCAATCTCTCGGCGAGTACCATCGAATAAAATCTTCCAGTACCGCACCAGGATTTGCCGCCTTGTCACAATAAAATTATATATATATATATATATATATATATATAGGTACACTTTGTAAAAAATACGTAGCCAGGTTTAGAATGAGAATAATATATTATATGTACCTTGAAGGACTCCATGTCGGATAATAAGGACGCGCTCATCATTCGAGCCCGCATCTCGGAGGCGTATTTGTCGGTACCGAGCTGCATCATCACTTGCGCGTCCTCCTCTAGTTGATCTTCCGTTTTTGGTACAGGATCTTGCGTGATTGGTAGATAAAGAGGGTCTCCAGTTTGAATCAGCCTACGCATTATCAATTCCCATCAATGAGTCATAAATCGTGCAATTTTCAAGCTTAATGATCTCGTCAGCAAAAATACTTAATATTCAGATATTGAAAAGAAATGCAAGTGCTACAAATAAACGTAGTTTACTCAATATTTTTAGTAATATATAAATATCTCTACAAATAAAAAAACTGTTTCTCCGATAATATCGTAAGTAATTCTAAGTTTTAAGCGATTGATGCAAATCTTGACTAATTAGAGGATATTACGTGAAGAAAAATCAACCTGAGCGAAGGATGCTTGGCCAATCTTCCCGTAGGTTTGTTCCACAGGAGGTGTTTCGCCTTTAATTGCGGCCTTGTTGACAAAACCTCGTCGTTCGCCATCTCCTCACTTGTGCACTCGAAGAATTCTTCATCCTCTGATTCTACGACAGTTGTGGTTACTCAAAAATAAAAATTCTAAAATTTCTCCGTCAATTACATTGCGTAAAATAATTAAATTGCGAGTGCTACCTGTTTCCTCCACGTCGTCGAGTTCCGTGCTCTGAGACCTGTGCGTGTTCTCTTCCCTAGCTTTTTTTCTTGTAATACAGCAGTTCATCATCTGCGCCCACAAAACGTAAGAACAAAGCCGATGAAATCCAAAGGAAATAAATTACGTAAACGTTACATAAAATATTTGACAATTTGCGTCACCTGTAACTTTTGATGCAGCAAGCATGTGCGAACGGAATCCGGAAAGCCGGGCCCGACTCTGAAACGAGATACGAAGACTGATTGTACGTCGTGAAATAACGAAATTGCTTTCGGAGAGAGTCTTTCATTTCATTGTCTTTCATTTTGGAGACTATCGCGCGGTCCCACGCGTCTGTATTTTTCCTGCAACGTAAACTTTCTAAACGCTATCGACACGAGGACTGTAATTATCAGCTCGACGTACACGAAAGTGTTTTACATGTAAATTCACCGATTGAGAGCGCATCTACAAATACGGAACAAAAGATTTCTAGCATGGTCGCGTGACGACGAGACATTGAACGTTGAAGTCAAACGGGGAGGTTTATGGTGCCGGTCGCCGATTTAGTAATCACTTGCCTCCCGCAAGTATAATTTCAACATTTTAACATGCACAGGTATAACGGTATTTCGTGTATTCTAGGTATTTCTGCATTCGACGAGTCGTGCCGCACATTTACATTTTTCATTGCCAGCGATAAACCATCTAGCCGTTTCATACCACTTCCATCTATCAAATCGATTTATTAGTCATTAAAATTGATAATCTCCACACGGATAATAATCTTATTAACAAAGTAAAAACTTGTTATAACGCGGCAGCTTTAATTCGTATCTCTACATCTCTTTAGTATAGCAATTATTTGATTTTACATTACTTTTATGTTAAATTAATTTTACTTTTATAATCATGCGCGGAAAAATTGTCGATCGCTATTGAGAAAAAAAAAAAAAAATTAAAATGTCTAGCGTAAGAGCGACAAAAAATAACGATCGACACAATTTTACAAAATAGTTATAAATTTTCCTATTTCTCTCGACAGATCCTACCTACTCATAAAAGGAAGGTAGTTTACTACGGGATACCCTGCATATACTGCATATTTTTTTAAGTAAATATTTAGAGAGTTAGATTACTAGTTTATCTTTCGACAGAAAATTAAATGACGACGCGGTAAGGTAACGACGCATGCATGCGAAGCGAAAACACAATTGCATCGGCCATTGGAATATACGCAAGGTGCTTACAAAATCTTGTCGCGTATACTGACTTGACGATACGATAGCCAAGACGAAGCAACAGGTGAGCGACAAGAGAAGAGTCCCCCTTCGTTTTATCACTTAAAAGAAAATACGGCGAGCTGCATTTACACGCTTGGTTAGATTTAAACAATTTTACACTTGTGCGTCGCAATGATTAAAATTCCCAAGCGAGCTTCTTGCTTTAAAAAAAAAAAAATGTTTTTTTAAAATTTTGCGAGTATGGTCCTTGAAAAGGCTAAAACTTATTGTCAGTCAATTAACAAAAGAACTCGGTTGAAACAAATATTTTTTTTACCGTTTCTACATAAAACTTTTCAATAAAAAAAAATGAATTTCTTTTCTATATATAACGAGAAAAATTATGATTTAATGGAATATATTCTTCAACACCGGCATGCAGAATGATCGGATCGAAGGATACCTAGTGCTGGACCTAAACACGGCAGGACCGCCGTCAAGGGTCAACTCCGCCTTCGACGGGATTTTTTTTCGCCGGAGGCGAACCTCGTCAAGGCGCTTATATTCTATCCGGCCTACAGAGAAGCCTGTACCATACTTTATAAAGACCGGGCCGCCCTACCACCGGCTGGCCGGCCTGTGGTGCCGCCGGTGCTGGCACGAGACAGGATTTCTACGGGGGCCGAGGACGGACGCGGCCGTACCGCTTGGTTCTCGCAGTCGACTTTAAGACCGCGATGCGACGGTCGAGCTAACGGTCAAGAGAAGCCGGAGCAGCTGCTTTTCCACGTCTACGTCCGCGCCCGCCGCAAGTCGCAAGTCGCAAGTCGCAAGGCCCGCTTATTCGAGGTACTTCCGTTCTTGCCCTCCTGCCCTTCGCGTGACGGATATGATTGGTTCGTAACACAATTTTTCGACTGGATTCTGTGCATTCCGGTTACGCCTGCGACCCTCGAAAGGATCGCTCGCTCGTGCGCGGCAGTCAAGTGAATTCCCATCGAGGTGCGACCGAACTTCCTCCTCGACACCATGGCCCAGACTGCCCGCTCGTAAAGAAGAACATACAACTATGAGTGAGTAGAAGGTTAATTTTTCTACCGATAAGAACGTGGCCGATCAACGGCCATATCGAAATTTAATAGCTTTATATCCAGTTTTCTATAAAAAGAAAAATATAAAACCGGAATTGTTTTTACAACGCTCCTCGGTAACACGCTCAGACCCGTTTTCTATTTGACATTTTTAATTATATTAGTATCTAAACGTTATTTCAGGATATGGAAGTTGAACTGCACAGTTGAAAAATTAAAGCTACGTATTTATACTATACCGAAATTTTTTGGCTCGTTAATAATCGTGTAACGGTATTATTAGTTGATTCACAGTACCAGGAGAATTATTTCTCGTTGGATTATCACGAAGCACCGAGCCAAATAAAACTGTATCGGAGAAACGGGACTATTACTCTGAAAACACAGTTTTCCAAAAGAGATTTACCGATTTAAATTTACATAAACACATTTGCATTATTTAAATTGAGCTAAACAAGTACGGATGCATTAAAATCAACTGGTGCCTTGATCGTCTCTTCTCTTGTATTTATTTAATTAAATTTAGCAAGTGTTCCTCTTTTTCTTTTTAATTTTATTGCACGAGAAGAACGCAAAATCTTTTCCCTAAAAAATATAATAAAATTAATAGTATGTAAGATTTAATCTCTTGCACGCACCTCCTCTCGGCTGTAGGAAAGTTTGTTCGTCCAGCTTACAAGCACCAATGTTATACTATTCTTCATGAAACTATAACCGCATCGCGTGGCGGCAGACTCAGCGAAGGGTTAATGCACCTACGCGCGTATCTTACGGCTATCGTCTTCAACGTACACCGTCCGACCTTGAACCGCACCATAGACACACACAACATACACGCTGGGCTTCTCCCATATCCAGACAGGATACCGAACAGTTCGCTCTACGGTTAAAAAGTTTCGCGTCTGCATTCGTACAATTATTATTATCGAAAATTGGTTGAGATTAAGTTAATTAACGGAAATGATATCATTGCAGATAAAAGAGGGGAAAAAATGATATACATATATCTAGAAGCATAATATTTCTTATCAATTTCATTATCAAGATAATGAACCATTTTCGGAAGAAATTATTAAAATAATTTACAAGGACTACAACACTGAAAATAAGGTCTCTATAAATTATAATGCAACTCCCGTTTCTAAATTCTCTTGGATACTTTTCGCTGATGGTTAAAAGTTCGTATCGTCTCATTGAAAAATGAAGGAGAATATCAATGGCAATTCTCAGAGATATCAAATTTACATTGTGACGAACAGGGAAGTCGACTGCCGGAATTTACAGGCAGTCTGGAATATTATAGTTTTTGCGAAGCGATGCAAAAAGAAGATCCCGTGCATGGAATTTCTTAACCCTGATATAGGTTTATCAAGAAACATTATTAAGATACTTTGCATAAAACAAATGAAGAGATCTCGGACTGAAAGAGACGAGAGAATCTTCGTGTTTCGTTTTCGCTCGATCGGTTGACTAAGTGATCGGGAACGATATCGCGAACCTGCGTCTTCAAGCTCAACGTCAAAGGGAGAATAAAAAGTGTGAAATTTATGCGCGCGATAAAGAAACCCGGATAAAATGAGCGAAAACGAGAAGTAAGATAAAGCGCCGGAAACAGAGAAAATGGAAAATTATTTCTTACGAGTTTCATATTCTCTAGGTGGTGTTGCTAAATTATCAAGCGTTCTACGCGAGTAGAATAACATTACGTAAATGTTGCACAAGTGGATCGGGAAATATTTTTATGTAATAACAAGTTGAAATTTGCACGGTGATGCACGTCAGTCTCTCCGATAACGCTGTTGAGAAAATTAGTTGGGTGGCTTAACAAATCCACACCCAACACCGTGCGTCTTGATTATTTTCCGAGACCGGGAACAATCTCGTATAAGTAGTTGATATATTTAACAAATATAAAAAATCACAAAACTTGACAGCATATTTAAGAAAGTTATTGAACTAAAAAAAGCCTTAGTATCAGCATCTAAGCGCATTCTCTTCCGCGAAACGTTCGAGGAAGGTACACCGTGAGTTATTTACGGAAATTACTTTTAGCGAGAAACGTTTATTGAAATGTCTCGACACTTTCACATGCTAAACAGCCGAACGGTTGAGTTTTCGTGAAAGCTCACCAATGGTTCAATGCACTGAAAAACTTTTCGGCTCGCATGCGAGCGCGAGCAACGTTAACCGTCGTCACGGTCGGACTGACGAGAAAAATCAGGGCGTATGGTAATAGCGTTCGGTCTGGCAACCATTACGGAGAAATTGCCAAGATTTACTCGCGAACCGGCCGACAAGCATGGCGATGGTGGTCCGTTTGTCCGCGAGCCATGACCATCGGACCATGATCCTCCTGCCTCGACTTTTGCATCATTCCTCTTCCATTACTTACACTTACGCTTCCTATACCCGCCACTATCGAAGGGCTCGTTTAAAGTATTATGACATATTCACTTGATTATAATAGAAGACTTGTAGACAAAGTATATAATTACGAGTCATGAATCATTAAAAGTAAAATTATTATAGCGATAACAGGTGACAATTCGTTTTGTTATTCTTTAACGAACCGTGCCGTTCCTCTGCGCCAATTGCAATTAACGAGAATCATTGTTCATGTCTACCAATTAAACATTTAAACATAACGCTTTCTTTGTATTGTAATATTTTAATTTTTTGTTACTTAGAAAAAAAAAAAAGAATTTTTAATTTCGGTAAAGTTTCGTAAAAATTAATTTGAAAAAAAGGGGCCACCGACATAGGCAACAAAATACCGAGGAAAATCGTCAGTGAATCGCGTAGATTATCATCACCGAGATTGTTCCAAACCCTCGTAGAAGAAGAGTCTAACCCGACGCGACCTAACCCACATCCCAGAGGCCGAGGGAAACCGAGTTAACGCCGTAGCTCTCATTTCCGGAACCGCTTCTCGACTTCCGTCGCGGGCACCGGCAAAGTACCTGCCACCCAATATAACTATTCCGGTCACGAATCGATCGAACGAACGAACGTTCACCGAACGATCGTAATTTCTTCTGATTAAGTATATACTCTCAAAAGTCGAATCTTTGGCGAATAAATTCCATCTCCAACAATACTAAATAGATATTTATTTCAACAACTTGACTTTAAATAAAATTTAAATATTAAGTATACAATAATGAAAAATTATATTTGTCAAGTCATTAAAAGAGATTTTAAGAAACCAAAAGTACTGAAATTAAAACTATGTTCGGTGATTTATATGCGAATATGCGACACCACCCGCTTCGGAGATTTTAATGCCCGGTTGAGGCGACAAACTCGACGCGACACGTCGCGTTACGCGCTCTGGTTTCGCAGTTCTGCGCAAACGAATAACGATTGTTCGATGCCACAGCGGCAAAGTTTAAAGTCGGAACAATTAACGATATGACGCTAATTCGTGTTTCCTCGTTGTTGTGTCGGCCGAGATACTCTGTGCGACAATTCTCACGGCCCGCGATATAAAGCGACATGAAGCATCGCGTAACCCAGTGCAATTCGACAAACGAATTCTTTTCCACAAAGCTGCGAAATATGTATTTATCTTTCGCGGTAGATTTGCAAGCTATCATTGTTAGTTTAAAGAAATTGGGAGTTGCGCATTATCCGCGTATCGCCATTCCTAAATGTAACGCACTTTCTTTCGGAACAAGTGTTTCTTAAATCGTGTAGAATTTCTCAACTTAAATATTCAAATAGTTTTGTGAAGTCAAGTTTGCTAGAAAAAAAAAAAAAAACGATTACAAATGGAGATAAGAAACTAGTCTAGAATTAACGCAATGGTTCCATATAAGAATCGGGCATTGTTGTCGCAAAATTGCCGAAAGATGGTGAAATGTTGAAATCCTTGAGAAACATTCTGGGCAACGTTTCAGAGAAAGGAGGAAAGAGGACAAAACCCCACCGATGGATCCCTATTCATATGTCACTGTTCTTGATGTCGAAGTCGCGTATGTGCCTCCGCGTTTCGGTATTATGAAATTAGACAGGGCTTGAAAAACACAACGAGCCTAGTAAACGTCATTCTGTCGTATTATATGTATGTACACAGATATAAATTAAGTTACGAAACCTGTTACATATCTATAAACATTATAGGTTTTTTTTTTTTATGCGGAAAGATAAAATAATTACGCATCGTCATTATCGCAGTCTAATCAGTCGATCGAAGGTCGAGACGAGTCGCCAAACAAAATATTCCGGATTTCATGAAGCGCAAAGACGGCGAGAAAGCCGGTCTCTTCTCGCCTATCAACGATCGCAAGGAAAAACGCGCGACGAAAAGGGAGCATAAGGATTGCGGCAGGCCGGGACATTCTCAAGTGAAAAGCGAGCGTCGATCGTGCGCGGCCGGCCGTAACGCGACGATCATCAGAGAACGATGATCGATGGATCAAACGGATATGTCTTGCCGAGCAGAACGAACCGGGCAACCTAACGCGTTCTCTCCGCTGACGTCGTTTGCTCGAATTTTGCATAATGCGTGCCCATTTTTTCCTCAGTAATGGAGCTTGATTCATCGCGATTGTCGTTTTAGATCTCGAGTACAAATTGTTGAAACAGCCCACTTAAACTAATCCTGACCGCAGAAATATCAACTATATTTTCAGTTTATTACACAAGACCCAATTAATAATTTATAACGCAGTACATTGATAACTGATTGCCAAGAAAGAAATTATTTTACTTGTCGAAAAAGAATCTAAACATCGAAAGTAGCAAAAGACAATGTATCTCTATGAAACTTTCTCTAATTCAGTATTTTTTAATCCTTATTTATTTGTGGCTTTCCTTTGAGCTCCATTAATCTTGGAAAAAAAATTTATCTGTCCAGGTGTAAATTTCTTAATATACTACTTTCTGTATGTAGTCCAAAAACATAAACCAGCCTGCTGGCATTAGCTACAGCCCAGCTTTGAGAACCATTAGATCGATCCGGAGTCGTTTCTTCGTCAGTATTTTCGCTTTTTGCGTCAACAATAGCCGGTGGAAAGAAAAAAAAAAAAGATCGCGACGCTTTGCCTTCTTCCGAGCCGGAGGCTGTGAAATGTTAATTGTCGCGGTCGACAGCGATCAGCCGCGATTTCGAGAGCCGCTTGCTCTTTTTACGAGACATTCGGAGGAGAGACAGCCGCGGCGACTCGTATTGCCGTAAATGAGATGTGTCAGCAATAGCGAATTCGTTGCTAATTCGCTGAACGCGAAGAGAACGCGCACCGAATCAACGACGACGAATTCAAGATCGCGTCTAAATTCGCGCGGCTCATAATCTTCGGCGAGCGATTCGCCCCACGCCTAGAATACCGTGGATTTACGGAAGCAAAACTGAAACGCAGATAATTTCTTCATTGACCGCCGACCAAAGTGATGTGCCCGTAAAAATTAAGAGCTTTCGCCACGATAAGATGAAGGAAGGCACTATTCATTGTGGAGCATCGCCTCAGCTATCAAACCGACTCGAGAGTTTTACGAGAATCATGCCGAAAGTAGATAGTAAAATCACCAGTCGAGACTCTTTGTAGAATTTATAACACCGCATTCCTTGCGAAAAAGATCAATTTAACGCGTGTCGGGAATTAATGAGAAACGAAGAAATTTTAGTTGTTGCATTTTGCATTCCGATTACGTTATATGTATACATATATGTGTGTGTGTGTGTGCGCGCAGATAAGTAACATCTTGGGCCTAATATAAATTTTGCATTTAACAGCGAAGAGGTTGTCGTCAAGCGACCGATTAATCTCGACGCGGGGTGCCATTGATAAGGAATGGCACGCGTTACAGTCGCGGATTCACTCGAGGAAGCTCCTCGTTGTTCGCCGGTCCGTTGGCCGCGTATATGCGTGTTCTGCGAGATGGAGCAGGTAACAGTACTTAGATAGTCGGTTGGCATACTGTGCCGACTGGCAACGCGGACCGTTACAGGCATATGGAAAGTTCGGCGGGTCGTAAGCAGCCGCAGTAAAATGCAGAAACTACGTAAAAATTCTGCGAGGAAACGCGAAGGATTCCGCGAGGATAAGCTCCCCTTTCGAAACTGGATCCAATGCCGCGCGTCGCAACCAAGATAAATTGCGCCCGAAGTCTCGTGTCAGTTAACGTTTGTGTAACGTTAATGTTTTAAAAATTCATTTTTATTCTCATCGAATACTATTTGTGAAAGCTCTCGGCTAGTTTCAAGTTAAGATATCTGTCTATTAAATATGGATAGACGGTGGCTAGATGAATCAGATACAGAGATAGATCTGCTTAAGTGTTTTGTTGAGAACAACTCACTTAGAACCCCTCAAGTGGACGTCTAGTCTTGCAGATAGAAGCAACAAGCGGAATAACGTAGCGACTTGTTCCGAGTCTTGTACAGGTTTGTAAAACGATGAAAACTCACTAAGGTAGACAACACTAAAAGGCGCGAAATACCATTAACAGGACTCCGTACAACCAAAGTCAAGCTTCGCGTAGAATCAAAATCAACGAAAGATATATCGTTTGCAATATCAAATAATCGTAAATAAAATTTCTCTTTAGATCTAAGACAATTGTACATATACGAATTCATATTTAAGTTTATACACGTACGCAATTATAATTTTATAATACATTATTGATTAGATATTCTCTTTTAAAAAACATAGTTTATTAATTTCCACTTTGTTCAAAGATTAATTTAGATTGATAGATTCCTTAAGTCTTTTTTTCTTTTTTTTTTAATTATATACAAGATAAATTGACTAGATTTCAATAAAATTTAATTAATTCTCTAAAAACGTCGGATATCATATTTACCGTACGAAAAGTTAGTTTTTAACTATCCCCTCATTGCGGAATGATTTAAACGCGTAAGAATGATATCATCTTATACGCATGTATTTTCAAAAAAAAAAAAAAAAAAAAAAAGCACGCAAACGCTTTCTGCTTTCGCGAGATAAGACAAACGATGCGAGAGAAACGGCACCGATGTATTTACAGACGATTGCAGTAATCTAAATTAGAGCAGATGTAAAGTAGGCGCACTTTCTCCGTATTTGCTTAATTTGATGCGATTCCGCGATAACGTCGCGAGTAGTTAGACGAAGTGCGGCTCTTAAAATTGATTTCGCTAATACGCACTTTCTTACTCTTCTTACTCCCCGCGCGCAACAACTATGAGCTAAGGCTCATAAAAATCTCAGATCGAAAACAATTAAACAATTTTCTGTAAAATTTGCTAAAATTGACCGTTCTAAATGGACATAAACAATTCCCATGTTGGAATCGTAAAATAGTTAAACATTATTAACGCAGATATAGGCCAGATATAATTCAACGATTAATTTTTGCAAAAGAGGACGCGGAGATTGTGGATCGCAATTGTTCACCATTTCGAATGTTGGAAGAGATATGCATCGCATTTTAGAGAAAGTGTTATGTGCATTGTCCGACGGGGAAAAATGCGACGTATTAATCGTGGGAACTTATCGTTGATAAGACGTGGGGCTAAACATTGACACGGGTGTTCACCGGCCTGTGATCACTATAATATAATGTAATTTTCTAATCTACAACTCGCATAAATTTCAGCTAATATCCGTTGCGGAAAGGTAGAGGGAAAGGGGAAGGAGTTAAGAAGGCTCAGAAGCGAATAGAAAGAGGGAGAGGGAGAGGGAGAGGGAGAGGGAGAGGGATGAGGGAGAGCGGCAGAAACAGAAAGCCGAAAGAGAACGAAAGTGAAAGGATCGAATTCCACGGCAGGGTACGGGTGCATACGGCCGTTGCACGTGCTCCTTGCACGCGGTTGCAAGTGCCACGTGCGAGTCGCCGGAAATGCCAGTTTACGGGAAACCATACACCGATCCAGAATCGCTGGTAACGCGACTAGGCCGCGGAAAAAACGTAGAAAGTGCATTAGCGATATAGGTCGCGGGAAAATCTATAGAGCGTCGATCGAATAATTTCTTTATCATTATAACCGATCGGTTACGAGTACGATAAAAATTATTAATAAAAATTATATCAAAATAAGTAATGGTTAAAATTTTTTAATTATAATAATGATTACCTAATAAGGTAGATTTAACTATTTAATTTTGGACAAACTGGCATCGTAATCAAGAACGTCACTTTGGGGTCAATTTGTGTACGTCGGATGTACTAAGTTTCGCGTTTTATCGCGCACGGTGATTTCTCTGCGTGATCAATCGTATTCTTTGGTGAAAGGTTATTCAATCGGGTCGGTTTCGAGGGATGTCGTAATTCCGCACGATCGGCCGACAGGTTTTCCAGGGACAACCACGAGAATTCTTTCACTCGATGAGTAATCATGCTGTCATGCGAAGAGGAAGCGTCACAATTTAGATAGATCTGCTCCGTAAAAGCCCATTATCGTCAAATTAATCATTTTGCTTCGAAAGAGTATTATCGAACGCAGCGTACTGTCGCAAGACACCCGACGATGCATTCTTCCCGGTATTCTTTAAGACAAAAAAATACACGTACATGTACACGTACACGTATATGTAGGTATATTTTGCTGAAAAATATTTTAGTAAGTCGCATTCAACTGGACACAGTTAAGTTTTTTTGCACAATTCTTAAATCGTTATCACACAATAATTTTATACGGTGTTTGAAGCTTAAAATTAATACATAAGCCGTTTGATGGGCGCCTTCAGATGATTGACAAACTGATGATTTAGCAAGTCAAGGTCCCCGACGAGGTAGAGATGCCGGTAATCTCGCGTAGTCATAGTCTGATAATCTTCCACACGCAATCGCGATCAGTAATTCACTCGAGCTAACTCCAGAACGATAATGTCATTGTACTCTGTGTATATTTTTAGAATGCAATTGTACATACGAGGCAAAAAGAAAAAAAAATTGCCATCTCTAACGAGTCGATTGATTTTATTGTCATCTATTTTATTAATTCATAAAATAAAATGATGTAGAAACTTATGAATTTAATCGCATATTCGGTCAATAACTTTCGCCGCGAATGAAAAACTTGAATTCCATCATCGAGGAAAAGTTTTTCAGAAAATTAATATGCGATTAGGGTCTCGAATTGCCATTTGATTAAATTGATAAATAGGTACCAAATGACTAATTTATCCTTACGTGTACGTACAATCGCGTCCCTGATGTGCGAGATTGCCGGCATCGAGAAGAGAAAGATGATCGTTCGGTCATACTCTGATAACGTTGACGCATCAATCGCCAATCGCTGGAGCGATGGAAGTACTAATTGCGCTCGTTACAAGTTAATTATTTTGGCGATTTAACCGGGTAATTAAATTTAACGATACTCTTAAGACTTGTCCCTCTCAGTGATAAAAAGCGCGGTACACACAGAGTGCATATCGTCAAAATTTCTACAAAATTAAGGATATGCATATAATAAGGATGTTCTTTACTCATGTCGGTTGATTCAACTTTTTCTTTCTGAATTATGAAATTAGATCAGGTCGGAAGCTCGTAGGAGATCGCTTTTCAATGTTCATCTCTATATGTTATAAATACGGAATAATCTCGTCAGGCGGATCGTTCGTGACGATGAATAATAATCGATAATGAGCTACGCGCGCTGTAATTAACAATATAACACGCCACGCTAACTAGCAACTTGTTCCCATTAGCAAGTGTTCCGGCGCGGTAATGATGGCCAGTTTTAATTAATTCATTACTCGCACCCGCGCAGTTCTCGTTTCCTTTTTTCCTTTTTCTTCTAATCTAAAGAGACCTGAATCATCCACTGTGCTCTGAAAATTCTTCCCTATCGCAAGATCGTTCCGGACATCAAATGTTACAAGCGCAATTAGAGCCAGAATTTTCCAACTTTAATTGCAATCCTGTTTATGATACAAAAAAAATCTATTGTTAATTTATTATTTGACGTTATTGTTAGTAAAAGAAACGAGATTATATCGAGTCAATCGAATATGTAATTTCTCTTCCGCTTTAAAACTTGGGTAACTGTTACGCAAGATCCCTATCCTTCATATAATTGAAAACGTCAGGAATAAATTAATTAACTATTTAATTTGTATGCTGCATTCCGGCACATAATGACCTGCTTTCGTCAAGTCGCTGCTTACTTTTGTATAAATTAATTCTCTCGGAATTCCAACTCCGAAGCATTCTTTGGCTTATAGCTCGCGCAAGAGTATAACGATGTTTTACTTTAGGCTACTCGTACAGGTCGGGGTTTCTCATAATATTTTCCCAGGCCGCGCGCAGACTTTTTTTCCCGCCCGAGGAAGGAAAAAGGTGCTCAAACGGCGCGATATCCGCGTTTATCGGAAAAGAGCACGTTTATGTATTTGCGCGGAAATAATCAGATCGTGAGTGAAAGGTTCGCAATGTTCCTTTCGTCGACCTCGAGTACTGAAATCGGGAATGTGCATTACAGCTGCACGCTTGCGATCTAGGTGACTCTACGCGAATTCTTTTTCATCCGGAAGTCCAACCTCCGCGATGAGCGAGAATAATGCGAAAGGTGAGCCGTTTTCTCAGATTTTTGCCGGCCTGGTCGGTTAATTGTTGCATGCGAGAACTACAATCGGAAGTCGATCTCGGGAAACAGCGAAGAATATCTATTCTCTAATTACTCGCAAATTTAAACGACTCGTGCAATTAAAACTAGGCTAAATAGTTCCGGGAACTTGAAAAGATTGATAGACACTCTCGACACGTGGTGTACTTATAGCTTGAGGAAAAAAAAAAAAATCTGCGACGCGACAATAGTTAACATCTTTTAGAGGAAGCTACTTTTGCAAGCGTTTTATTCATGTGGGAACATATCGCTGAGGATATTTTATTCTATTCATTACATTCGCCTCGCCCTTCATAAATATTGCACTGCCTTTTGCAATGTTATTAACCTTGACACGCGCGCACACCCCCCCAAGGCTTTCTTGAAAGAGATTTTTAAGCTGTCCCTGCAGCCGTTTCAGGTGGAAAACGCAGCCTATTTCACTCCTACGTGTCCGCGGCTACAGATGGATTACTGCAATCACGCGCAGAGTTCGCGGGAATTCCTGGGCGTGTTAATGCCGGCAACGTGAGACCGGGAAAAACTTGAAGGTCCAGCCGCGACGCTACCGAGTGTTGAAACGGAAATGCAGCGTAACATGTAATAGTCCAACAGTCGTTACCGTGCGTGCACGCATAATACGTGCTTGGTGCATCGACCTAAGAGCAGCGCACGCACAACGCGAAGAGAAAAATCAATCTTCGGCCGACAGGAAAAGTCAACGTTCGCGTATCTTGAAATCAAAAAAAAAAAAAAAAAAAAAAAATTGCACCCTGGAAACCATAAATAAATCTGACATTTCCGTTTCCTTTATTTTTTTTTTTTTTTTTTTAACTACCTTGCGGAATAGAAAACTCGAAGAGTTTGTGCTGTATTAAAAAAAAAAAAATTAATAATAAAAAATACTACATAATATACTTAAAAGTTACATAGCTATGAGGTGCCTCGGAAGGCCATTAGGTCACTCGTGGCGACACGCATTTGCGAAACACGATAACCGTGGAAAATCGCGTCGGAGTAAGAAAAGCCGGCGTGACCAGCGCGCTTGAGAATACCTCGTTGAACGAAGCCCGAGCCCCATAGACCGAACCCGTTACAAGTCAACGGCCGCCGCGCCGGCTGGAGCGTTACGCGTGATACGTGTCCTCGGCCCGATCTCGCTATCGATAGCCACGCACCTTACGGTGCACGAATTCCTGCGGGTTTCGATCATGACGGCTATTCCAGCTGACGTTACCTGTCTCGAATCAAATTTACCGTTTATCGAGACCAAGATTCACCTGTTAAAGTTGCCGGTCGTCTAAATCGAGAATTCAAGAAAACTAGATACCAAACGTTTCAATTTCTTTAACGACAATACCCCAGACAGCGTCTTTCGTTTGCTTGACCTTTGTGAACCTGTCTCCTGCCGCGAGAAATAATCTATTGGTTACTATTACGTGGTTATTACACCAAGCTGTCATTAAGAAATTCAACTGCTCGATTTCTCTCGTGAAAGTCCAATTACGTGGAACATTTTCAATCAAACTCTAATGTAACAGGGATAACACAATTGATCTCGATTTACGCAATATGCCGTTTAACTTTGAATTCTGCAATTTTCATAACGTAAGCTATTTTTTACCTTGCAAGCATATCGCGCACATATGTACGTGCACATAAATTTTATTACTTGAATATATAAATTTTTAAATTATTAAATATATCCTAAATGTAAAAAACAATTATCGATTATAATAGAAAATAATACAATTTTTTTTGCTTTGTAATTATCGTTTAGCACGCATGTGGTAGATTAACTGTTGCCGTAATGAGTTTCGTCGCTCGTATATGGGGAGAAAATGGATCGTTCTCTCGTCGTTATCGTAACGAACGTCCATGTACGGCATAACAAATCCGTCTACAATACCTTTGGGGAAATTCAACTGTTCTATCCAATCTGGCAATCGTATAGTTTAGGAAACAACGTTACGAGATGTGTTTACAGGAGAAAATGAGAGAATTTTCACCCGCGCACGGTTAATAGAACGTTAAGCGGAAAAAAGAAAAACCCGGAATCACATGCTCCGTTTCGTCGATATCCGCGAGAGAAAAGAGAATTATGTCGCGGCATAATGCACGACGTCGTCGAGAGGTCTGCCCCCAGGGCTCTGTGAAGGGAGGCGCGAGAGACATTATAATGAAAAGCGACGTAATTACGAGAATGCACAAGCCGACGCGTTGCGACACGTTTCGAAATCACGCGTGTACTCGCGTGTGCCCAAAAGAATTGGCGCTTTCTCTAAGATAATTCTACATCCACGCTACGTTACAATGACTACCACGCTACTTAAAGATTGCGATTCACACGACAGCGACAATATAATATCTTACGTAAAATATTTCGTCGATATATTATTTTCCATAAAACTCATCATATTTATGAAAACTTTGTAGACCTATTTATTATCGTCGTTTTAGCATCTTCTAACTAATTTTGTGTTCCGATTTTCAGATGCAATTCCAAAAGAGCTGTTGCTGCTGCTCGCGGGCGCGTTCGTCGTCGCGGCAACGACATCCGCCTGTCCATGGTCGCAACACGCGATGGATCTCGAGAGCTCGTGCATCTGCGATTACAATTTAGCTGGCGAGCTCTCGGTGCAGTGCGACATCGTTGACTACGACCAGCTGCTAACGGCGATGCGACGTTACGCTACCAAAACGCCGGTTGATCTCTTCTACGTCAATAACAGCACGATCGGCGTTTTAAGAAACAGTTCGTTCACCACCCTCAAGATCAACAATATACAACTATCGAGTTGCCGTATCAGAAACATCGAGCCGGAGGCTTTCAAGGGCCAAGAGAATCACTTGAAGAGTTTGAATCTTAAAGATAACGAGCTCACGGAAATTCCTGGCGTCAACCTGAAGATCCTGAGGAACCTCACCGTGCTCGATCTCTCAATGAACAAAATCACCAAAGTCAGCGACAACGCCTTCGCCGGCACGAAACTGATCACGCTGAAACTCTCGGACAACGAGGTCACTCTCGCTCCAGGATCGTTTCGCGGCCTCGAGAGAACTCTGAAGAATCTCAATCTCAAAGGAACGCGGCAGAAAAAAGTACCGGAAGCACTAAGGGGACTGAGGACTTTGGCCTTCCTCGATCTCTCGCAGAACAGCATACGCGAACTCCCCGGAACGTCCGGCACCAAAGCTTTCGAGGGCCTCGATTCCCTCACGGGATTAAACCTCGAAAGAAACCTGATCCAAAATATCGGTTCGGATGCGTTTTACGGCATCAGAAACACCTTGAGCTCTCTTAGTCTACTGAACAATCTCATCCCGGATTTTCCTACGGCGGCTATCAACAGCATTACCGATCTTCGAGTTAGTATCTAATCAAACAAATTTTACTTATTTTTTGCGTAATTTTTTAACTTAATTTTTTATGGAATGTCTTTTAATTAGAAACGTTCACGCGTTTCTTCTTGATCGATGTTCGCCTGACTATTTTTTTTTTTTTTTTAATTTCCTATAACTTAATTTTTCTCCAGGTGTTAGATATCGGATTTAATCTGATCACCGAATTGCCGGTGAACGCCTTTCAAGGAAACCCGTCGATCACGCTGCTAGCAATCGACGGTAATCCGTTGTCCACGGTACCGGAAGAAGCGCTCGCCCAACTAAACGGTACTCTGCGCGGTCTGAGTCTGGGCGGACGGTTCCTCGTCTGTGATTGCCGGTTACGATGGATCGTCGAATGGATTAAGACGCGGGACCTACAGGTCACCAGCCGCGAACGCAAGCCGCAGTTCTGCGGCAGTCCGCAACGACTGCAGGACAGGAGTTTTTACACCATCGATCCTGACGGTAAATCCTACGTGCCTCGACAGATTTCCTCAAGCGTAGAAAATAATTTTTTTTTTTTTTTTTACAAGTGGAAGAAGAGAAAAAATTTATTTGTATTTGAACAAAATAATGATTTTTTTTTCAACTTAAAATTAATTTATATGAAAATATAATTATTCTTTAAATTAATTCGTTAAAAAATATTACTGTGTTTTATTTGAAAAAAAATTAATCGCTTAAAGTAATCTGTTTTAGGTATCTACTTATGTCTAATGTTGAAATATTATTTATAATATTATTGTAGACATGAACTGCGAGCGACCGTCAGAGATTATTGGAATCGGAACGGTGGAAAGCGTGGACACCAGAGAACCAACGGAGACGGCAGTTGGAGATGTCGGAACTCACCTTCCGACTGTACGACCAACGACTTCTACGACGGAACTAATCACCACCACGACCCTGTCTACGAGCACGATGACAGTGTCGTCGACGACCGAACAAAGAAGAACCGCACCATCGTTTCCATCTTCGACCTACGTTCCGACAACCCGCCCGACTGTCGCGCGAACCGGAAACGTCGTGGTAGTGAGGACTACTCCGTCGCCACCAAAACAATCGCTGGAGCATATGCAGCAGCATCAACCAAGGCCGCCGTTGGTCCTGGGATCGCCGTTGTACAAATCGAAATCGAACGAGAAAGATATTATCGTAAAGGATGTGCTCAGACAAGACAACGCGGTTATCATATACTGGGACACGGAGGCGACTAATATCCTAGGCTTCAGGGTGATCTACCGACTGTTCGGAGATAATAGTTTCAAGCAGGCGCCGCCGCTCGAGGCTAGCGAACGAGAATTCAAGATTAAAAACGTGCCTTCTCAGGTAAAAAAAAAAAAAAAGATTTTTTTACAAAATAATTTCTAAAAAAAAACTTTTTAATAAATTTTTCTTATCAATTGATTAATCTCGACTATTTACAGGAATGCATCGTGGTTTGCGTGGTCTCACTGGAGGAGACCAACATCACACCGGCAAATGTGCCGTATAACCAGTGCCGTGAGGTCAGAACGGAGAATTCACCTACCTCGAACATGGACAAGATCACGATCGCCGCGAGCGCAGCAATTTGCGCCACAATCGTCGTTGCGGTGATCATCTTCGTGGTTGCGAATCGACGTCGCGCACGTAAACTGCACACCCTGCACAGCATCGACCAAACGAAGATGGGCGGTCCGATCGCGGGGTTACCGGTCAACTGTTGCTCGAACGTAGGTCCGACACCCAGTCCCGGCGGACCTCTGTCGTCGATGGCCACTCTGAGCGCCTACAATGCTCAAAAGGAGTGGGACCAAGTGTCGGCCTACAGCAACAGAAGTATACCACGACCGAGGATTTTTTCTATCGATCGACAAGGTGGATTAATGGCTCCTTATCGTTTATAAAAATTTATCATCCATAAAATTTACATTTTTTTTTTTATATTTCAAGTAATTTTATTTATACAAAAAAAATTCTTAATAAAGCATTTTAATCGTAAAAGAAAAGAACTTTAAAAAGATTTTAATTTTTACTTTTATCGTCTTTGAGAAATATGTAAGAATAATGGATGGACAAATATTTATAAGCAATAATCTTCGACCAGTGTCTTGTAAACCAAGAGCAAGATAAATTAATTGCGAGATCGATTTCAGGATCGATTACTAGGGCGTCCTGCATCGACGACGTGCGTTCTCAAACCGGACACTATAGCAGCAAAGTGTCCGCCCGATCAATCGCCGACGGCCAATCTCAACATAGTTTTTCCAACAACTCTACGCGGTACTTTGCCAATACCGCGTTAGGTTCCAATCTTGTCAGCACGAGACCAGGTTAGTTTGTCTACGTTTTCATTCACTATAATTTTTAATAGCCTAGCCTTCTAAATTATAATATTTAACGCATTAATATTTCATTTCAGAATTACGGCAATCGCGCCAGTCACTAGCGGCCGCTTCGGACCGAATGTCGCGGTCAAATTTCAATAACAATCACCTGCCACCACACTCATCAGCCCGCCGACAGCGACCGCGATCGCGTAATCGTAATTTGGAGTCGAATCCACCGCGACCTGGCAGCCGGTATAGTTTAGCCGACTCTACACATACTCTCAATAACTACGACGAGAACAACTGGACCGATCACGATATGGATATTTACATGGCTCGCAATCCTACCACGAGGAGCGGTCTCGTACCGCTCTAAATATCCGTGGTCACCATGGTCTCGTCATTTATCTTGCTCAAGCGTGTTCAGTAGAGTTCAGTCTCAATCTCAGTGGATTGTTCTCGCTCATGCTACGCGCTTTTAAATCTAGACAATCTTGACAGACGCTCTGATGGAAAAGAGCCAAGTCTCAAACGTGTCAAACGTCCTATTCCTAAAACATACTTGAGAAAACTTTCTGTCAAATATAAAAAAATTGATTGAATTTATTAACATAATTTTGATGCAAAAATATTTCTCTAATATTTGACACGTTCGAAACTTACTCAATTTCAATCATGACATCAGTACGATGCGACAGGTATTACTATGTAATGCTTGCGCAACCAATTACAAATGCGAGTGTTAGATTGAGAAGCGGCTTTAGCATGTGTAGCTCTAAGAAACTTTATGTAAGAATATTAATTACCAAATCGTTGAAGCGAATGAACCGAATGTTCTTTCAAACGGTTCAAGCGCACGCACTTCCGTACGTTTATTTTTAATGATATTTCGCACGACGGACTTTACGATTATATTATCTTATGAGTGTAATCAAATTGTCTGTCTTTAAAGAAATGTTATCGTGACCAAGTAAATTACTGACATATTGCGAGAAATTATTGATGCCGCTCCCAATCGTTTAGAATAAGAATCGAAATTTTTCTTTATTAACCCTGCTCTATTTTATAACACGTGTTTTCACGCGTGCACGTGCATCAATGACGAGAACAACTTGTCGTCTAACGTATGACAAATAAAGAGATTAGTTTACTACTCACCCTGGTATCAAGATACTCTTCTCCCAACGGAATCTGATTTCCTGCACAAACTCGTGCCAGAGTTGAGCCAAAGCAGTAGCTCCACCAAGATTGTGTGTACAGTGCGCCGCGACAATCGATAGACGCCACACCAAACTGTCCGTCGTGCAAGTTTTTACGCCCTTCCACTGATCATCTTCTACGGCCGTAATGATATCGTTGTAAGGAAATTTCTACAACGATTTTTAAATTATTATTATTAATTGCATTTACGTACATATTTCAAGAAATTATTTTTCACAAATCACCAATTTTTATTATATTTTATTATAAAATTTAACTTAAATATATACTCCTTTTATAACAAATTAACTTCGCGCGTTATTTATTCCTTCTTCTTTTACGTTAAAAAAAAACTGTTTTACATTTAATCATTTTTTATTAGATTTAATATAATTAATAAAAACTATTTCTCATACCGAGTTTTCATCTGCATCTGGAAAAAGGAAATAAAGTATGGGTAGCAAGATCTCCTCTGAAATTGGGCCTTCGACGCTCTTATTCTTCTTCACGCTCGATTTACCCACAACAGACGAAATTGTGGGTATTCTCGACTCGGTAAGCACATTGAAAGCCGAGCTTAGCATATGCTCGTCATCATGAATGTAAGACGCGCTTTCACCCAATAGTTCCACCATAGTCTTCTGATTATTGCACAGATGTAAAAAGTCTGTCATGTATTCCCCGAGTAAACAAGCTGGTAAAGCTACCATTTTTACTTGCACCGACCATTCAGGAGCGAGTTGAGGCTCAAGATCTGAATATCCTTCGCTATCTACTACCACATTATCTGTCATTTGTGGCCATGTGACAAACAAGTGAAGTTCCCTAAAAGTTTTTTTTTTTTTAATAATGGTAATCATACATAAAACATGTTTTTCCAACTCTCATGCTTTTCATTATACATATACAAGGTGTCTGGTTGGTATATATAATTTATCTAAATCTAAATACCCGACTGGATCAAAAGTTGCTCCAAAGGGAAGTTTACCCAATTCTGCCACGCCTAATGTTTCTCCCTGCATAAAATCAAAATCTGGAGGTTCCTGCGTCCACGTGCTATTAGTCCAGTCTTTTAATAGATAAGAAAACCTGGCAGACACCATTACAGAGTCAAGTTTTACTCCACAGCCCTCCCCAATTTTCTGTTTGAAAAGAGCAAGTAAACCTGCAAATAATACCTATTTATTAATTATTTCTTTTTATAAAGATTTTAACCAACGCCAAATTTTATTTAAAAACAAGATAATTAAAATAAAAATGATACATACCAGTGAGATATCGACAATGTGGTGGAACTTTTTTTAAATGTACCATGTCAAGACTCACAGAAGTTCCTTTCCCAGGACAGCATCCAAGATACATTTTTTGCCATGATTCTTGTACCTGCACCAATGCTGGTATATAACTAAAATGTTTGAAAAAAATGTAACAAAAATTCTAACCTAAAAAATGTAATTAGATTGCACTACAAATTGGTTACTTACCAATTTGCATTGTTAGTTGCAATAGTTAGTGAACTGAGTATAATCTTAATTCGAGTTTCATCTGTTAAATTTGTTTTTCGAGCTGGTATTAATGCAAGGAATTCTCTGATTCCATAATAACGAGCTATTTCCATGCAATTATCATTAAGCTTTGCAAAATCATTAGATATATCCATAGCATCTTTTTGACATTGTATCCACTCCTCTTCACTTTCCTCTTTTGTTGTATCCTCATCCTCATCCTTTTTCTCTAGTTTATAGTGTTTCAACACAAATTCTACATCTAAAATATATATATAATTATTAATAAAATAGTCAAGCATATACAAATACAACATATGGCTCTTTAAGATTCATGATTTTGTATAGCAAGCATTAATATATCAAATATATCTTATCAAGAATATATATATCCCATAAAATTATTACTTAAAGTGTATAGGCTTTTGACGTCTAAATCAAATATTTCAAGATATATTTGACGAGCCAGATACAAACCTGCGAAGTTGAGCTTCTCCGAGGCTTCGTGCCACTGACAGTCGACGAAATCCCTCGGATTGAGAGGACTCGCGACTTTCGTCTGCGGCAACTTCCATTCGTGGATGATCTCCTCGAGCCGCGCGATGAACACTTCCCATTCGGAAACAGTGGTGAAATCATGATGATAAAAGTCCTCGATTTCGACGTGATGCATCGTTGACTCTTAACTCGAGATGGAAATATCTACATTTGACAATCCGCAGACCTTACTTTCTTTCTCATACATAGATGTCCCCCGTTGTTGGAGCACAATTCTTTTCTCTTCTTCTTTATAAAGAATAAATTCCAGTTTTGTGTCAAAATGCCGCAGGATTGACCCTTCAATTTTCTCTTCGTCAAACGGACTTTTGCGAGCATCGCATGACTTGGTTCACTCGGTACGTGCATCGAACGTTTCCTTCTATTAGCACGTTAGCTGATCGCCTTCGCGTTTCACTATATTTCTCATAGATGACTCTCACGTCTGTTCAGTTGTCTTCAGCGAGCGAGTCGGCAGATTCTCGCCATTGATGTCAACATCCGGTTTCCAAAAGATGTGAAGTAAATACTCTGAGCTTAGCTTATACCTCGAGAAAAAGTAGTAACCCTTCGTTTTTTCAGCTGACAGCATAAATTACAAAGCTCATAGCCAACGACAAGCGGACTTGATCGTTGTGAACGATGTGAATAACAGAGAAAGGTTATACTAAAGTGAAAACAATCGAGAATTTTTTTCTTTTTTTTCTCACGCGTGGTAAGTATGTATAAAATAAAATTTATGTCAAATGTAAATGTTCTTTTTTACAAAAAATTTTTTTTATGTCGTTTAAATATAATAAACATGGCCTAAGTATGCATATGTAAGAATCAAACAGGCAGAAAAAAGATGTAAGCATTATACACAAATTTATAATCTATTATTTAACCTTAAATACTTTTATATTAAAAAAAATTATATGTACACCGAAGAGCAGATATGGCATTTTCTGCGGCGACAGCGGCTAGCGTACGTAACCCTAGGCGGCAGAAGCAAGGGATGAGAGAACGGGGGAAAAAATCAGTCATCGGCAATCCGGCCGGCGCGGTATATAATACATGTGGCACACGTGAAACTCGACGAACACGACGCTAAAGTCGCGTTCGCTAGCTACCGTCGCCTCAGCAAATGCCATATCTGCTTTTCAGTGTACCTGTAAAATTATGATAATGCAATGTTAAATACTTGAATTTATTTTACTTAAATTCTGA
This sequence comes from Cardiocondyla obscurior, assembly GCF_019399895.1. Taxonomy (NCBI): domain Eukaryota; kingdom Metazoa; phylum Arthropoda; class Insecta; order Hymenoptera; family Formicidae; genus Cardiocondyla; species Cardiocondyla obscurior. The sequence continues at coordinate 3,325,662 of NC_091887.1, read as the reverse complement.
GTTTCATCAATTTTTTTGCCTACATCGGTTTATAAATAGCCATATAATGCCGAAAATAGATTTGATCTCGATAAAAAAATATTACTAGAAACTTTATTATTAACTCAATCGTCACAACAATTTGTTCATGTTAAAGCACCACATGTACGCGATACATGCACGTAAAAGCCTACGTGTAAGTGATAATGTGATGATAATGACGAGAAGGTTGCGCAGCACTGAACGAACATGCGGCATCATTGGCGTAAAATACTTTGAAACATAATATTTGCTGTTAGAATACATTATCGTAAGTATAAAACGAATAGTGTGAAAAAAAAGAAAAAAAAATAGCGTATATTTTAATAATAGCATCTCATACACAGGATGTTCCAGCAAACTATCTTTTTTTCGGGAGTAGGTAGAGCTTATCGAGTGCTTACATTTTTTATATCTATTATTTTTTAACATGCACACTTTAACTTTAATTTTTTCGAACTTTTCTAGGTTCAGAAATTATAAATGACGTGACAGTGGAAGAAGAGGGTTTTCCCGGAAAAAAAAAACGGAAGTTTTTGGAGAAGTATGTCGCGATTTTATCACGCGTTTCGAATGACCTGCGGTCGCATTGCGCCAATGCTTCAAAGGGTGATGCGTGCTCTTAGCAAGCGAGAGGGTTCAGTCAAATGCGGGAGAGACGTGCTTTTTAGTATACCGTCAACCTCCCGGTATCGAACGCATGTACGTACGCATATTACGTATCGTCCGATAGTGCTTTCTCAAAAAGAATCATGATTCTTTGTACGCGACGGTGCGTGCCGCCGCGAGCTGCGGCTGGCGAAAAAAATACAGTGATACGCGACTTGCCCGCGCGCGCTAAACAAACGCAATCATCAATAGATCTATTCTTTCAAACTGCATCTTTTGCACATAGTAGAATATACACAAAACATCAAATTAAACGTTAAAAAGCAAGGTAAAAAATGCAAGTCATTCGTCATGTCATAAAAAAAGAATGTTATATTAGCACGTTGACTATCTCAAGTAGCTGTGTTTTACCTTTAAAGTCCAAGCATATATTAATATTATTGCAATAAAATATATAATTATTCTTGTTTTTCAAATAATTTTGTGAGTGGCAATCAACATGTTAATATTTTCCGAAATTTTTTACTTTTATTGAAACGTTTTAATGCATTTTTTTGTTGATATTTTATTTTGAGTTTGTGGACAATCCTTTTTGTAGAAATATATGTTATCGATTATCACTCGGTTATCGCTTGTTGACCGTTTTGCGTGAAATGTTAAACGACGTCTTCATTCACATTCTATGTTACAAGATACATTATCGTTTCAGCAGGTGTGCGAGCTATGTGGTTCCATTTTTCAACGAATTCATGATGCAATATGGATCGGAATACTCGTAAGGCTTAGGACTTGAGGTTGAGACAGTGGTGCAGGAACAGTGGACATTTGCTGATGAAATCGCCAAAAAATTACATACGTTCTACAATATCCTGAGCGCTCAAAGTTAATGTGGAGAAACTGCAGCACAGGATTTTCTTTGTCAATGGTGTGTACATACGTGATTAGTGTATGTGTGTTTTTTATAAACTGAAATTTTCTGACCGTGTTTATATTTTAAAGCAGTAGCAAAAACCATGGTGTCTACATGGCAAAACGTTACATTTACGGGAAGCGCTGAGTTTCTGGGCGATTATCAGTTTCGAAGTTGCTTCGAGGATTATTTGTCGTCTTCAGCAAGAAAGGAAATGTCCGTGTAACAAAAATTTGCGAGTTGATTTTTGTTTTCGTCTGCCTATATGAGCAAGGAGGAAAGGATATCGTTTTGGATTTTGGAGCACTTATTCCGGCAAAGTTTCAGAGTGTACAGTGCCCGCGCCAATGGTCGTGCATACGGTTCGCGCGCAGCGACCGCTGCTACCGTCGCGTCAGTTCGATCGCCGGCGAATCACACTGTCAAAGGGTAGGAGACGGTGGCGGTGAGCCCGTACCGTTAGCAGCGAGTGTGAACCAGCGAGCGGCAGTCCGGCAAACGCGGTCTGGCATATAAGTTGCGCACGTGGATTTGTCGCGCGAGACGTTCTTTGCCACGTGGTGATAAGCGAACTACTCGCGTGTTTACGCGCTTTCTCTCTCTCTGTTCTCTAGTCTTTTTTCGCCTTCGCTTATCATCTTTTTCAATTTCCGCTTTCTCTCCGCTTTATCCACGTGCGCTCGCGGTAATGCCCACGAGGCAGACCGTGACAATTGTAGCCCGTGTGCTCCAAATTATCGCGTGGAAACGCGCGTGACGTTCGTACGCGCGCGCTCGCGCGCATCTACTCCAGCTTCGCAAAATAATTTCAAGTCTACGTTAATACGTGGAAGATGCCGGATAAGGTAGCGCCGGCGGAAAAGCCGGTTCAGCTGCCGAATGCGGCCCCGGCAGCCAACAACGAAGTCAAGCTGAAAAAAGAGCTGGGTCTGTTGGACGGCGTGGCGATCATCGTTGGCATTATCGTTGGCGCCGGTATTTTCGTGTCGCCCAAAGGCGTGCTCAGGAACAGCGGCAGCGTCGGTCAGGCTCTCATCGTCTGGGTCTTCTCTGGGATCTTGTCGCTCATCGGTGCCCTATGTTACGCCGAGCTGGGTAAGTGACGAAACCTTTCAAAGCAGTTGCTCTTCTCTACTCAATTCAAATCGACCCGCTTGATAAAAGGGGAAGGTGGAACAAGGACCGGTTTGATGTGCCCTAGTATATGATGTAAGACTGATTCTAAGAACGATATTTTTCCGCAATAAAATGTCGAATATTAATAGTCTAGAAGAGAAAGTTATTCTATTTTCAACATTTAATATTATTGCAAAAAAAAATATATGTACATTTGATATAACAATTTACAAAATGCACATTACTTGCTACAATAAAACAATGACAGAAATTAAAAAAAAAAAAATAATGTCGCTAATATTTTTTTAATGTAAATGGAAAATTATTAGTGTAAATTTAAAACCATTAATATTTATATAAATGCAAATCCATATTTGAAAAATTTTTATGGTTTGAAAAAAAATTAATTATTTCACTGTGTCAAGAATTTACATAATGTTATATACTTTTTTTTTTCCAAGTACATTATTCAGATAAAATGAGGAAGTGTATTTTAAATGCGGGACAAAGCATAATAATCTTCAAATCAGTTTTTGAAAAAAAAAAAAAAAAAATATATATATATATATAACAGAAATTAAGTATTGGTACAAGCAACTTACCTGGAAACAATAATGTTTGATAAAAATTGTCTACATAATTAATCAATTAAAAATGTTTTACTTGTACATTTATTAAGTAAAATTTTTTATATTTTGCCACGTATTTAAAGTGCGAAATATCTTTTTTTTTAAGAAATAAATGCTTATTTTTTTTACTCACCTTGTATTGTGTTTGATATATGATAGCATCCCTAGTTAACGACAGTACTATTACGACAACGATACTGTTTGAAGACGCACGTGTCATCACTATGCCACGGTCGTATGTTGATACATACTCGTACGATATCCATTACCTAAGATTTACCGACTTAATTAATACGCTACCAACTATGAGAAAACTCGTTGTTGCTTGTAACAAATTTTTTTTATCATATATTCCAGTTATAAGAAAATTTATATATTTTTTATTTTTAGTAGAATAGTTAATTTAAATTAATAATTTACTTAAAAGTAAATAAGATTTCTTTGTATTTACGCAGGTACAATGATCCCCAAGTCCGGTGGCGATTACGCGTACATCAGCGATGCCTTCGGACCTTTACCAGCGTTTCTTTACCTCTGGGTGGCTTTGTTCGTTCTGGTACCAACGGGAAACGCGATCACAGCACTCACGTTCGCTCAGTATATATTACAACCTGCATGGCCCGGATGTGAGCCGCCGTATGCAGCGGTACGACTACTAGCAGCTGTAATCACGTGTAAGATGAATAAACATTTTTTTATTTTATTTTATTTTATTTTATTTATGTCTAACGTAAAAGCGATAAGGTGGCTGCGGATGAGCGAGCGCGACAGGCAACGGCGTTATTTGTAGCCATTATTCCTAAGAGGTCCATAACGTGAAACGAAATGTATAGCATATTTCTTTGTAGAAATTGTAAACGACTTGCGCCAATACTTATGTTGCTTTTGCAGGTTTGCTAACAGTCATCAATTGCTACAATGTCAAATGGGCAACCAGAGTGCAGGACATTTTCACAGGCACCAAAATCTTCGCTCTTATAATTATCATGGTGGCCGGTTTCTGGTGGCTCTGTACTGGCCATACAGAAAATTTTGAATCTCCGATGGCTGGCACGAACACTCAGCCCGGTTACATCGCTCTGGCGATTTATTCCGGATTATTCTCCTACTCGGGTTGGAATTACCTCAACTTTGTAACGGAGGAACTCAAAGATCCCTACAAGTAATGGCTCTGTAAATATATTAGGATAAAACTCTCGGCAGCTTTATTGCAATAGAATAAAAATACCTTGTATTACTAATTTGTATAAAATTAATATTTGATTCGGTTTTTAAACTTATGTTAAATTTTATATTTTGTTTAGAAATTAATTTTACACTCGATTGAAACGTATACTTTCATCTCCACGAAGATAACGTAACGGAGACTTGGAAGCGTGGAAACTTTTACGATTGTTGTTTCTATCACTTTTACAGGAATCTTCCGAAGGCGATTTGTATATCATTGCCGCTGGTTACAGTGATTTATGTTTTCGCGAACATCGCTTACTTTGTTGTCCTCACACAAGACGAAATACTCGCATCGAATGCTGTCGCTGTTGTAAGTATTTAATAATCACTTCAAACATGTAGAGTATTGATTTATGATTAGTTCACCGCCAAGTGATTGTACTTATACAGATTATTTTATCGTCAACAAAGCAATAAACAATTAAAAGAATTTTTCATCGAAACAAGAAACGTTAAGCAATAATCAATTAATTATACGATATTATGAATAAAATTAATTTAGCACAAATTAATTTCATATAGAAAAAAAAAATGCGCGATCCTGCAATTCCTTTCTACTATGATCAAGATACTGTTCCACTTTCGCTAGTTTAGCATTAAATCGGAATTTCCTTTCTAGACCTTCGGCGATAAACTGTTGGGTGTTATGTCCTGGATCATGCCGTTCTTCGTGGCATGCTCGACTTTCGGAGCATTAAACGGTGCAATTTTTGCATCAGCCAGATTATTCTTTGTCGGCGCTCGAAACGGACATCTTCCCACTGCCATTGCCCTTATTAATGTCCGCAACTTGACGCCGATGCCATCCCTCATTTTCCTTGTAAGTATTACCCTTGTAAAACGTTAAAAAAAGACGACTATAACAAAATTTCTTTTTTTTTTTTTTTTTTGTAAACAAAACTCGAATAAGCAAAACTAAATAATGCAAACTTGTTCAATTTTGCAACGACTGATTGCAAGTCGTTTACCTCGAAAATCACACAACGTCTTAATAGAACGTATTTATTTTGTGCGTATCGTTTTGATTACCCCTCAATAATTTTTAAATTTTTCATTACTACGTTATCGCGTCGTGGAAATCAAATATGTTTGTGGAGTAGCATTCGTCTGGCGATAACGGAAACGGGATGTGACAATGAATCACGTTGATAAACATAAACGTTTTACATAGATATTAATTGACATGTTAAGATTAAAATACAATATTATATTTATCATGAAACTCAAGGGTTCAAATTTTAATTGGTATGTTATTTGTATATTTCTGTGCAATGATACTAAAATTTTGCAGCTTAAATATCTTACCTGAAAGAAGATAGGTACTATACATATAATACAAATGTTTGAAGAAAGTGATCGGTACATTATACACTTTACTGTACTCAATACGAAATAATCTGTGCTTAGCGCGCGATAATTCCGCCCATCCAATTGCTGGGAATAGAATTAATTGAAGTGTATAAATTGGGCCCCGCGAAATTACATTAAAGCCGGCGTCTTGATGAAATAAACGAAGCGACACAGGCAGCGGCACGTTATTGTGCAGCTCGACATCTTGATTTGCGATTTGTTAATTAAACATGATAAATTGATGCTTTCATGTTGCTCTCTGGCCCCGTGTCTCTTTGACGAACGGTAACGGAAGTCTGGTCGTAATCTCCATTCCTTTCTGCGATAGGATTAAAAGGATTGACCGTGCTCAAAGTCATGCTGTCACAATAACCCTGTTTAATTTTTGATAGAGATACAATTAATTATATGGTACTTAACAGAGATTATAATAAATTCCAAAATATTCAAATTTTTTTTTTTTGTGTTTTAGATATAAGAGATTTAGATAATCTATAGATCTTCGTTTAGATTTCTTATTAAAAAAAATAAAACTATTTTACTTAGATCGAATTTAAAAAGAGAGAGAGAGAGAGAGAGAGAATTAATTTTACTTTTTCCATTAAATAAAATATTAATTTTAAATTTTATTGCACAATTATTTAGAACTGAACATTAATACGCTTTAATTGTCGTTGATAATAAATTCTAAAAGTGCCGATACGCATGCGGAGCAATTTTTCTATTCTTCTAGTCGAACTCCAATTCCGAGCGTTAAACTATAATTTCCGTTTCTAGTGCATTATCACCCTGGTGCTCCTCATCATAGAGGATGTCTACGTACTAATAAATTATGTCAGCTTCGTTGAGGCTCTATTTACCACACTCTCCGTATCTGGTCTGTTGTGGCTACGTTATAAAAAGCCCGATCTCCATCGTCCTATAAAGGTAGGCAACATTTGGCAATTTAATTTTTTAAATTATGCATTTTTCATTTTTTCATCATAAATTAAATTACGTTTTGGATATTTTATTTTTCAGGTTTCTATAATTTTACCAATAATCTTTTTCGTAATCTGTGCATTCCTGGTCACCTTTCCGTGTTACGTCTCACCATGGGAAGTAGGTGTGGGCATAATCATAATCTTGTCTGGTATTCCCGTATATTGTATCTTTATCGATTGGAAATCAAAGCCCGCTTGGCTCGTCAATGGATCCCGTAAGTTATACTCAAAGCTTGTTAAAACAATTGGCTGCACGTAATCATTCTCGTTTACGTAACACCCCAGATAGCACAAGGATATTTTTTGGATATCCTAAGGACATCCTGTTATTCGCGCAGAATATCCTGAGGATATCCTACATCGTATAAATCTCTTAGGATATCCTGGACATTTTCAGGATAATCCTGAGGACGTTTTGTGCTATCTGGGACATTGCGATTATAATATATTTCATATATTATTATATGTGCTGTTATTATACCTTTTTTTTAACAGATAATTTCAACATGGCGTGTGCAAAGCTATTTATGTGTGTGCAAGAAGACAAGACGGAATGAGAGCGCGAGATTCGTAGTCTGATTATTGCGAAAAATTCCAAACTGTGACATCCGAATTTAAAAGTGCATTTCGCACGCATCGTACTTTGTTTTAAATAAGATATAGAAATAGAATATAGATGGAAACACATAAAGCATCGACCATTACCGTCTATTAACAGTTTGCACAATTGCATAAGTATTAACGATAATGCGCGAGCAAGTGATATGTACTATCGTCAATAGATTCACAATTTTTATATTGTATACATATATATATATATATATATGCGAAAGTAATTTTTATATATACATATATTCGTGATTATTTATTGTTTAATAAGTGCCTGTACGCAGTATAATATATTTTATTAGTATGTAAATTATATTTGAGTGCCAATTATCGTAATCGCTCGAGGGATTCGAGATGTATGTTACAAAAATATATTTAGGATAAATATTTTTTAATTAATGTAATTTGTACAAGCGTACACGCACATGCCACAATTTTACTGGTCATGCTAAACTATACAAGCATGATATAAAAGAATAAAATGATATTTATGAAGGCATAATATAGAAATCGAAACGATTATTAAATAGCAATAGAATTGATAAAACTTAATATCAATTTCTTCTCAAATAAAAAAAAAGTTCTATAAAGAAGTAAATTTTTGTCTGTAAAATTGATCATTAATACGTTCATCATTCGTTCTTCTTAAAAATTAAATATCGCTGCATGAAAAGATATTTCAAGGCATTTTAAATCAGGCGGAATATTTATACAATATATTTAGAGAACCTATGACTGATTACGTGCCTTATACATAAGCATATATTTTTTCGTATATTAATAATTTATTTAAATTTAATCTATATACAATTCTTTTAAATATCGATAAAGAAAAAAAGAACTGCTGCCCTAATGGAAAAATTAAATGTATAATGATGATTTTTACTATTCTTTCATATGTAAACGAAGATTTGTTTAATCTTTATTGTACAAGTTTGGAATAAGCTTTTGCTCAATCGTTTTGCCTTTGAAGCATCGCGTTACGAGTTTCATGATACGCTCATAATGCTTGTACGTAAGACAATTTAGTGTAACAAATTCCACTCTCCTTTGCATCACAGTGTATCGCAGATGCGCTGAAATAAGACTAATAATAATTTTTCATATCTTTGTAAATATTTTATTTGTATCCGTCTCCTAAGCTTTTTGAAAATTATGTACAGATATTTATTTGTCGACGTTATATTAAAGTTAATTATTTATGTTATCCTTTATTATTGTAACGTAATATATTCCATGTTATTGTAACGATTCCACGTTTATTTTAATAACTAATTTGGCGTAATAATACAGATCTAAGTAATAAAAAAAACTTTGAGATCTTTAAGAAATATTTTTTTCAATGTATGTAATACGTTAGAAGTACTGATGTGTAAGAAGCATTTGATCGCCGAGACGTCCTTCCGTTGCTTCGTGACCCCCCTTCCCAGACTTCGACGACTCTTTTTGGCATTTTTCAAGGCCATTAACACTCATTTAACACCACACAGATTTGTTTTATCCCCGACCTCGCGGTTTCCTCCCCTTATTGAATTTGTGTGAGTGACTTTATGTTTCCCGCGCCTCCACATAGATTCCTTTTGGTTGTCTTCTGCGCCGCTTGCGGCGCTCTTGTTTTATGCACTTTAATTACATTGTTTTAATTTAAGAGTGACTCTGATATAGTGGCGTCGTTTTTCGACGTAGAAATACTATACGTATTTGTTGTATGGGAAATGCTGTCGGTGGAGTTTTTATTTTTGAGGCCCAAACGTTGAATACGGTTAAATGTTCAAGCGTCTTGCGAAATAACTCTGGACACACGCCAAAGTGCACAACTTAATTCGACTCTAGTTGATTCGACTTTGACCCGACGTAGTGCACTAAACGACCCGTTAGCATGAAAAGAATACAAAAAGAATAAAAAAAAGAACGGCCAGATACTTACCACTCGGTTGGCAGGTCTCTGCTTCGACTGGCCTCGGGCAGTCGGGCTCCCAAGTGGCTCGACGACAAAGCGGCACTGCGGCAAGTGGGACTCGCGTACGCCGAACAAGACGCACCGCGCAAAGCGTACGGTCCTGGTTTTCTGGAAATTGTCAGCGGTCCGGGGCCATTAAACGCGTTATATGTGTCTTGCAATTTGATCCCGCGGCGCTCGGTGCGGCGGCTGCGGTGCCCCGATCGGAGAGTAATTTACGCGAATTCCTGGGTACCCGGGTTCTTCGTGCGGCCGGACTTCCTGGTTCTTTTTCGCCTGATGCCACGACGCTACGCTGTCGCTACCGCTCCCGTTGCCGTCGCGCAGCATTTGACACCCAACACCCGACACTCGGCCGTCGAGCCGTACGTCGACGGCCGTCAAAAAGACCGTACGCGGCATTGTCTCGTCGATTTTTTCGGTGAGTAAATACGGGACCGAATACCGAGTCGCCCCGTTGTCACTGACAGCGGGCACTCTGACTTAATCGTGATCCCGAATCCGAATGTTAAAACGCTGACAGCGATTTGTACTGTGCTTGTCACACTTAGAATCTGCATATCCGTATTTCTCATTTGACTAGATAGAAATCTTGTTTCTGGCAATAAATGTAATTTGTTTTACGTATGATTTACACTTATTAAATAAGATTTATAAATCTTAAGATAGTTTTTACTTTCTTGATGTACATACAATATGTTGTGATATTCTTTGAAACTTGAAGATTGTGATGTAATAAATGGATGAAGAATGCTCTTACCATTTAGTTGAGAGATTAGATGTAATGCTAAAGAGATGTACTGTATTTTTACAGAATAAATAAATGCAAGTTTCTGAGTAATGCAGGGCATGATGCCAGTTAAAACAAAATCATGTGTGTCCGAAAATATGGGGGTCACAGGTGGTGGACTGGTAGATGCTCGTGCTAAACAAGTTTTAAGAGAAGCTGTGGATGCAGTTGTCAATAGTTTTGCAAAACACAGTCAAGGTTATGGCAGAGGTATATATATGTGTATATATATATATATATATATATATATATTTATATTTATATTTATATTACATTTTTAATGTAATTTAATAAACTTTTTAATTTTATATATACATTTTTATATATACAGTAAATGTTGTGGAGGCACTGCAAGAATTTTGGCAGATGAAACAAGCGAGAGGAACAGAATTGAGAAATGGAGCATTAGTTATTTATGAATCTGTTCCTGGTGCTAATCCACCTTATGTTTGTTATGTCACACTTCCTGGAGGATCTTGTTTTGGAAGTTTCCAAAATTGTCCTACTAAAGCAGAAGCACGTAGATCGGCTGCAAAAATTGCACTAATGAACTCTGTGTTTAATGAACATCCATCACGAAAAATTACTGATGATTTTATTGAAAAAGCTGTTGCAGAGGCAAGGGCTAGTTTTGCTAAACCCTCAGCAACATCTAATGGAGTCAGTAGTCAAGTTGTGCAAGTAAATAACATAAGAATTATTTTTTACATTAAATTGTAATAAAGATACTTATACACATGCTTTCAGGGAAATGGTGATGAGAAAGAAGATCCAAACACAGGTATAGGTGCATTTCGTTTTATGTTAGAGTGCAACAGGGGCAGAACAATGTTGGAATTTCAAGAATTAATGACAGTTTTTCAATTACTTCATTGGAATGGCTCTTTAAAAGCTATGAGGGAAAGGCAGTGCAGCAGGCAGGAAGTAGTCGCGCATTACAGTCATCGGGCATTAGACGACGATATGCGTAGCCAAATGGCATTAGACTGGGTTGCTAGAGAACACGAAAGTGGCGGTGGAATCGTTGCCATGGAATTGGCTTTAGCCGAGCGTGAACTCGAAACTGCTCGATTAGCAGGACGAGAACTTAGATTTCCAAAAGAGAAGAAAGATATACTAATGCTTGCACATGCACAGGTTTGTCCACAGTGAATTTTGATATTGCTGAGATAAATGATGCATAAAAGACTGGTTTTCTTATGAAAGATAAGATTTTTAAAAAAGCAGTTTTTCTTAGATTGTTTTATAAAGATCGTTTTACTTAAATCTTTTTAGAGCCTAACTTTAAGGCACAAAAACTACTCCGTCCTTTTTATATAAAGCTCTATAAAGCGTATTTCTTTATAGAGGTTTCTTTTTATAAAGCATTCCTGGTGATAATAGATCTTAAATGGGATATTTCGATATATAGAAGTATGTTAGGTATATTAAGTATATATAAATGTCATTACTAAGAGTTATAAAAGTATACTACACACAATATATAAGATATACATTTTTATATTTTACGAATTCCCTTATGTGTGTAAATATTTCATAACACAAAGCTTCGTCTTCCACTATCTGTATTTTGAAGTAAGACTTTTGCTTAATATATATATCATTGGAATATAACGAGACACAATTCAACAAATTATGACCAATATATTATAATTTTATAAAATATTTGAAACTGACAAAAAAAAAATTACATTTGTGCACAATTCTCAATTCTAATTTTACTGTTTTTCAATGCAGCTTTCGTCCGTGATTCTCAATAATAATACACAATTTTAAGAGAAAATTTTAAGATAATTATATAAACAGGGTAGGCATATATAAAAACAATATAATTTATGTTCTATAACAATGCTGACTCTGTAAATTTTAAACGATATTACAAGTTGTAAAAGACAAATCTAGAACACATAACAACAGGTTCTTTAAATAAAAAAGTTTTTTTTTTACTTAAAGTGTTACAAATTAAACACTTGGTTTTATTATATCGCGCTTGCCTAAAAATATACTCTGAAGGAAAAAATAATTATGTATCACCTTAATACTCATTCATATGCTGTTATAAATCAGTACATTTTATATATGCCAATTTGAAAGTGAACATATCACTTTCAGTTGAATACAATTTAGGATATAGTTTATAATTGTTTTATTAATAGTTTATTATTAAATAACACATTTTTTAATGCGTTAATCTTTCTTTTTTATTATAACAACAATAAAATGGAACCTCTACACCTGTCCTATTTAATAGTATTAAGACTTTGTCGTTATATCATCCATTTTTTTTATTGCTGTTTCTGCAGTTTCTTCTTGCATAGGATGTGCCAATATTTTATCTATAATACCAAATTCTTTGGCTTGTGTCGGGCTCATAAAATTATCTCTTTCCATACTCTTTGCTGCAACATAATTTTTACAAGATAAATAATTTTATGTGGGATAAACCTTAAAACAGACTTTGCAGTAGACATTACCTATTTCTTCTAACTCTTGCCCAGTATGCTTAACATACAACTCGTTGATCTGTTGTTTTAATTTAAGGATTTCCGTAGCTTGTATCTGGATATCTGTAGCTTGTCCTTGTACTCCTCCTGACGGTTGATGTATCATGATTCTGGCATTTGGTAATGAATGACGCATACCTTTGGTCCCAGCTGCTAAAAGTAGACTTGCCATAGAACATGCCTGACCCACACACCAGGTAGAGATAGGAGGTAGAACATATTGCATAGTATCATATATCCCAAGTCCTGCTGTTACACTTCCACCAGGTGAATTAATATACAAATGAATTGGATTTTTGCTGCTTTCTGATTGAAGAAAAAGAAGTTGAGCAATCACTGCTGAGGCGACAACATCGGTAACCTGTTAGAAAGAAAGACATAAATGATTGTATTGCCTTCAAATTATAAATAAATATTTAAAAAAAAAAAGTAATATATATATATCGTACAGGACCCATGAGACAAATAATTCTCTCCTTTAAAAGACGCGAATAAATGTCATATGCTCGTTCTCCACGTCCACTTTGTTCTACTACAATAGGAACAAAATTTAAATATCTGTTGCATATTTTGTATCTATGAGCCTATCAAAAACAAAAAAGTTAATTTAATTTTTACTTATTATTTATACTTTTATTAGCAAAGTTTTTATACAAACATAATACTCACAGTAATTTGCAGCAAATTATTTATTCTTGGTAGCATTTTTACAGATTGATAGTATATTAATTATTTAAAAAGAAATATAGGAAATATTCATTTCAGTGTGTTCTATCTAGATTTTGATACAAATATGCTCAATCGATGTATTTTTGTATGAAAATACAGATTCGATAAACAAAAATTATCGTTTGTGACTATAAAAGTAAATAATTAAACTTTGTAACTTGTCGTGCTTATGGTTAGAAAATCTGTCATACCGACACGAAAACTGTGTTTCTATTCCTTTAGATCTGAAAATATACGCCAATCAGGGATCAACGCAATTTAAGCCGTGAGGAATACACGATATCCAATGAAAATTCTGTTTCTACAGGAAAGCAAAGTTTTTATTGGATATCGTGTGTCGCATGGAGTCTGAAATAGTGGAACAGAACTAAGAAAACCGAATTATTTTCTAATTTCTTACAATAACATAATTTACAGAATCGAAAATATTACTAATCAATCAGAATTATAAAAAACAATTAACTTTTATATCTTATAATTTAATTTTTGAGTTAGAGAAAAAAAAATTTGGGACTGCCTCAGCTCACTATTAACGGATCAGTTATTACTTGTTGTCATAGCGACGCCTCTGTCAACATTAACAAATGACAATCATTATAAAGTAACTACTATCAGAAGTAGGTTTTTAAGTGCAAGCAAAGGTGTTTTACGTTTTACGTATTTTATAAAAACGTACGTATTAAAAGAAAATATGTTTCTTATTATTTTAATAAATTTTATTACGTGTTTTACGCATACACTTAGTGTGAGACATTACCGTGTCTCTTGTTAGTGCGTTAATAATTTATCTAATATCTCATATTATTTTATATAATAGTGTGTATCTTTTAAGATTTGTTCTTTAGCTTATAATTGAGTTTAAAGAATTAATATTTTAAGATTTTTTTTCTTTATATTAAACTACAGATAAGTATTAAATTCTTTATCAAGACTATTGTGAAGAAAAGTGCATTTTAAACCACTACTATATTTTGTAAATCACAACATGATCTTGTGGAATGGCTGAGTTGCATATAATTGGACAAATCTCATCTGCAAAAAATTTTAAACAGTCACACCTACTCTGCAAATGGAACTTTTATGCTGGTAAGTATAAATAAAAGAAAATTAAACTATTTACAAATGAAATAGATTTGTCATTTAATAATAAATTGTTGATATTAATATAGGTAATGGTTGGAAAATTATATCAGGAGATAAAGAAGGACAAACACAAGAAAGTTGTGATCTTTATACTAACAATCCAATTTGGGATCATCCTGTAGATTTACACTATACAACTCAAACGTTACAAAGTCCTCCGAAATTATTATTACAAATATTTTGTAGAGATAATTATGGAAGGCTAATATTTCTTTCATATGGAGTGTATAATATTCCATTAACACCAGGATTTTCCAGTTTAAATTGTCATACATGGAAACCTATTGGTATATTTACAATTTAAATATATAAAACTTTAATAATTATATATTAAAGTTTATTATTACTTTTTTAATTAAATTTTTACATAGGTGGTTGGAAAGACAGATTACATGATAAATTCTTAGGAAAAAGTTTACAACTAAAGTCACCTAATGTTTTAATCAACACATTAGACAGGTTTGAAGTATTAACACAAAGTATGGGAACAGTGATTATTCACTTACACATCTTAGCAAAGAATTTCGATAAATTTGGATGTCAGCTGTAAACAAACAAGTGTGGCAATAAAAAAGTTATATATGCAATCTATTTTTGATTAGAAAGTTAACAGAGTTTAATTTGGAATAAATATTTATATATACATAAACCATAATTTTGATAACTAAAATGTTGTTTTCTTTATTGCTATTTCTGCTATATATTGATAAGGCAAAAAATACCAAAATTGAAGATATATCAATTTGTAACGATACAAATTGCAATGAATTAACAGACTCAAATATATATGTTCAAAGTTCTAAGGTTGATGACCCATCTTTAGAAGATTTATTTAATGAAACAAAAGAAGATAACACTTTTACTACTGTTATTCCTGAAAAAATATCTTCAAAAATAAATGACAATATAACGGAACAGTCAAAAATACAATCAAATTTAACAACAATATCTCCTCTACTTTCAACAACAATGTCTCCAGAAACTATGCATTTGAGTGATAAAACTCTTGTACTAAAAAAAAAAGAAATATGCGAATGTGATTTAACAGTACGTACAAATATACTTATTCTTGATTACATAATTATTATATCTCGTAAATATATATTTCTATTTCTATTTCTATTTTTTTTTTTTTTTACAGAACTTTTCTTGTGACATCAATTGCTGCTGTGACTTAGACTGCGATCACTTTCACTTGTCTGCCTTTTCATATTGTCAAGATTATCATATAGAGCTTTACAATAGTCGATATTGTTATAACCGAAATTTCATACAACGAAATAACACACCCTTCATTTTTGAAAAACTTGCAAATAATTTGTTTTGCATTTTATACGACAATTTTCCATCTACGTATAGTACTGATAATGATCTGGTGAGTACGTAATGCGTAATAAAACAATACAATTTTATTAATAAATACAAAGTCAGTTACTTAATTAATTTTATAAGTATATATTTTTGGATAATTTCTATTTTAAAAATTAATTGTTAAAGAAGTTGACGATTAAATTACTACTGTTTTTTTTTCTAGATATTATTTAATAAAGATCTATGGAAAATGATACAAATAAAAAATTACAAATGGAAAATGGAATATAACACAATATTGCCCGAATATAATTTGTCAAGGTATTATCAACATGGAGATGTATTATGGAAATTACATGACAAATCTATTGGCACAATAGGTAAAATTAGTGTAAACCAAAATTAATAAAAAGTAAACACTTAATTTTTTTTTATTAAGATTCCATTGTTAAAAGACTTTAATTTAATAACAAATTTTTACTAATATGTAATAATTATCATTAATATATTTAATAATATGTTGTCTCAGAGTTTCTACAATCTGGATTTACTGGAATATGTACATTTAAGAAGATTTTAAAATATTTACAAAATTGGAAAGGTACATGTATACAAAATGAACTAACAAACATTAATCCATATTTATTTACTGTGACTTACAGTGATTTCACCGTTATTAAATCTCCGTCATTCAACGACACATTTATTATGAAACAGGTAAATTAAATTAATAAATTTGTATAAAAATGTAATAAATACATTATACAGAGTGCAGAAAAAATAATTAAAATATTTCGAAGAGAATAAGATTTAGAGCAAAATATTACATACGAAAGTTTTTGAATATCCAGGAGCTTGTTATTTCTCTTAATACTAAAAACCTTTTTTAGGCGTGTCACAGCAGTATTTGTTTGCCTGTAAGAACCCATTACTGCTTGAAGTCATTTTCGGAATGTAATGAAACCAGCGTATTAGGATTCTGCACGAATTCTACTTGTATTAATATTGTAAAGGGTCTGAAATATGTAATTAGTCACAATGGTTCCGCTGGTATTAATACTGTTGACGCATATTTCAATATAGGAAATGTTTCTAATGCATTTTATCAACACTTTGAAATAGAATACAAATGGATAAATTCAAATAATACAAAAGTCTTTAGGCGTAGTGGAAATCCTGGTTACGTAATGGGTAAACCGATTATTATTGGGGTTTCTTATGCCAATAAAAGTGATATATTTTTTAACAGAACTGATGGATTTCTTACGTTGCCTTTGGCTAATAAAAATGGAGAATGTGACCGAATTAATAGACATATCGTCCTATTTGGTGAAGATATTAAATTAACATGTTCTGTCAAATTATTTGTTAAAAATTTCACTGCGATCTCTTGCGCGGAACTACAAAATTTGACTATGCAGTTTTTAATGAATAATGCTTTTTTAAATATAAGTCAATACTATAACACTTATGTTTCAAAACTGGGTAATTTTTCCAGCACAAATGTTAATGATTGGTTGCATATTGTGTTCGATAGGATACCACGAAATATTGTGACTGCGCACACAATTGGGAAACGAATCTTATGCTCAGGATTAGTTACATCTATGCATTTAAATATCCTTTATTCCACATTGACGAATCCTAAAACTTTTACGAATTATAAAATATTGGGCGTAGGAATTGCATTCAGTAAGGAAGAGGATATTAGTTGGTTGAAATGCTCGTTAAAAAATTGTACAGATATTCTAGATGTTAATCTTATTTCCTATCTTAATTTTCATGATGTTTCAAAACCGTCTAAATATAATTTTGTCGGTGGGTCTAATTTAGATATCACACTGCCTTATGATTTTTTTTATCCTTTTTTAAACGATTCAAGAATATTAGAAATACCAAATATACTGATTTTTTTTGTATCGTGTTTATTATTTGTATTATTTTAATTATATATATATGTATCATATAAATACAAATACTTTCCTTGTTCCAAAATTTGTTTACGTACGTATATACGAAATTAATGAATTAATATATCTAAGGCAGTAGCTTCAAAGTCAAGGCTATTCTTATCGAAATGTAAGAATTTGATTTGATCTAATACGGCTTTTTTTGTGATAGAAGATTAATTATAAACAAAGAAAAGAGTACAATATACTTTGTAAAAATTATATTATCGCCATTTATTCGTGTGTGCATGTTTCTACACGTATGGGTACACATTAATGAGAAATGATGTATTACTAACCAGATATATCCTGTGTGATGGTCTTTTCCTTCCCTCGATATATTAGTTTATCGGTGTAAAACATATTGAAATCAAGTCTAATTCAAACAAAAATCATATACAACTATTAGAATTAATGAATAATATAATATTAGTTTTAAAAAATAATACAAAGAAAATTCTTACCGACACAACACGTTAAGTAATTTTTCGTAATTATTATCACAACCCAAATCGCAAATTCGGTCTAGAAGTCGTGTCAATACTTTAGTAAATTTTTCATCCAATGATACGATTGTTTCTTCAAAACTTCCTGTCCCTTCTTTTGTTGTAGAATTATTCTCATTCTATAAAAAAGTATTCAATTAATGTAAAACATGTATTGTATATATTACGTAAATAGAATTAAAAAATAATTTTTGAAAATAACAGATACGTGTGATACATAATACATTTTTTTTTAAATGATGTAATACTGTATCGATAAGCTATTATAAATTATTTAATTTTTTACGATTAACTATCAAAATAAAATATTTTTTAATTTTATAATTAAATATTCTTTTATACACTTGCATCATAAGAAAACGATAATGCACATTATTTTATATGAAACAAACACTGCTTTATATTTCTAATTTGTATACTTACTTCTTCTTCGTCTATATTTTTAAGAAATACATAGATATTAATTATTATATTAACTATTTCACGTTAAAAAATTTAAGACATGGTACAATTACATAACATTCCAATACAATTACGTATAGAGATGCAGTAAATCTTTTTATATGTTAAAATTTGAATAAATGTTAAAATCTATGCTCGTTAAATTTTACAATTTATGATCGTATATTCACATAAATTGTATAACATGCAAATTAGAAATAATAAATAGTCACATGTTCTTAATAATTTAATAATAATAATAATGAAGATGTTTTATCTGCAAAGAAATGCTTCATGATTCTAGAGCTACAAAGATGCATTCGAACGAGCTTAAAGCTTTAAAGATATACCTCATATTCATAGACATCTTCCTGACAGGTACCAATCATGGATGTCAATTCAGCATCAATGTAGTAGCGGCTCATACGCTTAACATTAGCAGAATATTAAAACTTAATACATCAAACTTTTGAAACTCTGGTTTAGTTTCCTTCTTTTCCCGTTATATTTATTCTTATCATTTATTTATTAAATATCACTTATTAACTATAATGTGCTTTTTTAAAAAAAAGTTTAAATAACGTATGATTTAAGAAAAATATGTAAACAAATTTTTATTTGAAAACATAAATTGTTAATGTAAATAAATTATAAAAAGAAAAGAACATGAGACTTAAAATATTCATTAATATGTTAAAAATATATGAGTAAAGCGATGTAAGTAATCCAATTGAAACAATGATCACGTTATTAGAGGAAAAAGTTGTTAGATGTAATTTTGCACATGCATGCGAATTAAATAATTATTAGCAATAGCAATGGTTTACCTGCATAAAATTGCAGAATTCTATACATATGGCACATATGCCAGTAATGCAGCCAAGAAGATCAGGATCCGTTAACATACATTCTTTCAGATAACTGTCTTGCAAATCTTGATGCACGCTCAGTACGTCATCAACATTACTAACCTGATATTAATTTAAATATATGAAGTAAGTCCAATACAAAATGTATATTCTATTTACATTAACAAAACAAAAAAAAATACATATGTTCTTTAAATAAAAATTTAAATTAAATCATTACCTTACTCATCTTATTTATAAACTTTAACCAATTTGGTTCCACAACTTCTACCATCATATAATACTCCAAATGTTGTATACAATCAAGCATTCTTTGTCGTAATGAAAATGCTTGCCTATAAGCCATAGCCACTTCATGGGTAAAAGTCTTTGCTATTTTATTGCTAATCCATACTCTAGAATTAATTAAATTTTAGAATTTTGTTATAAATATAAAACATATGTTCTGCTAAAACAATATAAATTACCTGCACAAAAGTCTCTCAACATATTTACAATAAAACAAATGTCTAAACAACATTTGATAACAAGCTATGGCCTTTCTATTGATAATTAAAGACACTGGCCATTTGACATCGTAATTGAAGACAAATGCCTCCAAACCAGTCAAAACTTTGCCTGCTTGAAAACAATGTTCTGCAAGATAAAGTTATTTACGTTATTAATGTTTTATTTTAATATAATTGAATAAGCATGATGATTTTAATGGCATACCTTTCTTATCTTTAGTTTGAATGAAGAGTATTTTAAACATTTGATATTGTAAATCATATGGAAGTAATTCTGGTTTTAGATCATCCTTATAAGGATCTGAATCTGCAGTGGACATTCGTAAGGCAACTTCAAGAAGAGATGCTAAACGATGTAGGACGATATCATACATACTCTTATTTAATTCTGCCTCACACAAATTCATAAACTGTACCTAATGTAAAAAAAAAACAAATATTTCATAATATAAATTAACAATTTTATAAAATGCTAACAGGCTGTCCTGGATTTTTGTACAAAAAATTATTAAATCGAAATGTAGAAGATAATGACCTTCTTAAAAAAAAAAAAAAAAAAAAAAAAAAGTGGGTTGGGAAAAAATAAAGATAAAAAGTAAACTGATTTAAATATTAAAATTACTATTTTATAAAAATTAACAGTGTAATAAAACAATTTTTAAAATTACAATAGAAAAAAATTCATGTATAAGTTTTATTTTAAACTACATCGTCAAAATTAACAACAAAATATGTTAAAAAAATAAAAATTAAACTTACCACAAAATCTCCCTGAGCAAGAAGAAAGTAATTCTTGACACTACGTAATCTACCCATCAGATCATTTTCCTTCATGAGTACCTCCAATAGTTTTCTGGCAGCCTCTGAATATGCCCTATCGATAGCAGCAATATATTTTTGTCCTTGATACTGATAACTCAATGGTTCTTGTTTTCCCCATTGTACTGTTTTACCTAAATCGTTACAAAACAATTTATAATTTAGCAATTTACAAACTAATACACGAGATAATTAATAATTATTACATAAATAACATTTATTTTAATTATTAATATAATTGTACAATGCTATTGTATTCTTTTGAAACGTACCACACTGCCTAATCACATTAAAATATTTTCCTGTTCTAAGTATAGTTTGCGCATGTTCGTTCAAAAATACGGGTATCCTTTCCAATCGCATAGTATATCTTTTTTCCCAATAATCTGCAGAATAATCCACGGGAAGTTCCTCTCTTTGAATCATATCGTTATCCTCTACAAAGAACTGATAAATAAATAAGTAACTGTGTCACATTCAACACACACAAATTGATACAATACTAACTTCCTGATACGGATCGCATATAACTCCTTTGTAAACCCACTTTTCTAATATTTGCATATAAGGCATACTCGCCGCTTGTATTAGATATAAGCACAGTTCTTTAGACTTTGCTTCACCACTAACATTATTCAAAGTTTGGTCATGTAGAAGACTCAGTACTTTGCCTCCTTTAGCGTTCGCCTAAAATTAAATATTTTATATTATATTGGTTTTTTATTTGTAACAAATTTATGCACTAAGTATTTAAAATCTAGAAGCAATAAAAATTATTTATTTGCTATTAGTTCATGTTTTTAAACTGACCTTACATATTATAGACGTAGTTTGAGAAAGTAGAGACATGGTAAGCATAGTAGGTTGAATGTAAAACCATAGTTTCTGTAAACTCAGTTTACCATGAATGTGTTCTGTCTCAAGTTGCACAACAAAAAGCTGTAATATAAAATTAATTTAAGCATGTATTGAAATAGAGAAACATGAATATATATTGTCTTTAAAAAATTATATTATATTATAAATTTTAACTCATACCAAATAATCTTTCAACAAAGATCGTATAGCTCCTCTTAAAGCATGATTAACTTGTCCATCATCCGGCGAAACTTTTTCTTCAACAAATCTCACTGTCATAGAATAATATGAAGCTAATGGTAATATCTGTTGTGCTAATTGCTTAAATGATATGCCTATAAATAAAATTCAAAATATTTAACTCTGTACTTGTGACAATTATTAATTTAAATTAAAATTTCTTATTTCTAATAATCTTTTTACATATTCCTTACCAACATCTGGTGATATGTTAAAGGTTTTTACAGCATAAGGATTTGTTAATGGCTCTGAAACAATATATGATCCATCTATTCCTTTCAGGCAATATAAAATGTCCCAGAGAAGTATGGACTCTTGAGATACAATTGGTACAACCTCTGTAAATTTCATTATTTCAAATGTAAATGTTTTTTTTACCATAATGTTATATTCCATAGAGAAACTTATTTACAAACTTTGATAATGTGCTACTGTAGTGTCATTGTGAAAATCCCAAGTTATACGAGGACGTTCTATTACCCAATTATATTTCACTAAGGCACTGTCATTTTTCTTACTGATTGAACAAACTTGTTGATTCAATTTTTTTCCTCCTTCCACAGCAGCTTTAATTACAGTTTTGCAAATCTGTTTAGTATTTAAAAAATTATATATAATATATACCGATATAACATTGAAAAGAAATAAAGCATAAACAAGAATACTTGGTTTCATATACTACTAATTAAATATATAAATATAATTTTTATTAAATCATCTTGTATTATATTATTACCTTAGGCAAATCTTCTTGGGTAATATAAGTTTGATCTTTCAAAGAACTAGCTGCTGCCTTTGGTACACTCCTTGATAAATATCTCTTTAGCTCTTCATCTTCAGATATTAATTTTAATGTCTGTACAAATGGACCTAGCAAATCTACCCTGAAAAAGTATAGATTTTCTTACTTTTGTTAAACAAAAATCATGATGTCTATTCATATACACAGATCACTAACTTTTTTGACTTTAGTTCCTCATACTTCTGTAAAAATAATTCTGATTGAAATGAAATCTTAGCAAGATCCTGAATACAACTGTGAGAAGCAACAACATTTAATGCATTTGCTGTCAAACTTTCCTTCTGCAGTTTTTCCAAATGTGTTTCTGGAGCAGATTCCGAGCTAGGAGAATAATATATATATTATTACACATATCTGTCACAAACAGTAAAATTTATTGTAAGATTTATCATATTTATTTAAATCTATAACATAAATTTGCACAAATGAAAAAAATATTATTACTCACCCTAGCAATTCAATCAACTGCACTATTAAATGATGTAATTTAAATTCACTCATCGTTGTTGATTGTTTTAGCTTGATCACAATGCTCAATATTAGATTAGTACAATATTATACAAATCATGCAAACATTTACTTAATTTTGTGAAAAGATAATCATTTTAAGTATCGGTGAAACATCTCTTTACGGTTTTTGAAAGCTTACTGGATAGGTTATGACGATGTTTGCGGGTTTGCCATCTAGTGAGGGCTTCATCATCGTTTCGCGGTAATGTTTAAATTCTAAATGTGATAAACGGATGCATTTAAAACGAAAATATTACTGAAAAGTGCTTATTTTGTATTTTGCACTTTATATATACTTAAATAAAAATGTAAAATAATTTTTCAAGAAATATGTTTTATATTTACGTCTTAAATGCATGAATTTTTATTTCTTCTCTACCTATTTCATTTAAAACAATTTACATCTCTATTATAAGATAAATTCAAATAACATTTATTTATAATTGTTTATTTTTTTAGATTAACTTTAAATGAAACAAGAAAAAATTTTAAAGATATAACAATTATGTATTGATTATTTCACAAATAATCCTTCTATAATACATATAGCTTATACTGCTGTGCTATAGCAAATTGATAAATGTTACAATAAACTTAAAGATTATTTTATATTTATATAAATTACGAATTATTTTATGACGAGTCGTTTTTCTGAGGTGGCGTAAAGAATTCATGAATCTCATGAACAATCAATTGCTCAATTTCTATCTCGGTAACAGTTTTAGTGACAGTCTTCTCGTTTTCTGGTATTAAAAACTGATTATCTTTCTGTACTGTTTTTGAACCTGTGTGAAGAAACAATTCATTCGTTTTGCTTCTGAAAATAATACATTACAATTATAAGTTTAATCAATTGCCACAATACGCGTGATATAAATAATATCCACATTGACATATACCGAAAATTTACGTTGTTATCGTTATATTTCGCGATTGGCATAATTTGTGGCGTATAGATAGTCGTGCAATCGTGATTGCTAACAGAAACAACATGCTCCAGCTGCTGTGGCTTTTGCGAAGACCTCTTTTTGTTCACCGAGCTTTTGAATCGTTTTATTAGATTCTGATCTTCATCGCTAAATGCACACTTCTTCTTTTTCGCCAAATATGATTTACTTTGCAAATCTTTTATGCTAAAATTTTCTTTGTTTTGCCTGTTTATAACGGAATATCAAGTTGAGTGATAAAGTACAATAAAAGTTTACACTAATTATAATAAATTAAAATATATTAAATAATAAAATAAATAACATTACATATTGTAATTTTTATCGATAATCGTCTTTATATTGGAAATGAATTGTTCATCATCATCTTCCATGTCCTCTACAAAAGTAATATTAGACTGTTTTTGTGTTAAACTGTTTCTGTATATGTCATCTGAACTTATTTCTCCTGTAGGAAAAATAAAATTTGTATTTCATAAAATCTTAGTATTATGTACAGCACAAATTTTAATGGTTGTGACAATACCTGTCATAGCAAGAGAAATATTTTTGTAATCAATACTATTGCTCTTAACGCTTTCTTTAATATTTTTTGTCCTTGTTGCAATAGGTTGAGGTATTTTGTAATTTATATGATTGTCACCACTCTGAGATTGTGAAACTATAGATTTTTTATTTATTTGTCTATTATAGATATCTTTATCCATGATGTAACAATTACATCTACCTGTACCTGCAAATTAAAATTGAAATATATTAGGTTATTAAAAATAAAAATAGTGGTAATTGAAAATATAAATTAACAAACAGTTAATTTAACAATTCAGAAATTAATTTTGTTTAAATTTTATACAATAAAAAATTTATTTTTAACATAAACATTTTTTAGTATAATTGTATTTATACAATAGAGTAAACTTAAATTTAATTTAGCTACATGTAAATATAAAATAATGCGCTTGATAAACTCTGGCTTTTAATTACACGTTCTTTTAGATCCAAACATATGCGCCAATTAGACAGCAGAGCTCACCGAGCAGTTTAGACGCACCACTCATGCATCGACTGCGATTCCTACGTTACGAGACTTACGAGTGGATTTCAGGTTAGGTTAGGTTTAAATTACGTATTCGCGTGGTAATCTCGTGTCATAACCTATAAAATTAAAATTTAAAAAAAGCAAAACCTTTTTAGCGTTCTCAGCAATTTTTGCGCGATTGGGAGAAGAAAATAGAATTTATGAAAATCTGTAACAGCTTCGGAGGAACATGCAATTCGTGACGATAGTAAATGCTCGGTTACCGTTGATCCTACGGCCGCGTAGCGCAATCGCACGTTCATTCTGCAGCTCCAACCGGTCGTCGCTGATTTGCTTGAGACCACGGCTGACACGAACGGAACACTCGATCCATAGACCGGGATTCTTGAGACTCACTCAATTTCGTCCCGCGATCGCATCGGTCAGATTTTTCACCAAGAGATACTCAGACCGAGATCCGCCAAGGTAAACCAAATTTATTTCTCTTATTTTAGTAATAATTTTCATATAATCTTTTCAGTTAATATGTTTTATTTCTTATATTATCAAACTTTTTAAAATTTTAATAACTTTTCTTTCTCTTTATTTTGTTTAGCGATGGCAATGGAGAACAAACTGGGGATTATCCTGCTTCTTTACCTGCTACCGTAGTGGTGCCCGAAGTATGGCCTCATGTACCAGTCATTGCCATTAATAGAAATCCAGTCTTTCCCAGATTTATTAAACTAATTGAGATTAGTAATCCAGTTTTGATAGATTTGATACGAAGGAAGATTAAGCTAAATCAGCCTTACGTAGGAGTCTTTTTGAAGAAATCTGAAGAGTAAGTTCTGTCAAGTATTTATTAGTATTAATATTGACATAAATAATGTCTAATTTAATACTTATCTAAATGGTATGTAATAATGTAATATGTAATAAAGTAATAATGTAATATGTAATATGTAATAAAATAAAATAAAATAAAATATGTAATAAAAATAACAAAATCTTAATTTGTATAGGAATGAAGCTGATGTTGTTCAAACTTTAGATGACATTTATCCAATTGGAACCTTTGCTCAAGTGCATGAGGTACAAGACCTAGGAAATCGATTAAGATTAGTGATTATGGCACACAGAAGAATCAAAATTGTTAACCAAATTGTTGAAGATACCACCTCAAAAGCAGAACATGGTAAAGAATATATTAACTATGTTCATGTTACAGTAGAGATAAGACAGTGCACAAAAAATTAATATTTTAATAGAAATCTTGGTTGAGCTTAAAGTGGTGTGGCTTTATTCTTTGGTTGTATTGTTTAAATATTGCCCTACCTACTTTATACAGAGATGAAACTGACGTTTCCACTATTAAATACTACAATTACCGTTCCTGTAGACGATACAGTAACCAGTGGCAAGACGAATCGAAGATCATTACGCAAAAAAATGGAGAATAGAGCAACAGAACGAATTGAGAGAACAGAAAAAGCCAGTGAGATGAGCTCTATAGAGATAAAACCATTGACAGATCCGCTTGAGAAAAGTACAGAAAAACCATTGGACACATCAAATGTTCTTGATAATCAACTTGTACTAATGGTGGAAGTTGTAAATGTCACACACGAAAAGTTTAAACAAACTGAGGAGATCAAGGTAACTTAAAATAAATTACAATATCTCCAAATCGAAATTAATAAAATTTTTTTATTACAAAAAAAAAAAAGAAATGAAAAAAATGTCAATTTTTATTGGATGTACATTATTTAATATATTATTTTAAATTTGGAATAATTTTACTATTGTAAATATTTTCTACACAGGCATTGACGCAAGAACTCATCAAAACAATCCGAGATATAATTAGTATGAATCCTTTGTATCGTGAATCTCTGCAACAAATGTTGCATCAAGGGCAAAGAGTTGTAGATAATCCAGTTTATCTTAGTGATTTAGGTGCTGCTTTAACAGGAGCAGATGCACAGGAATTACAGCAAGTTTTAGAAGAAATGGATGTAAGTAACACCATTATAATATTTATTATATCTAAGTAATAAGCAAAAATAAAATTGTTATATCATATAAAAATATAATATTTTATATATAGATTTTAAAACGACTGAGGTTGTCGCTTGCGCTTTTAAAAAAAGAATATGAGTTGAGTAAGCTGCAGCAGAAAATTGGCAGAGAAGTTGAAGAAAAAGTTAAACAGCAACATAGAAAATATATTCTTCACGAACAATTAAAAGTTATTAAGAAAGAATTAGGATTAGAAAAAGATGATAAAGATGCAATAGAAGAAAAGTATAGAGAAAGAATAAGACAAAAAACAGTTCCAAAACCAATAATGGATGTATTGGAAGAAGAATTAAATAAACTTTCTTTCTTAGAAAGTCACAGTAGCGAGTTTAAGTGCGTATCGAATGTTCCAACAAATATAATTATTTTATATATATATATATATATATATATATATATATATATATATATATATATATATATATACATACATAATATAAATTTTGTATTTCTTAGTGTTACGAGAAATTATCTTGATTGGCTTACGTCTATGCCATGGGGTGTGACAAGTGCAGAGAATTTAAATCTTCAAGATGCTGTCAAAATTTTAGATGAAGATCATTATGGAATGGATGACATAAAGAAAAGAATACTTGGTATACAAATATACATTTTTATATATATATCTATATCAATTTAAATATAATAATGACTTTTATTGTATATTATGCTTTTAATTGCAGAATTTATTGCTGTTAGTCAACTAAAAGGCAGTACACAAGGAAAAATATTGTGTTTCTATGGACCTCCTGGAGTCGGCAAAACCTCAATAGCTAAATCGATCTCTCGTGCTTTAAACAGAGAATATTTTAGATTTAGTGTTGGCGGGATGACGGATGTGGCAGAGATTAAAGGACACAGGAGAACGTATGTGGGAGCTATGCCAGGCAAAGTCATTCAGTGTTTGAAAAAAACCAAAACTGAGAATCCGTTGATTCTGATAGATGAAGTCGACAAAATTGGCAAGTATGTAATTTTTATAAATATTGTATTATACGTATATGTAAACCACAACTTTGAATATGAAAACTTAATTTACAGTAAAATAGAAAATGTCTACGAAATACGTAAAGAAATATCTGAAGAATGTCTGAAAGATAAAAAATTATTTATTTAATTTTAACTTTTTTAAATTTTTGTCGGAAACATTATTTATAATATTTTAGGGGACACCAAGGAGATCCAGCATCTGCTCTTCTCGAAATGTTAGATCCAGAACAAAATGCAAACTTTCTGGATCACTATTTAGATGTTCCAGTAGATTTATCGAAAGTTTTATTTATTTGCACAGCAAATGTAATAGATACTATTCCAGAGCCTCTGAGAGATCGTATGGAAATGATAGATATGTCCGGTTACGTCGCCGAGGAAAAACTTGCTATTGCGAAGCAATACTTAGTTCCACAAGCTAGAACCGAGTCTGGTCTTAGCAAAGAACAAATTAACATACAAGATAATGCGCTTACAACATTAATAAAATCTTACTGCCGAGAGTCTGGGGTGAGAAGTTTGCAGAAACATATAGAGAAGGTGCACAGGAAAGTGGCATTCAAAGTTGTTAAAAAAGAGGCCGACAAAGTCGACGTCACTATGGACAATTTGCAGGAATTTGTAGGCAAGCCTGTATTCACACACGACAGAATGTACGACATTACGCCTCCCGGCGTTGTGATGGGACTTGCGTGGACTGCCATGGGCGGGTCTACACTGTTTATCGAAAGTACCGTCAGAAAACCAGCAGGCGGTAAAAAGACTGAGGGTACTTTCGAAGTCACTGGTCACTTGGGCGATGTCATGAAGGAGTCCATACACATTGCAATGACCGTAGCTAGAAATTATCTTAAACAGGAGGATCCACAAAATACATTTCTGTACGATTCCCATCTGCATATACATGTACCTGAAGGAGCGACCCCGAAGGACGGTCCTAGCGCAGGTGTGACGATTGCTACTGCATTGTTGTCCTTAGCTAAAAATCAAGCTATCAGACAGAATGTAGCGATGACAGGCGAATTGAGTCTAATGGGTAAAGTACTTCCTGTTGGTGGTATCAAAGAGAAAGTTATTGCAGTAAGTAGAAACATAATTTTGTATTAACTTTAATATATTAATACAATTTCGAATTAGCACTCAAGTATTTTTTTAATTTTTATTACATGATATAACGTTTAATATATTAATAGTGCATAATGCTAATAAATCGCATTTGTATTTTTAGGCAAAACGAGTTGAAGTTAAGTGCATAATTCTACCCGATGAAAACAAGAAAGATTTCAACGATCTACCTAAATATATCACAGATGGTTTAGAAGTGCATTTTGCTTCAACATTTGATGATGTTTATCGTATATGTTTTGCAAAAACAGATGAGATTGATGCTCTACGATCCAGTAAACCAATCACTGATCATATTTCGTCTGCGCAACCAACATTTGGATAAAATAATATACACTTTTTTTTCACATTTTAGTTATTCAAATCTTAAAATTAATTGCTTGATTTATATTTATTTTGAAAGTTTTCTATTTGTAAGTGATGCAAATATAATTAAGAAAAGATTGAGAATTTATTCTGGAGATACAATTACTTTATAAACGATATGTATGTACATATAATTATAAAAAATAAGAGAAAATTATATACTTAGGGTGAAACTATTCACTTTTTGTTACTAATGTTAATAAAGAAAAATTTTATTTTTTAATTAGTTGACTTAAGTTTTACAATACATTTTAATAGAACAATATATATGGTATAACATTGTATAAAAGAAAATCTCAATTAATATAAATTTTTATGATATAAATCCTTGCGATTTGATCACACTTACCACCAAATAAATAATTTTCAATCAATTAAAATTAAACAAAAACGGTAATTTAATCATGCGCCCACATTACTTAGTGGTCGAGAAGTTCAAAATAAACAAAATAATAAAAATTAAAATGACACTCAAGGCGTGAAGTAAACTAAACAAAAGAAGCTGTAATCTGCATCGCAGAAGAACGGCAATAATGAATTTAATTCAATCTAACACAGCTTTTTTTTTAGTAGAAAAATATATACAATAACAAACACATACTATATAATAAAAAAATTATTACACATGTAATTGGTTCTTATAAATCATTTATGATATTCATATTTGTGACTGAATAAATAAAAACTATATAAATTATGTTTACATTATGTTGGTAAATCCATTTTGCTAAGCCTAATTATAAAGTCACATAGTCTCATCTGTACCTGAATTTCTGTTGGATTGTTTGTTACATAGAATCCAGGCACTCCAGCCTTTTCCAATATGCTCTGCTGGTCGGTTACTTTTTGATCTAACTGCATGACCAATTTCATATCCATTTCTTTCAGATCCTCCTTATGCTTCTTATGCAATGGTACTTTTAATAGAATTTTCTCCTCCTCTGTTTTTCCTACCAATGCTTGGCATTCAATTGTTTGCTGATTCAAAAGCTGAAGTCTTTGTTGAAAGAGATGCTTCTCTGTAACATGCTGTATCTCCATCAAGCCTTTTACTATCTCAAAGATAGTGTCGTTTAGCAATGAATTTGCCAACCCGGACAATAATTCATACGGCAGTCGCATCTGATACTTAGGTGGTAATTCTCCAGCCATATGCTGTAGCTGTTCTACCAAAAAGTAAAGCTTTGCCTGTAGATCCTGAGGAGTAGGATTGGCAATGTCCATTTTTCTCGCAAAAAGAAAAACATCCACGTTTTACACAAAATACGTTTACGTTCTCTGTCACTACAATTGTAACATTTATTTCTTATTATATCCAAAACATGGCATTTTTTATTATATTATTTTTATATTTAATTTTATTATATTTATAATGTAATAAATTGTTTTGATAATTACTCAGTTTAAGTGCCTCACCTTTAGCATCAATGCCATTGTACTAGTTTAATACGTTTTTACTCAAAACGAAAGAATGCAAACAAATGGCAAAAATAAGTCGTTCTGCTTCGCAAATTCAGATACCAATCCTTAAAATTGTTTTTAATTGACAAACATTGAGGTTAGAACTATGTTACGACGATCGCAACATAACCTTGCTATTCGAGCGGGTACGCATGCGCCCATTTTTCAATGCGCTATTTTTCAAAAGTATAGTCGACATGTTATCGGTTCAAAAGACCCGATTACAAACTACAAAAAAAAAATTATGCAACTTACCAATCTGCATAAGCTTCAGCGGAGTTGTACAATTCTGCCGGTGCGGTAACATAAAATTAAACAATATTAATGTAGACGTGCTGACAATTGTTAATGTTTAAACAAAAAAAATTACACGTATGTATTTAATTCTTTAATAAAAATAAATAAAAATAAAGTCGAATTAAACTTTTTTTTTTTTTTTTTTAATCAAAAATGAAAACGCATCGCCGATCACAATCATTAAGGAATTCCTCCAATTGCCGAAGGCTATCGCGTATCCTTCGTTCGTGAAATCGAAAGAACGGTGAATGGAAACCTACGGTGCATTGCTTGCATACCAGCGATATTACGGTGCATGCAATCGCATTACTAAGCGGCGAGCAGGAGTTTAAGAGATCGATTGGTGGTGGCCAATTAAATTAAATTTTGAGGCTGCTAATTGACAATTAAAGCCTGATCATTTATTGAAAATTTGTTCAATATCTTTTAGAAACTAAAAACAGATAGACAATTAATTTCGTCAACATTGTGTTTTGTCATTATGACAGCGTAATTGTAGTTTTCTTCCATCTTACTTTTAAAACTTCTAAAATTTCTAATTACATCTTCTCTAACTTATTGTTACAATTTGAGTAAGTTATTAAAAATCTTTCATAAAATGAAAACTTTTAACAGTAATTAAAACGTGACGCTCTAAATAGTCTAAATAAATGTATAAAAATAATGTCGTCTTTTGTGATTGTGGTAATAAAATTAGTGGAACGTATGTCCCATTACCTATTTCTCCCATTCCCATCACGTCCGCGGTAAAGTGGACTTGGCTCAACTTGCTCGCCACATGATCAAAAATGACATGCTGCAAAATAACGGCGTCGTTACTTGCTCGTTGCATACGTTGGAATAGAAGTTAGTTAAATCGAGAATAGGCAGTTGTAGCTTAGGCGTGGTGATGAAATAAAGTGAAAACCTGCAAAGAAACAACAACAAAAAAACAACAATTCCGTTTCAACCCGTTAACGTAGCGGGATTTCCGAAGCCAAAGTATCGCTTATGATATAAGCCATTTTGGTTTATTTTTCTATTGATGCCAGCTAGCATACTTTTCACTGTTAGAAATAACTCGCGGCAATATCTGCGAAAGTTGAAATAAAATATATTGCGTTACTTTGCATCATTAATTATAATTTAATTATAATTTAACCCAATTTTTCTCTTTAACTTGACGTTGTTATGTGCCTTATAATTAAATTATGATGTATTACCTACGAGTTAACATTATTTAATCTCTTGGTACTTTCCAAAAGATTATTATCAAATTTCTCTTTGTTCGGTTGTTCCATTTGTTAAGGATTCCATCAGTTTCGTTGATAAGTGATCAAGACACAGTTACCACGAAAGTGAAGCCGAAATTCCAGAGATCTTTTTAGAAAGAATTCCGTCTTCCTCGAATAAGCTTTGGGGAGGACAGTGACTCCTGGATTAGATGACCTCTATGACGAATTTTAATGACCGGCGCTAGATCGCATTTCTGAAAGAGAATATAACGAACAGCGGTACGTAAAAATATATAGTAAAGAAAATCGAAAGTTTAAAACGTACGCTTTTCTTCATTCTTTGCTTGTAATTTTTAGTTAATCGAGGATGGAAGTAAGACGTGAGATTTCAAGGTAGGTGATACGTTACTGTCCCGTCGGTGATCTACAGGGCGTTTCGAATCTCGAAGTCGTTGGCACCGGGGACCGTATCGTCATACCCAGCCATGGCCATACCGGACGCGGACAGGTAAACCGACCGCTCCTCAGTTTCTCTCGTCTCTGAATCCATCTGTAACCTAACTTAACCTACCACCGCGTGCGTAACGGTACAAACACCGCGTATGGTGGCTCCTCATGGTGGCGATGCAAACTACCATCCTCTTAGGCGAGGTCGAGCCACATACCACGATCCGGAATCACGTCGTGGAAGCCAGTCGTTGCTCGATCGTCCGCGACGCTCGGATAGGAACAAAAAAGTTTTTGAATAGATCGCGACGGCGGGACTGACCCGCGATTCGGTCATAGTCTCTTTCGCGTTGGTGCATTCGCCGCGAAATAACGTGCCGCTGCGATCTCCCGTATTCCTCCCGGGAACGCGCGTGTAACCTCGTGGAGTTTCAGTTCAAAAATCTCATCTCTCCTTCTCCGACCAAGAGTGCCAACTTGCCAACTGGTTTTCGCGACTGCGACCCTGTCAAAGAGCACGGCGACACGTCACAGAGGTGAGTTCTCGATCGGGAAGCGGTTCTGAGAAAGTAGCTCCGGGTCGGCGTATGTCGCGGGTTCGATTTCCCCGCACAACCGATGTCGGAGACGACGCCGCGTCGGAGACATCGATGCTTGTCGTGGCTATGTCGTCTCACGGACGCGTTCTGCACGTAAGTCCGGCGCGTTGTTGCGTTCGTAATCGATGTATTTGTTATAATGACGCGAAATTTATTTGTCTTAAAATTAACTTTGCTTTTATACTTAGTAAAATTGTGCAGCAGCGATAATATGTTGAAAAAAATTCGCAAATTAGAGTATATTATAGTTATTGCAAAAGTAGTATTTAATTAAATATACTAAGTATAAATATATTATTAAAAATAATATTATTAAAAAATGTTTCGTGTCAGTCATAAGATTAAAAAAAAAAAAAAAAGAAAAAAATACTCAAAGAGAGAAGACGACAATAAATTATGCAGCGATCATATTAAATAATAAAATATGTGACACGTTTTTTTTTTTTCTTTATGATATAAATTAAACTAATCGCAAAACCAGCGGTATGTCTATCAATCAAAAATAACACAAGTAATTATACTTCTGTGAAAATCTTTTGCTTTCTAATTCTTATTTTTATGAACAAACTTCCAGATACACCTTTTATCTCCACTCGTCGATTGTAAGAAAAGTAAAAGGCTTATCCATGTGCTAGAAAGATAGGGTAGAATAGTCGTCGGCGCAAGATTTATCTTCTGAATGTACCTGTCACCCAGGTATGTTGTCGAATTGCTTGTTAAATTCTAAAGAAAAAAGAACTCTAGAGTTCAGGTACGTTTGATCGCTGTGTGTAAAAAAAATAAAAAGAAAAATGTTTAATTCCTGTCGGTATAAGTACCTGTTCTGTACCTGGGGAACGAGCGAAGGTTAGCGGTCAGTTCTTATGCATCGGCTCACCGGGAAGAAGTTTAGCCCGAGTCCCGTGCAACTTTTGTTGCTCGCGTTCAGTTGTTGACCGTAATAATCGTGTGAGCAGCTTAATGAGAATAAATGGAATGAACGAGAAACAGTTACGTTAATAAGAGAGCAAATATGAATCGATCGCGAGATGGAACTCGAACAAGTCGTCTTAGATTAGAAGTGCTCGTACCCCGCGACGACGTCGTCCCCGCAAATGTCGGAACAGAGTTCACCCGGTCGACTTTAAAATGGCGCACCACGGTGCGCGACATTCCGGCCGACGCACGATTAGGCGAAAGTATATTCAAGGACAATGCATTCGCGAAAGACGACGTTCTCCGCGCGGATAATGACGTCTCGTGTCGCGGAAAATTGAAGAGAATACAGGCACTTTTGAGGTTTTCTATTCCATAGAGATACACGAAAGCGGAAACTATCACCGAATTAATGCGGTTAAGACGTTGTAAAACGACCTGCACGTTAAATTAATTTTATATGCATACATTTTTCCTTTAGACAGCGACTCTTATGAATGGTTATCGTGCCATTTAGTAACGCCGGAAGATTTAAAAGGAATTTCATGCAGTGCTTACAATTAGACGTGCTGACTTAGAGGAATGTGTTTCTTAAAATGTGAAAGAGCGAAAGGAAGGAAGCTCTAGATTTAAAGACGTGACGTAACGCGGTGAATCGAAATTAGCAGTGGGGGATATTAATTAAAATCTTAATGGAATAATTGCACGCGATTCTGCAATGCGGAATCAACTCTAAATCTTACTTTTCCGCTAGAGCAAATTTCGCTCACAAAACATAATAAATGAACGTTAGAAATAAAATTCGCTCCGAAGACGATTATAACTCGTGAAATCCGGCCAATTTTATGTATCGTGTGCATTTAAAAAATTAATTCCTGTCGCAACTTTCTCGCGATTTATTCCCTGCCGCGAAACGATAATAACGTTAACATCGATGAATGATACTAGAGAAAATTCTGCATAATCAATTGTTAGAAATGCCATAAGTTTCACTGGAGCATTGAGTCCAATTTTTAAGACTCGTAATGTTGCGTTTATGGACAAGCGGAAATGATTGACGCCGAAGAAACCGCGGCGCGGTCGCGGTCGCGGTCGCGCACGCGAATAACGGCTCGCCGGCCGTGGCGTAGCACGAAAGTTCGATTGTCAGTGATACGAAGCGAATAATAAAAGTTCAGAGAGAGAGAAAGTGCTTCCTAAAAGCTGGCTTTCTTATCGGCCACTGGCTGAATTTCAGTCGGACAGATACGCTCGATTTGATGCGCAGCGGCACGCGGTTCGACCGGGCGAGACTACGGTGACTTTGAAACCAACCGGCCTATATGCACGCTCGCGCGATTAATCTGCCGGTTCTGACTCTCGATAGCCGCGAGAGAGGCGCGTTTATGAATTACATAAGATCCTTGTATCACCGCGCGGCCGGGCTCCTGCTTTCTCTGTCTGACCTGGATAACTTGCATCGCCAAGTTCCTATTCTCTCGCCGCTATTAACGCTCGCTACGAAATTGCCGTTGCAAAGAGAGGAAGAAAGAAAGAGAGAGAGAAAGAGAAAAAGAGAGATTTATTGTCCCTCGAGATCTTACCTTTACTTACTCGCAGTGGAGCAATGTGCACCGAAGAAGCAGATATGGCATTTGCCGCGACGACGGGCGGTTTTAGCACATGACACTCGTGATGTGCGTCGATCCTCACGCGAAACCCATAGTTAAAAGATGAGGATGAATATCGCACGACGCGAATATCGTTTCGCGAAACCGGTTAGCCGTTTTACCGATTTCCGACGAGCCCAGAGGTCGCCGAAAGGGCCGACGATAAGAGACGTCGCGGACAATAAACAGCCGTCGGTGTCGAAAGACGAAATCCCTGTCGTTGCCATTGTCTTCGTCACCTATCTCGTTTCTATCGGATCCGACCCACGCGTCTTCTCGCAGCTGCGAGCTCGCGAGCACGTCGTCGATCGAGGGTGACTAACCAAATTAGCATAAAATTGCGAAATGCATTCCGCGGTGAACACGCCGGAGAAGGACGCCGGTAGTTTGCTACTTTTACTGGAAGCCTTAGCGGTAGAGATTTATCCGCGCCGCACTCGCCGTGTAAGCGTGCTCACATGCCGCACCGTGAACCACAGGGCTCGACGACTCGCACGGTAGGTTTACGAGGCTACCATCTCCAACCTTGAGAACAACAATTTACAACCTAAAAATTTAGTTTTAAAGCCAACTATTTCAAAAGTTAGAAAAGCGAATAACGAAAGGTGAAAAGTATGCTGCAAAAATAATTAAACGAAGGCATATTACGTTAATTATTAAATTAAAAAAAACCCTGTACCTAAATAATGACGTTTAAAGTAAGATAAACTTGAATTTTATAAAATTATTTGCTTTGAAATTTTTGCAATAACGATAAAATTAATTAAAAAATTGTTGCAGCAAAAGTTACAAGGAAATTATATGTGGAATTACGATAGAGTGAAATAAAGACATGCATGATTCGCTCTATTAAGAAATAACATAAATGATGAAATTGAGAACGAGGTAAACTTGAATAGTGAGTTTCCAACATCTCTTCGAACTTAGAAATTCAATGAATGAATGAACATTTTATTTAAACATAAATTAAATGTATATGAAATATGGTATAATAACAACAAAAATGATAATTCTTAGTACAAAGGGAATTGTAATAGCTAACGAAGTAAAGATGTGGATGTCGATTTCTACGAGACAATATAATTGACGGAATTGAAAGAGAAAGTGACATGTCTTTCGTGATCTTTGTTCGGTTTGCGCTCTGTAATCGTCGAAAGATTTTAATGCGACTAAAAAGAAAAAAAAAAAACCCAGACTTATTTTTGTGCAATTTGCAACCAGGACAATGATGTCATGCGCGGTGGAAGACACGGTATTTATAGGTATGCATCTTGTACACGTCGTAGACACAGAGACGTGCGCGTGGTCGGGTGTATCTCGATCTCGCGGATCTGAATACTCGTTGCGACACTTCCCATATTTCCGAACGTGTAATTATGATCGATATCGTGCCGCGCTCGCGCACCGAACCAACGTTCGCTTTGAGCACGGGTCGAAATAACATTACAAAGATTATCTGAATTTTTAACGAGGACTCTTTGCGCTCGCGATAGTAAAATCTTTGTCTTTAATAATGTAACTTCAACCTCAGAGTTACTTGTTCCGAATAAAATTAAATAAAATAGGTAATAATTAAACGGCGCGGGGATATCAGGCACGTCGTCGGAAATAAAGAACCTCCGGGCTGAGAATAAGCAGCATTCTTTAAACTGTGCCGGAAGTTGCGGGATGATTGGGAGGGATAACTGGATATAGCGGCGCGGGGCGATGTTTCCGTTACAAGTGGCGATGGCGTAATGTTCTTCGACGCGAGCGCGTAAGATCTGACATTGAAAGCTGAGGGACAGCTCGAACGGTATCGCGTCCGAGTCAGTTTCGAATTTCGAGGCTCAAGCAGCCAATAATTAATTCAGCTGTTTTTTTTTTTTTTTTTCAGATTAGAACCGATTGCCGCAAAATGATACGGATACTTTCACACGGAGGTTGACTTAACGCCGCGCCAAGATGTACGCTGAGTGGCAAAAGGTGAGTTGACATTTGTTAGCTATCTCGAAAGGCCGTACACGTCGTTTTTAAACGGCTGTAATAAACGCACTAGCAGGTATTGCGTGAATTAAGCGCCGAGAATTTGAAAGTTACACGAACATGTTATCAAAGAAAGTTTGCAATCGAATGAAGCATCGGGAAAAAGTTATAAAAGGTCTCATCCGTTCGGGTTTATTAATCTTGCGTCAACTCTGAAAATTAGTGGCTCTTCGAAGAGCCAAGTAAACGAGAAGAGTCTGGTCTTCGAAGGATCGGCCCGCTGCGATTTCCAATCCGTAAACTTCCAGGTTATTTTCAATTGTCACGGGGTTGCACAATGTTTATGTGGTCACTACCACGATACATGGGATCTCGCTGCGTGGTCGGAGTCAATGATCTGCGCACACGCAATTGCATTGCCACTCGCGGCACGGCAACCACTTTCCAACGCCTCGTCCGACGGTCTTTCGACGTTTAGTCAACGATCGATCCGCACACCGATCGTCTTCGATTTCGTAGAATTGAAAAAGCACTTTAAGTCCGAGGGATGAGTCTTTTTTTTTAACTGCTGGAAACTCGAAAAAATCGCCAGTGTATTGATTGTTCAAGTGTGTGCACTTTTCTGAAAATATTTTAAACGGTAAAAGATGATCAGCCGATGACTTTTGCAAAATTAGAGAGTAATCACGAGTCGCGACGGTAACGTTTGTGGACGAAACTCGATTCGCGCTGGAGCCTGATCACTTTTGAAAATGAACAGCACTTACAAACGACAACGGCAAAGGCGAATATAAACGTTTCTTTTTCTTGCCGCGAATGTATTTGAAATGTATCGCGAGCCAACTGGCGCAATGGCTTCTCACTTTTACTTCGCTCCCCGCGCATCCAATGGTGGATAATGAGCGGTGGAATAATTAAGGAAGCGTTTCTCGCGCTCCGACGAGCGAGCGTAGGAGAAGGGCATTAACGAAATTGAAACGGATACTAAATAACCTGCGTTATCAAAAAATGAAGACGCGAAACGCTAAGGATTTAACGAGCTGTGAGGTATTTTCGAATCGTTGTTTCCCTCGTCTTTCTCTTTAACTTGAAGGCCAAAGACCAAATAATTAAAAAAAAAAAACGTTACGTAACGCCGGAAGATCTGTTTAACGTCGATAAATCAATTCTGCGAGAAGAAGAGGAGGCAATCGTGTCATCTCCTGCGGTTGCGCTCGCCGCGCTCCGCAATCGGCAATTTCTATCGCTCTTCTGCAACTCGCTACGGCCGCTAGGCAGAATAGCTTCCCTTCGCGCGTTCTTGCGCCTGCCGTAGTTACATCGTATGTAATATTATACCAACACGCGCGCAAATGTACGTGGTTGCACACGCGCGCGCATTTAGCGCGTAATTTATATAAGAAGAGAGGCACGCTTGGTTCCACCCCAAAGCGCTTCGATCCACTGGCGCCGGCAACTTATGATTTCATCACGTCAAATCGTGGGGTAACGGACGAAGCGCGTCGCGTAGGAGTTCCCGGTGGAGGACGTGGACCACCGATCGGTCGGATAAAGTGGCGAGAGGAACGCGGGAAAGTGCCGATCCGCCAGCGCGATTAGAGGCGGCGTATTCAATCGCGGAATATGGGCCGCTTTCGGGCACGGCCTAATTAGCGTGGCTCAATTAAAATTGCATATACGCCACTGCGTGTGCCGCGAGGCAATTGTTGCGGAGAGGGAAGGAAGAACTGCAAGTTCCAGTAACGCGTCGAACATCCTAGCGTCAGCATCGCGCGAATCATCTTTGGCCCCGCGAGGCAAAGGGTCTCTTCCGCCCGATGTGCGTCTCCTCCGAGGGTCCGAAGCCGAGGAGGTTTCGCGGCGCTTACAGCCAAATCGCGAGAGAAACGGCGAGAACCATCGGCGGGATCGTTAACGAATTCCGCGTGTGCAGAGGCGAACTTTTGCCCACTGACCTAATGAGCCCGATAGCCCGCGTGGCCTCCTAACTTCTTTAAACCGAATTTGACATGCGCGCGATGACGCGCTATGGGTCGCGATAGCCGATCGTGACGAGACTCCTCG
This sequence comes from Cardiocondyla obscurior, assembly GCF_019399895.1. Classification (NCBI taxonomy): domain Eukaryota; kingdom Metazoa; phylum Arthropoda; class Insecta; order Hymenoptera; family Formicidae; genus Cardiocondyla; species Cardiocondyla obscurior. The sequence goes on along the minus strand of NC_091887.1, from coordinate 3,285,129 downwards.
ATAAGATTCGGACTTGTGTAAATAAAGTTCTGAAATGCGGAAAAAAGGCTCGCGGTGGACGGAAGAATGAAAAACGGCACGCGGAAATACACATCGGCGTGGAGAAGATCAACGGAGAAAGAATGTGAGATCGGCGATAGCTTAGACTGAAATATTTGACGATTTCATCGGACGTCTCGAGTGGAAGCGAGAAATTTTTACGACATTGTTTTACTGCTCGCGAACGCGACTTTGCAGTTGCACGGAGAAGCAGTTTTCTCGACGCTAAATAAACGATCGCCGACTAGTTAAACATTTGTTCGCGTTCACGATGTGCTCGATTAAGTTTCTCGCTTCATTTTTTCTAACGAACGATGTTTAAATTGCGTTACACAAGAGCGATTTTCACGAATAAGAAAAGAGAAGATAGCAAATGTTGTACGTAATCAGTGATAAAATATATTAAATAATGTCAAGATGCCCGTACTATTTCTTTCCGTTGATAAGTTTCATATTTGAGAAAAATTCTTTAGATGATTCTCGCGAGTAGAAGGACGTGTCTCGTGCGTTCGATACCTTCGACGTATTCGAGAGTTAGCGCAGCGGGCATTGACTTGAAATCCCACATGCGTTCGTCATCCACGACGAGGTAGTTATTCAAATTGAGTGAATTTGAACGAGAGAAAGAGCTGCTATCGGCGATGCTTTAAATGAGAAAAAATGCAATTATACCGCACGTTGTTGTTTAAAAAAGAAATGACAGCGAGAGAAGGAAACGTAAGACTTTTCGTAATCGGTGTTTCGTCGAATATGGTGCTTTCGAGACATGGATGAGCGTTTGAATCTGATAGAAAGTTGGCAAAATCTCGAGGAATCCAACTGTCGATACAAGTCTTCCACAACGAGGTCTTCCGCGATTACGCGACGAGATAAGTCCCAGGCGAGAGGGCAAGTGCCGCGCGTAGTTGGCTCGCGCATGAACGCCCGCGGCCGATCACCGATGTCTCCGGCAGCGATGGCCGATGCGGAATCGAGGCAGCAGCAACGACGACGCTGGTCCGCGGGTCGATCATCGACCCCGCGGAGTCACTTTTCGCCACATACTTCGGAAGCTTTCTACGTGAGCACGGAACCGTTATCCGGCGACCGCGGCGGACGCGCGTTGCATAATGCGAGTGGCAACGGCGGCGGCCCAGACCCAGATTCGAATTCTGTCCTCGATTTTTGCGCGCCGGAAGCAGGCGGCAGACAGTACCGATCTTCCGGTCGGCGGCCGTCTCAGAACGATCACCGCGCGACCGTCGCGAGAAATGACCGCGAGATCTTTTACACGGTGCCGCGCGGCGGCCTAGCGGTCTCTAGAAAAGAGATTCTGCGACGCAGGTGTGCCAAAGATGACGCCGAAGCGCTCTATCTTGGATCGGAAAGAGATGAAATAGAAGCAAGACCGAGAACCCTCCCGTCGATCGGTAGGAAGGCTCGTCAGGAAACCGAGCGCGCTTCTTCGCTTTCGAAGAAAGTGTCGAGGCAGGATATTTTACGACGTCGCGCGAGCATAGAGGCGAACTCGCAGCTGAAAGATGTTACGAAGGCGTTCTCGGACTTGGCGAGTTCCGGTCGGCCGACGAAGGAGGATCGCGAGCTTCCGCGGCCGTCGACTTTACCAAAGATTATACACGCTTCTAAAACGTCTCGGCTAGAAGAATATTCTACGCGGACGAGAGAGACCGTTGGGAGAGAAGCACCGATCTACGGAAGAATTCGGCGGAGGAAAATGTCGCTACCAACCGGGACGGCGACGTCGCGCGACTCTGCGACTCCTTCGAGCACTCTAACGAGATTCTCGAAGACGAAGGCAAGTGGAAGCGGGGACACCTCGACGAAGGCCGTCAGGCGACTGCGAGATCCCGTTCCTGATTCTCCCGATCGGTCTAAATACAACGACGTATCTCGCGACGACGTTTACGTCAAGATGACGCGCAAAACCTCCATGCAAGCTTCTCACAAGGAGAGACTGGAACCAATCGACAAAACGATGTCCAGGCGCAGAATAATCGGCAACGTGAACCAAATGGATTCCTTGGATCGAAGGATGCATCAGGATCGAGATCAGGACGTGGTCAGGGTAAAGCACGACGCTATATTGGTGTCCAAGGCGGACATTGATCGACTGCGTAATTTTAAAACGGAAAGAAGCAATCTCGCGGATGGTAGAACGTGTCGCATAGATTCCACTTGGTCCGCGAGAAAAACCTCAAAAACGGATTCTTGGTCCCGAAATAGTTGCGTCGATAAAGATTCCACGTGGACTAGCGAGAGAAATGCGAGTTGCCGACCGAAATCGCAGACCGAACTGTCGACGAAAGGGCAAACGGAAAGAGGTTCGAGGACGGAGGTGAGATCAACGACGCTGCCGAGCTACATGAAGAGCAAGCGAAAGACGTCGACGGGGAATCCTCCGGCGCGGAACACGGACGAGCAGAGGAGAGTCTCGACCAGCGGAGTATTGACGAAACAGAGCAAAGAGAGGTCAAATTACGTGAGGAAAACGGCATCTCGGGTTCCGACGCACGTCAGAACTTTCAGCGACGTAAACAGAGTCCATTCTTACTCTCCGGATGCATCGTCATCTATATTCGGCTTCTGCACTGGAAAAAGAAAGATACAAGCCTCTGTGACACGTAGATCCCCGTCGTGGAACATGAAAACGGTTTGAGCTCTGAATAAAAAAAGAAATATTAGGATAAAATATTAATATCTACGAGACTCATCTCTCTCCTTCCTTATTTAAAACAATATTTGAAATTAATATATGTACAAATTTGATTTTTAAATTTACTTGAAATATAATGATATTATTTGCAGGGTGAATTGGTGTGGTTTGATCCCGGTGTCGGTCATGTGCTGCCAGGTGAAGTTCTGGAATATCATAAAGCCGCCAATGTACTTTCGGTTCAAGCGGTAATTGCCGGCAAGGTAAGATAAGACTGTCTAGAAAGCGCTTGCTAATCATCTGTATCTTGACCGTACATAATTACTACTGGTACTGAATAGCGAAGAAAAGATAGGTCAGGCGTATTCTTTCAGTTGGCAAACAGGCCTTTCTATTGATAATGCGCGGCTATCTCAAGCTCCAGGCAATCATTTGCTTTAAATTTTCTAAAAATGCCATTTAACAATCCGGCTTAACTCATTCATGGTTCGCGTATTTTCATCATCAAATATTTATCCGAATACTGCCATTCCTGACCTTAATATTGCATTCCTAAAAAGAGTATTTTAATGTGCATATGAAGAGTTAATTTTATATTTGATTATTAATAATTGAAAATGTCATAATGTTATAATTCTGATTCACTGATCTTTACATTATTTTAAATTTAATTATCCATGTATTTCCAGTTTTTCAAAAAAAAAAAAAAAAAAAAAAAAATAATTGAATGCCCTAGAAATTGATTTTATTGATTAACACGATATAAGTAATATATAAATATGCGGAAAAACAATTTAATCCAATCGACTTTCGGACCAAAACGTTCAAGACAACTTGGGCTTTAACTTGTTCCGACTATCAAGTGATTAAAGTAATCCAACCGCTATCATCAGATTAAACAGGAATAAAGCAAGCGTGTGACATTATTCGAGTGATCCGCTTGTTGGTTCTTGACTTTCTAGCTCGACCCTCGCGCGTTTGCATTCATTTCATTAGACGAGAACAGGAGGGGCAACTCTCACGTTTTGCGCTGCAAGTCGATCTGGTTTCCACGTTTTTCATTCAGTTTTTCGTATTTTGCGTACGTACCTACGTATAGTTTTCAAGTTCGTGTCACCGGACCTTGAAGTCACGTCGCCGCGCCGGTCATCGATCTCCCCGATCGCGAGTGACAACGGAATTTCAAAGGAAGCCACGCAAAGTTAAATGACTGGCATACGATTATCGCACGCGTCGTAGTTTCCATTAACACGAGGCAACTACCTCATTATGCAACCAACACCCATCGTGAGCCATTTAACAACCCGCGGTTTTTCCTGCCGGCCTGCTTGGCATTCTTCACGTTGTATTGTCGTGCACCAGTTGCCCTGCACTTCACCAATGTCCCATTATAGACGACGACGACGAACGCAATGGCGTAAAGCATGTCAATCGTTAAAAAAAAATTTATTAAAAAATCGCTTAAAAGAATATTAGGATATTTTAACGTGTGCGAGCTCGTACGTTTAACGGTACTCGCGATCCGATCTTACACTCGAAAACATCTTAAGCGTAAATCTTGTTCTAAAATTCCATTCAGGCAACGGAATGAATATTATAGCCACTTGAAATCACGGCTGAAGCACGTTTTGATCCTGTCGGATTAGAAATTGATCCGTGATGCAAATCTTTAAGTTGACCCTATACCTTTTGTACTTTTATATTTTAATTTTCAATTCTTTGTGTTAAAAATAACAGCTTTATTATTTTTTAATAGCGAAAACATAGGTTTGTTTGATAAGGATAAAATTTGAGAAATATTTCATTATTTTTTCTAATCTTTAAGTATTTGCAATTGCTCGCTAACGTTAAGTGCTTGAAATTTTTATTAAAAAAAGAAACCAAATTCCACAGACGAAATTAAAAAGTTACATTTATGATAATTTCTCGTAAATGGCAGAGAGCTTGAGAAATTTTACTTGCAATCTTTTTTGAAACGTAAATAAAAAAACTTTGTTAATTTGCCGGAAATAAACTAACTACCGCCGGCGCCAATGGAGACGCAACTGCAAATGTAGACGGGCTGGTATCCGGTTAAGTCTCACGTGAGTGGCTCTCTCGCTTCTTATGTGAATTCGCACGAATCCTCCTTTTTCGTCGAACATTCTCCTCGGAAGCCGTGTCGAGAAAATGCGGCAAAAATGGTGATCGCGAAATCGCGCAAAATTTCGTTTCAACTAGAAAATCATGTCTTTAGACGTTTCCTTCGTGTCGCCTTTGCGCCGTTAGATAATTGGAAGGAAAGTGTCGCCAGATAACTCGCGGTTTGCGACTTGTCATAAAAATTATATACAAATATACGCTGTCGAGCCCACCACTCTGGATCCTCGTGCGGAAAAAACGACGAATAATTGTATACAATTATGTGTTTAAGCCGCAAATCTTCACTCTCACCAACCTAAGCGGCGTGAAGCCCAGACAGGACTTAGGGCAAAATGGTGTGGAGGACATGATTCAGTTGACGTAAGTCGCGAAATTATCACGTATCTATTTACGCAATTATCACTCGACGGCGCTAAACACATCGAACAAATTGCAGGGATCTAAACGAGGCGTCGTTATTATGGAACTTGAAAATCCGCTACGACAAGGAACTAATTTACGTACGTAGTATTTAAGTCGATTCATTTATTTATTCTTGTAGCGTTAATAACTAACTCATGTAATCATTTGCCGGTGAACTTTTAGACGTACACGGGAAGTATCCTCGTGGCGGTAAATCCGTACAAGATGTTCGACATTTACGGATTGGATCAAGTGAAACTTTACGAGGGACGAATCCTCGGTACCCTTCCACCGTAAGTAATTAATCTCTTTCTCTATTTTTTTATGAAAGTATTTTATAATAATGTATTTATTTTAATATAATTTTCTGAAAAGAGGAAAAAAAAGTTGCTTATAATTTTACTTACAATATTTTACAGGCATTTATTCGCCGTGGGCTCCTCCGCATACAGTCAAGTGACTGCAGCCAATAACTCCAGTGCCAATCAGGTGGTCGTCATTTCCGGCGAGTCTGGCTCGGGGAAGACGGAGTCTACAAAGTTGGTGATGCAATATCTCGCGGCCGTCAATCGCGCGCCGAACAATCTCGTCACCGAGCAAATCCTGGAGGCGACGCCACTCCTAGAGAGCTTCGGAAATGCCAAAACGCCTCGGAATGATAACAGCAGTCGATTCGGGAAATACTTGGAGGTTCACTTCAGAGAGTAAGTAATATTTAAAAATATATAAATGTTAAAAAAAAAGTACTAAAGTAAAAATTTGTCGTTCTCGTTGGTGCCATATCACGTAAACAATTTTTCTAATTTCCAGCGGCGCAATCGTAGGCGGTAGAATAACGCAATATCTTTTAGAAAAGAGTAGAATAGTAACTCAAGCTTCGGAGGAGAGGAACTACCACGTGTTCTATGAACTTTTAGCTGGACTCGATCAGCAACTCAGGGATAAATATGGTCTGCTTACACCGGACAAGTATTTTTATTTAAACCAGGTGTGTACGCTCAAACGTATGACAAAATTCTTCGTTTAAAGCTTCTAGATAAAAGAAGTAATTGTAATGCTACAAAATTAATTTTTTGCGTTTACTTTAGGGTGGAAACTGCGCGATCGATGGCAAGAGCGACGTGCAGGATTTTAAAGCGCTCTTGTCGGCCATGCAGGTTCTCGGTTTCTCATCCGATGAGCAAGATACAATTTTCAAGATTCTAGCCAGCGTTTTGCATCTCGGAAATGTTTACTTTCACCGGAAGCAAATGAGGCATGGCCAGGAAGGTGTGGAAGTCGGTTCTGACGCTGAAATACGCTGGGCGGCACACCTTCTTCAAGTGAATTCCGATGGCATCATTCGAGCACTTACCACCAAGACAACAGTTAGTTTTCACTTTGACATATCTATCACTTCTTCAATCTTCGACTTGATCCATAATTCATATACCTGATGATGAGACATCATAAAGATATTTAGAAAAAAATTTACGACGTTCTTTTAATTATGAATATGTTTCAAACATTTGTTGTTTTAATTGTTACTCAACGAGACAAACCCGTTCATTCATTATCGCAGGAGGCACGAAACGAGAGAGTCTTCACGGCTTTGAATATTGATCAAGCTCTCGATGCCAGGGACGCTTTCGCGAAGGCTCTGTACAGCTCGCTCTTCTCGTGGCTAGTCGCCCGTGTCAATCATATCGTATACAAGGGTACGAAGCAGACTGCTGCCATTTCGATCCTCGACATCTTCGGCTTCGAGACTTTTACAGAGAACAGCTTCGAGCAGCTGTGCATCAACTACGCGAATGAGAACCTACAATTTTATTTTAATAAGCACATTTTTAAGCTCGAGCAGCAAGAGTATGCAAAGGAGAAGATTGATTGGACTACCATCAATTATACGGTGAGATTGATTGGTAATATAAATGTTTTATTATGTAAAATTTGTACAAAGTGAGTCAATATAATATTACTGTTTGCCTTAGGATAATTTGCCAGTCATCCACCTGATCGCGAAGAAGCCGGTAGGCATTCTTCACCTGTTAGACGACGAGAGTAACTTTCCGAAAGCGACGGATCTTTCTTTCTTGGAGAAATGCCATTACAATCACGCGCTGAGCGAACTATATTCCAGACCCAGAATGAACTCTGCCGAGTTCGCAATCAGGCATTACGCCGGACAAGTCTGGTATAATGTGGAGGGCTTTCTAGATAAAAATAGGGACACTTTGAGACCGGATGTCGTCGAATTGCTGATTAGTAGCAAGATTTCGGTGAGTTTTGTTTCGTTTGTGCTGCTAAGTTAAAGGAACTTTAAAATAATAACTGTAATAATTATTACAGATGGTTAGCAAGATGTTCCAGCACGTCAGAAATACTCACGAAGCTAATAAAACTATGAACAAACCGAATGGTAGATTTGTCACCATGAAGCCGAGAACTCCAACTGTTTCGGCTCGGTTTCACGATAGTCTTCAACAGCTCTTGGAATCTATGTCTCAGTAAGTATTCTAAAATAAATTTGCAAAAAATATGTAAATAAATGTATTGTAGTTTTAAATGTTGCAATATTATTATCACAATTTGGTTAGTTACAGTTTTTTGTTTCGAACATTTGCAGATGCAATCCATGGTTTGTTCGTTGTATTAAGCCGAACAGTGAAAAGGCGCCGATGAAATTTGACATGCCTTGCGTACTTGAACAATTGAGATACACGGGCATGCTAGAGACGATCCGCATCAGAAAAACTGGCTATCCTGTTCGCCTTTTATTCGGGCACTTTGTGGATCGATATCGTTATCTTATTTCGACGCATTTGCCTAGAGGAGCGCCAAGCAAGGAACTCTGCAGAATAATTTTAGATAAAGCGGCTCCGAAAGAAGCGCAATCGCAATATCAGCTCGGACTTACACGCGTATTCTTACGCGAGTCATTAGAGAGAGCTCTGGAGTACAACAGAGCGTTGATTTTGGAGAGAGCGGCTATTACAGTTCAGAGGTATGCATAAAACTATGAATTAAATAAGAAAATTAATAATTATTAATTATTTTTACACAAATAAGAAATATTGATATATTATATAATTCCGTGATGATTAACTATCTTTCAGAAGTAATTTATTCGATTTATCTTACTATATCGGCTTCCCGTAAATAGCGAAATTAATATGTAATTAATGAATAAATATGTGAATCACTCCCGGATGTCGGTGTAACGGTTTTTTTCGTAGGTACACGAGGGGATTCTTGGCACGCAGAAGATTCCTTAATATTTCCCGAAGCACGGTTTTGATACAAGCGGTGTATCGCGGTTACCGCGAGCGCAAGCAGTTCCGCGCGATGAAGAAGGGCGCCTTGATGGCGCAGAAACTGTACCGAGGTAGGAAGCAACGGGAGACGTTTAAGATTCTGAAGGAAGAGATGACGAAGAGAGCGGAAATTGAGCGGGCCAGTAAGGAGCGCGCGAAGGCGAAGCAGCAGCGAGAAGAACAAGAGAGGACCTCGCGAGCAGTCGCTGGTGTAAACCACTTGGAGATTCCCGCAGAACTAGCGTTTATCTATAGCAAACTTGATGGTACATTTTTAGAAAATAAATATTAAAATAATGGAATTTGTCCAAATATTTAATTTATTTTATATTAAAAAAAAAAATTCTATTTTGGATTGTTATCTATTTAATCTTTGCAATTTCTAGATTGGCAGCCCACGCACACCGAGCGAAATCTTCTCAAAGTTGTCGGCCAAGTGGTGCCGATGAATTACACCTACAGTCTACCGCCCGACATCGATCAGTATCAATTCTCGAAATTTACCAATATCTACTTTAAAAGCCACATATTCGGAATGAAACGTGAACCGATAAAAACGCCGTTTCTTGCAAAGGCTCGCGATCAGGATTACACGGACTCTTTAATGATTTTCAAGATGATATTGCGCTTCATGAACGAAAGTAATCTTAACGGCAAACGCGAGCAGGCATTGGGCGACTACATCGTTAACAAAGGGATCGTAAACGAAAAGCTGAGGGACGAGATATTGTGTCAGATGGTGAATCAAACCTGGAAGAACGAGAACGACGCCAACAAGGAGAGAGGATGGCTGTTGCTGTCTAATTGCTTGTCGGCGTTCCAGCCGAGTGCCACACTCTTCAAATACCTTCTAAAGTAAGTATTTTTGTTTACATCGTGATATATTTTAAAACTGTATCTAATTAATACCTGTAATTACAGATACGTTTCCGATCACGCCTACGACGGCTACAAGGCTTACTGTCAACGCAAATTGTTACAAGGCGAAAGAACAGTATACCGTATAATAAATAATAACCAACAAACTGTACACCAAGTGCCCAGGAACTATCCTCCATGCGTTTTGGAATGGCGGGCCAACAGAAATCGTGTAAATATGGCACTCAACGTTGGTTTCTACGACGGTAAGTTTTTTTAAAGTCTCAATAATGAAGTACGTCATAAAAATTGCATTTAATAACTATTATTTTTATTTTATTTTATAGGAGAGACAACTACGTGCGCAATTGATTCTTGGACAACGTGCGAAGAACTGGCCAATCTCGCCGTGCGGAACCATGGAGTAGAAAACACAGGCTGGACTATTACCCTTTGGAAACAACTTGATGGCCCTGATGCTATTGTGATGGAAACCAATGGTCTTGATTACGTTTTAGATTTAATATCGGAGATGGAATTGGCTCCAGCTTTCCCCGCTGCCAAGCATATGTTCTTGGAACAGCGCAAGAACAGTCTGCCGCCTATAAAGAAGCGAGAGGTAAACATTTCAACATTGATTTTAATTAATCTTAAAGGATAATAAACTCAAGAATAACAATGTTATTAAATTGTTTTTGTGTTAAATATTTGATTTTTTTTTCAGCACGCTCAAATAATCCGAGAATTAGAACAAGAAATGGAAATTCCTATTCTGAAAACTTTCCAACCTTTGGAAAGAAAATCAGTGCCAAAACCAGTTGATAAGTCGGTCGAGTTAGAGATTCAAGTTCCCAGACGGCCAGTAGTACCTCCGCCGCAGCCACCCGTTGTAAAACCTGTATGTAGTTAAACTTGTGGTTTTAAATATTTGAATGCATGATTTTTCAAGATAAATTTAATTATGATATTTAATTATTCCAAAGTAGTTATTAAAAACAGAGATTATATCGGGTAATATGCAACTTCTGTTTTACCACATTTATTACTACTAGAAAAAACCATGCGCGCGTTGTTTTTCAAAAGATTCCAATTCGCGCGCGTTATTACATTCGGATACTTATTAATTAATTATAATAATTTTTTTTATAATAATTACAATTGAGTAATCTACGGCCGATGGCGTGTTGCTGATGTTGAAATGTTTCCCGCGCACTTTATTTTCCTTAAGTTTTTAAAAAATCACATGTACGAAACGGGATTAGAATTTCGGCCGCGACCAAGAAAGACGGGTCTCTGCAATTAAATTGAAACAATCGTTATAGATTTCGGTCTTTTGAAAAAAAATAACTGCGAAAAAAATAAAATAGATAAAAAAAAAATTTTTTTTATTTAAAATGCACGATACAATGGTCTTTAGGTATTTTTTATCTTGCTCAATTGAATGCTGTCCTTTTTACGCGAAGTAATATGCAACTCGAATTTTCCGCTATCGGTAAAATAAAGCGTTGTTCTGGCGGCAAACATCTGTGTTCATTGTACACCGATTAGATATGGCATTTTCTGCGGTGACAGCGGCTAGCGTACGTAATCCTAGGCGGCAGAGACAGGGGATGAGAGAACGGGGAGAAAATCACTCTTTGGCAATCCGGCCGGCGCGGTATATAATACATGCGGCACATGTGAAACTCGACGCACACTACGCCAAGATCACGTACGCTAGCCGCCGTCGCCTCAGCAAACGCCATATCTGCTTTTCAGTGTACAGTGTGTACACCGAAAAACAGATATGGCGTTTGCTGCTGCGACGGCGACTAGCGTACGTGATCTTGGTGTAGTGTGCGTCGAGTTTTGTACAAAGTACGCTAGTCGCCGTTACCGTCAGTAAACGCCATATTTGTTTATCAGGGTACACTTCTATTACTTTACGAATGTTTTTAGAGTCTCGACTTCGCCGAGATACCTCGGGGTTAATCATCCGGATCTTTTTTTCATTATACAGGTACGAAAGCAATCGCACGACGTTATTTTGGAGACCACAGAAATGGGATTGTCAAGGAAATCTGCCTTGAACGACCGCTACTTTGAAAAGGAAAAGCAACGTAGCCGAAGCTTGGACAATTTGCTTCAATCGGAAATTGTCCCTTCACCAGTCAAACTCGCCAATCTCGGGCTCTCTTCATCCAAGCTGAACGAACGATATCACAGTTTGGAAAGAATAGGCGAAACTTCGGTGGGCAATAACGTTGAGTACATGACGCGTACTGAGATCACGTCAGACAGGAAATACAGCAGAGTGACGAGGACAACGGAGCCCAACATCGAGGAGGAGGATCTCACGATCGACTTTGAATACCCGGATATTCAGTCCGTTAGTCAAACCGGAAGATCGGAGGACGATAAGAGCTACATAAGGTCGCAAACCAGGTTTATCAAGTCGCAATATCCCGGTAAGTTGTAAGAAGATTTTTCTGAGCTTTTTTTTTTGGTTTTTTATTATGTATTAAATATATTTCTAAAAGTTTTATAACGTACGAATTACGTATTAGCATCCGCGATCTTGCAGTTGTCCTTTACTCTTGTTATTTAATTTGTTGTTACGTAAGATATATTTTACTTTAAGAATTCCCGTCACGTGGAGAAAGTTAGCCATTATGCAATCCAATTTTTCCGTATCGACTGCGTATTGATTATGTCTATCGTGTTTTCAGGCAAGCGTGCGCTGCCGGGAAGCCAGTCTAGTCGTGCTTACATCGAGAAGAGTGAATACGGAGTAAAATCATCCGCCATGTCCGACACCAGCGAGGCACCTTCTTTGGCATCGCACGTACGACGCGTGAGAGTGCCTAGCCAAGCCTCTGATGTGGATCAGTTTCTGGACGAGCTCTTTATGCCGGTATTGGACGGTAATCTTGACGAATTATCGGACGCTCGCAGTTTGGCCGCCTCGATCAAAGGTTCATATGACATTAGGCCATGCGATGATCAAACAGTTCTTGAAAATCAACAAAAAATTAACATTCGAGACACCTCGATATCTACAGTCGACGATTTCATTGAGAAGATAATAGTGGGAAGCGAAGGTTTAAATATCACCGCAAGCGAATTATCAAGGAGAATCAAAGGAGGTGGAAACATGGACATTCCTAATCAGAACGGAGCTTTCAACTTCAGTCCGATTGCGCAGAGCATGATGTCACCACCAATGATGATGCCCATGTTTAGCCCAACTCAGCAGGTCTCCTCCGGGCAGAATTCCAATATGAATATGGGCGCGAGTTTCATGCCCATTCCGATCTACAGCATGCAAGGACTCAGTTTACCGCAGTATCCTAATTCACCGCCCGGACAGGGCAACGACATGATGGCGTATCAGCAGAATCTTCAACGAGCCTTCCTGCAGAGCGCGATGGCGCAGAATATTCAAATACAGCAGCAGCTGCTGGCACAAAATCAGGCTTTGCAACAGTTGCTGGTCCAGAGTCCGCAAAACTCGTCACAACAACCGGTAAGAAATTAATAGAGCAAGAAATCGATATTCGATCAAATTTTCCGGTAACTTATATTTTTATCGAAATTGATATAAAGTTCAATGTCTAAAAAAGATTTCAAATTAAACTATTCAGCTTTTTTTTGAAGAAATTTTTTAATTTCGCATCTTGCAAACTGTTTTTCTATATAAATAATTGTTTAAATTAATCGAGATATTTAATCTCATTTCTTGCATCAGGCTTCATTTAGAGATTCTGACGAAGGTGATTTATGGTCAACTGAGAAACGCGGATCTATACTAACTTCCACTCCAACGAGTCAGCGACAAGAAACAATGACGGTAAAGGCTCAAATTCATCGGTCCCAAAGTCCGCCTAGAAAAAATGCCGAGGCCAAAAAGACTAACGTTGATTACACACGAAAAATTAGCGTGGATCGAAAGACGGTGGATAGAAAGCCGTCGTCGTCGCAGGCGGACTTAAAGAGAGCTAATTTAAATAAGAACAACGTACAAAGCAACTTTACTAATGTACTCAGCGAGTTGAAAAACAGGAAGAGTAGCGTTGACAGTAATCCTTCAAGTTTGAGTAACAACAAAGGTGTTCCACCACCTCCACCAATGCCTCCGCCGTTGGAGTTTCACGATCCTTCCGAATCCAGACCATTCCTTGATCCGTACGGTAGAGCGAAAACCGTGCGCATTGGAAAATGGAGGTAAATTCAATATTTGGCGTAGCGATATTATATTTTTAATCCAGGCAATTAACGTCTTATAATATTTCGATAATCTAGATGGCCACCGCCGAGTGATTCAAACGAGAATCAAGGGCAGGATAGTTTCATAGAATTCAAAATGCGTCAGCAACAACAGCTACGCAAGATAACGCCGCAGTATCAAGAGTACGATCAAGGTGAAGGCGAAGCTACGACGGAAGGTGGCGTCGAATGGGAAGAATTTGAGATTGAAAACATTGTTAGCAACGAGGATCGATCCATGATCGGTCATTTATCGTCTATCGCAAAGCACGAAAATGGATATAAAGAGGAAGGGGAAAAGAAAAAGAAAAAGACAAAGTAATATTTTTTTTTGCATATATCATCGTCAGGTTTGAACGAGTGGCAATGCAAACTTGAATTTTTTTACAGGTCGGCTTTGGAAGTGGGTGCACAGAGACCATCGCCCGGAAGTATAGGAAAGCTGAAGCTCAGCTCGGAGATGAGGCAGAGATTGGAGAAGGTGACGGCAAATCATAGTGTTAGATCCACGAAGACGACAGAAAAACCTGCTCTTCCACGCGAAGATGGAAAAGTTAAACGGCTGGAAGACAATAGGAAGCTGTTGCTAGAACAGCAATTAGGTAATGAAATTTTTTATTATCCCTACAAAATTATAAATGGCATAATTAAAGATAATAAAAAAAAACTTAAACTTTAAGGTGGACGATGGGACGATTACGCTTCTACTGTCGATGACACCCAAAGCGTTACTTCTAAAGGAACAACCGATATGATGACGCAAGCTCAAGTGGTGAGGACTCAGATCGAGAGAATGGAACGGCCTGTACCACCCCCGCCGCCAGTTACGCCGCCGCAACCGCCAAGTCCACGAGGTGGCAGTGTGTACAGTAACAGGTAAAGGCATTATGTACATTAAACATTATCGTTTTATATTTAAAATTATAGAAAACTAAAAGAAATGTTTTAATTCTTAAAACAAAACATTTTTTAAGTATTTAAGAAAAAATATTTTATTTGGATAATTGTATTTTATTAACATTTAAAATCAAAAAGTAATTTGTTTCTTTTCAGTCAATCTGGCGTACCACAGCCGCGATCTCCACCAGCGCCGATCGAACCAAAAACACGAGACTCTTTCCGCACGTCTCCGGACTCTGAAACTTATGATCATTTTCAAAAGAGTCAAATGTTCAGCCAAAGCCGTGACATTTTCGCTTCGCAGCAGCACTTGCGCGATGGTCATGACTATCGAAATGACTTCGACAAGTCTCGTGCGCAGGATAAGTCCAAGGACTTTTACAGCAAGGACAGCACCGATCTCGCAAGCTCGGCGCGCGATCGTAGCTCCGATTTCGACTCGCGCCGGGACTTCAGTTCCGAGCTATTCGACTCGAAATACGCATTCGACGGATCGACCGGAAAGCGCGATCCTTTTGGTATGACACGGGACGTATCCCCTAAATCCCGAGATAGCTTCGGGATGCCATCACCTCGTGACTTCGGCGTGATTCCAAATACGAGGGAATCTTTTACAGTCGCTCGGCAGAGCTTCAATAAACTGGATCGCGACGTGGATAGACGGTCGAGCGTAGCCTCGACCCACCGCACCGACAAGATGGAAAGGATCGAGATCGAGGAGTGGCCGGAGTTCCTCAAGCCAGTACTGCCACCAGCGGACAAGCCGGAGATCGAGAAGGTTCAGGAGGTGGTGAATACCAAACTCTACCCACAAACCTCCAACGCGCATTTCACATATAACAGAGTTACATGGACTCTGAGGATCAAGAAAGAGGTTTTCGCGCCTAACGAGACGTTAAATAGTCCTTTGGCGTTGCATCTGGTGTTCTGCCAGGTTGCATATGACGTTCTGGCGACCTCCAGCATAAGAATCACTAAGGAGGATCGACAGAATATGCTGAAGATGCTGGATAATTATGGCGTAACCCTTGACAATCTTCAAAGCACACAGCACAAAATCACAATTAAAAAGAATGTCGTAGACATAGCGAAACAGTGGCCGTTGTACTTTGCCCGAATATTTCCTGTATCGGTGAGTTCACGTTTTAAATTACCGAAAAAAAAAATCTTTTTTTTTATTTATTGAAGAAACGTTAAAAAATAATCTGAAAACTGTCTCATCGTTTTCAGTAATTTTAATGTAAATCTTGCCACAGATTGGACCTCAGCACCCGGAAACGCAGCACGTGGCGGTGTCGCATCACGGACTCCGACTAATTAAGCGTACTCTGAACGGCGACCTGATCATTCTGGAGACTCTACCGCTGGAGGACATTGTCTCTGTGAGTTCTTCCAGAGCGGGCGTGTGCGTACTGCAGGTCTCGTCGGGCGTTAGGCTGCCTCTGCACACGAATCGAGCTCCTCAACTGGCGGAGATGATTGGCAGATACATCAGACAGGTGAGCGTTGACGATTCTTGCTACCGGACGAAATCATCGCGCGCTCGTCCGCGGCCAATTAGCGACGGTCGGCCGCGGAAACGATAACGGCACACGTGATGCGCCGCGCAATCTGTAATAACGAGGCAGCTGCGGGGCCAACGCCTAGTGCAAATTACGTTTCCAGTGAACGATCATATATGCTGGCCAATGCTTCTACCTCGGTCTCTCTTCGTTTGTTCCTAACATCATCTCTTGCCTCTTTCTCTCTGCTGGAGAACGTCGACATCAGCGATTATTACCGCGATGCCGCGCTCGACACTTCCATTCTCTTGCGCTTCTTTAGTTTTCGAAGTTACGGGCAGTGTTGACATTCGCTAAGAATGCTGCTGGGGATTCCTTTTAAACCGGCTCTTCTCGGTGGTATTCTCTCCGTCGAAATTACTGTCCTTAAAAAAATTAGAAAGAAAAAAAAAAAAGATATTTAATTTATCGAATGTTTTGATCCTTCACCTTTTGACGCTGTCGAAAAATAGCGTGGACAAACAGTTTTTTTTTTCTTCTTTTTTTTTTTTAACTTTAAATGATGCTCGAGTCTTCTATCCTTGGTAAGTCATTAATACCGTGGAATGACTTTTTTTGCACGCGCAAAATGAAAGAGCACGTGAGAGGAGAGGAGGCAGACGGGAGACTCGTCTTTATGTCTTGTGCAAACGGAGAGATCGGATTTCTTATAACACGCGCTACGCCTGTTCATCAGATACACTTGCATGCATCGTCGCCGCACGCGATTCAAGAAGCGGATCGTTCAGCGTGACGGAACGTTCTCTAGAATACCGATGACCGAATGCAGAAGAGCTCTCGTTACGGGCGGCCTCGGTTGAAATTTTTCAACACACGAGAGCCAATATATTTTACGATATGTTTAAAGATCTCGCTCTTGAATCACGAGCGTTCGTTATTCTTTCGGGAGAGGAGAAAGCTGAGAACACCGGACAAATGATCGTCAAATCAAATTTTCATTAACTCGATCTTCGCTGGCGGTTTGTTAGAAATGTATGTCGCGCGTGTGTCGCGCACAATTTCAGCCTTAAAAATCAGGGAACGTAATACACCATCCGTAAATGATGATTTAGAAAGCACGTAGGTTCGCACTCGCGACCTCCCTCGTACGGTGACTCCGACGTTATCTTACTTTCACGTTTGCCGTTGACAATCTCGTAATTTCCCCCAATTACGTCCGATTGAAGTTTCCTCGGTTGGGATAATTGTCGAATAAACGAAACCTACGCCGCGGCATGCGCGCAATTTAAAATTCCATTACAGATTATATAACGGTAAAAGAAGAGCCGCGTAATCGCGAGTGCGTGCATCGTTTCGCACTGGAGGACGAACGAGCGTTCGTCTTCGCGCAACGTTTGCAGCCAAAGATATGGAATGATGTCAAAGGATCGGAGCGTAGGAATGCGGCGTACGTCGTTTGTAAAAATACGCGATTCAGTATTCATGAAATCATTGTGAAGTCGCAGCCGGCAGTCGTAGAAAGCCGCGGTTTAATTAGTCGCATAGCGGCACTATTGTCCAATGCGCCTCCCGAAGAGAATTTTTTTTTACATTACAAAGAAATGATAATTTCATTGTCCTTCGATGTTTCTCTTTTATTACCGCTGATTTTAATTGGGGAGCAGTTTTCACGTGAAATCAAGAGTGCCCCGGCATCGAAATCTCGCTCTCATCGCGTCTCGGAATTGGACACGTCAACAGTAATATTTTCATTTATTATCGCGATGCAGTTGAAGTACTTGGATAATTTTCTCGCATCTTTCTTTCCGCGAAGACGAGATTTCCGACGGAGAGGAAAAAAAAAAAAAGAAGGAGAACGCGAACACTTGAATTTCTTTCGAGCGATTCCGAGTTCAAGCAACTCGTATTTACTGGAGGCGGTAGCTTGCTCTCCTCACGCCAACACGGACACCGGAAGTGGTTTGAATTGCTAATGCGAAACGGTGCTCATTACTTCTTTCTACCACGTTAGCCCAAATCTTCCTCGTCTCCCTTTATTTCTACTTTACCCTTAGATAAAAATGTTAAAAAAATTTTTACGCGTGAATTAAATATTTATTTACACGTGGTATTCTTCCAAAATCTGTTACGAAAGTCTCGACCGCAAAAACATTATTTCGCAAGATTATTTTTTGGATTTAAGATATGTCGTTCTGCGTGGTAAACGTTTTCGTTCTTTATTAAACGCATAATTGACACGTAGTCGTGAATTTAATTGGAACCTGTCGACTGAAGCGTTGGTTTATTATCCTTAAGTGTTATTTCTTGTATTAAAATAATAATTTTTCGATATAAATTAACTTGTTTTATATGTACGTATACTTTATTATACATAGGTATATGTATATAACATTAATAATTGTGATTTAGCAAGAGATAATTTTTAGTCAAATTAATCTGTTTCTTGATTTAAATCTCAAAACACTCTTCCGACGTTTTCTAATGATAAATACCGACATCTTTACGCGTCAAGAAATTTTGCGGAAGATAGAAATATTTATGCAAAAAAGAAAGGCTTTACGGATAAAGGTTCGATATAATCATACTTGTCTCTCTATACCGAGTCGACCGTCCAATCAAATATCCTCGAAGCCAGCGAAACACCTTTCATTAAAGTAATAGGCGTCGTGTTGCAAACGCTCAAAGTGGAGGACAACAATTTCAATTTCACTGCTCCGCGCACATTCCGTGCGTTTTACCACATGACATCTCGGCAGGTAGAATTGCGGAACGAAAGAGCAAGTAAATAGAAAACGCAAGAGCGGAAAGTGTTTTCCCGCGTTTGCTGTCACCCGACCGGTCTTTCTCTGATTCTGGGAGAAAAAAAAAAAAAGAAACGAATCTCGTGATCCGGATCGCGGAAAATATTTCGTTCCCTGGCGCGAGAAAAATGTTGCTCCGAAAGAACGCGGAGTGAGAAAGCTTGCCATTTCTCCGGGGACGGATATCGGTACGAGTTTCTCGACGTGAACAAGTGCCCGAAAAACTGGAGCTCTCTTTGCGATCTCCCTGGAACAAGATAAACGTAATCATTTTCGAAAGGAAAAGAAAGTATTATCTGGACGACATTAATTAAAAAAAAAAAAAAATTTGCGAGATAAATTTACAGTGAAATGTAAGTACAAGATCTATTTGTAACTTACTTGCGGGCCAGTTTCGACTGATTGCGAGACATTTGAAGAATTGGAGAGAACCGCGTACACGTGAAGTCACTTAAGGTGGACAATCGGATTTTAAGGGCCGTAGGGATAATCGGTCGTTTCCGCCTGCGGCAGGTGCATCGACCGTTTCTCCGTGGGACATCGAAAACTCCGGCTTTTGCTTTTTAATAGACGAGGACGCGGGAAAAACTGAAACCGTATCGCACGCGATAGGCGTGGGACCGAGAATTTCGCGACGACCGGATCCCATTGAGCGGTAAATCACAATAATCCCGCATAATGAGCTATCGCTTCCGACTCTTTCCTCCCTCTTCCGGTTCCGATTTCTATTTCATTGCCGTGCACGCGGCGAGCATTGTCGCGGTGCGGAATCGCAGCCGCATTAAAAAGATTTCCTTTTATCCGCGAAGATTGCCTATTAACATAAACCACACTTGTTCCGCGGGAGAAGAAGCACCACGAGCGACGCTCCAGTGGTTTGCGAGTTATTCTCAAAAAACTTATCGCGGGAACATCGAGACTGTTACGGTGTTAAATTAAATATCGCGAGTTAATTGTGAAACGTCTCGATGTCGAATATTAAGAAAACACCCCCTTCCTCCGAGAAAGGCGGATAATAACAGTTGCGAAACTGGGGCGATCCTGTGAGTGTTTTCACCTTATCGGCATTTTTTTTTTTTTTTTACATTGGCGACGGGAGGTAAAAACACCGACGCATTTAGATAAACACTTTCTTTTTCGCCGTTCGACATTTATCCACGACCTCGGGGATTCTGTCGCTTTAAACGAGAAGCGACAGGTCTCCAGGCGGTGGTCCCTCTATCATTCGATAATCGGGAACGCGCTTCGATCCGATCCGGACGAGGATATCGAGTGTAAAGAGCGGCGCAGCATGATTTTCCATACCTGGCATGTATGCACCACGCATACCGCCGGCGAGAAGCCGTGGTGGGGCCCGACCCAGATATCCGTCTTTCGAAGGGGCATCGGCTAACAGAATACAACCGGCAGGGAACGGCGGTACCTTGGAATCGGAAGCCTCCCGGCCGCGGCTCTTCAGTTCATCGACTGCTGCCGTGCCGTGCAGGTGCAGCGTGTCGCCGCGACACACGTGCATGTTGAAGAGAGGAGTCGGGGACGCGAGAGTCCCTCAGATCTGTCCGCGAAGAAACGAATCTAAATTTGTTACGCGAATCGAGACGGTGGGAAACAACAGCGGCTTTCTCCCTCGGACCTTTGGAGTGAATTTTCCGAGGGACCGCCGCCCGGAATTATTAAAGGAAACGCGCGTCTTCCTGCTCGCAGCGTTAAGCCTGGCGTCTTTACGATTCGAGTTGAAGAATAAAAAAAATATCCGGGAACGTAATCATCTTCTAACGAGAAAATATTGAAAGGAATATGCTTTTACGAAGTGACCTCACGAGATGAAAAACGTCGAGAATTCTACGTTAACTCTCGTATGGAAAACGTCTCGATGATCATCGCGACTGTGCGCCGAGAGACTTTCAACTCGACGTCGCGCAGCTGTAATTCGCAGCGCCCGGCAAGCAAGGTTAACATAATGATAATGACTACCGATCGTTAATGCGCGACTCTCCGTTGTGAATGTATAGTTAATCAGCCGCGATTATTCTCCCGCGGATGAGACTGCGCCTTTCACCCTCCGCGTAAAAACAGACGGTGCGAGAACGGTGGCGAGTAATGATAAACGGGACGCGACGGCGATCGCACGATCGCTAACGATCTCGTGCGAGTAAGGTCGGAAGGGCCTCGCACTTGCGTAAGCGAGATCGCAATCGACCTCGCCCGTTGTTCCTTTCCGCTGAAGACCCAACGGTCGACTCGTCGGGAGAAGTCCGTTACCTCGGTGCCGTCTGGCGAGTGATTCGCGACGAGCAGGACCTGCGAGTAAAACTTTCAAGTAGTCCGCTAACAAGAAGCGAAAATTTGTGCACGCGACGACTATTCTAAGAAACCATGAAGGCTTTCTCGCCCGCCGTGGCAGATGAGAGCCCGCTGGCGCGAGGTAATTATAATTAAAAGTGCACATTGTTCGGCCCGGATCCCACGAGAATCTCTTCTTCCGGGCGTTTTCTCACGAC
The DNA here is from genome assembly GCF_019399895.1 of Cardiocondyla obscurior. Taxonomy (NCBI): domain Eukaryota; kingdom Metazoa; phylum Arthropoda; class Insecta; order Hymenoptera; family Formicidae; genus Cardiocondyla; species Cardiocondyla obscurior. The sequence continues at coordinate 3,263,790 of NC_091887.1, read as the reverse complement.
GTTCCGCGGACGGTCCTTCATCCATGATCTACATTCTTCGGAAGATCCGAGTGAAATTACGATTGTTCGACGCTTCACGCGCGGAATTTGCAAGTCGACGCGGCATCATCCGAGCTGCGGCGAGCAATTTCCACACGTCGTTTTCTACACATGCCTTCCGCCAAGGGTCTATTTTCTAGCTCTGCGATGGAGAGAGAAGTGTCCGATACCGAAGGGGTGTTCTCCAAGAGATTCGTCGGCAACTGGGCCGAGTTGCCGACGACGCTGAGGCGTCGGCAAAAACACCGTCCGGATATCTTGAACCAGTTCACAGACTACTCCGAGTCTTCGGAAAGTGAGTTTCACAAGTTTGAGCCGAAGCCCTTTAACAATATGCGAGTCATGCGTCGTTCCGAATTTCTACGTAAATTCGAGCTCGGCGACTTGGCTCGTAAAGATATTCTGGATCCTCGAAGAGATCCGAGGGAACAAGCACGCAGACCGACACCCGAGAGTCCCCTGAGTCGTCTGGACGAAGGTTACTGGAGGCCCTATACCGAGATTGGAGACTCGAAACCATCTCACCGAAAAAAAAGTAACTTTATATGCAGGCATGAAACGCGAAATATTTCCGACGAGGAGCGCAAAACGAACTCTCCCGACAGCCTCCTGATGAAGTCTTCAGAGTCTGAGTTGAGCAGCGATGAATACGGACACACCGATGATTCCGGAGCATTTCTAGAGCAAGCGTCTCACTCGGACCCACAGCCCAAGACGAAAAGAAGTAGTTTTATCAAGTTCTTCGCGAAGGACGGCGGGAGAGAGAAGAAAAAGCTAGACACCGAACATCTGGACGTAAATAAGAATATCAAACAAAACTCGGAATCTGTCAAAAAGGAATCTTTCGGCCAGCAGAAGTTCGATTATGAAAACATTCCTCGAATAGATGTGTCCAAGCTGGATCAGAAGACCTTCCTGCATCCGATCTTGCGGGCGAACGACCGCCAGCCGACCATCGAACAGCTGAGGATCGAGGAAGGGTGCGAGCTCAGAAATTCCAAGAATACGGCAGCCTTGAAGAATCCTCGGGAGAAGAAGCCGGTTCAGCAGAAGACGAAGGATGAGGAGCCAAAGACGAGCGATAATTCGATTCAAGAGGTCTACGACGGCGAGCAGATCGCCGCGCGAGCTAACGGTGAACGCAAAATAGCAAAGATGGAAACGATTACGGAGGAAAATGCGGACGGGAGCAAGCTGAGCGTTCGGGAAATACTCAAGAGATTTGAGGAACTTAGAACGCAGGCCGATGGAACGACCACGGGCAACGACAACGAAGTTCTGAACGAAGATAAGACGAGCGACAAGACGCTCAACACCATACAAGAGACCTTGAAGAAATTAGACGAGAAAGTCAAAAGCTATCAGGTCGCGTATTTCATTTGTCACTTATATTATTGTCCTGGAATCCGGGTGTTCGAGTGCTCTCCCTGTACAGAAATAAATTAAATCAAATAGACTGTTAAATGAAATCAAATGGAGCGCGAATGTCTCGTATTATAGTTAATAGGCTCAGGTGTGTGCAACAAAATACAAGTAAAAAAAAAAAAACTTACGTTAATCAGGTGATGTAACGGCACTTGACTTTTACCGAGAGAGACGGCTCACATAAATTCTTAATAAACATCTCAAGGATGTCTCGAACCTCTTTTACTATTTAATCATGAAGAAAAGAAACTATTAATCATTTTAATTACTGTTTAAGAAGCGAAAAAATATGAGCGTTTCTCACTTCTCAAAAGAGACGACTCAAGGCCGCTTCATAAGTCAGAATATATGACGACAATCGAAAAAAATGCTGAAAAAATATAGCTGCTTTAGAACATAGTTCAATCAATTAAATACAACAGAATATATTTTGACCGACCCAATCAAATAATCTTTTTCGAAACTATTGAATACATTTTCTAACATTAATAACAGCAATTTGTCTTGAAAGAATTCTAAATAAATTTCACGAAACCGATGGCCCGTGTCGCGTGCATATATTACCAAGAAACGATTTCAATTTTTATTACATCATTAGAGTGACGTTTCATTAATTTTATCTCGTTCATTCGCCGCTGGAAAATAACAACTAGTTACTTTCAACAGCTATTTACTTTCAATAGCTTCCCGATTGTCATCCCGCGCCCAGTCCATTTTCGCGACGGGAGTCGCGCACCTCGTCGCCCACCTAAACTAAATCTGGCCGTGCTTCGCGCCTCTTTACGTCACAGTTATGCCGCGATAAAAGCAGCAGCCGCCGCGGAAATCGTCAGACCGTTGCGCTCATTATCTGTCGCAACGTGGCTCACTTGGACGGGCAGCGACTGCATCAACATCTTACGTCGCGTCTCGGTGCATTAAACGATTATGTGGGTCAGGGTCGACGTCTGCTTATCCTGCTCGCGCATTCTGCTTTCGTCGATTTCGAAGTATCGATTTACTTGATGTCACCGCGAGCTGCCTTTAACGAATCACAATATAAATTTTCTTAATTTCTTGCTTTACGGAGAAGCAAACTAAAATTGTACGATTATCGTCGATTGCGCGCTCATTTTCTCATCGTGGCGAGTAATTTGCGAAAAAAATCGGTACGTTTCAACGTTTCGAGTCTGGCTGAGAGCTCTTATCAGGCTGTTAACCGGCCGGTTCCACCGGATTTCTCTCGCGAAAACCTGCGAGTAATATCAATTTTTCCTCATTTTCTTCTGCACGGACACAAGTGGCTCTACCTGTTTATCTATCACGTTGGCAGACCGTTTTTATTTAATATTAATCGAAGAACGCGATTGATCTTACTTGCTCGCGAGAAAGACGGAGAAAAAGGGTGAAAGGCAAAGGGAGAGATCTCGCGTAACACGCGAAGCATCGGGTTTCTACCCAGCTATCGAGGAAACAGTCATCAACTTATGCACTCGAGGATATTAAGAAACGCAGGATGCGATCACCTACTTTTCGCCGCGTATCTTCGTAACTGACGAAAGCGGAGAGGAGCTAAAAAAGAGCGACCCGGTGCCTCTTTCGCCGAGGCATCCGGCAAGGATCTCGAGGATAGCATCGCGTCTCAAGTACGCCCGAGAAGCGGAATTGCGCGTAGCTCGGTAGTCCTTAATTCACGCGCACGTCTCCCTCATTCCTTCCCGCCGACTCCTTGCGCGGCGAGACCTGAAAAGAAGGAAACGCCTACATCTGACAGTCGTGTCGTGCCGCATTCCTGTACCAGGTTGCGGTGCATGACCGGTGGTAAGAAACCCGTTTACTTACGCGCTAGGATCGATCGCGTTTCGTATCGTGCGCGATTAACGTCGCGAGAAAGAAGAAAAAAAGACGAACGAAGAAATAGAAGGATGAATTCGCCTCCCAGCCTGTAATTCAGATCGCTCGACGTTTTTCGAATAACGTAAAGGGCTCCAAATCACATTCTCACAAATTTTCAGAAGAAGATATTTAGTGTTTATGAGGGAAATAAATATAGAAAATTAAACACAGAGATATGTGCAAGCGCATAGTTAAATATATAATTTTTTGATCCAACAATCAATTTTTATTCAAATAAATTTTTTTAGAATAATTTTTAAGTTAATATTTTATTAAGAATATATTTAAGTCTATTTCTATCAATTAAGAATTCGGAATTTATTCTTAAAATGATATACGAATGATTTACAGATTGATCAAAAGCCGCACCAGAGGGTGAATCATCACGAGAACCATGTGTCCCAAATCACAAAGACGATCCAGTCGCAAGCGAACCACGTAAATCACATTCAGTCTCACAATCATTCCAATCACGTAATCTCCGAACACGAGAATCACGTACCGATCAGTCGCGTGCCCAACCACGTGTCGGCCATCAACCAGGCGAATCATCAGAAAAACCTGCAGAGCCAGCAGCTGAGTCCGAGCCAGGAGTGGCGGCAGCCGGATGACAACATCCGACTCCAGGAGGACGGCATCTACGAGACCGGACCGGTGGTCAACGACGGCAAGCATTCCCTTTTGCAGTATGCCATGCTCAACTTCCGCCAAAGCACAGAAAAGTAAGTTTATATTCCAACGCAATTTATTTGCAAAATAATCATTACGTTAAAAAATTTAACTCCGAGAAATGGATAAAAAAAATGAGCCTGATTTAAGATAATTTTACTCTTAATTTTGTTTAAAAAAAACAATAAACATATTGTTGATTTTAATTGTCGGATACTTTTTGAAAGTTGTATTTGTCATGTTGTTCATTAAAAAAAAAAAAAAAAGATAAAAATCTGTCTAATATCGAGAAATTTATGGGACAAGACGAGGCGTCTAATTAAAACGTAATCCTTTCTAAATTCTAACCAGTACCACCCGCACGCTCGTCGGTCGTATGAAAATTAATGCGAAGCAACTATTAACGATGTTGCGCAAGCGAATCGTGTTGAGAAAGCATAACGCGGCCGGCGTGCAGCGTGCGATATCGTTTCAACCATGCATCGTGGTGTCTCCTTTTTCCGTATCGTTTCTGGTTCCGCGTTCGCGCCAAAGGACCGACCGCCAGTCGCTTTTCTGCACGCTCGACACAAACGAGCTAGAACACTAACAAACGGACGCATTGTGCGCAGATTCGAGATGCTGAAGACCGCTGACGGATCGATCAGCGGGTCGCTCAAGGTGATCGAGTCATTGAAGAGCAAGAAGAAGAATAAGAAGGGCAAGGGCCAGCAAGACGGCACCGAATGGACTTGGAAAGAGCAGGTAGACCTCGTCAAGTATTCCACCGTCCCCATAGAGCAGAGCTTGCTCAGGTTGGACGCCGATCTGAGCGTCTTGGCCGTCGAGTGTTTCCTCAGCCTGATGAGGTACATGGGGGACCAGCCACTGCCGCCTGAGACCAGCGAGGTCAAATGTGTCTACACCATTCTTGCGGTAATTTTATGTATTAAATTAAAAATATGCTTTTAATTTATTTTCAAACTGAAAAAGATTTCTAAATTTTAAAATAATTTTTTATCGGACGGACCTGTGGTTAATAATAAAACTATAAAAATTTCCTCATGAAAACGTCAAACCCGTATTTTTCTGCATGTCTTTTGCACGTTTCTTTGTGGATTTAACTTTGAATTTCCTTGGCGAGAAACGGAAATTGTCGATTACCTGTTATTATCTGTCATTATCTTTGTCTTCCCGCGCTAATTTTAGCAACTGCTATTCTTTTCTTTGCCTCGAAGGACACGATTTTCTAACAATATGTATTTCTTTACACGGACGCGTATTGTAGCATTGCAACAAATACGAGCTGCTGCGCGACGAGGTTTATTGCCAGCTGATGAAGCAAACCACCAACAACAAGAGTCCGAATCCGGAAACCTGCCAGCGCGGCTGGCGAATTTTCAGCATCATCGCCGCCTATTTCACGTGTAGCGACGGCCTCAGGCCCTACCTAACGAAATACCTGGAAACGGCGGCGTACGACAAGCGCCGTGCTTACCACGGCACGGCGATGGTATGTCTGCAGAATTTGCGAAAGACCGTGAAGTACGGCGGGCGCAAGAACGTGCCCAGCGTGGAGGAGATCATGGCCATCAGTGCGGGTAGGAACGCGAAGCGGCAGATCTACCGGCTGCCCGGCGGCACCGAGCGGGTCATTAACACGAAATGCACGACCGTCGTGCAGGACGTTATTGAGGAGATGTGCAACGTCATCTCCGTGAGAAACCCGCACGAGATGGACGAGTTCTCGCTGTACTGTATCGTCGACGGCGATGCATTCACCATGCCGTTGGCCAGAGACGAGTACGTCCTTGACGTAACCACGGAGCTCCAAAAAAACCATCAAGTGTTCTACTTAATATTTTGCAGGTACGTCAATTTTGTTAGTGTTGCTCGCTGTTACAAGCATCGAGTATTTTTCTTTTCCGGCTCACAGTAATTTTACAAAATTTAATGCACGCCAAAAGAAAATTATCATTGCCGAACATAATATAGTAGTAATAATAATAGATATAATAATAAAGCGAGGAAATTAAAATTTTATTTTAGTACAAATTGGGTGGTTAATAAAAAAATTGTTTTAGATCTGTTTGGTACTACCCATTGCGGCTGGACGCGGCCTTGTACATAGAAGTCGTATTTAACCAAATTGCTCCCGATTATCTGGAGGGACTTTTGCTAGTCCTGCCTGGAGAACATTTACCTCAGGAAATAATTGTAAGTACTAACGTCTGCTTGAGTGTTCGAGCTTGACCGGTGAGTGAACGATCAATTAACGACATGTGTGCTTCGTAGTATGACATGGCGCAAATAGCGGCGCTATTGCACAGAGCGGCTGACATGACGCATGAGCCCGCAACAAAAGAGATTAAATACCTGTTGCCAAAACCAGCGCTCAGCTTGAGAGAACCTAGACCGCAACAATGGTCGAATATGGTCCAACAGGCCTGGAATAACGTTCAGCATTCTTCGGCAGCTGTTTGCAAGGCGCAGGTGCTTGGTAAGTCGATTTAATTAACTTTAAAATTAATGAAATTTCAGAATTGAACAATTAATTTTATTCCAACAAATAAAAATTAATGTTTAACGTGATATATGTTTAAAAATTATATTTTATACTACATATATATTTCTTTTTATAGAAATATTATCTAAATGGCCACTTTTCGGCTCGAGCTTCTTCGCGGTAAAGAGGGTGCCCGAGGGTAAGGAAAAAGGTGCCGATCACATTCTCGCTCTCAATCGACACGGCGTACACTTCATAGATCTGATCACGCATGTATGTGGCTCAACTTCTTGCTCCAATGAGCGTCTTCTTCCACGTGTTGCTTAATTGTTTCACGATTTTCAGGAGACCCTGTATCATTATCCCTATTCCGAGGTGATCTCCACCAGAAAGGTCAAGTCTGAAGAAGGCACGCTCTACCTCGATATGAAGTGCGGCAATTTGATGCAGCAGCGCATCACCAGGCTGCAAACGGAGCAAGCTCACGAAATTTCCCGCCTCATCAAACAGTACATCACCATGGAGCAGAGAACGTCCAACGCTCAAGGTGGGGCCGGTATCGGGCTTGGCATGAGATAAGTGTCCTTGGCGACGTTCTTCCTTCACGAGTGATATCCGATTCCAATTAGTCAATCTGTAGGGCGGTAACTGGCAGCTTCGATTAATGTACCGTAACGATGCAATGTCGCGAGCGTTGCTCTTAACGGTGGCCTACGCGAGATACTGACCTTGTGTTCGATTTACATCGGATACCAAGTAGGATAAGCTCGTGTTTTAATGGACAATGACGCAATTAATCCGTCGTCAGGGATGTTCGTAGAATTCGCTGGAAGAAAGGATCGTGAAAAAGACGATTGCTCAAGTATCTAAATAATCCGTCCATATCTGACGATTTAAAATAATGGACTTGTATAGCATTTATTTATACATTTTAAGAAATTCATAAACAAAAGACATAAACGCGAAATACAAGTTACATTCATTTGCGGCAGTGTAATATTAATACTAATATTAACGCGCGTCCCTGATGAGTGTTGAACAACTGACTAACCATACTGCGGTTATATGTTAGCGTAAAATTATATTAATAATAAGTGTATATGCATATACAAAAGTATGAAATGTGAACGAAGATATTAACTTTTAATATTGAAATTTTTACGTGTATAAAAAAGTGTGTTATTTCTTTCCTAGTTTTATCTTGCAATCCTGATTCACACAGATCTGCAAAGTAAAACTTTCAAAAATAACACGTATAAATTAATAGAAATAATTAAAAAAAATACTTTTATTAAATTCTGAAATTATTGCAGTCCCTTGTAGCAATTTTTCTAATTTATTTATAATTAATTATTTAAGTATAAATGCGTTGTGGCATCTCGTTCGTAATATATAAATATATAATAATAATTAAATCCAAAATCTACTTCAGTATCAGACATTTGAGTTATATCTAACGAGTCTTGTATTAATTTTGTACATAGAAAAACGTCATTCAACTTTAATTTGGGTCATAGAATTCTTTGTTTTCAAATGTAAATTGTTTTCGGACTTAACAAATTCCATCGCTACAAAAATGTTATAAAATATCGAAAAGTATATAATATCAACGATTACTGTATCTTGCTTAATCCTTTCATGGCTAAATTGTGAAAATAATAAGTCGAACAAATTACAAAAACAACAGTCTGTATATATTATATATTCTATATATATAATATTTATAGGATTAGTAAAAAATATTTCTAAAAAAATTCTATTTAATTTGCTAATTAGAGAAAATGAATAATTGTTCTTACTAAACTAGAATTGGCGAATAAATTTGCAATTAGAGGAAGCATAATAATGCCCGTATAAACATGAAAGGGTTAAACTCTAGGGTGTTCAAGAGTAGGTCTCGGTATGCTTTTAACATCCTGCGGCCAGTTACTTGCAGTATGCCGAACGTATCCCGGATCGGTTGGCGAGGATGGCGCAGTTTGCGTCCCGGTGGTTTTTAATACGCCCAAGTATTCCTCCAACATCTCGATGTCATCTTTGGATCTTCTGGACCGATAATCTTTTGGCGGAGGTGGCACGTTGAAAGACACGTCGCGATGTTGGCCAGTCATCCGGGATGAGCCACGCATTCTGATGGGCACGTTGTCGTACTGACTGTTGTCCGAATATCTGCTCGCCGTTCAAACAGAATTATATTTAAGAGTCGGTACTCTGCGTGTCATGCATCTTGAATCATAACGGAAATAAGGAAGCGAACGATTCTGACGACTCATGTCCGCACGAGGAACTCTCCCCTTTCAACACATCTTAATTCTGAGTGACGCTTGAATAAGATTTCCAGTTCCTAATTATTTTATGAAGTAATTCGGAGAGGTAGAGGGAGAAATGAGAAGTGCGCAACGATTATCTTACACAATTTAATGCGTTAATTCTGCTTTCTTAGCAAAGAAAACTTTAAAAATAAACCCTCTTCAGGACGATCAAATTTAGTTGAACACTTTGTGGCCTCAGGGCATATTATTTATTTTAGTTTTAATCATTAATTAATATTTAATTATTAAATTTGATTAATAGTATAATGGTTTTGTTTAAAATGGGTTCTTGGGGTTTCGATTGCGTTAAATTATTTGTGCGAAAAGTGAAAATTGTTGGCGTGCATTTGGCCTTAGTAGCGTGATTCAAGATGATTGACGCGCGTGCACTACCGACGCTTAAATGAAATTTCCGAACCGAGGACGCGACGAGTCTCTGGAGACGCAAGAAATCACCTGTTGTACTCTTCGACGTCTCGTTCGACCTTCATGATTTTCACGCTTGGGTTGACGACTCGCGCGAAGATCGCCTCGCCCTTCTCGTATTCCACCGGGAAACGCGGCGTGTCGATCTCGTCGATCGGTCGCTGGTAGACGTCTCGAGTCTTGTACACTATCCTCGACTCTTCCATCCTGTGCTCGGGATCGTGGACCATCGAGCGCGGCACCTCGATCTCGCGGTACCGTCGCGAGTCGCGCATGATCCGGCCGTTCTCGAAACTCTCTCTTGGCTCTTGATCGCCGCGACGATCGTCCCGGGCATCCTGTGGATGTGCGCCGGACGATTCCTGCTGCGACCTCGCGTGATCACGGTCATCTGCTTTCTGGAAGGCATCGTTCACGCGACCGTTTTCATCCTCGGAGATCTTGACGACGGTGGGTTTTCCCTTTCTAGCGTCCTCGGCGGTTACCACCGGTGTAACCCGTTTCTCTGTTTTAAGAAACAATACGTAAATGCACGCGTATAAAGTTTAATCGTTTTAATAATTATTTTATAATTTTTTAACTAATATTTGGTTTATCTGATAATCATACCAGAGTCTTTCTCGATGATTTGCGCCTTGTCCTGCTTGTCTTTCTGGCGGGGTGGGCTCATCAGCAGATCCCCGATGAACACCAATGCTGTGACCAGGCATAGCGCTCCTAAAACCGCGGCATTGTCAACCAGGTCCTCGGGAACGCTGTCGATGGACGCCAGAGACAGAGCGCCGACTATCCCGAAGAGAATCACGCCCAGGGCGAGCAGAAAAAATTCCTGGGATTCAATCAGGCCTGTTAGCTTCGTTACACCTGCGTGGTTTTAGCACCGACGCGATCTATTTGCGCTCGGCGCGGTCGATCGATTATGCATGAAAACTCATTATCTAACGACCTCGCAGCCAAGGAAGGAAAAAAAAGGAAAGGAAAATAAACGGGGCAAAATACGTCGCGAGCTCAGGGCTGCTCGCCGCTAGTTTTCAGACGGATCTCTCCGCCGGACGTCAGCGCGAACACAGGAAATCTGCGCATTATGCAGCGCGAGCTCAAGATCGGCTGGTTCCAGCCTCAGATATGACTCATTAAATGCGTTACGTTACGTGTCACGATTATCAAGGACGCGATTACGTGTGCACCGGCGGCGGGGCGCGCCTCGGCCCGGCCCGGCCCGGCCGCGTCAGGAGGAATAATATTCTTTATCCTTGGCCTCGTCAATGGCGCCTTCGGTCGCCGATTTTCTCACGCCACCGCGAGATTGCCCGCGCGATTTACGCGCTGTATTTTCACTCGGAGCCCAACCTCGGAATAAATTAGCAGCGCCTGGGAAGGATCTCGACGCGTCTTCGTTCCTCCCGTCATCACATCGAGCGCACGTGGAAATCCTGCCGCGACGTTATTCTCGTAGCAAACGCTTCTCGCTCTTGTTCGCGGGATGACTTTGCGCGATCAGAATATATTATTAACCACAGAAACCGATCAATCTTGTCTCATACTCATGAATACCTTTGGTTGTTTCCTTTTTAAAAACAAATCCTAAGAAAAAAAAAAAAAAAAAAAGAAAAGAAAAACGCACGAAGAAGCCTATCTCCAAAAGCTTGTGTCAAGTTTCTTTCTTTTTTTTTATGAAGACGGAGAAACGGCACCGCCCCATCTACCAAACCAACAAAACAACTCATACTATACAAAATAGGCTTCCTTTTTATTTTTTTTTTATGGAACAAGGACGATTTCTTTCTTAATTTTCTTATATTCTCTAAAAAAAATATTGCTTTCCCGATTCCAAATTTTTAAACAATGGAAGCTGTAAGCATTATGATTTTTCGACGTTGTAAAATACAACTATGATATAATCCGTAGAAAGAAAAAAAGAAAAGAGGGAAAATGATTACCGTCTTTCGACCGCGGAGTTCTCCAGTAGCCGAGCCGATCAGGAGACCCGTCGTTACGATGATGTATCCGCCGCATGTGGCCGTCGCAAGGGCAGCACCTGAAATCCGTCGGAAACGCAGAAAATAATTGTGACACGCGACCAAAGTAGCGGGAATCCACCGCCTGAATCATACTAGTTTGTTACCTATCGCTCCCCACGTCACGTTATTCAGCAGTGACCACTCCCTGCTGCGATTCCTCAGGTAATGGAACACCCTTCGGCTCTCATCGTCCGTCACTCGAAGCGCCACAACGCAAGCGACACACAGGAGCTGCAAACCCGGTTCTTCTTAATCTCATTGTCGGAACATCGCGGAAGGTGCCGAAGTCATTTTCGAATCAATTCAGTACTTTGAACGTTTAACGCCAAAAGCGACGTACAAGAGTTACGTTTTAATGCACAATTTTTTATTATCTTATTCCGCGGATGAGTTTACAGAATCACGAGAAATGAAATTTTATGGATTAAATTGTAAACGTATCTACGTACCACTTCGACTATTCTGATGAACACCTTGCGGTTCCACATGATGCGATCGCCAAAGACACTTTACCTGGCGAACGACTAAAGGAACGGGAAACGAGCGGCCGTCTGCGAAAGTGTCGTCTCTTTTCGGCGAAGCATTACGTGACTTCTCAGGCTATTGACAAACCGTTCTCATTTTCTTTTGAAACGCCACTATTTAGCTTCCGTCGCGAGAACACGGCATCGGCTGTAAAGAGGAAAACTAGTCATATCCTGATGAAACAAAATAAAAGTTTCTGCGACAAGGCGCTTTACAGCACATAACAATACAGCCTGAAGATGTCAAACAAGTTTGAAATTTGGAACAACTCTTACTTTCTAACTCAATGTATATCATAAATGTAAATTACACTCGTCGGTCAATGTACAAATATCGTATTATAAAAATAAAATTAACTCTTTGACGAAGGGGAGAAAGTTTTTTTTGCTTTACTCGGGTTCACTTCTGTCCACAAAACAAACCTTTACAAAATTTGTAAGTCAAGAAAAAAAAAAAAAAAGATATTCGGTAAACTGATTAGAACGCGACATGAATTTTAATTTGGTGAAAAATTCTTTTTCTGAAAAAAACACGGCGAATTAATGACGCCGATGATACATCGACGCGTTTCTTTCTCACTTTTCAAAATTATTCATCGAGCGCGTTATATATATTGTTTTTTAATAATTTTAATTTAAAGTAACGTTAGTCCGCGTCGCTTTGAACGCGTCTGTCACTATCGGCAAAGGTGTTCCAGTTGATAATAGAAACCAGTATGTTATCACCTGCGGCGGATCGGTCGGCGAGGTGAAAAATGAAGGCTTCGCGTCGCGACGCTGCTCGAGCGACGACTGAGAGAAGATATAGCGAAGGCGCAGTTGCCCAGGTTGGCGGCACCGTGTGTGTCATGTAATAAGGACTACCGGCTGCATGCGAACGACACAAGTAACAATGCTATTATCACACGGTGCAATGGCGCAGGTCGATGCGAAACCGCGCGGATATGTGTCACGGAAAGGCTCGTCGCGCGCCGTGCACCTTGAACCCGTTCGCGACGTTCATTTTAATCCTCCGGCACTTTACGTCTCGCGAGAAACGATTTGTATCTCGCGACGACGACCACTTCCGCGGAGGAAAAATGAGCAGTTGCGCTTCAGCTTCGCGGAACTATATTATTAACGCAAACGTGAAAAAAGAAAAAAAAAAACGATTTCGGACAAAAACGCGAGGTACATTTTGTAATCGTACACTTACGAGTATTTTCGAGCGACATAAAATAGAGTTACAAACAGTGACGAGAATGTTAATGAAGAATGAAAAAAGAAAAAAGAAAAAAAAAAGAAACGAAGGAAAAAAAGTTAAGTCGTATTAACGATTACATAAAAACGACAAACGTTTTACTTTTATTTCAGTTTCATCAATTTAAACGTAGTTAACTTTGAAAAGTTGCTCGTTTATTGTCGCTTGATCTTACCATTATACATTCCTTGCAAGCGAAAGATTATAATCAACGTAATTAATCTCTTTCAAAGTCATAATTACGTAACATTTGTTACACGAGTTTTCTATTCTCTCATCTTTTAGAGCTTGTTTTGAAAATATTGAAAGTGTTTCTAGTAACGCGAGTATACGCAAGTTTACCGTCTAATCGACGTATAATTTTTAGATGTAAAAGAATGTGCCAGACATCCCAGAGCTCGGTGGGCACTCGCCGAACGATTGCGTGGCTAACTGCAACTGTTGCGCAACAGCAGAGTCTCGGACGGTGGGAAAAAAACGCAGAGAGATTAGACGAGAATAATATACTGCGGAAAGAGGAGCTACGCGAGTAAGCGCGAGAAAATAAAATAAAAGACATTAGGACCTTCTCGGTTTCTTACTTTCTCGTGGTCGAAGAAGCTGAGCGAGCTCACGTCGAAACTGTTGAAAGTCTAATTGTAAGTTCGTGCGGCATAACGGCAAGTACGTGTGTGTCGCTGACCTGTACGCACACGAGCGCGGCGGGGTAGACGTCGATTGTTTGTACGAGCCAAGGAAGGTCCGCAGTTGATCAACAGAAGAAAGTCGGGGCGCCGGCCGTCGTCGCGTCTTTGGCAAAAAATAACGTCAAGAGCGGAGGAAAGAGGGGAAGGGAAGGCTCGATCCTTCCATCGGAACTACTCGCCAATCGTGACAGTTCTGATACTTCCGAATTTCTCAGTTGGGGCGAAGGGAAGAGAGAGAGGCGACTCATCCCTTCCCTCGTAACTACTCGCCCAATCCCCGATAATCCTGATACTTCCGAAATTTATTTTGCCTCGGCTGCCGGCGTGCGGGCGTGCAAGTTCGCGAAACGCAGTTACGTTGTTACACCCCGAGCGGATTGGGTTGAGATCTTTATCTTCAGCTTTTGTACGTCGCGACAGTCAGATTCGCTCGTTACGAGTTACATTGTTACAGATCCCGTATACTATACATGTACGTCTGCATAATTATATTGCGCGTATATCGCTTTTTCCTTCGAAATCCTTCCGAGGGAAGCTGATCTGTTGTTTATATTGATCGGGATCTGTCGCGCGAGGATGGACAGTAAGTCGAAGGAGAACCGCAAGGGAAATCGGAAGAGAGGCGGCAGGAAGGATGATAAATCTCGAAGGAAAAATCCGAAGAACGAGGATTCGGTCTGGCTGCAAGTCGTTGACGACGAAAATCACGTGGAACGGGACGCGTCTCTGGACCGGGAGAACTTTGACAACGGTAAGTCGAAGGTGCCGCGATCTTTTCTCTCTCTTTCTCTCTGTTTTCATTTACGTTAATTAGAGCGCACGCTTCTTGTTCGCGTCAAGTGTGCGAATAAGGATCCCTGCCTAACTCACGAAGATGCGAATACATTCCAGAATTATTACACCTGCGTACCGAGTTACGAGGTCTAAAGGCAGAGCAATGGAAAGTCGAGGAAAAAGAAAGATTCGTTCACTTTTGGAACCACATGTCTCGATGTTTTTGCACCATCTCGTTTCCCTTTGCCAAATGTTTTTTTTTTTATATAAATTAAATTTTGTTTTTCATTAAAGTATAATTGTTGATACATAAAATAATTTAATGTCACGTATGCAGGTTCTGACAAAGCGAGCGTGAAGACGTACATGTCCCCGGTCTTGGATCGAAAGCTAGAAACCCATCGGAACGTTCTGCGACTTCTGTACGAGCAGCAGCTCATCTCCACGCAGATCAACGGACAGAGAATTCTCAGCATCCAGCCGGTACGCTGGAGCGGCCCGATTCCCGGTATAGAGTGCGAAATCTTCGTCGGTCGCATCCCAAAGACCATCTTCGAGGATACCTTGTACCCGCTTTTCAAGACCGTCGGTGAGATATTTCAGATACGGCTGATGGTCGACATGGCCGAGCTCACGAGAGGCTACTGCTTCATCATGTACACAAACCAGGAGAATGCCGCGCGTGCCATCGTTCAGCTGGACGAGCACGAAATTATACCGGGAAGGAAAATACGTGTCTTGGCGAGCATAAACAAGTGCAAGCTCTACGTCGGCCCGTTGCCGTGGAACATACAGTCGGAAGAAGTCGTTAGGGTACAAGCCTTTTTTATTTTTTAAAATGTTTTTCTAATTTTGAATTTTATTCATATTTTGTTTAACTTTAAAATTTTATTTGGATATTATCTAATGCATTTATTTGTCTGTATTGCATAATTTGAGCTTTAAAAGCTTACTGTTTGTTATAATTGAATGTTTATCTTATCTTTTATGAATTGTAAATTATCTTAATTGGTTTTAAGTTTATAAGTAATTAAAGCGTTGTAGAACTTGTACAGTTCTATTTTTTTTTAGTGATTTTAATTATATTTTTTCTTGTTTGTACATTTTTTAAAATATATTACTATGTAATATTATGATTTGTGAATTAATACATACGTATTTATTCGCTAATTTTTTTAAATATTTTCTTTTTATTGTGTTAGGTGATCTATGCATCGGCGTGGGATATCGAATACGTGTCTATTTATCGGTTATCAAATCACAATGCGGCCTACGCTATAATTTTCTTTAAATCACATCGCAATGCAGCTTTGGCGAGACGAAAATTGAGACCTGAAAGGCTCTTCAAGTGCAACGAAACGCATGTCGAATGGGCGCGTGTCGACTGGAATCCTTCCAACATGGTAATAAATTAATAATTTAATTTTTTTTGTAACTCGATAAAACCAACGCCAGATTTTTTCAATTTCAACGATTAAATTTGAACGCCCTGCTTATGTCACATTGGAATTCGCATATGATTGTCTGCATTAAATTAATGCGTACATAATAAAATCAATTAATAGGTAAAAAATAATTATACAAAATGTTATTGTTACTTAGTTTTACCGCAGTTTCGAAATATCTAATTTTGTTTTGCTCCCTGTTATTTTAATTTTCTTTTAGTACGTAATTTATATATTTATAAAAAATATAACATAAAACGTTACGATTTGAAGTTGCAGCCATCCGCTCGAAGTAGATTCTTTAGTTTCTCGAGAGAGGGCGACAGTATACGGTTTTAATAATTTACTCGGGGTTTCGTGCGGCGCATCAGCTGATCGCAAGTAGTTTCATTCGCGCGGTCGCGTTAGCCGGTACCTTTTACTGTGATCTTTCGTCTCGTCGACCAACCATGAATATCTCGAAAGTGCCGAACGTTTACTGCGATTACCGCAGCCCGCTGTCGACCCGGTACGCGTCGAAGGAGATGCGCTACAACTTTAGCGAGCAGAACAAGTTCAGCACGTGGCGCAAACTCTGGATTTACCTAGCCAAGGCCGAAATGGTACGTGTACCATTGTTGTACTTCTGCTCGTTTTCATCGCGAAATTATGTTTAACTTTGCTCGTCTTAAATTTAGAGCTACATTTTCCTATCAACTTTTTATCGCGTTCCAGAGTCTTGGGAATAGAAAGAGATGATAAGGAACAGGTTAAAGTGAATTTAAGTTTATTTGCGCTGGAAAGAGATTTAATGAAAGCGAATGAGTAGGTTAAGGTTTATTCACATTGCTGGAAATGGGTTGTTAGGTATGATCCTGGATTATTTTCCTAACTCGAATTAGTGACGACTAAATCGTAATTGCTAATATTGTATAATTATATTATTAAATATCCCGATATGCGAGAGCATATACTTGTGAGTAGAAATAATTTTGATCCGCAAACAGTAAGGCAACAGACAAGCCCCCCCTGCGAGAGGATTGCAAAACTTTTTATCAGCGTTACATTGCCGCGCACGTCTTATCGATTGACGTGATGTGTATTTCGAAAACATCACTGTTATCTCGGACCCCCCGGAGGTTATTTGAAATAACAAAAGTTTAAAAACGGCCATGATCAGTTGCAAGCGAAATGCTTAAATTATCGGGTGCCTGGCGAATTTCCGTTGATTACGTCATAACTAAAATGCGTATTCCAATATGACATAATTATTACAAAATGTTTTACAGCAGATAATTTGATCGATGTACTCTTTGTATCCTGGCGATGGTTATTCAAAATAATTGTCAATTGACTTGAGATGTTTGAGATGCGTTAGACAATATATTTAATTTCCTTACCATATTCAGTACGAAGATCGCGGCATGGTCGACGACAAGGGCAACGTACAGATTACGCGAAAGTTTCTGGAGCCCAAAAAGATTGTCCCTCATACATCGGCCCCACCGACGACGCAAAACATTTCCAAAAGCGAAAACCGAAAGCAACTTTCGCCGATCTGCCCGCCGAGCGGTGGCGGCAACTGGATCGGTAACAAATCTGTTAGCAATTCCACCAGTAACGGACATCATCCCACTCGGTACTCCACCATGCTAGCCCTATCGGCTATGGATGTTCTGTCCGACGACAAGTCGCGAACGATGCTCACAGAAATCAACAACAACGTGCAGCCGTCGAATGGTAACTGCCACTTTCAAGATAAGATGTGGAAGAAAGACGCGGCGAACAGTTTTCCCGACTTCGACATGTGGAAGTCGAATCTGGTGCCCGCGTTACCAGATCTGGTACCCACTTTGCCTAAGAGTTTCAGCGACAAATCGAAGGGTTACGACGACATTCCGTCGCTGTCCAAAGGGATCAAAAAACTTTGGCACAATTTGGAGAATGATGTGATGTACCCGTCGCAGTATCCTTTGCTCAACGGCTGCCAGTATTCAAACAACCTCGACGTCTCGAGCCGTCAGTCCTCTTTCTCGACCGGCAAAGCGATCGATCGGATTCAACCGATCATCCCCGCTTACCATCAAAACTACCCGGCGTGCTACGTGTTGGTGAAGCATCCGGTTTATCTCTGTTCGAAGGACGCTGTAATTTATCCGCAATCCTCGTTTGTCGCGCATCACGCTCACGAAAATTACAATTGTCAGTCGTACAAGTACCCTGAGCAGACCGGCGTTCAGGGATCAGTCGCGATCGATTCGAGCGCTGTTCAGATTAACAAGAAATTCGACGACTACGATATCTGGCGCGATGGAATAGCGACGAGAGCGGGAAACAGCGAAGCGATACCGTTTCCAGTTTCATCCACCGTGCCGTGCCGTGTTCAGAACTGCTCCTCGAATCTCGTTTTCAACTTTGCACCGTTTAGCAGACCCGAGGAAAACGCAACGTCCTGCTGTGTCCCGTTCGACGTCGCGAAGAACGAGAAATCTCGTTTCAGGCCGATCCTAAAGCAAGAATTAGCTCGCACGCAGCTATAATTTTCGTTCTCTTTTTGTTTTATTTTATTTTTGTTTGTTTCTGTTTTTTTTTTTTTACCTTCGAAATTTTACGTAGGTTTTAAAGAACGGTAACGTTTTTAATGTTTATCTCGTGCATTCTAATGAAACAGTCATTATAGAATCTAAGTATATTTTTTTATTATTGACGTTGCTATTAGAGAGACTTTTAAGACTGCATGTCTTTTTTCCCCCTTTTTTTAAGTATAGCTAAGCTCATCGCGTTTTCTCACAATGGCCGTGTTCAACGGAAATTAACAATTTGCGCGATTTTATTTTGTACCATTTTATCAATAAATGTTACTATTTTTTTTTTTTTTTTTTAAGTATGTAATCGCTGATATGCGATTATTTTACAAGGATTTAACGGTGCCTCACTTGCTAAGTTCATTTGCGAAGCTGCAAATTTATATTGGATTAAGTCTCGTATTAAATATTTATTCGATTTATTTTAAGAGCAAGGAGGAACTATCTCTATCATTTAATCGTACGATTTTTAAACTAAGTTTTACATTTTTTTTATCATTATATTTTTTCACGTGCACGGAGTAACAAAAGTATTACGAGGTTTTTCTGAAAATTAAGCAAATTTATGTATCTCGGATATTGCGCCAAAGATTTCTTTTAAGGTTTCTTTTAAGAGTGCCCTGCGAACGAATGATAATGATACAATCGACAATAATTGTTATAAGCTAGCACTAATATTAAATATTACATCAGATTAAAAGCGACGTGCGTCCCGCCGGTGACAATTTGATATCATGTTTCCTAAAGAACGTTGCAAAGGAGTATGAATCATGTTCTTCCGATAATATTGTTTAAGATTACGTTACAGATATAATAATTAATAATGCGATCGCAGCGTCACTTATTTTTTTTCAGCGTGTCTGCGCGATGACAATATTCCGCATGTGTTCCTTAATCGCTGTTCCTAATGACTTATTATAAAGGATAAAGAATGTTAATGAAGCGATCATGATCGACATTTTCTGGTCGTGACGGTATATGCGCAAGGTATCTGTTATAAACATAATTACATTCAAGCAAGAGAAGCCGCGTATTTTTGCGATCGACCACATCTCGGGCAAGCGTCCCACTTGAGTTTAACATTCTGCGAATGGGAAATTATTTCCAATCATCTAACTTCGGTTTTTCATCTACTATTGTTTTAATGCTTACATTTCCGATTCCTCTATCACGAAGGTGTAATCGACAATTGGAACATCGTAACTTTCTCGAATCCGCACTTTTTAGTTTGCTTGTTATCTAAAATCAGTAAGCGATTTTCGTTAATAAATCAAATTTTAATTAAATGGCAATTTGTTATCTGTTTTTATGGAATTTATGTTTTAGGACCTAATCGTCTAGTAATCGAAATATTTTTTACTTTTTGAGCAGCTTGATTGTCACGCGCCGTCGATGCCCTTTCAAAGATGCAATTGTCATCGGACACATTTCTAAATAGCAAGTAAATGAGTCGAAATTATTGAAATTTATCAAACTCGCGTTTGTGAAAGCGCTTACGCGTCCTTGACTGGATCTATTTTGTTCAACTTCAAATGTAACAGTGCTCGAGGCTTCGTCCTCGGTGGCATCATCGACGGCCCGCTCCTACAACGTTCGTTTCCCGTATATTGAATCATTCGTTTCATCAGTCTGTGCAGTGACTTTCGATTCAACTATGCATATACGAGACGCATGGCTGAATCGATTATTGTGTCGCGTTATGTAAAATAATACACCTACACGTGTTCCTCCGAGTCTGTTACGCTTCCTTCTTCTATTGCGCGCATAAATTCTTGATAGGTTCTGGAGTGTTCTCCACCCATGCTTCTTTCACTCGTCTCGTTCACCTCGATTGCCTCTGCTTCTTCGCTTCCTTCCGCGCCATCCTCCGCTCCCTTTACTTCTTTAAAGATTGACTCCTCAACTTTTTCGGACCTCTTCGATCCAATTTTTTTTTTATTTCCTGCCTTTGCGTTATCTTTCGTTGCATCTGCTTGTCGTTTGTAGCTAAAATTAATTAAATCATAAATCGTAGTTTCGACTCGGGATATTCTTTATCCACATCTTTAATTTTTTTTCAGTCGTTATCAAAAGTTAAAGATATTTTTCTTTTATATAAAAGATTGAAATATTTTCGAGTAAAATAATTGCTTTTGAAATTTGTATAAATTTATACGCACGTGAAGTTCGTTATTTTATTATTTTCATTTTGAAGCGAGACGTCAGAATACGTGGTAGGCTTCGCCGTCAGTTTTGTGACGTCGTTTTCTTTTTCCACATCTTTGAGACGAAAATTAGTCAGCGATGATTATCAGGCAAAATTTAGATTTAAACTATTGTAAAGGAGACGCGGGTGAAAATAGATCGAAAATTACAGTACACGAGGCTAAAGGTAAACCACGTCATTTTTTAAGACAACGCGTCTGGTCGATTTCTCTGACCTATTCCATCCGATAAAAATTTAATATATTTTTATATAATATGTCAGATTTACTCGCAACCTCCTGTGCTGCTTCAATCGTCAACGTTTTGTTAGGATCTAACTTGACTGTCGCCGACTGCGTTGTATCCGCTGTGCATTTGCATCTGCGAAAATGATAATTCGTGTAACTTTCTAAATTTTCCGGATGTAAAAACTAGAAAATTACCCGGGGCAACACGGTACGCCGCGAACGAACTGCACGACAGCGGGATAACCCCATTGTGACGAATGCTGAATACAATGCGTGCTGGACATTGCCCCTTCGGTGGTCGGGAGTTGTATTGGTCGATAGCAAAACTCGCATTTACTCAACGTTTGCATCGGTGTCTCCTTCGTAGCCGCTCGCGGAGTCTGATTTCGTTCAGAAATACGTATGTAAATTTAAAAGAAAGAAAAAAGGTAACTTCCGCTGACAAATAGCGTGGCAAATTGACAAAACCGCACGTTTCTTTGTTTTAATAATTGGAATCTCGTAAGTAGATTTATTTTCAAATAAGAAAAGAGCTCTTTGCCGACGGGAGTTGAATTCTGGTCAGTCCGACTCACTTGAGTTTCGGCGCCGAACACTTGTTTCGCATCCGTTTGAATTTCGGCGACGTTGAGATTGTATAACGATGGCACGCAGGTAGAACGATCGATGTACTCTCGCCGCCGAGGGTATCCGACTTTGCGGTAACAATGCTCGGGAACCTTAACATCCTCCAGTTCGCGAGGTATCGTGATGTCACTCAGACTGGTTGTTACATCATGCCGCATTACATTCTACATTTGTACGCGAAAGATGCGAATGTAATAAGAGTGATATAATACTAATTTAATTAAATTTAAATTGTACGAATTATTGCGATAAAGAAGACTGATGTTTTAATTTTATTTTGCCTTATCGAGCACTCCGGTTAGTTCTGATGGTTCACGTCGATCCTCGGCCTTTTGTAATAAAGTGCCCGACTCGTTATTGTTGTTGCAGCATCGTTTACAGATCGAGCATCTTTTCTTCCAAAATCTGAAAACATTTAGTTTTATTGCGATATAATTTTATTCGATTTCAATTTTGTTTCAAAGGATTTAAGGTAGAGACTCACACGAGTACCATCGTAACGTCGATCAAAAATAATAGCGCCGTCAATAGGCACAGGATCATTATTACTAATTCTATCACGAAGTGTGTAAGACCGTAGACGATGAATAAAATTCCAGCGGTCTTGAAGAATAACACGCCAAGTAAAGAAAATATAACCATCTACAATTGTAGTTAACGGTGATTAATAATACATTAATTCTTTTCAGTGAGATCAAGTCTTTTAAGTAAAGAGCATTAAAAAGTATTATTGCCACTGATAATAAATAATTATTCTATTTTTCGTTTTGGTTTTAAATTTATGAGAGAAACATCTGTTTTGGTAACCGGTCCGCATTCTCGCGAGACGGTTCTAATTTTTAAAACATTAAGCGGCGTTTTTTCTTAACGCGACTCTGATTTCACTGAACAGTAATGCGCATAGTACGACGTTAATTACCGGAATAATGTGCAAGGCGCTCCCGGCAAAGTAACTGATCAGCTCAACGGCCAAAACGAAAACGTACACTCCTGACAAGACGATTAAGAAAATGCAGGCGATGTCGTCTATCGGCAAAGAGTTCATAACGATCATGTAGATCGCGAACGCGAATATTAGCAGGACCGTGAACTGTCGCGAGAAAAAGAATTTTACAATAGACAATAGATTTATCGGTGGGTGCTTCTGATGATATCGAGATTGCACTTAAATATAATAATGAGGAGTTACGCACGAATTGAAATATCCTCAGTGGCTTGATCGTCGTCATCATGCATCTGTTCATTTTTTGCCGCAACAGCTTCTGCAATTT
The DNA here is from genome assembly GCF_019399895.1 of Cardiocondyla obscurior. Lineage (NCBI taxonomy): Eukaryota > Metazoa > Arthropoda > Insecta > Hymenoptera > Formicidae > Cardiocondyla > Cardiocondyla obscurior. The sequence continues at coordinate 3,240,975 of NC_091887.1, read as the reverse complement.
TAAATGTACATTTATTCTTGGTACTTTTATCCTTTTCGTTGTCTATTCGTTTAATTTTCAGTTTTGCTCGCTTACCATGTTAACGTGGTTTTTGATACAGTAATATTATATGATACGATATGCCAACGCATACGTATATGCGCACACGTGAAGAAACCTCTATTTCATATTTTTGACGTTTTCATATTGCATATTTTTGTTTCTCAATGATGATAATCGTCGTGCCGCAAAATAACTAACTTCATATACGTTTGCTGTTCACGTGCTCTTCACTAGTTAATATTAATCGAGGACATTCATTTTTTTTTTTTATATCTTTAAAGTTATTTTATTTGTATACAAAATACAAGCATTAAACAGAAAAAAGAAAACACATAGAGCATGAAATTTTTATGACTTTGCGTATGCATTATCAATCGTCGCTGTAAGTTTTTTAAATTATCAGCTGCGATCTAATAAACAGACACGATTTTCGTTTAGAAAAGTGAATAAAGATTTAAATGTAAAATACTTAAGAAAAGATTCTTTTTTTTTTTTTTTACGTTTTACTTAAAAGTACAGCTTAATGCTTATTAAAATATTTTGTAAATAAACGCCTTACAGGTACAAAATGGACGGATTTGCCCGCAGGTGGATAATTTTTATCCGAACGGCAAAAGAGTGTTTCGGTATTCGCGACTGTTGCGCGCGAAGATTGCAATTTCGTAGTTGCTCTCGTTACTAGATAATTACTGTAACTGCACTAATTCAACTAATTGCTAAAACTTTTCTAACGATAATTACACGCATATACACGACCTTATATGCTACTACTGTGATAACAAACATATAATATTATTACTATTTCTAATATACGACTTTATGTATTGAATGTGTGCCGATAATCTTTCAAAATTAAAAGATTTCGCAATGTATTCTATTCCGCGGTAGATATTAAAGCCACAATTGACAAATTCGACAAACGTAATCTGTGTACCTTTAACTTTAAAAATAATCTTTTCAACTTATAAATATCAACGCGATTCTTAATTAAATTTCTACAAATTATTGGCGCGTATATAATTAACGTAAATTTCAAAAAGCTCGTGAATTTGCTCGTAGCGATAAATGCTGAAATTTCTTTTCAAGTGGACTATCCATAGCTTTGGTGACACGTTTCGCGAGTTTCTTCAACTTTCGGATCTGCCTTTCGCGAAAATCTCCGCTCACGCGTATCTCAGAAGAGCGATAATTTCCGTGATAAACGCCGCTGCGCACACGAACGTGAACACGGCCGACGATATGAGCATGTCCATGTACTGCTTGCTGGGATGAATCTCGTTGTTGTAAACGTAGTACTGGGGGCCGTTCATCTGGCGCCAATTGTGGACCAGCAGGCTTCCGGACACGATGTGCATAAACGCGCCCACGGTCGCGAACATCAGGAGCTGTAACATTCGATTAATAGTTGTGAATTAAATGTACGATTTGTCCGCGTCACGTGGCCGTGACGAGAGGCTCCACGTTTGTTTCTTAATTGCCGGTGAAAAGAAACCTGCCGTCTGCGAGGCTGAAATATTTCTCGAGCTGTTTGCCGAGATAATGGCCGCGACTTCCCGATTGCACGTGCTACAACGCGACGCGTAATGCGAAATTTGCACAGTTGAAGAATCGCGATAATTCACGGAGCGACCGCGGAGGTTTTCGGTCTCGCTGTTTGGTTTGTCGCGCGATTTTCGCTTGGCGACACATTCTCGAACAACGTGTAAAACGATATTCGAAGTGTGGCGTGCCTCGCGCGCAACGAGGCCTTGATGCGTCTGCTAATTAACGCACACGCAGCCGCCGCGGTAATGACTCAGCTGTACAAACGAACTAGGCGCGTATCTAGTCGCGATCTATGACATTCTTCGCTGTGGACATAATATAACAAGGACGCGAGTTTACGGTAATAACGTAACAGGGATGTTTACGGTATCGGTCGCTAATCTCCGCGAAAGCTGACTAAAGGGATTCATCAACAAGCACGATTAATATACGCGCGTCACGCGACTTTATTCCTTATTAAAAAAAAAAAGAAAAAAAAAAAGTCAATTTAAAATCTCGTTTGCGAAAACTTTGGTGATTAATTCGAGATCGATCCTCGCCTTTCTTATAAAAAATGGTGAAATATTCAGGATTGTAAAGCTCATCCTTGAAATTGCCTTATAGTCGTTTGCACTTATACCTTGCGTGCAACGAGGATGCGCGCGGAGTGTGTATACTTGTTTGTGTGCTCTTTAGTCTCGAGAGGCCGCAGAGAGTAGTGTATAATAGGATATAAGTGCGCCGCAGAAACGAGACGCAGAAGCTCGTAGTGAATTTTTTAATATGCGCTTTATAGAAGAGAGGCGTTACCGTTCTTTTCGGCACGCGATCACCCAGCACATGGCTGATGATGAAGAGCGCATTGATGAGAATGTAGCCGGCGACCGAGACGTAAATAGTAGCCGCATCGTCCAGCTTTAGTCGCGGCTTGTTGAAAATCCGCTGGAACGAGTTCATCGGGTCCACTGCCAGGCCGATCGCGAAAATGGCCAGGATCTGCGTCGAGAAGTAATAAAATATACGCACTTAGTGCTATTCATTAATCGCTAATGGAAGGGAGGGAAAAAAAAGATGATGATTATTATTCAGGGTTCGTCGTGCGCTGCATAATGCATAGCGAACGAGGAGGAAAATAACGTCGCGTTATGCAGGTGGAGAACCGAGTCGCGAGTCGATAAGAATCGAGATGCCCCAAGATTAAAAAGCGCGATTTTCGGTGGTGAAGTCAATTGCGTTACTCAAAATCTCGCGCGAAGAGAGAATCTCGGGAGCGAGGCACAAAGTGCGTCGTAGCTCGCGCGTTCCTCGAACGATTGATTCGAATTAAATTGCAAGGCTATACTCACCACCTCGAGAACCTTGACAACGATGGGCAGATGGCTGAGAACTTTGTGCCTTTTGGTGGTCGGCTGCTGGCTTTGCTGGGCTTCGTCCGCCATTCTCACCCGACGATGCTTCCCTTTTCCGTCGCCCAGTTTGATAGATTTTCACCTCGATTTTATGACGATCGATTCTTTCGTTGCCGTGCGTGCCACCCCCTGCCTCGCCTCGGTCTTAGCGGCCCTAAAACGAGAAACACGATAGACATCGCCCTTAGGGGAAGCACGTAAATCGGAGGGGTTGAAGTTGCAGGTGTATACGACGCAGAGCTATAGAATGGATTGTTCGTACGATAAGGTGCCTTATTGTGTTCTTCAATCCTTTTCGAGTCGATTTTCTTCAATTAAATATCATTTAATAAGTTGTAAGTTATATTTAAGTTCTGCGTACGTCAGGAAAAATATTATAGAACAGGAATGGAAATGTTAACTGTTATGAAAATCAATGCGGATTATTTTATTGAAATGGAATAAGTAAAATGGAATAATTATAATTAATATTACATTACCCTTATTATTAATATTACATTATACGAAATCCCCGTTGATCTTTTTAAAATAATTCCAAGTCGTTTGCCACAATATTTAATATTTAATTCAACATCTATAGAGTCTTATTGTTAATTCTTTATTTTTTTTTAATTCGTAAATGAAGAAATCTTTAAATTATTAACTTTGAAACTCTTCTCATGAATTAATAGCGCAACATTTACGACGCATCCGTTTCTCCCGACGGGTTTCGCAACTAGAAAATTAATTCCACTCGTTTGTTTTTCCTCTTTTATTTTATATTCTTTTTTTTTTTTATGAACGGGAACGAGCACAAAGTTACGTCACGGACCGCCGTGGCCTCCGTTGCTGAAAACCCGCCGTGTCTAAATATGCTTCAGGCAGCGTGTGTACGCTGAATAACAAACTCTATCCATTGATTCACCTGACACGCGCGCGTCCACGTGTGCCGTGCGCGTTCACCAGCGATTTCACTTTGCCGCGTCCGCTCGCGAGCAGGCACGAGATCGTAAAACGAAGCCTCGGATCGCTAGAGAGATCGATCGCCGTCCTATTTCTCTTTCTCTCTTTCGCTAATCACCTTTTTTTTGACTTTCCAGCTTCCAAGTCTCTCCTACCGTCCTTCCTGCTCCTCTTCGCGAGCGCGGCCGACCGGCTGGGCGAGTCGGTTTCGAAACGCCCGCAGAATCTGCGCGTCGCGACGCGTGCGTCGTGGAGGAACGGCGTTGGCCCGCGTCGCGTGGCGGTGCAACTCGAACTGAAACGCAGAGAACGTACGCCACGTACGTACGGCGAGCGTACGCGACACTTTACGGAGGTTTACGCTACGCGACTCCCCGCGCAGGCCAAGTACACGGGCGTCGCCGAGTCCCACGCTTACAAGGCGCAGGCCGTCGCGTCTCGAGCCGCGCGATAGAATCGACGTTTTCATACTAGACGCCTCGCCTCGCCTTACCTCTCTCGCTCGCCTCGCGCCGAAGATCGCCATGCGACTTTCGGCAAATATGTCAAGTCGCCGCGTTGCCCTTTCTCTTCTCTTATCTCTCTTTCTCTTATTGCTAGTCGGCGGTCAACCTCGTTACTAGATTTAAAATAAGAAAAAGGGGTCGCACCTCTCTAAAATGTTACCCAGCGCGAAAAACGTAAGGAGCCCGGGCTCTTTCACGCACGGCGACGTTCCGGGTCCTCGGCCGCGTTTCTGTTTCGTTTAAATATTTGCTCCGCGCCGCCGATGCGTCACGGACGCGCGCAAACTATTTTCCTCTCGCGCACGCCCTGTTACGTCACCGATCAAACGTGCGTAATAACGGTGCATCGTAAGTCAATCGCGAGGAATCTCCAGCTTCCTGCGAATCAATTAATCACGATCAAGAACAGAGGAGGTTTAGTACAAGGACAAATTCTACAATTGTGTAACAGTCCGATTTCTAACGAAGCGTCAGCGAATTCCAGACTGAGGCTGGAAGAAGAGCGGAGGAGCGCGATGTAATCTATTTAAATCGATCCATCCGTTTGTCCGTCGTTTCCTCGAAATACTTCGTCGAGCTAATTGTCCTGATTTTTAACGGCCGCTACGGCCTCGCTGTACATTTTTCACTCCACTTGGCTGATCCGCGCTCGTATTACGTATCGAAAAGCCGCTGCACGCGACAATAAACGCGAGCGCGTGTTATAGAATTCACAATGAATTTCCGCGCGAACGACTTCCTTCGCTGGAAACGCATTCGATCCTATTTCGTGACGTTATTTTAATGTTGCGGCGATGGTGCAAGGACACGCGCTTGCGTATCAAAAAGGCTCGCTATCGCATTACACGCGAACGCGAGCTTATTACCGCCTCGCGTAAATTATGGCGATGTACGCGGTTGTTTTTACCTCGCGGGATTACCAAACAATCTCGATTACTGGATATTTCTGTCGGACCGCAAATGATTATAGGCACTTAATATCGAGCGGGATAAATAAAATTGCGCGAGTATCGAATAAAGGTTTGGCGCCAAGCGAAAACTATAATTTGGAAATTAGCCAAACCTTCAATCCGGTTTTAATTACATCGTTAATTTTCGAAATTAAAATGTAAGTTATATCGATGTACTTTTTTATTTAGCAGCCGGTGTGGGCTGTACTTACTTCAGCCAACAATGTTAGAAACAAATCATCGCGCTATCGATTCGCGACAAGTTGCACGACCAGCTCGCCGCAATCTTTTGCTTTCCGTATATCGCGATTACTGGGTATCTATGTCAATCAACTCGTCCTCAATGAAACATTTACGAGGCGTACACGATGGCGATTACTTTTCGACGCTCGTACGAATGCACAGATAGTACTAATTTACTTACCGACAGGGCGCACAATGTTATTTCTTTTTCACAATGCCCGCTTTACTCCTTGAGCAATAAAAGTTGCAACGCGATCAAAATAGAGAGAGCGAGTCCGCGGACGTATTTACGTGTTAAACTTAATGACTCAATTACCCCCATTTTTAGCAATAAAATAATACAAATAACGGCAATAATGTAATTAAAAATTTGCTGGGTGGCGGAAGTACTTTAAATGAACTCATAAGTTTTAAACTTGAGATCCTTCTCTCTTTTTTTTTTTTTTTCTTAGCGAGTAATTTATACCCTTTCAAGGAATGGTATAATTTATTCTGTTAGGTTTATAGCTTAGTCAAATTAGGCATGACCCCCGTAATTATCGTGATTACGCGCCCGGCTCGTGGGTGGGTGTGTAATCGCGCCGGTCATCCGCGACGATCGTCAGGTCAAGTAGATTAATTGGTGCGCACGACGGGATCTTAAAGGGCCCAATGATGAAATCATCCGGTGGAACGCAACGTCACGCCGTTTGTTTCGAAAAGGGCGTGAGTCATATAAACATATTTTCAGCCGCACACGTCCGCGTCTTCCTTCCTTCGCGTTTCCTTTGGTTTCCACGATTGAGCCTCGCTAAGTAAAGGGGACACGTGCATAATCGGCGTCCGATACGTATTATCGGTCGTTAGTCGCGGAAAAATTGTCCCCGACGTGTCAAGGCGACGTAAACTTTCATTGGCGTCGCATTCGTAATCTAAAGCTGCCGACTCTTTTAAAGGCAAATAATAAAATATACCTCAACGTTCATTCATGAAACGACGCGGAGACAGCGACATTAAGAGTAAACGTCGTCGGATCGATAGACGTCGGATCCGAAATATATTCCAAGTTATTTTACAAATTTACAAATTTTATAATAAAATTTATTTTGTATAAACGTTACATGCGTATTTGATGGGAAGTACTATATGCTCGTATAAATAAATATGTATTTATAAAAACGTACCATGAGGAAACTTTGTCTCTTTTTCAAAGAAGGACAAGGTTGCTTGCGTTTTCTAGAGAAAGAAACCTCTATATAGAGACGTCGGACATAATCGAATCGTAATAAAGTTTAAAATTTCCTGCTTTATATGTATATGTTGCACTACTGACGCGATAAAATGAAACGGAGGTTTTTTTCGTTAATATTGCCGCTGTTAAAACGACATTTATTTTGTAATACTTGACCTTTTATTAAAGTTCATCCTTAGCGTAATGTAGAAAACTTAATATTAAGTCAATCAAGTATGCTGCACCCTCTAAAACGCATAACGAACCCACGGCCAATCCAACCTGAAATTATACAATTTTTCGTGATCGAGACAAAACAGTTATTACAATTAATCGGCTATTTAATAGAAAAATTAGTACGAATAAATTACTCGTAATTTATTATAATTATTTAAAACGTATCGAGCTCTTAAATAATTGTTTTATCTCACGTTTGGAGACTCGACTTACCTGCCTCTCTGGTGCATCGAATAAAAATTTCTGTTCGGGTTGATATCCATGCCAGTAATGTAGAGCTGTGCCACCCACAGCCACGAACATGAAAGTGCCGACGAAATTCATAATAATTTCCTTAAAAAAAGCAAAATTATATATTTTATTAGACTCTCATAATTTAGCGACGTGACGCTACTTTTGAATTTTAAAAGTACCCTAGAAGCTTGAAGATCGAATTTCAACTTGCGATGCACTACTGCGCAACGCGATACCACTTGCTTTTACTATGTTTAACATGAATTTTCTAACCGAGGTCTCCTGCATTTTATCAAACGAAAAAAAGCAGGTGAACACTTACGACGAGAGTTTTCTTGTGGTCGGTATTCCCAAAACAGTAGCTGACGAGAACGACGCTCGTGTAGATGAAGAATCCGACGAATACGCCGGACGCGACAATCTCGGCATCAGGATTTTTGTCCTCGTTCAAGTTCCATGTACCACCGACGCCGAGAAACTCCCCGCCGTATCCTGTACGGTACAGGATCAAGATAATGAGGTTGATAACCTGAAAGCAAACACATTTTTAAAATATATATTCAAACATAGCTGGATCTATCGCCAACAAATATTAAAAAGTTCCTCAGCGGAATTATTTATTTTATCAGCAAAGCTTCTGGTGGTATTGTTAAACTACGTTGGTACATTTTACTGACAAAATAGGAGTTTTATGCAAACGCAGAAGATACCAATCTACCACGATATTCTTGAATCAACGATTATTAATCTTGTTTGAATATCTACAAGTATGTGGAATGCCCGAAGGACTTATATAATTAAAGTGAAGCATCATAGTTTAAATGTAAAATAAATTTTCCTTTTTAATCACGTAACTATAAATGCTTTTAAACAAATAAGTATTTACAGAAGTTACGTTTTGAACAGATAAATAAAAGCGATGAAATACAATATAATTTTTCTAAACGAACGTAGTTTTACATTTACGTAAATGAGACTTTTAATTCCGAAAAATAAATGTTAAAAAAATTTTAATTAGGAGGTAAGAGAGATTGAAGTAAAATAGAATCTTATCGTTGTTACAGAAATTTTCTGGGACATTTTATAGTTTCACACTAAAAATGACGGCAACGTAGCGTATCGCTTGCTAAACACCGTGCGTTATCGCAAGCCGATAAGAGCAATAGAATGATTCACGCGTCTCGTAAGACATATCCTTTGAATGAGTGTACGATGATGAATTTTCAGCCTACACCGTTTTAGGATAATTCGTAATTGAAACTTATTGATCGGATTAATTAAGCTATCCACCGATTGCGATATGAATCAAATTGAAACCAGTTTGTTCTTGTAATTCAAAGTTTTATGATTTAAAATTTTATTATTCTTTTTTTATACTTTATATTACTATCTAATATTTAAATCTTAGTAAATTACTTTTTATCTTTGTATCTACAGATTAGAAAAAAAAAAAACATACTTGTTTTTATAGTTTATACAGTGAAGAAGTTATCAAATTAGTTATGAAACTCGTTGGATGCTTAATTCGATAAGCTTTTTTCTTTATGTCATTATCTAATTGAGAATTTAAATCAATTTCGACAAAACAGTAGAGAAATATTTATTTTATACTAGATTTATTCAATCAAGAATGGAAAAATTAGAAGAACGTGATCTTTTTATTTCTCCGAAATTATTAGAATTGATAAGATATCATCGATATGGGAAGTTCCATGGAGTAAAAATTTTGTTTCCTTGTTTCTTTTCTCCTTTTTTGTCAGAAGTACACTTTTCACGATACAAAAACCATGTTGCAATTTTCTCACCAACTTTAGCACTTTGATTACTATACTCGCAATAGTTTGGAGGGACACCATGCTTGCACTTTTCAGCACTTGCCTCTCGTTGTGAAAACGCACGTAACAAAATGAAACTTGTGGGGTTCGGGTGATACCAAGGTAGAACCAAGCCCTCTTTATCTAATCAGATGATACCGAGAGTACGTTCAAATGGGGATAAGAATCGTGTTAAACTGCCGCACATGCGCTATTTTATCTGAACGATAATTTCAATTGACTGCATCGTAAAGTTGTCGCGTTGAAATTCTTTGCTTTTGAAATGTAAGTGGACAGATTTTCCAAGTGGCGTCGTGAAAATGTCTATCGATGTTCTTTCAGGAACTCGGCCTGCCGATCAAGCCGGAGCAGATCGCCGAAATGGAGACATACGTGGACGACATCGATTTTGAAGCCGTCGCCGAGGAAGAGAAGGCGACGAGGCACGATGTTATGGCTCACGTTCATATATTCGGCAAACAGTGTCCTTTGGCTGCTCCTATCATTCATCTTGGTGCAACCAGCTGCTACGTGGGCGATAACACGGTATATCATCTGTGAACTTTATCGTAAAAATATTATTTTTATTTATCTCGATAATAGAATATAATTATATTTTTAATCTTTGATAATTGGTCTTCGCGTATATTCTCTTAGCTAATTAATCGGAATTAGCATACTAACATGTTAATGTTGTCTTGCAGGACCTTTTGGTGCTTCGTCAAGGCTTCGATATTTTACTTCCGAAGCTAGCCCACGTAATTCAGAGACTCGCAAAATTTTCCCAGGACAATCGCAATCTGCCTACTTTGGGTTTCACTCATCTTCAACCGGCGCAGCTTACAACGGTCGGCAAAAGAGCGACTCTGTGGCTGCAGGACTTGTTGATGGATGAGAGAGCTATTCGTCGCGCCAGGAATGATTTAAAGTTTCGCGGAGTTAAAGGCACCACCGGCACTCAAGCGTCTTTCCTTCAACTCTTTAACGGTCTGTTTAGCTTTTCTACAATCTTTAACTTTCATCAGAAAAAAAACCTAAATTTTATTGAAGAATAATTAAATTGAAGTAAAGACATATAATAATTTTTGCCTAATATTTGCTGAAATTTATATTTAACAGGTGATGCGGAAAAGGTGAAACGATTGGATGATCTTGTAACCAAGATGGCTGGTTTTGAAAAACATTATACAGTCACTGGGCAGACCTACAGTAGAAAAGTTGATATCGAGTGCTTGAACGTTTTGAGCTCACTCGGTGCGACCGTTCATAAAGTAAGTCTTTATTAGTCGCGTGACTTTAGCAGTTTTGAATAGAATCATATTTAAATCATAATTATATTTCTTTCACTGCAATGCAATCACTTGGTCTCGAATTAATCTTTTCCTTTTTTTAGATTTGCACAGATATTCGGCTTCTCGCCAACATGAAGGAAATCGAAGAACCTTTTGAGAGCACGCAAATAGGCTCCAGTGCTATGCCTTACAAACGAAATCCAATGCGTTCTGAGAGATGTTGCAGTGTGGCACGTCACTTGATGTTTCTTGTGAACAACACCCTTCATACCGCATCGACCCAGTGGATGGAACGAACGTTGGACGACTCTGCGAATCGCCGACTTGTCTTGGCGGAAGCTTACCTATCGGCCGATACGATCCTAATGACTCTTCAGAACATTACGGAGGGATTAGTTGTCTACCCCAAAGTCATTGCCAGACACGTGGCACAAGAGTTACCCTTCATGTCCGCAGAGAATATAATTATGGCTATGGTGAAGACCGGTGGTGACAGACAGGTAAAATACACAATAGATATTTTTCGAATAATTTCTATTATTTGTTTAATAAAAAATATTTAGGCTTTAATAAGTATCGAATTATAATTAATTTAATCAGTTTATAATTTAATTATACAAAATATTTAATTCTAATTTTCTGCCAACGTTGCTTGTAATCGACCGTTTGATTGACGTAATTTTTTTTGTAATAACTGATTAAGAACTATTATAGTTATTAGTTAATATTGATTTTATATATTGGTTTAATATTGTAGGTTTGCCACGAAAAGATCCGGGTATTGTCACAAGAGGCTGGGGCGCAAGTTAAGCAACATGGTTTGGACAACGATCTTGTTGACAGAATCAAAAAGGATCCGTACTTTGCGCCGATTTTACTGGAATTAAATGCACTACTGGATCCGTCGACTTTCGTCGGCAGAGCGCCAGAACAAGTTGTCGAGTTTCTCGAAGAAGAAGTGTATCCAGTGTTAAAAAATTATAAGGACTTGGAAAGCGGGAAAGTCGAGCTAAATATTTGATTGTGTTACGGAAAGCTTTTTATATTTCTTCCAAAGAGGTCTATATGTGACGTCAGTCATTTAGATTTAAGAGTTACAATCGGTTTTGAGATGAAATATTGTTATTGGCAATAAGAAATACGAAACTTTATTCATCAACATTTGTTAACATTTCTTATATTGATAGATTTAATAGAATAATAAAAAAATAATTCGCACTGTTCATTGTAGATGCGTAAGCGCACGCATTCAGGTGTTCTTCTTTGCTGTTTAATCGATCGGTATTTCGTCTGTTTCATTACCACAATCTTTTCCTTTTCTCTTTATTTTTTATCAATTTTATGGAACTTCTCTCCGACTGAACTACTGTGATAGACGATTACAATATTTACAATAAAAATAGAACGAAAAAGATCAGTGGACAGATAGATAAATGTATAAAGACAAAAAGAAAGATAGAGGATTAATGCACATTAGTAGAAATAATGAAAATAAGAGAAAATAATATTATAATTATAGAGAGAAAGATAAAGGCAGAAGAAGTGGCGAAGAAAGTTAAAAAAAAATACATGAACCTAGTTTTATAAAAGATAGAAGACTAGAAGAAAGTGAAAGAGGTAATAAATGGAAAAATAAGAGTAAGCTATGATAGAAGAAATGGAATGACAGATAATAGAAATTATGGAAAGTGTGTAACGCGAATAAAAGAAGTAGAGATTGTTTATAAATTCGGTATAGCGTAAAGAAAATTTCAACGAAGAAATAAAAGAAAATAGATAAATTAAGTCACTGCAGAAAGATAAAAAATAGTTTCAGAGAAAAGATAATGAAGACTATAATTAATTAAACGAGTTCTATAAGAAATTAAAAATTTATTATTGATAGAAATAAAAGAAATAAATTAGAAAAGCACAAAAGAGATAGACACAGAAGTAGTATATAAATTTAAAATATAAAAACTTGAAAAAAAGTAAAGATATAAAAATGAAAAAGCCAAAGAAAGCAAAGAAGTGAAGGAAAACTGAATAGAAGTAACTAAGAAAAAGAAAGATAGCGAAAAGAGAAAAGAAATGATAAGCAAAAGAAAATTCGAATGTCATTAAAAAGATAAATGACATAGAAAACAGAGAGAGAAAGAGAGAGAGAGACGGATGTGTAAATTTGAAATAGAGAAAGTTTAATTGCGTTATCGTGGAGGAAACTGAGGAAGCAATAAAATTGCGAAGAAAACGAACTAAAAGACGAAGGGAAAGTTAAAAAATGCTGGAAAGCGTACCGGAAAAATGCAAAGCGAAAGCTGGAAATCGGAGAAGTTCGTACTAATACACGCAACAATTAAATATTTTGTCATTCTACGTATAGAAATTATAAAACCAATTAAACTTTTAAATAAGAAAAGAAAATAGCTATCACAGAACGTTAAATCCATTGAGAAGTTTTAAAACTACGAATTAAGAACTTTATTTCAACACACAAGAAAGTTCTTAATTGTAGAAAAAGATCTTGGATTTTATAAAAGCGTTTTAATCCTTTTTTTTTTTTTTTTTTCTTTTTATAGATAGTTTTTAAATGCATTTTATAACAATCTGGCGATTTCTCAATTTAGAAGCAGCGTTTTATGTCAACCAGAAAATATTTAATATTAAAAAAAATATAATTTTTGAAAACATTGTTTTTAAACTGAAAATAATATTCCAAAATTGTTGGTCAGATATTTAATATTTCTGAATTTGTCCAAGATTGTCTTTTTTTTTATGGTTTAGTTTATCTTTTATAAACGCGGTGACCTGTAAAGCTGGCGCCATCAGTAACCTTTCCGGATTCAACGAAGACGGCAAGTTGATCTCCAGCATCGATGTCTAACAGGACGAGATTGCTACCTCCGCCTGGCCCAGCGCTAACAATCGGTCTCCAACTATCGGATTTGTTCTGTTTACGTTTCAACGTCAGCCGCAGATCCGTGCTACCGTATCCGGCGAAGCTGAATTGGTAAAGGCCCGGACAATGCGTGGTAAAGATCCCGGTTTCCGCCGCGTAACCGACACCTTTATCCACCAACGTTTCAGCAAGGACAAGCTTAGCTTCCTGTACAGATTTAAATTTAATTAAAAATTAATTAAAAGAATAGATTAAGTTTTATCTAATTTTGTTTACTGTAGAGCCTTTTATTATCACGAGGTCTAAAGTAATTATAATAATAAAATTTTATACAGTTCGCAAATATATTCTAAATATTTATACTTTAATTTATTGCGCTATTAACTTACATTAACTGATCCTTGAGTGGCAGAAAAGGCGACGAGTCCAGCACAATCGGCGGCAGTTGCCAATTTTTTAGAACCAATGGTGGTGATCCCAGACTTTTCCGGGGGATCTGGTACCGCTGCATCGGTCAACGCGACCGTTGCCAATATCAGCATCGCCCACACCACCCTATTAATACAAATAAGTAAATGTACGTTAGTCCGAGAAGTGTAATCCTACACGAATATCTGAATAATCTTACTCGTTTGGTTTGGTTCGTGCCAAGCGAGAGTCAACGTTGACTGTTAAGTCGGAGATTAGATTTTTGCTAATAAAATATAACTTTTTGGTTTCAGATGAAAATCCAGAGGAAGACTTTCGTCAAAGGAGCATCAGACTGACATCCCCGTTGTTTTTTATTTTATGTTACAGTCACCGGCAGAACTCTACAATTCCGCTGAAGTTCATGCGGTAAGTCACATAATTTTCTTTTTTTCGTAGTTTATAATTGGGATCTTTTAAAAAAAAGCGCCTGCATGGTTTTTTCTAGTAAAATACAAATTCTCGCATAAATCAATATAATAAAGAGATAATAAGATAATAAAGAAAGTTGAAGAGAATTCTTTTTAGTATTTCAGAGCTTTAGATAATAAAAGGGATTAAAGGTGTCATTTTCTTGACGAAAAAGTGGTGTCGATTGATCAGTCGAGTCAGTCTTGGTCTCAAAATAAATCAGAAATGTGAGATTTAGCAGTGGTTTAAAGTTACGCGAAATGCAACGCTTGGAATTAGCAGCGATGCGGACGAGGCGACAACACGTTTATTACGCAACGCGTCACGTAGGTGTACGGAGGAATATTTTTCCGCTCGCGTATTGCTTCTTTTTCTACTCGACTGACGTTTAATAGCCAATGTGACCATTCTCGGTAAAGTTCAGCCGGTGGTTTGCGCTACTTTCACTGCTTGCGGCTACTACTCAGTCAGGTTTCGAGGTTCGTCTTCTCCTTTGCATGCACCTCTTATTATTCTCTCCTCCTTTCTTCGTGCACTTTTATTTTCCACTTTCTGACTTAATGTCTTTCTACAGATATTAAAGATTCTTAATATTAATATAAAAAATAATTTACAAGTATTTAAAATTTTATAACGACTGATGTTATAATATCAACAATATTAATAAATTAATTTTAAATACTTTATTACGTATAAGATATAGAATTGGTTCACGGGATGAAATCGATCGACTTTCACTGTCAAAAAAAAAAGTGAAATATATTGATACGCGTGATTGAAGTTAAGAGTCAAGTTATTGGCTATCAGAGCGAAACGCGCAATGGCACTTTGAACTTGTCTCTCAATAACATGATTACGCTATAGTAGGAAAACTATTTCTGAAACTGGCGGAAAGATTATTTGTGTTGATTTATTACCGGAACTGCAAAGCTAGTTGCAAGGCCAACAACTATTTCATTTTTATCTTTTGCGTTTATGTAATACGACGAAAACTAATTTGCATTTTATCGCATATTGCTGCAGTCGTCTTGTAAATACTTCACCGAGCGAAACAAAATTTTTGTTGTGAGCTCGCTAAATAAATTTATTAGTTTTTGCTGCAAAAATAAATTGTTGATAAAACGTTCGATTCACATTATTTAATAGTTATTATCTAATTTGTAATTATACGAGAATAAAGTGAAATAAACAAGAGACTTACATGATGGTAAGATGTGGTGTGGCAGCGACGGATTTTCCGATCTCAGGTCTCTCAGTAGATGTTACGGACAAATCAGACCGAATCGGATCACTGTACGCCTTTATATCACCTCCTAGCCCGAACTAATGAATCGCGCGGCGGTACCAGCCTTTTCTTTCATTTTGCATCCCGTTTCAACCGCGACGAGCGTTCTCTTTCTCGCTGATTGGTAATTGCGGCCCCTCTCCGATTGCCGATTGGCAAAGTGGCTAGGTAGTGATAGAGTAACAGTTTCCCACCATCATCAGCGAGAGGAAAGCAAGTTTCAGGAATAACAAATTACTTTTTTTCTTCCTGATAACAATTTAAACGCCACAAAATTCTTTAATACTCTTTTTCTAAATTTGCAATTATTTTAATATATTTTAAGCATTTTCCTTAATTAATTAAATTACTCAATCTTTAATTACATTAATTTTTTTTAATATTATATACATTACAGTAGTTTCTAATATTTTCATTGATATTGCAATAAGAAGATAAAGGTCAGTTTGCTAATAAATATAGATGTATTTTAATCACGCTATTTATTATTAAAGTTTTAACAGTACTCAATTAACCGATCAACAAACTCGACACGATAATTAAGGTACTGTCAAAATCATAAAAAGAGTAGAGGTTGACATTATCGCTATATTTTTCTAATAAGCAGCTGAATAAATTACATGATTTGTGAGAACACGAAAAAGATAAGATAGAAATGGAAAATTAAAGCAATCGTGGTATAGTAATAAGTAACATCTGAACAATTATCTCAGAAATGCCAGGAAGTTGTAAATACCCGGAAAGGAAAGCGTAAACTCGATCAGGAAGAGTATCAATCGTGCGTTATCGATATCGTTACGCCAAATATAATAGCGATAGGCAATAGGTCATTTAAGGTAGGAAATACTTATTACCTAAATCCGAACACATTTTTATAAAATAAGTCACATAAAATTAAACGAGCATTATTATTAATTTACGTCCATAAAGTTTGACTTTTTCGCGTCATTTAAATTTGATCAGAGAGAAACGTACCGTGATATTAATATTATTATTAGAATGTATCAATGAGTTTTTAAATAATATTTTTCTTAAGCGACTCGTTCAATGTCTTTTACATAAATTCAGAAGTTAGAAATGCGAGTTGATATCAAGCAGTTTTTCACGATTTGGATCGTCGAGCACGGACTACTTTCACTTTGACAACGCTTTCTTGCGGTGGCTCGATCGCCTTGGATTTGGCCTTCTTCTTACGTCTCAATAAGTTCTCATATCTTCCCGCAACTCAACGCTAGGAAATTCGTTTCAACGAGATATTTATCGACGCTATTCAATGCAAACGTTTGGGGATCTAGGTGTCAAGATAAATCCCGAAAGAAATCCAAGGACGGGAGACCCGCGTGAAAGTAACAATCGCTCGTTATTTAATGACATACAACTGCATTAGCAACATTTCATTGTGTAATAATGAATCGATTTTTCCGACTCACCGATCTGAAAAGTGATTTTAACATGTACAGTAAGTTGTAACTTTTTCTATTTATTATGTACAAAAGAATTTTAGAAGAAACGCAATAAAAAAAAAACAAAAAAAAAAAACACTAATTAACCAATGATAAATCTAATGACGCGATTACACTAATAAATTATTGGCTTGGCAGGCTGGTCCTTTGCTTGGCCAGTTGCACGCGCCTTCTTTCGTGTCAAACGTTAAATGAACCGGACAATTGAAAATATGAAGTGTGAATTTCTTTTTCCATTGATCCCAATGGCAAGCATAGAATTTGTTACAGAGACTGGGATGTCTGAAAAGGCCTGGCCTGGCGCAATCTGTGACGCCGTTAATTATTTGATCAGGATCATCATCGTCGTATTCCTCTTCGTATTTTCCTTCGTCATATTTTCCTTCGTCATATTTTTCTTCGTCATATTTTCCTTCGTCATATTTTCCTTCGTCATATTTTCCTTCGTCATATTTTCCTTCTTCTTCCTCCTCTTTTTCGTATTCTAATTTTTTGCCTGTTCGAGTGCTCGAATGAAGTTCATTACTCTTACCGGATATTCTAACATCTATCGTGGGTAAGTAAGAAGATGATGGCAGATTTGCCGAAGTCGGAAGTTTAGGTTTACTAATTTTAAACGGTTGCACTGGAATATTATCATAATTGGCAGAATAGTCGTTTCTTTCTGAAGAATCGTCCCCAAGATCGACATAGATTTCAGAAGAGTCGTAGTTGGCCAGATCCACCTTGCCTTTGGAAGACTCGATAAGTTTTCTAGCTGGACCTCGAATATTGGCAAAAGGATCCGCTTTGCACGTACACTCTGCTCCGAGTTTACCCAGAAGAAGAGGATGAAGATCGCTCCATTTGATAATGACTTTGCCTTTGCCTTCAGACGATTTCGTGGTGACCTCGTATGAGAGTGTCGGTTGACGCGTGCCGAACGATGACTTTGTAGAAGATAACGACGAAGTGAATTTCCTACTCGAGCCATACCCTGAGCTTGCAAATGTGTCGTATGTAGTTGGCGTATACTTGACGGTGCCTCTATCATAGTTGGTGATTAGCTTATCAATTTTATCTCTCGAAATATCCAAATTTGTCGGGGAGCCACCTCTAGGAGTTGTTTCTAGAGAAGACGAAGTGGTTGAAAACCCTTGGGTGGAATAATAAACATTGGAGGGCCTGTAAGTTGTGGGCGATTCAAACGAAGAAGATCCTCCATACGAAACGCCTGGAACCGACGAAGGTTTCTTGTATGTTATTCCAATTTCTGGTCGTGCAGTTATCGTGGATACATCATAATTCACAGTAGATGTAGTAACGTCAGGCTGAGTTGACTTTGCTGGAAGATATCCTAACGATGAGCCTGTCTGGCTGCTCGAATCAGAATGTTGAAAAGACATTTGGTCGAAACTAGACGTGTATGTAGCTTGCGATCCGCCCGTTTGTTGTATAAACCGATCGTCTGTATACACAGATGCTGGAGTTGTCGAAGAAATAAAGGTCTTGTAGCCGTTGTCAATAGGTCTAATGGTCGACTCAGTTCCCGAAATCTTCTTCGATTCAAAAAGAGCCGTTTTGTAAATCTCTGGATGTTCAGTAGTGTAAATTACGGGAGCAACTGTTGATGTTGGTATGCGATTAAAAAATGGTGTCGATGTCGTAACCGATAAATTATTTTCAATTGGCGTAATTGGAGTTGCTGAAGAGAACGCGGGGCCGCTCTTTCCAAATTGAACAGTTGGTTTAGGATATGAATAACCAAAAGTCTCTGACTGTATCGAGACACGACCACCTGGAGCAGTTGTCGAAGAGAACGCGGGGCCGCTAGTTCCAAACTGAACAGTTGGGTTAGGATATGAATAACTGGGAGTCTCCGACTGTATCGAGACGCGACCACCTGGAGCAGTTGTCGAAGAGAACGCGGGGCCGCTAGTTCCAAACTGAACAGTTGGGTTAGGATATGAATAACTGGGAGTCTCCGACTGTATCGAGACGCGACCACCTGGAGCAGTTGTCGAAGAGAACGCGGGGCCGCTAGTTCCAAACTGAACAGTTGGGTTAGGATATGAATAACTGGGAGTCTCCGACTGTATCGAGACGCGACCACCTGGAGCAGTTGTCGAAGAGAACGTGGGGCCGCTAGTTCCAAACTGAACAGTTGGGTTAGGATATGAATAACCGGGAGTCTCCGACTGTATCGAAACGCGACCACCTGAAGCAGTTGTCGAAGAGAACGCAGGTCCGTTAGTTCCAAATTGACCGGTTGGTTTAAAGTACGAATAACCAGAAGTATCCTGTTGTATAGAGACGCTACCTGGTGCGGCTGTCGAAGAGTAACCAGGTGGAATCAAGGTAACAGACAATCCGTCAGTGGACGATGTCTTGGTATATCCAGCGACGTTCCCTTCGAATGCTTTTTCGCTGATGTTGTCGGGATTATAAGAAGGCCGACGATCAGTCGTGCTTACCGAGTAGCTACCGCCACCTCCGAGAACGGCAGTGGTTATACCTGTTTTGGTTGGACCTGTTTTCGTAAATCCACTTGGTGTAAATACAGCTGGTCTACTCGAATATTCTGGAGAAACAGTAGTCGATCCTTGGAAAGTAGAACCAAAAATACTACTTCCAGTGCCGTCAATTCTACCTCCAGATATAAGGCCTTTGCTTGGAGTAGTACTTGAATAGACAGTTGAATCTGTTACAGGAGTACTAATACCGTGATAAGTTGAGTCTGACTCGTATGTTTTATAGCTCGAGGTCTCAAAAGTTGAACTCGGTGGAATAGAACTTCCTAACGATACTCTAGGAACAGACGGTCCGGAGAACGCAACGTTTGGAGTAGATTCACCTTTAAAAAGAACGCCAGCTGTCGAAGGACCGTTTACTAAAATCCCAGGAGACGGCGTTCCGTACAATGAAATTCCCGGACCGTTGGGCGTTCCTGACGAAGTAGCGATGTAACCAGGTTGAACGCCTCCAGTAGGAACAGTGCCTTGGTTAAAGTCAGGAGTTGATACCCTTTCGGGAACGTTTCCATAATTAAATACATTTTCCGAATAAGAATTACTCGTAATAGAATTTCTATTGACGCTACTTCCGGTATGAGCTGCGCCAGTCGTGCCTTTTTGAACATCATATCTCGTAGGAATTTCATTGCCAAAAACACTAATGTTTAAGTTAGGTCTCGTGAAATCAGTTTTTCCGTAACCTGTAAACTCAGTTCCAGTCGTTCCAGTCGAGACGTAACCTTTCACTCCTGATCCCGTCGTTCCAATCGAAGAATAAATCGAGGGCTCTTCATGTTGTACAAATACAGGTATTGTGTATCCTCCGTCTTCGTATCTATAGCCTGTTGAAGAAGCGCCTGTTGGTCTGGGAGTAACATTTACATGCCCCGAGACTGTAGAAATTTTTGAGGTTCCCAGTGTGGACTTTGAAAACCCGTTAACAAAATCAGTTCCTGGAATATGACTCGAACTTGTAGTGCTGTATAAATTTGATTCTACTCCAGAATTGGTTGATAAATTAATATTGCTCTCAGTAGAGCTAATACCACTCGTAGTCTGAGAGTATTCCGAACCGGTCGATTTCCCGTACGTCGGTGTAGTCGATCCTGCGATTTCAATATTACCAATACCACCGTGATAGGATACTGAGCCGAATGATGGTCCAGTCTGGCCAAACGATGCCGCGTCTGCATATTGAGTGGATTTAGAATAATCGCCACCAATTGAGCCAGAAACTGTCCCAACGCCGGAGATCGATATACCGGTATGTCCATTAATATTTCCTGCAGTAGATCCAAAATAATTTGTCTCATGGATACCTGCACCGGTCGTTTTAGAGTAGTCCACGTTAGAGTAATCTGTTTCCGCTCTAATCGAGTATTCCGGTAAGCCACCGGTAACGTAACCGCCAATTCCTCCGCCAGTGGAAGCTCCCGCGGTGTATCCACCGTAATTGTATTCCGTTCTGGCATAACCCGACCCAGATTCCGAACAAGCTGGGACCAGCCAAGGCCACTCGCACACCAGCTTCTTTTCGTCAAACACCAAACCGTAGGGGCAACGAAACTCGAACGCCATTAATTCTGACTCACCTGCGAATATAACAAGTTTCATATAAGAATTAATTTTGCGCGCGCGTTGTTAATTTGAATGGACAGCAGATAAAATAAAGACGGATGTTGCAACAGTAAGGATTTGATAATGTGACGTGTCCTGCAATTATATTACGCTCGCTTTAGCGATTCTGAATAATACATAAGGTCTACGTATAAGTGCATGAATAATTTATTACGCGTGAATTGTAGCGCACCTAAGTCCATGCAGGCAAAGAACCAGCGGCAATTTTGCGGATCCGCGTAATAACCTGGCTGAGAACACTTGAATCTCTTCGGGGCGATAGGCGCGATCTCGCTGCTACCAGGGCACGGTGAACCCTCGGGCAGAGAGCCCGGCCAAACGCAGACTTCTGTGCTTTCGTCAAACGATAATCCGGCCGGACAGTCGAATTCGAAAACGGAATAGTCCTCGATCGCTTGATTAAATTTCACACAACGATAGAACCTGTAAAAGAAAATTACTTTACGTCCGAACTTAATTGTATAAATTTTTAGTCCAACCTCTTTCTATTTTTTTAAATAATTATTATTGCCGTTAATTAAATATGACTACCTGTTGCAACTTTTTGGATGGACAAAGTAGCCCTGTCGTCTGCAAACAAATTCTGTTTGTGTGTTTTCACGTACCGCTCTGATGTGCCCCTCCGCATCTACTGCACGAACGACACGGAAGTCGGACGTTTTCGCATGGTTCGGGTACGAAAATTGCATTTGCTGAAATTTCCATAGAATTAAAAGTAAAAGAAGTTAGTAGGTATAAAAATAATCTCACATACATGAAGTTCATCTTCCAACGCGTTGAGTACAGCTTGTCTCGATTTTCTTCGAAATTCCGTGAAGGACTGATAAATTTCTCGCGCGAGTGGTTCTTCGCACTCGGTCTCCACATCGTTCTCTATATTTCGCATCGCCAACCCCGCTAAGTCTCGCAGTAATGCGTATTTCACCTAAAATTAATTTTATTGTGAAGATTGAAAAGATTCAATGTTGTAACAGAAAATAAATGCGCTAAAAATTTATTTAACTTTAATTCAACTTTAAATAATTGAAAATTCTATTAAGTAAAATAAAATTTTATTAATTATTTTAATAAAAAGCGAATAATATATTTATTTAATTTTTATTTGTAACATTGATTTTTTCACATTGAGTTGGTAACTAAGAATTCCACGTACGCACCTTTATTCCAATCGAAATCTTATCTTCGAAAGCGATCCAGGTTCTGTTTTGAAATGCGTAAGGTGCTGTTAGATCCTCATCTCGTTCCACGGTCCATTCCCCACTGTTTACGGCTTCGCAGAGCTGCGATAAAAATCGGTTTGAGGATAGGCTCGCGATCTTTAGCGGATTCACAGCCACTTCCGGTTAAACCGGTGAAATCGTAAGCGAATCCGGCTTGAGGAAGTGTCGCACCTGTTTACGATCAATCGGCAGAGGTTCTTTCTCCGTGGTCTCCGATCTCGGGGCATTGTCGTCCTCGTTCTTCAACGTGAATTTGTACGCGTTGGCCGGCAAGGTCATCAAGATCTTCTGCTTGGGTGCTCCTAATCCACTTATCAAGTCTACCAAACTATCGGAGTTGAGCATGTCGAAAAGTCCCATGAGACGCGATGGGTGAAAGGTGACGAAGGACCCGTCTTCGTCCGTCATATAATCCGTCGACAAGGTGAACAGATCGACGTACCTAATTAAAAAAAAAAAAATTAGAAAAAAAACAATAGAAAAATTATTTATTGAATGTCTCGCTGATGAATAACAATGTGTCACGTCAGTCGAAAACAATTTTTACTTCACGAGTTCCTTAATGTCAAACTGCTTGGCTAGGTCTTCCGGTCTATTAGGCAAAGCCATGAAAATCCTCTTGTCGTAGGATTTGCGAATCATTTCGTCCTTTAGACTCTTGACGAAATTGTAAAGACGCTCCTTCGAACCAGCGGTCACGTTCATCTCCACGCCGTCCACCTTGAACGAAGAGGAAAACTTCCCTCTATCAACTCGTTAACGTATACACTTTCGCGATTTGCATTTACATAATTTTGTTTTACAAGTTTATCTTAACTAACACTTATCTCTTTAACATCGTACTTGATTATGCGCGATTACTTATACATATATTGAATAATATATATTTAACTGCTCATTACACGATCATTAAATTCTCAAGTCATCTCATCTTCCCGGAAGATAAGATCTCACTTGAAGATGACAATAAAAGATACAGTACCTCTTTCATAACGGTAATAATCCGGGCGATAGCTTCTTGTCGCACCATGGCGGAACTTCTGAGCGTCATCGCGGGATCATATATAGAAATTACGAATTGTAAAGATGGGTGCATCTCCTTCAAAGACTTCCGCAGGTCGGAAATGCCTAAAACATCATTTTATTAATAATTCATAGTCCATATATGAGGTTAATTCTAACTTAAAAAAAAAAAAAAAAAAAAAAAAAGGACTGAAATCTTTTAAATAAATCTTTGTGCCTCTCTCGTGATTGCGCTTACCGGAAGTCGAAAGATTCCGTACGTCATAATTCTGATGGACCAGAGTAGTGCAGCTGCACACGGAGCCAGCTAAGAGCCGCACGTCGGAGGTGAAGGTATAGCAGAGAATTTCTCTGATGGGCGACGTTTTCCTCCTCGGACATTCTGCAACAGATTTAAATCGATGTTCAATTTTGCTTGCTGCAACGAGGGGCCTGTTTGGCTCGGGCGAATCAAAAAAGAGACGGAAGTTTCGACAGTTAGCATCATCGACCGGTCACAGTGCATTATTGTGATCGCAATTACGTTTTCGCATAGTCACGCGAACCTGTAGTCCACTCTCTAAAAAAGAAAGAAGCGCGCGAAGAAAGAAGTATGGTCCGCGAAGAGATGGAAAAGCAAGCTGCACGCGATTTATTAATATTCAATAAAATCCCGGATGCATCGGAGTAACATTTTATTATCAGCTGCTATCGTCAGTGTTATATCAATGATATATTTTGTAGTTAGATATCGAAATATCGTTTGTTGATTGAGATAAAATAATAAACTTTATTAAATTTATTAATGTATTTATTTCAAAATAAATCTAATATTTATTCCAAATGTACAAAACTCGTCTTCGTTGAGCACGTTAGTACATAGATAGGTTTTTTATTTTTAATAATAACTACGTGCGTTTAATTCAGCGAAGCGTTGATCTGCGTACGGATTGCTCACGCGCGAAAATTTTTGCATATAAATAAGCATAAACGTGTATTTCTCATGTATAAATGTTACAAATGTCATCCGCGCCACGTGCGATTCGCGCTCGTTGAATCAAACAGGTCGAAGCGAAACAAGTTCTCGCCAAAGACATACGCGAGAAGATTTATTTGAAAGCAAAAGGCTTCGGGTTTTTGCCGTGGGATATTAATTTGAATTCGTTAATTGCCTTATGTTGGACTTGGAGATGTAACGAAGCGAAATTTCCCCGATACGCGATTTCATTAAAGCGACGATCAGTATTTCAAAGGTACGTGAACACGTGCTATTGACAATATAAATGGTATTGTCCTTGTAAAGATGATCGCCTCAGTTTGTACATGTGCACTTGCAGTTGGCGTAATTCAACCTTAAAGGACGTGGTGTATCCGATACGCGTGTAACGCAATCGGCAGAAGATCGCTTTACGCATCGCATTCGTTCGTCACATTTCGTTGACGCGTACTATTTAATTTTTTTTTTCTATCTAATCATTTTTTTAATAGACTACTCACTTTACAGAAATGGTATGCAACGTAATCAATCAATTACTATTAATATGTGGCGTTTGCTTCAAAATTGCAAATTTACATTGTTAAAAAATTAAGTTTTAACGTTTATTTGTTCTTCTCAAGATTTATTTGGTAATACACATAAAATTCCAATTGCACGACAAATTTGAATTGTTACCGCTGAGTTGTTACTTTGTTGCTTAATAATATACTTAATTTGTTTAATTAATTGATATTAATACGTTGTATTTTTTAGTTATTAAAAAAAAATTTACTTTATTAGTTTTTAAGTTATACTTACTCGTTGTTCCGAGCGCGACAAGTGCAAAAAATATTAAAAGAACTTGACGACCCCACATTACGTTTTCTTTAAACACCCCCGATCGAAAACACCGTAATCGTAGATCACAGCCAGATCGATGCTGAAAACGGACAAGATCACGCTCGAGCTACTAAATGTTGCATTGAGATCCGGCATCAGTTAATCGGATGCTTTCTTTCTCTCCCCGTCGCACCCTCGACTTTCCGTTCCGCTGTCCGTCAAAGTAGAAAAGAATCCGGTGAACCTTCGAGTCCGAGTGCGCGTTCCACACTGAAGTGTCTGCAGGACGCGTGCTCTCTTAGTAAACCCTGTTGGTCTCGACCGGATGGCCGCGAGGACCAAAGACCGAAAGGGAAGGCACCGCGAGAGTCGGCAGAGGTGAAGCGAAATAAGAGGGAGAGAGGCCGGAGGCCGTTGGGATCGATGGATCACCGGATCGCGGGTGGGATACCTGGACTGTCCCAGATCGGGACACTTTCCGCGTTACGCGTAACGACGCAACTTCGCGAAATAAGGCAACGGCACGCACGCGAGCGCGTCTTTCCTCTTTTTCCTTTGTCGCGGCAAATTAAACGGCTAACTAGTAGAAATCGCTGACCGCGGCAATTAGCTGCTTCAATTCGTCGTAACAAGCTGTCGTTGAGATTACTGCGCGCGTGACACGAGGGATTAATTCTACCAGCGGAATATATTTGAGTTGAACCGCGCGGTTCTTCGTTCACGTTTCCGTAAAATCCCGCGTCAAAGAATCGTCCCGGCGATTATCAGAAACGCGCGCCGCGGTCGTTTCGTTCCGACTACCAAGGCTCGTAATTCAACTGCGTTCTCTTAACGCAACGCAACAGAAGAGGAGTCGTTTAACGGCTTCGGTATCCGCGTTTGCCGCTTCAGCACTGACGTATGCTAATCGAAGGATGATTCCTTTTTAAATCTAGACAGTTGCATCATTGAATCATCGGCTCCGTATGAAAACGTTAAACTTCTATAAACTCATTTTTGCGGCGTCGAATCTTTTTATTGAGAAAACGTCCTGTTAGAAAAAATCTTTCTGAATTATAGATAAGTTTTCTATATTATAAACAGTCATGTAATAAAATTATATTTCAAGGATGTCTATTTTTTTTTATTTTTTTTACAGAATGTATTGTCCGTCAAACGTATTGTTTAGTCTAAAAAAAATCGTCATTTAATAGTTCCGCGTCATCTGGTTGCAGAAAACTGGTGGCAAAAGCGACCGACTTCGGTCGGCTGATCTTTAAACCGTATGATCCCAAGTCTAAATCGGCCAACGAAATCGAAAGGACCACCGAATGAATCAACAATAAGCTTGATTTGCCGATACGAGTACAACGATTTGCGTTACAGCCGTTTCTGTGTATTGCGTCACTATTTCAGCGAGAGAAGTGGCTACTATTACAACAAAGATAATAAATTATTTTAATTCAAAGACAGAGAGAGATCGATACATTGTAACGCACTTTTGCTTTCGTTGTTATCTGCGTTGCTGATCACATTTTCCACATTTTATTTCTTGGATTCTAAGTATTTACCTTGGCTCGTCTAATAAAAGAGAAAGAGAGAGATTTAGAATACCTTAAAAAGATTATTATCTATAAAAGTCCACTTCTGAAATTGCGTGACAAATAAAATGTTGTTTTATACCTCGTCGCTTATTGGTCGTTCGGAAAATTGCGTTTACAAAAAGTCTTCTATTTTTGATCGCGGGTAAAAATTATTTATGTCCAGACATTTCTGTCAACTCAAAATTAGAGAGAAACATCTGGATATTAATCAATTTTATGCGGAACGGAAAATGGTAACCTTTGCAAATAAATCTTGAGGACCGACGAAGGACGAGACACCTTTTTTTTTTTCCTCCATATAATTTAAAATTGAGTAGAAGCTTAACGGTAAAGTGCGGATGTAAATGATTTACAACATTATCAATTAAAGGGCTTATATAATCGGGAAAAACACGCGGCTCGCGCGATTGTTGGGAGAATTATCTATGACTAATTTATTCGTCGCGAATTATCGAGCGGATCGACTCTTCCTGAAAGATTTATTTTTAACCGTTGCAGCAAAGTAAAAATTTTTACAAATTAACATATTACCGAGCCGCGCGAAATCTTTCGTACATTTTTATTCCATTTTTTTGCAACGGTCGTTAAGTGTTATTCGATTATTTTGCAATCTTCTAAGCAGGCCGCCCCGCGACGCGCGACCATCATTTTGCGAGTGCAAGAAGCAGAATCGTGTCGTGACATACGTGGGAAACAATGAGGCGACGAAGCCGATATGCTCGGACGCTGCTGGCGATCTGGTGCGATGGTCGCAATGGTTCACGCACTTGGCGGTGCGCGGATCGATGGATGCCGCGATGAGGGAAAGGAACCTCTCTCGGAAAATTACGAGACGCTCGTAAAAAAAATGCTGGCGGTTACTTGAAATGGAGACACTCGCGTTCTAGTAGGCGTGCGGAGGCCTTTTACAAAATAGCGGCTCCAGGATATGACGCGCGTTGTCTTCATCGTTCACGCGAGAGATCGGGAGTACTTGCGCTACAAACTTCGCATTTCGCCAAATCTGGCGCGGTGCGTCATGTCGGTGTATGTAACAATGAATTCAGAGTTGGTAAGACTTGGAAAAAAAAAAAAAAAATAAAAAAGAAAAAGGAGAACGTAAAGCAACGAAAGTGAACGCAGTACAATATTATATTTGATGAGCTTTTTTATTTGTTCGTAATTTTATTCTTGGTATATTGAATTTTACGATTCTTATTCAATGAGGGCGATTCGTCACGCAGCACGAGTTTTCTGCGGAACTCTTGTCGTCCAATTTGATCGTAATGACGACGATAAAGTGCTCGCTGAATTAATTTTTTAAGTAAGTGGCCTGTTGCCCTACGATCGTCTGTAAATTGGTCTTTTCGTTATTATAAGATTTTCAGGTTCGAGACAATTAAACACGCGGGGAAGAGAAGGACGTTTTGAAATTACGTCGAAGGGTGAAAAAGCGCGCGACGTTTAAGTCATAAATAAATAATAATTATTTCTGCTCGAAAGGACAGAAACGACCGAGGGACCGTATTTCACGGTGGCGATATATCTTTGCCTTTACGTAAGCGGCTTTATGGCGCTTTGGCGATGCCCGAGGGTACAACCGCGGGCGTGGTTCTTTTACCGCGACAAGTGGCTACTATCGAGGAGATATCGAGCGATTTACAACGTCGGGGCTACGCCTGTGAAAATAATGAACCTGCGAATTCGTCGTGTGAAGGATTGCCTCCTCGTTGGGAAGCGACCTGTTGCGAAAACCTGGGTTACAATCGGCCGCGATTCACGTTGTACTCTGTCTTCGATTCATTGAGATGAATTCTTCGGGAATTCCATGAGAACCGAAAAGGCTCCTTATACATAAACGGCGCAAAAGCGCACACTCCCATGGAGTACGACGGCGGCATTCTTTTCGCGGCACGAGAAGAATGTGTAAAATATCAAGTTTCACAAAACATAGTTACATCTATTAAGTTTGACGTCCGAAGGTAACGCGAAGTCGAGGGAAAATTCAATTGTCTTTTAAACTTTCAAATGCAATATGAACCCTACGGTTCTTCTAGCGACGCGATATCGAATTACTCCTATTTTTATTAGTAGTAGTAACAGAAGGAAAATTAATTTTAAAACGTCTAATGCATTTTGTACGATTCTTGAAAAGTTGTGGTAGTATCACGTCATATCTGGTAACGGCATACGAAACAGTACTTATGAAAAGAATTTCCTGATGACGATAAATTTCTTCGACCTCGACTTCTTCCATCCGGAAAATCATCACGAGAGAAATTCCAGTCGTCATATCTTAATTTTTTTCCGCATTCTCGGCTCAAGTAATTGCGCGACAATTTTGTGAATTTAATCGACCTTCGCGCGTAGTACGCCATTACACGAAATGATTTTTCTCGTATCCGTACGTTATGGTTTATTGGAATTTTAATTTTTTCCATCGAAGTTGATTATCTGAGAAGAAAATAAAAAATTCCCGATAGAAAAATCGTCGAAAAATTAGAGACTTAATCCGATTTGTCATTTTCATAACCGAGCGAGTATTTATATCGCGCTGGCATAATCAGACGTTCGGCAGAGTGCCGTGCGGGTAGTTATCACACGATTGGATTACGAATCGGCGAGGCACGCAGCAGATTATCGCGCCAGGAGGATTCCTGTCATACGACGTCATTGAAAAAGTCCGACAGGACCTTCGTGGACTCGATCCCGGGGTCGTGTTTTGCGCGCAACTCCGCGGAAGATACGCGACACGGAGAGATTGTGGGAAATAATAAATCGCGTAATTGATGGATCACGCGGGAGAGATAAGGGGCCCGCCGTATTCTTTTTATGGAGCGCACACGTTCACGCACGCGTCCGCTTTCTCCAGAATTACGTCATACCGGGGCACCCCGTTTCTTTCGTCCTGTTACGGGATCAGACACGCCCGATCCCGGCGCAAATTCATCAAAATTTTTCCCGCTATTCGAGTACCTGAGCACACAGATACTCAAGTACTCCGACACATACAGAATATTAGAATGAGCTATTTTTTAAATATAAATTTTAAAAACATTAAAATTTAATTTAATTTAATTTAAATATTAAAATAAATTAATATTCTTAAAAATAATATTTAAAAATAAGCCCAGTTAGGGAACTTTGGTTGTATATTCAGATATTTCTCAAAGTAGTCGAGTAACGAGGTACGTATATGGCAGTTAAATAAATTGAGTGCTATCTCTAAATATATTCAAATATCAAAGTTCTCCTTCATACATATCGCGTTATTAAAAATATTAATCATTTTTAGTGGTTTTAATCCACGCTATGGGTAATGTACGTCTCATTGCTGCCGACAACGATATGCTAATGAATAGGGCTAATAAATATTTCATGTATTAATGGGACATGCGTATTCCATAAGTGTTAACGTCCCATTAGCATTGCCGATGTTTCTCAAGACGTTGTACGTCTCGAGCAAATCATTCGCAATCCTTTTTTTTTTATGTCA
This sequence comes from Cardiocondyla obscurior, assembly GCF_019399895.1. Classification (NCBI taxonomy): domain Eukaryota; kingdom Metazoa; phylum Arthropoda; class Insecta; order Hymenoptera; family Formicidae; genus Cardiocondyla; species Cardiocondyla obscurior. Next base: position 3,210,841 of record NC_091887.1, on the reverse strand, counting down.
GGTCTTCGGGCGCGAAATGCTATCATAACAGACTAACATACGACGGCTCGCAAGACCTGTTCCTGCATCAATTCGATCTATGGGTTCGATTTTTCGACCGATTTCGAGGCGAAGCTGCAGGCAACGTTTACGCTCATGTCAGTTTCGCTGGAAGGCTCGAAGGAAATCGCGGCACTCATTGTTTATTGCACCTAGCGTTAATTATTGAACGAGATAATATACTGACCAAGTAAAAACATTAAACTTTCAAATCTTTTATTAAATTTAATAAGTAATAAAAGCAAAGAATTCAACGATATAAACTTGTTTTAAAAATATACTCTTCTTTTTTTTCTCCAAGGAAATGAAAAAGTATGTGGAGCGTGAATAAGAAGGGTAATTTAAGAGTTAACAGTCTCAAGTATATTTGGAAAATGAGCACGTTAACGCGTTACTTAAAAGCGGGGGTGTAATGCAACGTAGCCTCGGGGAAATGGGAGTGAACTATTACTTTCGCTACCATTGCCTGCGGCGCGCTGGCTAGTTGAGTAACGTTAAAAGCAGCATAGCAGCGTTATAGAAAAATTAAATGTAACGATAATATGTAACCAAGATAATTTTTTTAATACGCTTTACTTTTTGCTGAGCCAGTCGATCGCTCGAGCTTTGTCAAATTTACAAGGCTGTCTTCTTCGCTTTCATAGACGACCTTCGAAGATAACTTGGAAGATGAATCTGATACGCTCATTTTTATACGTATACAATGAAACATTTTTCATTGAAGGGTTTAAGATATCGGGAGAGATAAAATCGTTCTGCGTCTTATAGAAATTTAAAACGCGAGATTTAAAATAACCCCGGTCGGCTCTAAAAATTTTCACAATCAAAAGGGAAGCATTTTATTTTGACAGCATGAAAGTAAGCAATCGAAATTAGCAAACGATCAGCTGATGTTTTTTTTTTTTTTTTTTTTTTTTTATCAATTATCTTGTTATCGGAAAATTGATTTTAAATTGATCAAACTTATAAGTGAAAGGTTCAGTAATTGTTCTGAAACTATTTATATAGGGTGCTTGATTTTAAGATGGACTTAATGTCTACGTATCTCTAGATAAATTATTATTATTTTTTTTTTTACTTTGAAGTGGCCGGATTGATAATATAACATTTAGTTTCACTTAAACATTATCTCTGAGCCAATTTGGTAAGGGAAAGAAGCGAGAGAAAGAGAAAGATAGATGTGATTTTAATTAAAATCCCGTTCACCCGAGTTTCTCCTCTGCAATGACGATTGTTGTCAATTCGTCGTTGCGTATGTCATGAATAACATTACGTACAATTCAGCGAACAATGTCGCCGACCTTCCAGAGCGATTTACCTTGCAGGGGCATCCCCGTGTAAGGCTCGACGACACCTTTAATGGACGATGAAAGTAAATCTCGTTTGGGATACTCCGTCCCGATGTGTCGCTAATCGACAAACGCATCGTTAGTTAACCCGCGCCCGAGTTCGGCATGAGAAATGTCTACGGTTTCGAAATCTGCCCTGGCCCACCTACAACTGATTAATCATGTCAAGGATCCCTTTCGTTCATAATTCTCTTTTAACCTCGCATAATATTTTCTTTTAACCCCGCGAAAGTTCCGGATTGGATAACCAGTTTCTACGCGTTATAAAAATTTAATTTTTATTAAATAACTGTTTATTGATTTATACGAATATATTTTACTTGTTCCTTTTATACCCAGTCAGTTTTTTTAGCAAATTAATTAATAGCTTAATAGTTACACTTAATAAAATATAAACAAAATGTTAAAATATATTGTACTTTAAAAGATTGCAAATAAGTATTACTTTCATGAAATGAAGTAAAGAAAGGAAGTAAATGACGCGCGCGAAATTTTCGATTTGTAATGCCTAATGTAATTAAAAAATACATCAATAATCGAATAAATAATATCTTCAGTTTTTCCTTGATTAATCCTCAATTACAATTAAATAAAAATAGTAATTTAATCATGCGCCCGTATAGGTGATCGAGAAATTAAAATTAAACAAAATAATCAATTCGTTAACCCTGAAGTTTCGAGACTCCGAAAACGTTCGGAAGGTATCAGAAGCTTAGAAAGAGTAAGTTGATAGTACGTGGCACGTGGCACGTGGCGCAATCAGGCGCCGTTCCCGCCAACGCCGTAGCCACGCCTTTTTTATAATGGTTGTCATCTGCCACCATCATGACTACGGTGTTGGCGGGAACGGCGCTCTGATCGTGCCACGTGCCAACTTACTCTTCCTAAGTTCCTGTTGTTTTGCGAAACGTTTTGCCCGATTCCCGACACGGAAAAACTTTGAGAATCAATACGAATTAATTATTTCGTTTACTTGAAATTTCTCGGCCACCTACATAAACGTATGATTAAATTACGGTTTTTTATTAATTGTAATTAAATATTAAATATTATTTATTCATTTTTATGGATTTTAAAATCGAAATGTTTAAAGGAAATGCATGCGATAATTTCTGCGCAGACGCAAAATTTTAGAACCGTCGACACGAAGATTCTGGCTTTAGTTCCTCTGTAGTGGCCGGTTCGAGAAGAGCTGCCACGAGGAAGAAGCATCACGCGCTTTCCCCCCACGCGTCTACACCTCTCAAATTAAGCAGCTGATCGTTAAATCGACTCGCCATGTCGTACTGCACGCGAGTTCTACGTGCACAGGTAAAAAACAAAAAAAGGAGAAGGAAATAACATTGAACATTTGTCACATGTGACATAAGGGCGCTCCGTGTTCTTTTCTGCAATCTCCCCAAGTGGAGGTCAACCGATTGACCTCTATCATTTAATCGACCGTCCGCACGCCGAAATCGCGAATCTTAGTAAAAACGTGCCGCGAGTGAGCAGCATTTTTCGCTATTCGCGATGGGTGGTACGCACGAACCTTCGCATCGTTCCAGTTTTCTGGAATAAAGCGAGGGATCGATCGTGAAGAGGGAAGGAGAAGGGAACAACGTGGACAAGCCAGTGCTAAAAGAATTAATCGTCGAAATAAAATGCACATTAATTGAAATGAATAAAGAAAAAAGAACAATGTGCAAGATGTAATGTATAACAGTGTTACGTAATACCGAACTATATATCGTTCATTTTTCGGGGGCGTTAGGTTAAACCTACCCGTTATGCGCAGGTGTTCGACGAAGTGCGTAAAATTCAAGTCCGAATTAAAAACGTTCAACGTTATTTAAGAAATCAAAAGAAAATAATATGGATAATACAAAGCATAAAGCATTCGGTTTCACATTCGGATCTCGTGCTTGTTTGTCATTCTTATCACCACGACGCCGACTCATTGTCGGGCGTTATCTGCAATATAGATTTTATCTGGATGCATTTATAACGACATATTCGCAAGTAAATACTGGAAAACAACGAGCAAATCGCGTATTTCAGACCTAATTACGTAATTGAGATTGCACACAAAAATAAACGATATTGCGCAGCGTGTTGTAAATTGGCTGACACATCCCAGCCAATGTCAATATCATTGCCCTCTTGGATTTAGAGCTTGTAGAATAAGTAAAATAAGTGACTTACTTTGCAGAAACTGTCCGCTTTAGCAGCAGATATACAGCAACGATGCTTCAGCGTGAGTCCCTTGAGCTTTGCTGCTGCAAAGGTGGCAATGTCAAAATTCGATTCCAGCACCTATCTGCCCTATGACAAGCTGGAGGAAAACCTGAAAGCAGTTAAGAAGAGGTGAGAAGTCTTGATCAAGTGCTTTTAGTTTTTTATTGTGATAAAAATAAAATAATTCAAGATATAATTTTGAAATAATTGTCACATAATTATAAACTGGTCAGTTTCTTCTGCAAATATTAATATTATAGTTATGAGTTATGATTTATGTGATAAATTTTTGGTAACTAAATTTTTTTATGCATTTGTAGGTTATAAGTTTACATATTGTAAGTTTGCGTAAAAATAATTGTGACATAATTATAAACTGGTCGAAGTTTCTTCTTTAAATATTAATATTATAGTTATAAATTATGATTTACGTGATAAATTTCTGGTAACTAAATTTTTTTGTGCATTTGTAGGTTATGTTGACATAATTTGTCATTTTTTGTTTTTACATACGTTCTGTTACATACGTTTCTGTGTCTTTTCAGATTAAACCGGCCACTAACATTATCCGAAAAGGTTTTATATTCCCATCTCGATGAACCTAACAAGCAAGATATCGTTCGCGGTACCAGCTACCTTCGACTCCGACCTGATCGCGTTGCCATGCAAGATGCGACTGCTCAAATGGCAATGTTGCAGTTTATTAGTTCTGGTATAATTGTCTTTTAATATTGTCATTCAAATTACCGAGTCTTCTTTATTATTGCAATATTAATAATAATTATAATAATAATAATAGAGAATTATTTATTATAGGTCTACCAAAAGTCGCAGTTCCCTCCACCATTCATTGCGATCACTTGATTGAGGCTCAGATCGGTGGCAAGGAAGATCTGACACGTGCCAAAGACATAAATAAGGAAGTTTATAGCTTTTTGAAGACTGCAGGTGCTAAATACGGTGTTGGCTTTTGGAATCCTGGCTCTGGCATTATCCATCAAATCATTCTTGAGAACTATGCCTTCCCCGGTCTTCTGATGATCGGTACCGATTCACATACTCCAAACGGAGGTGGTTTAGGTGGTCTGTGCATCGGTGTCGGCGGTGCCGATGCCGTTGATGTCATGGCAAATATCCCGTGGGAGCTCAAATGCCCCAAAGTCATTGGCGTGAAGCTCACGGGCGAGCTCAAAGGTTGGACTAGTCCCAAGGATATTATCTTGAAAGTAGCTGGCATTCTCACCGTCAAGGGTGGTACCGGCGCCATCGTTGAATACTTTGGACCGGGTGTTGACAGTATCAGTTGCACTGGCATGGCCACTATTTGCAACATGGGCGCTGAAATTGGCGCGACTACCTCAATCTTTCCGTACAACTACAGAATGCAGGATTATCTGAAGGCAACCGGACGACCGGAGATCGCTGGAGCCGCCGATCAACACCGGGAGAGTCTATTGACAGCTGACTCCAACGCTAAATATGATCAAATTATCGAGCTGGACTTGTCGACTCTGGAGCCGCACGTGAACGGACCTTTCACGCCGGACTTGGCTCATCCGATCTCTAAACTGGGTAATTAGACCACACGGGGAGAACCGTGAAAGTTTTACTTCTTTTATTTCAGTCTCTACCAAGATATCTATTTTTGCGATCGCTACAGGCGAAACCGCCAAGAAGAACGGCTGGCCAAACGAGATCAAGGTTGGCCTAATTGGTTCTTGCACCAACAGCTCGTACGAGGATATGGGTCGATGCGCTAACATCGCCAAGCAGGCTTTAAAGCACGGCTTAAAAGCGAAATCCGCGTTTAACGTCACGCCTGGATCCGAGCAAATTCGCGCGACAATCGAACGCGATGGAATTGTAAGTTCTCTTTTTTATTATTTACAAAATTATGATAAATTGATAATTAACTTTAATTAATTTTAGGCGGAAGTTCTTCGTGAATTCGGTGGAACGGTATTGGCAAATGCCTGTGGTCCCTGCATTGGACAGTGGGATCGCCAAGACATCAAGAAAGGAGATAAAAACACTATTGTTACCTCGTATAATCGAAATTTTACCGGTCGAAATGATGCTAATCCGGCGACGCATGCCTTCGTTACAAGTCCCGAGCTCGTCACTGCTCTTTCCATTGCTGGTAGACTCGACTTCAATCCAGTATCAGACAGATTAAAGGGCAAAGATGGAAAAGAATTTCTCCTGGATAATCCCTACGGTAGTCACTAACATTTTTACAGTTTTTCAGTGAAAAATATAAGATTTAAGACATATACGTGTGTGTATAACATAATAAATAAATAAATAAATAAATATATATATATATATATATATATATATATATATATATATATATATATATATATATACGCGTTGCTAGATGAGTATACTTTTACATTTTTACAGGTGACGAATTACCGAATCGCGGTTTTGATCCCGGCATGGACACGTACGATTCACCGCCAGGAGACGGTAGCAAAGTCAAGGTCGACGTGGATTCTAAAAGTCAAAGATTACAATTGCTGGACCCATTCGACAAATGGGATGGCAAGGATCTCGAGGATCTAACGATTTTAATTAAAGTCAAAGGCAAATGCACTACGGATCACATTTCTGCGGCTGGCCCATGGCTGAAATACCGTGGACATCTCGACAATATTTCGAATAATATGTTTATAGGGTAAATTATCTGAAGTATAACAATTAGAAATATTAAAATAAAATTATATTAAAATTAATATATTAAAATTAAAGTATATTAAAATTAAAAATTGTAATACACACGTATATAAATAAATTGCATATTATATCACTTTAATTTTTTAGGGCTGTTAATTCTGAAAACGGTGAAATGAACAAGATAAGAAACCAACTGACGAACGAATGGGGTGCTGTTCCTGATGTTGCACGCGATTACAAGAAAAAGGGTGTAAAGTGGGTTGCGGTAGGTGACGAAAATTACGGCGAAGGTTCTTCTAGGGAGCACGCGGCCTTGGAACCTCGTCATCTCGGCGGCCGTGCTATCATCGTTAAGAGTTTCGCTCGTATACACGAGACGAATTTGAAGAAGCAGGGTCTCCTGCCGTTAACTTTCTCCAATCCTGCTGATTACGATAAGATTCAGCCTAACGATAAGATTAGTCTTCTCGGATTAAAGGATCTGGCACCTGGCAAGGTTTGCAAAATATATTTTGATTGTAAAACGAAAATGTACATTTTTAAATTTTGACTGCTCGATTTACTTTTCTTTATTTTGTTTGATTCTATTAGCCGGTTCAAGCGCAAATCAAACACAAGGACGGTAAAGTGGAGAACATCAGCTTGAATCACACGATGAACGAACAGCAGATTACCTGGTTCAAAGCTGGTTCCGCTTTGAATCGCATGAAGGAAGTGTCGGGTGGACGATAAGCGAATCGCTGGTCGAATGTCTACTCAAGAGCTCGTCACATAGCGCGAAACGCATTTGCGAAAACGAGAAGGTCAAAAAAGATAAAAAAAAAAAAGAAAAAAAAACCGTGCGAACAAATCTAGATCGATCCGGATAGCGTCGGTATCATTGTGCGTTTTCTTGGATAAGCGATTTAACGCAACACGGTGTTGTAGTTTAAACAACCCAAACATCTGAAATGTACTATAGGAGTAACTAAAATTATATTTATAAAAACTTCAGATATATCTTCTTAGATATATTTTAGAAGCGTGATATAGATGAGTGTAGCTGCCTTTTATCCCTTACTCGACAATACTAATTGTTTGTACTGGCACGAAGAAGATGTGCAAGTGAAAACACTCTGACGGATAAAGCCTTATTCCGCGTTCAATGCGTAATCACGTAACGGCCGACGCGCTCATTTCAGAATCGAACAGCTCGGGGACGTTGTTACATGTACATAAAACTACTCATTTCAACGAGGAAGCGTCATCATCATTTTTTAGTTGTTAATCGGTTTTAGAAGAGTGTATCGTTTCGTCGAAGGTTAAATAAACTATTAGCCAACAAGTAATGTGATCTTGGTGTTAATCAATTTCTTCGCTACGAACTTACTTTTGAAAATTCCATTTCAGAAAGCAGTAATTAGAAATTCGATGAGTTATGATAAATGACTGATGTAAAATATATATTTCGAAAATAATGTAGTAAAGGTAATGTATAATTCTGGAAATCTTTTTTAAATTGTAAAATTTGCATGCATATGTATAGTACAGTTCTTGTAGTAGTAATTAAAATTTTTAGCTAATAGAAATTATTTTAATTTCAAAGCAATACTTACTGATTTATAATCATAAAATATAATAGACTTATATTTTAAATTAATAATTTTTTTAATTTAATTTCTTGCTTGCATTAATAACAAAGTAATTAATGGATCACATCGGTATACTTTTTAGAGACAAAAAAAAACAGTTTTCGTTCGATACCTGAAACTAAGCAGCGTTGAGCACAATCTGTACTTAAATGGGTTACCGCTTGGAAACATCAAACGAAAACTGTTTTTTTTTTTTGAAAATTGTTAGGACAGGCTGACTTCTTAATACATTTATACACTACATGCCTATATATACTTGTTACTAATATTAAATTGTCAGACAACGTCCATTCCACGCTGAAAACGCCAGTTCTCGTCCGATCACTGAAGCTAAGCAGCGTTGGGCACGGTCAGTACTTGGATGGGTGACCGCTTGGGAACACCGTGTGATGTTGTCTAAATTTTTTTTTATTACAATAAAGGAAAAAGAAATTGTTAAAATTATTAAAGCATTATAATACAAATTTTATGTTATTTTAATGAAGCAAAAAACTTAGACAACATTTCACGATGTTCCCAAGCGGTTACTCATTTAAGTACAGATTGTGCTCAACGCTGCTTAGTTTCAGGTATCGAACAAAAACTGTTTTTCTTTTCTTTTGAAAATTGTCAGGACAGACTGACTTCTTAATACATTTATACACTACGTGCCTATATATACTTGTTACTAATATCAAATTGTCAGACAACGTCCATTCCACGCTGAAAACGCCAGTTCTCGTCCGATCACTGAAGCTAAGCAGCGTTGGGCACGGTCAGTACTTGGATGGGTGACCGCTTGGGAACACCGTGTGATGTTGTCTAAATTTTTTTTTATTACAATAAAGGAAAAGAAATTATTAAAATGATTAAAGCATTATAAAACAAATTTTATGTTATTTTAATAAAGCAAAATAAGTTTTTTGCTTCATTAAAATAACATAAAATTTGTATTATAATGTTTAGGCACAGTAACTTGAAATAGTGTAATATTGTGTATATAACGTGAGAGAAGTCTGTTTCAAAGAAAAACTGTTCGATACCTGCAGCGTTGAGCACAATCTGTACTTAAATGAGTAACCGTGACATGTTGTCTAAGTTTTGCTCATTTGTCTAACAATTTCTTTTATTGTAAACAAACAGTTTATAACGGTGTTGACAATTGAAGTATATAGGCACGTAGTGTATAAATGTATTAAGAAGTCAACCTGTCCTGACAATTTTCAAAAAAAAAAAAAAAGAGTAGAAAAAAACAAATTGACATGCCGTTGTTACAAGGTATTATTTATTACGGAATTATCTGTAAGGGATTGCGAGAATGTTAAAAATCTAGATGCTCTACGATTACGGCACGTAACATAACGCACGCAACGGTGCGTTACCGTAATACACATGCGTCATTACCATGGTAACAACTTGCAGCTCGCTGCCGTAAACAGAGGGTAAGGGCCTCGGCCGTTTCGGAGATCGCGATTTATTGTCGGTTCGAAGGTTCGAAGCAGGGGAGCAGAGCTCTACCTTTTTTTTTTCTTTTTGACAAATATGTCAGTGGATGGAGAATTTTTCCTGTCCGTTACGGGCTCCATCGAGCATGCAGAATTCTACGACGTCAATAATGCTTACTGCAAGTACGGCTTTCATTTCGGACCAGATTGGAGTGTCGTTGCGGTAAGCCTTCCAATATAATAAAAGAAAGTCGGAAGAAACAACGAAATTACGTTGTAATTGCTACAGAAGGTACAAAGAATTCAGGGCATTTTTCCAGTCATATTGAATTACGACAAAAGGAGTTTTTATACGCAAGTTCTTTTTTATGAGAATATAAAATATTTCTTAAATTAATAAAATCCCTAGTTTATTTTACTTTAATTAAAAAAAAAAAGTTACTTTAAATTTAATTTAATAACGCGTTAAAACAATAGTTATAGAGTGACTTATTAGTTATTTGCTATCTTGTTAAAAAAAAAAAAGGATGATTTCTTTTTCGTTACTTTGAGTGATGTACCGTGTTAAAATATCCCTCACGATAAAAAGTACCTTTATCAGGTTTTCCACTTTATCCTGTGACAACAATTAATGGCACAAGCAGCAGGTAGAAAAATCCAAGACCTTCCGAGTTTTCGACCTTCTCCTTTCGCTCTAAGGAACTAATGAAGAACTTTCATTTCCCGTCGAATGACTAATGTTTTAATTTTCTCGTTTCCCGATGGTGCAACATAATAAAGTTTCTTTGGAATTCATTCCGAAGATAACAGGATTAAATAATATATTTCGTCGTATTTAATTTATGCCGTAATGATAAGTACAACATTTAAATGCTTCAACATTCAGCTGCCGTTTAATTAAATCATCTGCATTGACCTACATCTTGTTTGTTATGAAAACGGAAATCCTTTTGTATGTTACTCCGGTTTTGTCTGCAGGCAGATCGAAATCTGCTCTCTAAATTAAATTGAAAGTTAAAATGCATTTTCTTTCGCAGGGAATCGAAGAGGGATTGACGCAAATGTGCAAGTGTAGCAATGACCCGCGAAATCTCGTCGTATGGAATTTTCCTTTGGAGATTACGTTCAAAAGCACAAATCCGCACGGATGTGAGTCACGCGCAGACATTATTCTCGTAATATTGTAAGAGAAAGATAAAACGTGCGCCAGAAAAAAAAAAAAAAAAAAAAAAAAAATTGCAAAAGCGCGAAGATTTTTTTTCCAGCGCATCTGCTCTGCATTTTCAACTCGCGAATAACGTAACATTGTCGCCGCAGGGCCGCAGCTTATTATGTCGATTTACGGCTTGGACCTTTTCGGGCACGATGTCATCAGAGGGTACGGGGTGTGCCATTTGCCGCTGACAACCGGACGTCACGAGAAAAGGTATTGTTTGCGCGCTGCGACGATACGATACGAGAGAAAGCACGCGGAAATTAAGGGGAAAAATCGTTGTTCAATTTAATACGCTCATTGCCCGTGGAATAACAGGCGGAGTGGCGGCCAGAGACGCGATATCGAGAAAATATCGAAAATACGGGACCGTCGTGCAGTTTGCACTTCGGGCTCGTGGCTTTTTTTTTCTTCCCTCGAGGACACTTGTTCTGTGACTTGCGGCCGGGAGACAGATTACCGCCAAGAAAGGTCGCGAGTGTACTACATTATTCATTGATTTGTAGAACAGCTCTATTTTTCGTTGTTGACCTTTCGCGAAATTCCTTCAAGCCCGGCTATCGATCAAGGAGCGAAAATAAATTTCAAATTTTCAGTGGCCCGGAAACGTCGCTTTTCTTTAAAAATTTAAAGCATTCATAGACATTACTCGAAAGCGACATTATAAAAAAAAAACTCGTTTATACGATTTAAGAAATTTTTTTTTGGCCGGGCACTTAATAAGCAAATTGATTCAATGTTTTCTCCATTGCATTGCGTTTCACCAGGTTTATTCTCCAGGTATTTCGAACTTGTATCTGTCGCGATTAAGGTAACACGCCCCATTATGCGCGTCGCACGTATCGCACAGTATGTACATATTGCAAGAAAATATTTTTTATTCGATGTTGTCCTATATGTAAACGCCTGTCTGCTAGTCCGCGCCGCGTGCACTTGCAAATTTATCCGGGATTTCTCGGAGAGAAAGAGAAGCGAGGGAGAAAAAAAAAACGATTCTTTCGACGCGACAATGCGACAATAAATATTAAAGCTAAAGGAAAAGAACGAGAGGCAGAATGGTGGAGGTAAAGACCGATGACGAGCACGCGAATATAAAAAATATATAAAAGGAAAAGAAAAATCACTTCGTTCGTTAAATATTTGCAAAATGATCAATTTCCCTTAGATTCATCATTTAAGAACCAAGCCGGAACATTCGAAACGAGTTTCCTTCACCGTCAGGATAAAATATACATTCGCCATAAATCGTGATGTATGTTGCCCGATTTCAAAATGTGCGGTACAATGCTCTTGACTTTGCAAATGGAAAAATGTGGCGTTATAACGCTCTGACGTATTCAATAAAGAGAGCGAAATCTGCATGAACTTGTGATATGCGCCCGACGCGGAAACCGGTAAATCCTTGTTTCTTATTTTTACGAATGACGTTCGAGGGCTGCTGTCGGAGGTAGCCACTCGATCGTAACTCTGTTTTATCTGTGTCAACAGCCTTGGCACATCCCGTTTGTTTTGAAACGGCGCATCTGCCCCTTTAATTGATAATGCCGCTTGTAGCGTCGTTTAACATTTGCGTAATCTCGAAAGGGTGCCGATCTACGTCCCGGAATCGTCATCTACGTTGCAGAACTTCGTCGAGTGGTTGACTGGCCGGAGACCGGAATTAATTGATCCTACCATACTGGCGTCGGGCGGCGGCAGAGAACGTAAGGAAATGCGCTCAGACGTTTCTCGCTAGTGTTGCCATTGGCGTTAAATTAATTGCATTTTGGAGGCTGTAATGGAGTATAATCATCGATGCCGTATTCGCGTGCCACGAAATTAAATTGTTCCTCTTAGGATCGAATTTCGATGTAATAAACGAAGATAATTGAATTAATTCTAATTTTAACAGTCATTCGTTCTCTCTAATTTTTTATAGATAACGCGAAGATGGATTAAACCGTGTCAAACTTCTTGAGATACCACTGGACTTTTTTACGTTTCGAAAAAGTTTTTGCGTGACGTTAATAGTCTTAATAGTCTTGGTAACAACGATACTTTCGAAGCCCCGCTAACTTTCGCGAGCCCCCCTCCCCCATCTCTCGCTAGTGCGGAAAAGTTCTTTTCCTGCCGCTAATGCTTTTACCTTCAAGCTGTATTTATTTCGTAATATTGCAGTCACACGCATGAGGGTCGAAGGAGCCGTTACCGCAACGTTCAACGTCGTTTTGAAGGATTTGTTCAAGTTGGGATACGACAATGGTGAGAAATGGAAGAAATGACAACGCGACCGTAAACTCTCTCGGCCCGAAGAGGATTATCTCGCCAGAGTGGGATTATCTTATCAAAAGGCTACAATACATAATCCTGGTTTTTAAATAATATTTTGATGAATAAATGAGGTGTGATTTTTTCCTCCTTCCATCCCGGTATAATCCCTCGTCCCATTTTCCCAATGTCAACGGGGGGAGGGAGAGGAAGGGGAGGGGAGAGGAGGGGGCATATAGAAGTGAGGGAATTAAGAACGTATTTTCACGCTAATGGGCATTCTATGTAAAAAGAGGATGAGAAAGAAGCAGGCTTAAATCCTTGGAAGGACTTATTAAGTTTCCGCGTGGCTTTAATCTGCGAGAGATGATTCCGGACGCCGCGTAGTGACGTGAACGATAAACCAGCCGGCCGAAAGCTCTTCTCGCGAAAGGGAATTAAAAGTGCCGCTTCGCACGGGAAGGAAAAAAAAAAAAGGGAAAAGACGTCGTGGCCGGGAAAGCCGTCCTCCGCCGCGGTGGTCTTCGATTTTCCGGGTGATTACAGCTGACCGAAGCAGCCCTTTTGCATATCGCTGAATATTACGTTCGAGATTTTATCGAAAGGGACGAGAAGAGATGCGCTTAATGTCCTCCGTCAGCCAAGACGGGACGCCTGAGAGTGTCACACACGCGACTGCGTCCACTTACGTCATCCATAAACGTAACATCGCGAATGGAATTTGGATCGAAGTGAATACACGTCGGCCGTGATAGATACCTTTTCCTTAAAAGAAAAAAAAAAAGGAAAAAAAAGTCTACGCGTCGTCACACAGGAAACTCGACGGGAAATGATAAGCTGCGAAACGGAGACGGACGCTTCAATATCCGACGCTTCTTAATAATTTTCGGATTAGAAAATGTCAAGCGGCACGCGCCGCAGGCACGCTAAGTAATTTTGATGGGTTCTCGATTCGCCTCGTACGAAGACGTAAACGCGATTTTATAATGATTCAATAACGGACGACGGTATAAAATTGAGCGGCGGTCGCGGTGGCCAGTTTTAATCTTGACATATCGCGCGATTATGTCTTTCGAGCCGGATGTTGGAACTGGATTGCCCAAGGATGCACGTCGCGTTTTACGAGCGCAAGTTGAAGGTAGCTAGAATGGAAAATACTGCAGAGCTATATCCGGATCGTCGTAAACGTGCAAGTCGCGAAATAAGCGAGCTCGACGTTGAGCGCGCCGGGCAATGAGAGGATATTACTCCATTATTGTAGTGTTTTCTCACGTGAACTACGCGAACAAGCTCCGTTTCTGGAATACGCGTCTAAATTATGCTGAAATGCCAAGTGGCTTTCTTGTCCGTCTCGTGATTTCACGACAAACGAGAAGAGAGACCGAAGGATCTTTTTTCCATTTACTTCTGTTTATTCCTGTTCGCTTGTTCTTTTACTTTATGCTAGAGATTAACAAAGCGCGCGTTATTAACTTTTCTTTCTTTTATAGTACGTCATAAAAAAAAACTATTTAACTTTTAATAATTTTCGTGTCATACGTGCTGGGATTTTAAACGTTCTTTGTTCCTTCGGTAACGTTCGATAGTTATTTACATTAATTTCTTTAGATTAAATAGGTAAAGTGATATATTTAAATTGATATTCGATATAATATTCATCGTAACATTCGACATAATATTCGACCGCGTATATAAATTTTTTTACAGTACGTTAACTTACTTGAAGTGAAGGACGAGAAGAAAGCGTTGAGATAATTAAAGATGTGCGGGAAGAGGAGTGTGTCATTCTTTCGCCACCCAGCATCAGCATCAGCATCAGCACCAACACCAACACCAGCACCAGCACCAACACCAACACCAGCACCAGCACCAGCATCAGTATCAGCATCAGCATCAGCATCAGCATCAGCATCAGCACCAGCATCACCATCAGAATCAGGACCAGAGCACTCAGCACATGTCAAGGAACATTTGTATGAACCGAAACTAATACACATATTCGATGTACGAAGACGTGATGTATCCAGGCTGAGTCGATTGTTCCGAGGAAGGCTCCGGGTAATACGTAGAGTGCACTCGCGTTAAGTGTATCAGTTAAAGCTAGATCAACTACCATTTCCGCGTCAATTAATTATTTACACTATTAACAGAACACGGCTATTATTTCGGTACGCGGTCCAGCACGGGGACAGACAAGGACTTCGACGACTACCGGCACGGGCCCCGTCACGAATTCTGGCACAGTATGAGTTGCACTTTACTCTCGAGAGAGCTACTGCACATCCGCGACACGCAGGTGCGCTGCTGGCGGAGCTGCGCAAGAAGCCGCCTGTTACTTCGTTCACTGCTGGTCGAGTCATCTTGAGTATGTGTCACGGAATGAAGCGCGCTACCATTTTCTCCCAATTTATGCGGTTCTACAATGACGAATCGAGTTCCCCGGTACTGCGGAGGATGCGGAAAGCTCTCTTCTACTCGAGAAAAGGTATATTTTACTCGAGAGTAAGGAATTGACGTCGATGGGCGTGAATTAAGAGTCGCCGGTTTTTCCCTCGTGCATGTGTGAGTGTCTTTTATGCTACCATAGTACAATGAGAGAGTGTAGAGGCGCTGTTTAATCACTCGACATCCAGATAAATCCGCACTTTACAGGTGTACAGAACACGGCTATTACTTCGGTACGCGGTCCAGCACGGGGACAGACAAGGATTTCGACGACTACCGACACGGGCCCTGTCACGCATTCTGGCACAGTGAGGGTTGCACTTTACACTCTCGAGCTCCAGCGCATCCGCGACGCGCATCCGCGACGCGCAGGTGCGCTGCCGGCGGAGCTGTGCAGGAAATCGCCTGTTATTTCCTTCACTACTGGTCGAGTCACCTTGAGTGTGTGTCACGGAATGAAGCACGCTACCATTTTCTCCCAATTTATGCGATTCTACAATGACGAATCGAGTTCCCCGGTACTGCGGAGGATGCGGAAAGCTCTCTTCTACTCGAGAAAAGGTATATTTTACTCGAGAGTAAAGAATTGACGTCGATGGGCGTGAATTAAGAGTCGCCGGTTTTTCCCTCGTGCATGTGTGAGTGTCTTTTATGCTACCATAGTACAATGAGAGAGTACAGGCGCTGTTTAATCACTCGACATTCAGATAAATCCGCACTTTACAGGTGTAAGTGAAAACTCGCGACAATAAAGTTTCTAATGCTCGTAGAGAGGGTCGCCGCGTATGGTTTTCTACGCATTTATGTGAAATGCGTTTTGCCAGAGCGAGTTAGATTTTCATGTAAGGTAGTGTGTGTCTGTTCCTGTAAGTACACCGAGTGAGGGTAGAGGCGCTATAGTCATTGACATTAGTCAAGCGTTTAGGGCGATTGGTTATTTCATATTTGCGAGAGAGTAGACGTACTGTAATTGGTCGCTTGAGTTATTGAATTGTATGAGTGCATGTATGTGCGGAGAGAAAGAAAGTAATTAATAGAAAGTCAAGAGCAGAAGTATGACGCGGTAAAGCATAAGTGTATTAAAACAATCCTAATTATTAAAAGTTTACTTGTTCCTACTTAAAACAATTCTTTTGCGCAGGTTAAAGTTCGAGGGATTAGAAAAGAAACGGCGGACGACGGAATATGTTCGGACAACGGATAATGTTCTGGAAAGTATCAATTAACGGCGACCGTGACGATTGACATCGAGCAACCACACAGCGTTTTTGGTGAGTCCCACACTATTCACACAATAAGAAAGAAATGTAAGCACTTGTGGATTTAATCATATATTTTTAATAAGTAAAGAATAATTTAAAATATAATTGTCTACATCACATTTATTGTTGGAAATATGACTTCTATTATCTTACTTGCAAGCTTATATTAACCAAGTAAAACTTTTTCTGTTGCAGATTAAGATTCAAGTAAGAGGCAAACATGCAACGATAGCATGCTTGCCTCTTGTTACACGTTGCCAAACGAACCGTAGTCGGCTCGTCAGATTTCTTTGGAGTATCTTGGATGCCGAAGGAAGATCTGGACATCCTGAGAGGAGGAGAAGGCCTGGGAGAGGCATCTTACATCATCGGAGCAACCAGAGGGTAAGGATTTTTTTTATTCATACATAAAAACATAATTTGAGTCATTTGTTGAGATTAATGTCGTTTTGATATTAAATAACTTTAGCTGTAATTATTTAATTAAAAAAGCATTTAGTAGTAGTTGTAGTTGTTATACTTTCTTAATTATTGTATATATTTTTATGTCTGTTCATATTGTTTGTTTCAGATTTTTAAATATCGTCATTGATCGAACAAACGAACCTCGGGGTTTGTCGCGAACATCGTTTTAAAGTACTCGGGCGACCGAATTCTATTATATAATTTTTTAAACCGGGAGTGCCTCCAGTAGTATCGCGCGGATAATTTTAGTCTATATTTCGCGCGCGTATCCGCGAGTGTCGCGAGTGACTATGGACTACTGACTGTGACTAGTGCAAGAAGGATGGAACTGAGTTCTGAGAGGAGGAGCAGATCATCGGGCACCGGCGGAGCACCGTTGGGTAAATTTCTTTTTTATTTATATAAAAGTAAACATTTATCTAGCGTTAATAAAAAGATTTAATATAACGCGCGAAATAAAATTTGCTAGTAAATGAAATATTATTAGTCAGAAGTACGCGATAGAAAAACAATTTACGTGTACAACAAGCAACTAACGTTAATATCTTTTGTAAGCAACAAAATAATAAACGTCGACGGACAAGACATTAAATGAAACGAAATAACGTTGTTTAAATTAAAAGCGTTAAATTAAAAACGAGGAGACAAAGAACGTCTTTGTTTCAAGACATATAAAAAGCGATAAGACTGGCATTGGGAGCTTAATTAAGTTAGATCCATATCGATCAAACGTTTATGTAATCGACGACGTGTATAGCAATTTTATTTTAAACTAATAATCATTATTTTATGCATATGTTTTACTTTAGTTTTTTACTTCTCTGTTACAGAAAATTATTTCATCCCATCATCGATCTTCGTAGCTGAACTCCGCCCGCATCGCATCAAATGTGAGTAAAAAAATTTATTTATTATAGCTACAAATCTACGATAAAATCTAACATAAAGTCTATTAACATATTTTGAATACAAATTAAATTATCATAAATAATAACATTCGTAGATTCGTTGCTTGTAGTAGTAGTAGAGTAGATTGAAAAGTAGTTAGTAGCTTAGCTCGCAAATGGAGAGACGATTCGTCTTTCGCAGCCACTTGCGGCAGTCTACATACATCCTCGATTAACTTCGATCCGTAAAAAAATATCGTTTCCGTATCGAAATAATTTTATTCTCGCTAAATAAAATATTAATTTTAAACGAAAAAAAAAAACAATATTAATAAAAATTTACAAAATAATTAAAATTAAATTTGTTGAATATAATTACGACGTTAAGGTGATCAAGAATATAAGATCGCATCACATTTACAAGGCAAAGTCGTATGCATTATAGGCGTTTATTTAACAATTCGTTACAATCAACGTACGGTATAATAATGCGGTTAACAAGTTGTCTATTTTACTGTCGAACGAAATTAACGGAAATAATGCAGCTTGACGTAAAAATGTGCACGACGACGTGGTAACGATCGCCGCGGAAGGGGTAATAACATAAAGTTTCAGTTACGACCGTTTCAACGTTCGACTCGTTAATCCTCGCGTGGCCATAATCTCCGTAACGTATTTCAGCTGCTTTTGGGAAAGAGAAAGAATTACAATAGGCGATGAGCGCGCAAGGTGAAATAGCTCGTCGCAAAAACGCGACGTAAAAAAAAACGCGGAAACCCTGCGGAAACACGCGTTAATCGAACGGTTCGAGTAATTGCATCCACGATGCAATTATTTAATGAGATGCATTTCTCCTCTCTTCAATTCGTTTTCTGTATTTCATCAGCGCAATAATCGAAAGAAAGACAAAAGGAGAAATTGTCTCTTTGTTAATTACTCGTGGAAACTTACTGTAATTTCGAATACAAAAGTACTCTGCGACGAAGAGTACAATAGATATGTATCTTTGCGCTGCCCTGGTTTTTCTTTGCGCGAGACTAGATTCGTTAGAAGTTGTCTTTTCGCGTTGTTGGCGTTTATCATCAAACTTTTACGGATACGTATTATCTGAATCCAAATAGATTCATATATTTGAACAATTTTTATAATAGCAAAAATAATGATTTTTGCAATAGCTATGCCAAAAAAGATGTCTTATAAAAATTATCGCTTAATAATTGCTTTCATACCCAACGACGATAAATTTTATTTTTAAAAAATTATAATTTCCGTGTAGATTATTTTTATAAATTAAAAATATACGTATTTAATACTGTAGTTAAATATTGATTAATTAACAACATCGCGAGAGGGAGAGATAAAAAGGGGACGGAAAAATTCCGCGAAATAGGCTATTAAAAAATTATACTCTATTTTGACGATCTAAAATAAAAATGCGTCGATTTCTAATTTTCCAAGTTAATCCAATTTAGAGAAAAACCGATGCGGATTTCGTAGTAATTTCTTTTAATTCGTTCATCCCTTTTTTTTTCTTCCTTTTTTTTTTCTCGGAAAATAAATTGATACGCAACTGTAATTACTCCTACGGAGTCAATTGGCTATTGATCGGTCGTTCATTATCTATCGGTATTGTTCTCGTAATCGCTTCTGTTTTCCACGTATTGCGCATTCGGGTAGATCTTGAAGAGCTCGAAGATGAGACCGTTCGACCATCCAAAGCCTTCTTGAACGTTGTATTCCCCACCGCCGCCGCTCTCACCGGGATGCAACGCGTTGTACTGAAATAAAAAGATTAATTATCCCGCGTAATCAGTCGTCTCTCGGATTTGCAAACCGAATCTGAGTTCGCGCGAAAGTAAAATTAGGACGCCCCGCGGATCGTCGCATTT
This sequence comes from Cardiocondyla obscurior, assembly GCF_019399895.1. Lineage (NCBI taxonomy): Eukaryota > Metazoa > Arthropoda > Insecta > Hymenoptera > Formicidae > Cardiocondyla > Cardiocondyla obscurior. The sequence continues at coordinate 3,191,094 of NC_091887.1, read as the reverse complement.
CGTGGTTTCCGTCTGACGGCGACGACGGCGAGTTAATTCCGCCATGGGACCTATCTTACGGGCCGGAGAAATCTAATTTCTCCCGATCGCGAGAGAGTTTGGACGAACTTTCGTCAGTTAGTTAAACGACGCTTCGCGACTGAGCGATCGCGCTGCGAGAGTTTGCTTCCCTGTTAAGTTCTTGTAAAAGCGTTCGTCGATGATGGTTGTCGTATCAAATATTACATCCCACGAGTCCACAAATCTTTTTTTCTTCTGAAATACCAAAACCTATGAACTATTGAATCTAAATAAAAACTCAGAATGCAACGTCCACTCGTAGATCGTTTTGAATTAAGAAAATTGTTTGTACGATAATTGAGACATGAGATTCTATACGATAATTGAAGACCCCACGTGGCTTTGTAAATAATTGCAAATGTGCTTTAACGTATTTATTTGCATTTTACCGTAGGCTACATGATAAATCATCGCGTCGAAACTTTCCGCGGTTGTTGTAACAATTTCCGATATTAAAACGATGTGATATAAATCGAATGTGGACAGAGGGAGAAAGTAAAATGCTCTTCGTTACTTCCCCGATTCTCTCGTAGGACTGGACGTGGGTTAGCAAACGAGAACAATAAAAAAGTACTCCGTGCACGGTATATTCTTCTCTTTGTCTACTACAATGTGGCATTTAAATTGTCACCGGCCTTATCGCGCGCCTTACAATGCCAGGAAATAGCTACCGTACGAATTGCTGCTCGTTTTAGAGAGACAATCAATATCGTAGAAAAATTACATTTTATACAATTTCATTGAAATAAAAATGTTGAAAAATTGTGCCTATTTTGAAAAAAAAAAAAAATAGTAGAACAAAGTAATATTATATAAAAATTTGACACGTTAAAGTTATAAAAACAAAATTTAGGCATTGAAAAAAATACGTAACGTTTATATTTTCATGATGTTATTGCACGAATATTAGTGATATTCAATTTTAATCGTAAGCGTTGTGATTATTGTTTTTAAAAATACACTTTAAAAATTATATTTTTTATTTTACTTTAATTTTTTCTCTTTTTGAAATTAATGTCGATATTGGATATCATCAATTAGGCACTTTTGTTTTACGACTGAATGATAAACGAGTAATAACGTCGCGTTATAAACACCGATGCGTTTATATCGATGCAATGCAAACTCGGAGATGGTTACAGAGTTGAAGAAACGATTTGCCGTCGTATATGTTCGCGGCCTATCGCATTAAGTCGACCTTTATGTTTCCACTTTGCTTTATCGAACGCGCGAATCGTTCTTTCATAAGGCGAAATGCACATTAATTATTTTTCCTTTTTAAATGAAACTAACGAAAGATAATTGCTTTTCATTGAACGTAAACGACTGCGCGTAAGAAAATTGCAAGAGAATTGCAGATTAAATAATTCTCGCTGAGAAAAAAATTGATTTTAAATTCAAAATAAATATCGCTCGTGTCGCGTACGTTTTTGCCAATTTTATTACGTCTCAACTATAAATGTTGACATAAAAAAAAAAGAAAAAAGAAATCAAGTCGTAAAATTTATTCCTCGATTCGAGGACACGTAGGTCGCGAAACGTGTCGTAAAAGAAAGGAACACCTGAAAGATATGGCGAGTCGCGAAAACCGCCATGAATGCATAAAGTATCTTTAATATTGTACATTTGCCGGCGAGTTCGACGTCAATTTTCTTTATTGAAAAGTCGTACGAGTAATATATTTCGTTATCTCTTTAAACTTTTTAGCCTCGGATATTTGCTAAACTTTTTGTTTCTTACATGCCTCTCTTGTTTAATTAAGAATCTATCCCTTACTACTTCGCGGCGGAGCATATTTACAATTCACGACGTTCGGTATGCTTCTGATAAAAGAGGTTCTTTTACAGCAGACCGGAAATTAACTAGAATAAATTGTCCCCAGTTATTTCTGACGAAAAAAAATGACTCGATATAAACGTGACATTTTCGCGCGTACCCTTGATAATTAATATTCCGCGCTGCTTACTGCAAATGTTATGCAGATTACGACGTTAGGGAGAAAGCAGGAACAGCAGACGTAATTCTCTGGTACTTCTGAATGAGTATGTTTTTTTCGCACCCCGTCACTCACGCTTGAAGAGCATAAACATGTTTGAAAAGCACATTTCGCTACGCTTTTTTTTTAAATTTATTAAACGGCGCGTGATGAAAGTATTTTTCATGAAATATCGCAATTATTTATTAATTTATTAAAATAAGTTTTACTCGATCTTTTTTTTTTTTTTACGAACAGCATGCGATTCTGTTGGTTTGTAGATTTATTTTATACAAGAACGATTACGTACACCTCACGTGACGATATTACACGTCGGACAATCAACCGATTAATAACTAATTAATTAGATATTAAAAACCGACGAGCGCCATATTCTGTTAGGGGGGGTTAATTACGAAGCTTGAGCCCGATAGACAAAGTTGTTCCGCAAATAAAGAGAAATAATTTCAATTCTTTTACGTCAACGCCGCGCGCCTTCTCACTCAGGACGAAATAGCTTCGGCTCGAGGGCCCCTTCTCAGTCTCAGGACGTGGCGGGCGCAAGAAACCTTGATTGAATCGATCGAGTGTGTTTGTTCAGCAAAATGGACTGGCTATTTCCTGGGAGAGAGCTCGTTACTGATACACCGGTATCGACACGACGTGATTTGTACGGAGTACCCAAGTGTAAATTTCACCCGCCTTTCTCCCGCGATGTTCGCAATTATCGCGACTTGAATTACGCCATTGAAATACTTTCGTCGAACGTCCGCGTAACTAATACACGCCGGAAATACTGTGCGCCGGAAGCATTATTGACCGCGGCCCCTTAAATCGTGGACGCTAGAAGAGAGGAGTCAGTTCGTTAATATTGGCGAGAATGTCGAAACGAGCGATGCAACTTTCTAGCGTTGGAAAAGATTTATTTCGCAAGCTTGGTTATTTTTATTCGTATAACGTTATTAAATTTTTCAGAAAGAAGTAAAAATAATAAAAACGCATAGCCGGTATACATTTTTGTTATAATATCGCAAGCGTATATACGTATAGTAACGCTTATCGATAAATTGTTTGACCACCAAATGTTTCAGCACGAAAAATTGTAATAAACGGTACAATTGCTTATTGAGCCAATAGTTTAATATAGCCAACTTTTGCAATTAAATAAATTCGATAACTCATAAGCGTTAAAAGAGAATAATGAAAAGTAAATATTCCCATATACAGTAACGTCCATAAAATGTATTTCGATAAAAAAAGAGATGATTTCAAATGCACAATTTGTAGCGAGATATTTAACTGTTTAACAAAAATTTATACAATGAATATTACGATACCGTTCTCGATTTAACGTCACAAATTAATAGCTTAGTAAAGTCTTTGCAATTAAGATTTCACAATTGAAAGATTATAATATAAAGCGAATACACAGCAGAGGTTTTTTTAAGTACAGTTTGTAAAAAGTAAAACTTAAAAATTTCCACCGTTTCAAGTGAGCTGTTTAATATCGCTGCGATGAAAGTTGCAATAAGTGTCATAATCGCTCGTAAAGGGCGTCGATCGGTCCGACAATCTTCGCAATTAGATAGATTTAATAACGAGAGAGCCCCGATGGAAAATAAATAGAAGAAACGCCCCGTTCGCGAAGATGTCGACGAGCGTAATTTAAAAACAAGATCTTTCTCCGTTGATTGCGACACCGCCCGTTACGGACGCCGCCTCCTTAATATGCATGAGCGCACGATCGACAGAACGTTTTTCCCTCTTTTTCCGGGAGAGAAAAAGAGCTCGGTAATGTATAAAATACCTTCTCGCAGGCGGTGCGCTACTCCTAATCGTGCCGCTCCCTGGCACGCAACCAACCCCCCTTGTATTTTCCTCATCGCGAGCGAAGGGTGGCGAAGCAAAACAAGACGGATTAGAATGAGCCACACGCACGCCCCCACACACACACGCGCGCGCGTATACGTCCGACAATATTTCCTCGTGGCTTCTCATCCCTCTCGCGTTTCCCGTTCCCAGTAGAGTAGCAAGGTGCGCGACAAAGGAAGGAGACGAGGTCAGCCTCGCGCGCGTCACTCGCATGTCCGCGTTACCGTCCTCTCATCTCATATCGAAATTCGAAACTCTCTTTCGAAATACATATATCTCGTCGCGTTTCCGTATCAAAAAGACACACGAGAAGATGCCGCGAACGCACGACACAAAAGTGTTTGCTCTGACGATATTAAATGACGCTCTGTCACCGTCCGTGTTAAATATTACCTTGCGCCGGCGTTCTTTTTTTCTTCTTTTTTTTTTTTTTTTTTCTAACGTCGACGCTAACGACATGTGTAGTATCGGCATTTGGACCCGATAGCCAACGAGAACACATCGGCAAATAAGTTTCGATTAAACGTGAGAAAGATTTTATATTACGGGAGGGATATGCAATTAATAATGGATTAAAACAATGTTAATTGCAAAATTACGTATTGTCGTCGTTTTTTAGTATTAATTAGCCATCTCTGTTATTTGCACGCTAATATGGAATATTATTGGCACGAAATAAATTCAGGGCAAATAAAAAGAGAAGGTTCGCGAGAGAGGAACGTAAAATTAATTTCGAAAAAATAGTATTAAAAAAAAAAATTGATATAAATATATTAAATATAAAAAAAATATATGAATAGGGTACGTTCTATATCTTCGTAATAAATCCTTTTTCGTTTCTTTATCAAAGAACTTCCTTTCTGTAGGAACTCATTTATATACTTCCTTGTCGTGAGAGACACTTTCTTTGACCTGCTCTCGAACTATGTGTCGACAGAATCCGCCGGGAGATTCAATAGTTCCGACGCACGTGATCGTGTAGGACATCGGTCCCGATTTGTCAGTGAAAAATATCCCTTCATCCTTTAGCTAGGGATCGCCTCGCGAACGAACGTAACTGGTTTTAACTCGCGGAGAAACGGAGTTACCTTCTCGAACATCTTGCCGTATTCGTCGTAACCCAAGAAATTCGACCTAAGCCACCTGTCGGCTAGTGTCCTGGCGAAGTTTTCCGCTTCTTTAACTTGAGTCTGATGGAGGCCGAGAATAATGAAGGATTGCAACGGCGGCCACGCGTTCGGGTAGTCCCATTGTTCGCCAGTGAAATCCGCGGAGGATGGGGTGCCACCTGCGACGAGACAAGCGTTATCGTTATCTTACGTTTCTAAAGCCTGATTGTGATTTGAAACAATCAAACTCGCGAGAACGGAATTGATAAGCCAGCTTAGCGTGAAAATGTGTCTTAATTCCATCGCTTTAGTTCCACCAATACGTGATGCAATATTGATTGCGATTATTGGTCAGTAATTTTTTTTTATTACAATATGTTTTTTAATTAATTTAATTAATCCAAATTTATTTCTTTTAATTAATGAATATTATTAATAATATTTGGCAGAAAATATTGCAATTTAGAGTTTTTATGTAAAAAAAAAAGTTTTATATTAAATATTTGATTGCAATCAATAATATGTTCAGAAATATTTAAATCGATACCCTTAAAATATAAATGAATAAAACGCGATAATTAAAAAAAAAATTTTTTTTTAATCGTTGATTTTGAAAATTGTCAGGACAGGCTGATTTCTTAATACATTTATACACTACGTGCTATATACTTGTTACTAATATTAAATTGTCAGACAACGTCCATTCCACGCTGAAAACGCCAGTTCTCGTCCGATCACTGAAGCTAAGCAGCGTTGGGCACGGTCAGTACTTGGATGGGTGACCGCTTGGGAAATGATTATTTGTTAAATTTTTTTATTTTAATAAAGCAAAATAATTTGTATTAAAATGATTAAATCATTATAAAACAATTTCTTTTCCTTTATTGTAATAAAAAAAAATTTAGACAACATCACACGGTGTTCCCAAGCGGTCACCCATCCAAGTACTGACCGTGCCCAACGCTGCTTAGCTTCAGTGATCGGACGAGAACTGGCGTTTTCAGCGTGGAATGGACGTTGTCTGACAATTTGATATTAGTAACAAGTATATATAGGCATGTAGTGTATAAATGTATTAAGAAGTCAGCCTATCCTAACAATTTAAAAAAAAAAAAAAATTTTGTTTGATGTTTTCAAGCGGTAACCCATTTAAGTACAGATTGTGCTCAACGCTGCTTAGTTTCAGGTATCGAACGAAAACTGTTTTTTTTTTTTTTTTTTTAATCAACACTTTATTATTTATCTTCTAGTCCTATTTATCCTCTTAAGGAATTATTACTTCGCGATATATTGTATCATTGCGGCGCTACATCTACTACGGAAACAATTACGTAACTTTATTCGAAATAAATTACAAAAATAGAGAGAAGAAAAGGAGAACTTGACTTAACTGCATTAATAATCAACTAAGTAAAAGTGAATCATGATACGATCTGAAATTCAAGTATCTTCAAAATAAATCGTGATTACGAACTACGAATCGGAACACTGTCATTTACAGTGTTCCAATTTCCCGTAACTTCTTTTATCTGCGATCTTTTGGCAAGTCCTTTGACCGATTCTATCCTAATAAAAATTTTGATTGGCCCGCACTGACATTCTTCCCCCTTCAACTCAATTATTCGCTATTAATCGACGTTTCATAAAATATAATTAAGTTCTTCTGTTGTTCCTCAAGCGTCCCAAAAATTGAGTTTCTCTATCGAACAACTTCCAAGCAAAATGTTCTTCACCGCAAAAGTTTAAGGTTTTACTCATTTGGAGAACAATTCTCCTGGTGTTTTGCGAGAAAGCGATTCTGTTGGTTCAGTACAGTATTCTAAAAACCGATTCCCGAGCTTTCTGCCGCGAAGGTTAAGGGTTGATAATGGTATCAGGTGCGCGTCTTCCACAGTTCAAACGTGTCACGTCAAAATAATTTGCGATATTTTTAGAGTCAATATCGACGCGCGACGAGAAGTGCTCGTATAAAAAAGAAAAAAGAAAAAAAAGGAGGAAAAAAGAGGGTGGGACCGCAGCGCTCTTGAAGGTGCGGGGAATTGATCTCGGCGAGATTTTCCGCGAGTCACTGTCGATCGCAGTGCCGCAATCCGATTGAGAGACATTTTCCGCGCAACCGTTCAATTTTCTCGTTTGCGGATCGCGAGCGACGCAAACGATTCGGTCATTGATAAGTCATGATTTATTTCTCAGTTTCGCCTAGCGTTCGAGATTCCCGTTCGCTCTCCTTCGATCCGCACATACGTTTTCCCTATTACGCCGTTATTGCGAATAATGATGCTTCAACCGATCTCCTCGTCTCTTAAGTGCACTTACGTTTCCCTAAAGATGATTATTCGCAAGGGACTATTGCAGGTAACGATGCTGTTTAGATTCCACGAAAGATGATATTCGCGTTTATTATTTTTGGCTTTGCGCGCAATGAAGTAACGGTAGGTGGGTTACAAGTAGCGCGTAGAAGTTGCTGAATTTCGTTTTGTAATCGAGATAAAGTACGTGCTAATTTACTCTAGCTGAAACCAATTGTGTACATTATAACGGTACATATTACGACAAAGTCTGAAATTAATTCAGCAACGGCTTAGCGGTGGTTTGCACATTGCTAAACAGAAACAATTATTGCTGTTTATTAAATTGTAATTCTCTCGTAATAAATTTGCTGAATAGTTCGGATTAATTATTTTCGATAGCACCAATCGAAATCACGTTTAACGTTTGACGTGTGCTACAAATTGGTAGCATTGTTAAGATTCTCTCGTTCGCATTCCGTATATTATTCGAGGAATATTTGAATGCAATATCCGGTTTGATGCACACTCACAGCTACGTGGCTGCCGCGATGCCGTGCGGAAGCAGATAATTGGCGAAATCATTATTTGCCTGATCCGGAATAATTGACGGCGTAACTCGCGAGCTGCTTCAGCAACTTCGGCAAAAGAAAATGAAAGATAAACGTTCCGGCCGAGACGTGTATACCCGCGAGAAGCGGAAAGGCGGAAGTTGGATTAACTCGTACACTCCATAGTTGCGTGCACACAATGAAACGATCGATCGGACTGTCGAACATTCTTTTAACCTCGCGTTATCTTTATCTATTTTTGTTACCTCCGGCATACTTTATTCACCCTGTTTCGACTTGCATTTCGACTTTGAAATGCGAAAAGCACGTACGACCGGTGAGAGAACGGGATAAAAATTTGACGTAATCCGATTAAGAAAATTTCAATTTTATCGACTCGTAAATACTTAGTAATGGAATTACGAATGGTTTGTATAGACAGGAAAAATTTTTGTTAAAGTCGAGCGTTCTGGGCTTTACCTGAAACGTCTGCGGTTCTAAATAGAAACGTATTAAAAATTCTATTAATAGTTACAGCATGACGTATTTTTTTTTAATTTTGCGATAATAAAAAATAAAGAAATTGTTGTATATGTAGCAAGAGTAATCGTTTAACTCACCAAAGTACGAGTCAATTTTGTTTTTTTTGAGATAAGAAACGGCGTTCTTTGCATAATATTGCCTAAACTTGAAGTTGTAGCTCCGGGTATACAGAGGCGATAGATTCGAAGGGTAGAACATATTCCTAGGTTGCTTATTTATTGTGTCGTAATCGAGCCAGATTCCTTCAGACTCATTCCAGAGTACGTTGTCAATCGCTTCTTGATAGTCGTTGGCAATTTTTTTGTACAATGTGCCTTTCTGCAACGAGAAAAAGAGAAAAATAACAACGGAGCGTACGGACACCGCGGTATAACGCAATCAATAACGCGCGATTGGAGGCAAAATGGTAAACGGTATTACGCCATATATCTGACCAAAAAGCAATTTCTTTCGGATTTTTGGCAATCATTTAAATTTTGAAGCAGGGCGATTTTGAGCTGGGCGATTGCCAATTGAAATCTACTAGATAATTTTGTTCATCTTTTATCGCGCAGTGGACACTTGCACTTTTTTTTTTTTTTTTTTTTTTTTTTAACATTAAACCAGAACCGCGACGCAAGACGTTATATCTATGTAAATCGCTAAAATTCTAATTAGCCAAAACCTGCTAAATTACTTTAATCCGATCGATCCGTATTGATCTTCTTCCGCAATAAAAGAGAGACATTCACTTGTGATAACTCTACGTAATAAATGAGGATTGGGAATAATGCAGTGCAATTTCCGAGGCGATATTATCGCTCCTCAAGTTATATGCGGCGATAAACAGCATTGTTCTCGAGGTGCGCGCGAGGTACTTTGCGTTGCGTGGACGTTGTTTGAGGAGCGATCGAAGAGGAAGAGCGGTACAGCTAGAAGCTTACCCTCCAATTGTGTAGTATACTGTGAATCTTGGAAAGTTGCCTGGCATTTTTCTCTAATATCGCGTTGAGATCGACGGGTATAATGTCGCTGGTAGAGACGTTGAGAAGACTGAGACTGTCGTTGTTGGTCCGTATGCACCATCTATAAGAAAAGTCCCAGCCACTTTCCGCTGCGGCTTTTAGGTTGTTGTAAAGCGCTACTTGCTCCTGCTCCGGCACTTTCTGCGCGAGACGATAATCCTCCCTATGAGAACACGCACATGTTCGTTCGTTCGTTCTTACGTGCCGACCCCTTTATAATTAACGCGATGATGGAAGACCTTCCCCAACCTGGTGATCGATGCAAGTGTCGAAACGGATACCGCGCGGTAAGAAACGGACGAGCCGGGGTCGTTACGTACCACCTCTCGATTGGGAACTTAAGAAACGCGAGCTAGTGGACGTGATCCATTAAGCGAAAGAGAGAATCGAACGTTTTCTTCCGTCGCAAGCTTCTCGGGAACGCCCGACGTTTCTCAAATATACAAGTTAAAATTAACGATGCAACTTTTATTTTAAAAAAGTAAACGCGAATATTGATGCAAGCCGAGACGAAGTCTCAGCGAGCACAAACGCGAAAGAATCCCAAAGACTTAACAACCGGTTCTATATTATGTAAAATTTGTGGTTTTTGAAACGTTTCGACAGTTACATCGTTTACCGGGGAAAACTTTTCAACGGTATATCCCGCGAAGGAAAAACTTACTTGTAACTTTCCGGTCGAGGTCCATTACTGTTGACCACGTAACGCGCCATTCTGTACGTCTTGCCGTTTTTCTTTACGTCCACCGTCTTTTCATCCTGCCAGTATTTAAACTCCTTCTCGAGGGTTGCCACGTGCTTCCTCAGAAATTTGATATCGCCCGTCTTTTCGTAATATTTCATAACCTGAAAACCAAACGCTTTAGTTAGTCGTTGCGGGGAAAACAGACTTCGAGTTACTCAAGGAAACAGCGCGAAGAAAAGACAGATCGTTTGCGAGAGATTCGCTATGGGCGAGATCTCTAAGGCACGAGACGGAAACCGACGCTCGAGCGGTTTTCGAGACAAAACAACATTGTTTGAGTGTACGTACCATCGGGATTAACAAGGGCGGTTGACTTCGCGATAAGTAATAAACTCTGCCGCCGTTTGGTATGAAGCCGTATCTCTCTACTATCGAGAGGAAATTCTCGATCATCCCCTTAACGGTATGGGGCATGTCGCATAGCAAGAGACCCTCGATTATCCAGTAGCTGTCCCAATAATAAAACTCTGTAGCAGAATTCAAAAATTTATTTCAAGAACTATTTCCTCGTTCTTTTTACTTGTGGCTCATTGCGGGTTATGCGGAAATAGCCGCAAGATATCCGACGAAATATTAAAAAATTGAATATCACATGAGCAGTCGGGGTTATTACGAAGGAGAAGTCAGTTCTTGGTTTCATTTAAAATTACAATACACTTTTTAGAAGTAAGTTCGAGCGAGCAGAGATTTTGTCTACAATAGAAAAGTTTATGGGATACGCATATAACGATTATCATAAAAGTGACTATCGTTTCTTGACTTTTAACAACGTAAACACATGAAAGCGTGCAAACGACTTCTAATAACGCGGGGGACATAAAAATAGGTGAGCGCAATCGCAAAAATGTCAACATTACCGTCGTAAAGAATGGAAGTTTCTACGGATACGTAATTCTTCTCAAAACTTTCCAAGTACAAAATTTTTATGCACGCGACAAAAAAAAAAAGAAAAAAATCTACAAAGTTGAAAGTGTAAAAGAGCAAAGTCAAATACTTTCAAGATTTATCGAATAAAATCCGTTTTATGCAACAGCGCTAAGTATACTTCTTTATTGATATGCAAATCGGGATTAGTCAAATATTCATTTCACTCGAACAGAATTTACTTATCGACAAAGTACCCCGATAGTCATATTGATTTTTTAATATTAAGAAACAAATTTCCATTGAGGAAACAAAAGGAAAAAAAAAAGAGAAAATTTACCCTTGAATCTTCCGCCGGGAATGATGAAGGTGTTGTTCACGTAAATCAAGCTGTGTCGTTGCGGATTGACTATCAGATCTGAATTGATTTTCCTCGCTAAAGTTTTCCAAATCGTGTTCAAACGTATTACCCACTCGCGATATGTGGGATCCCCGATGGTTTCCACGATGGAGGGACGTTCCTTCCAGTCCGGTAGCGTCGAATTATCCAGTTCGTTCTTCGTGGCAAAGTTTTTCTCGACAAACGCAGCCACATCGTTGCGATTAGGCGAGTTGTTGGTAGCTTTCATCAAGTCTTTGAAGCTAACGCAAACCGAATCATATTAGCTTTGTTGCAACGCTCCTAACGCGCTTTACTATGCTCTCTGTCTTTCTCCGAATTTATTTCAAAAGCTTTGTGTAATTTAGCAGAATTTCTTTTTAAAGAATAAGATTAAACGATTAATAATTAACAATCTGGCGAGACGTAGAAGTAAATAAAATAATATTTGCATTCGTGAGCGGCAGCCAATAAGTTATACAAAAAAAAGCACACGTGCATAAAACAACATTTAAATATACTTTTAATTTCTTTCGTGCATTTTGCGAAAGAGTATTTAGCATATATCTTATTAACGAGTGTTATCTTGGAACGGAAATTTTATTTGATAACAGTTGGCGATAACAGATATTTCTGATATTGTTAATTGAACGTTTAATTTTAGTCTTTTTAACACAAGTTCCTTGCGTTAGAAATGCGAAGTATGTAATTCCAAATTGCTCTATTCCTCACTTTTCAAAGGTAAATGTTTGCTTAGACTTTATGAAAATACTGCACCTTCCTGGCTTCTGTCTTGCAACACAGAGGGAGTGTACGATGTAGGAAATATTATGAGATTACCGGCTTATGTAACATGTCTGCAGAAACGGACGCGAGTCCGGTAATCCGAAACGGTGGACTCGTAATCCCAGTATGCTCAACTCGTTATCCTCCTTGTCTTCGTTATCGCAATCAGGACGTAGTCGCGCGGTTTGATCTGAGAGCATAATCCCGAGCGGCGGAGAAAAGTTCCGTGGGTTCGGTCGACCGAATGCGGGCGTAGTTGTCGCCCGTCGTAAAACGGAAGTCGTAAATATCCCTGCACCGGAAGCGATTTAACGCGGACGCGAAGGGTCGACAGATCTACTCGCTACAGGAATCCGTTGCAGAGTTGAGATAATGGAAGCGTCTCTGTCTCTTCGACCGCGTGTTGGTACGTAAAGTTTGCATCCGGCGTTCGTGCCAATTTCCAAAACCTTTTACGAGGCACGTAACATTGAAGTAAGCTTAGTATTTCGACAAACAGCGAAGGTAGACGAGAAATTTTGCATGGAATTGTTTAGACGTCACTTCGTTGTAATTGCCGTACGAGCAAAGCGAGTTAATCGACAATTTAATTGGTAATTAATTCACCCGGCAAAATTGCTCGCGGTAAAATTTTCAACTGTGCTATTCGTTGCGCGATCAAATCCGGTGGGAAATTATCCGGTTTTATTTAATAAAATATTACTCGTGTTACTGCGGTTAAATTACTGATTAAGTTAATTGCGAGCTTCACTCCGTCCTTGACCGCTACGATCAAATACGCGATAAAGATTGTCGCGCCGAATAACGTTCGGTTTCACAAAAGTTCGGGCCGACACGCATCGCCATCGCGTATACGAGTTTGCTTTTAGGAAGTAAAGCTACGCGTATTTGCTCTCAGCTGCCGTTGACGCAATTAAGATCCCCTTCATACGGCCGGCCGCAAAATTTGATTACACCCCGTGCGAGGCAGACCTAAAGCGACACCCTCGTGCGCTTCCAATCCAAATGACATGTTTATGAAGATCGAACGTCAAGTATGCACAAAATTACGGATCTTCGAAACTATGCAGACACGTTCCCGCATATCGAAGCGATACTGATTATTATTTTATTAGACACGTAACCAAGTATTTTGTGATCTCCGAGATTCGGATTTTGCATTGTATTGCGGAAAGAAAAAAGATCAATTTTTTTATTTAAAAAAATACATAAAAATAAAATAAAAGAAATAATAAATTTTATTTATTAAAATTAAAATAATATCTGTAATATGAAAAATATTTAATTTGATTTATTAGTATTTTTTCTTTGTTAATCATTCAAATTAATTTGTCTCTACTTCTCACTGTTTTTAAGCCAGTTTATTTTAACATTATTTTAAAATTATAAGAAAATCCGTGTTATATTCTCGACGTTCCGAATATTCTTAACATTTTAGGAATAAATTAATTTCGGTATAAATGGTGGGAGAGAGGAGAGAGAAAACCATTTTAAAATTCATTATATACGGGCATCTACTCCTCTCTGTTTGCCGAGACAACGTATTAAAATATAATGCTCTGTCGTTGCGTGGTTTACTTTTCACTTTGTTAGAAATAATAGCGTTGTTTAAGTTACAAAAGAAGTTACAGGGTAAGATATCTTATGGATAGAACTTGCATAAAATACTACTGGAAAATTCATAAAACAACATTTGTTCATAATGTTTACAGTGTACGCAGAATGTTCTAAACAACATATCGTTTCCGAAAACTGTGGGGGGAAAATTAGAATCGAAGACGTAAAGTCGTATACATATAATTTTATAAAACTGTCGATTGTTATGAAAAAAAAAAATTAAAACGTTTAGGCAAAGTATGAATACAAAGATATAACGATATGTTAGCATTAATAGCGCGCCCGAAAGTATAAAAAAACTTTTTTTTTTTGGCTCATACGTATAACACATGTTTTTTTGACATATAGAATTTATTAAAGTTACTGTGTATTTCACGAAATAAATCTATTTTAAAGACTTGTCACGTCAAAAAAAAAAAAAAAAAATTAAGAATATTAGAGAAAGGTTCATCAAAAAAATCCATAAATTCTAAATTAAATATGTGCATACTTGATATTTGTATTGACATTGATAAAGTATAATACACGTGTCAAGTAATTATTAATGTTTTACGTAACTGTAATATTTATATACTTTATCAATTTGTTTGAACATTTATCTTCTTATCATTTTTTTTATCTTTTGCAATGATTTATAAAAGCTAAATACGTTTTATGCGTATAGAGATAATTGGCATTTGAAGAAAGACAGGGAGGGATTTACCTTTTTATCTCATTTCTATCGTTTCAATTTACTTTAAGAGATTTCTTCAAGTGGCTTAAGATATTTCAAAAGCTCAAGGCGAAAACTTATTTTGTACAGCGATGGAAAATCCGTAAAGGAAACAGACTTAGGGGGGAGTGGCGTGGAAAGGTGGAAATAATCATTTCTCGTCTTATTCTTTGGCCTAGGAAGATATTAAGTTCGCGTTACAAGCGTCGATCTTTAGCTTTTGTATAAAAGGTATCAACTTACTTTGCGATGGTTACGTCCGGATCATTCAACTGGTAGAGATCCACGAAGGTCTTGCTGTCGTTGAAAATTCCCGCGAGCTGCACCGTGTGCAGCAGTGGTCCCTCGCAGTAAACTTCGCTAGAAATCAATACAAAAACGAGATGCGCGTGACGAAAATTGTAATTAACAACGCATTGTGTCAATTAGGAAAAAATGATTAATTCAACGTTTGCTTTCACTCGCGGCGATGTTTGTAGTACGTGATGCAGTGCGTTCGACAGGTGGGATAACGTGAAATTAACAGATTTTGTCAAAGTGCGTTTGATGCAGTTGCGTCAACGTAGCTGCAAATAGCGGCAAATCAAAACGCTCATTGTTGTAGTTAGGAGAAAAGAAAAACAAAAAAAAAGGTGTATGGGACATCCTGAAAGCGGACTAACAGGAAATAATCATTACGTCATACGCACAGCTGCCAGTTTATCTCGCGGCGCGAGTAATTACCGGACGGCTTAATGTCAAGACCTTTGATAAATTAAGTTCAAAAGAATGAATAAATAATAAAACTTCACCTTTAACAGTGCCTTGCGCACGACGGGTTCTCGCACGCATTGTACACCTTGTTGAAAATAACACTTTAATGAATTCGCGCGCTCTGTATTTGCTATCCGCGCGGACCGCATACTTAAACAAACGCATATGGTCTTTGCGCTTGCAAATTAAATGTCAACTTAATTCTAGGTGATGAAAGGCCTTATAAGGTCATGGAATGTATGAATTCGCTTTTTATCTTGAAATTACAAGGCTTAATTTTACGTAATTACTTCAATAGAACAATTGAGAGACGAACAGAACGTTAATATTTATTTGTTTTACTTTATAAAAAAAATATAACGTTCTGTCAAAGAGATAATTAAATATAATAGTTTAAAAAAGTAATATAATTATTTTATAAAAGGGCTCAGCATCCACGCATAAATTTGCGCGTGGATTCTCTGTTTAATTACAGTCATAAATTAAGTAAATACAGATAAAAGCAAATGTAAAAACTTTTCTGAATGTACTTTATAAAATTAATCCAATGGTTTAACATTGAAAATGACAAACTTTCGAAACGATATTATTTAGTTTTCATTGAAAAGGGCTAGAATTGAAATTTGCGTTGTAATACAATTTGCAGTTTAAAAAGTTACGCCTTGGATCTGGAGAATTCTTACTATTCTCTCTTACTATTCTTTAAGAAACTTTTCCAATCAGCTGTTTTATCTTAAGATACCAAATGTCGATATTTTCTAACGGTGACCAAGGGCCTGTCCCAACAATTTCAAGCGAAACGACAACTTTAAGTGAAACTCGAACGAGACTGTTATTTTTCCGCGACAGCCACGTCGACGTTGATGTCAACGTCGACGGAACGTAAATTTCCGTCTTCTGAAACCGATGGATCATAAAATCGAGTAAAAAAAAAAAAAATCACGCGTTCCGAAAGCGTAGTGAGAGAAGTTTCTTTGCATGGCTCATTGTTTTCCTGACATCGGAGCACAATGAAGTGCTTCGTCTTCGTATCAACAAGAAACGGCGTTGATGTGTCACAAGAGACTACCCTCGATCTTTTCTCATAGAGAGTTCTTTGAGGGAAAAACCAAAGCTACGAGAAATCGGGGAGCAATAAAATCCATTGGTTCTGCCACTGGATAAATTTTTTCTAGACTTTTGATTTATCGAAAACTAACATTTTTTACGTGGAATTAATAGTCTTTTATTTACATAATATTTTAATATATTTTTTCGCAAATCTTATATGGCATATAAATTTTATTGTTTTTTTTTTTCTTTTTTTTTTAAATGTCTTCAAAGAAGAAAGTTTAATAACTTTGAAACCATTTAATAAGTTTGAAATAATTTAATAACTTGGAAAAAAAATTAAATTACTTTGTAAATCCCTCGTAAAAAGACTTCGAACTTGATGTATTACTTGATATTTTGAATAAGCACTTCTCTCGTATCTATTTTCAAAACGTTACTTTAAAGTGGGTATTAAACGCGGGCTAATAAATGAAAAAGTGACACTGCATATTTAATTTATTACAATTACATATTGTTCCCTTTAGAAATAAACTTGATAGATTGCGATATATTTTACCGGTATCAGTAGATTATAAAAAAAGATAGAAAATTTTTTTTAGTGTAAGAAACAAAAATTGAGATGTTATCGATTAAATTATTCCAGCGAAAATTAACATTTTAATAAAGTTTTAGGTTTCTATATCATTACTTTTAATTTCCGTGTAACACATTCCGGCGTACTTTTACTGTCAAAATTTTAAAAACACTTTATATAAATGAAGTACGATATAACACAGCTGGTCACTTCACCGTGAGTACCTATTCTCTTGAGATAGATAGATCATTAAAAGATAAGCAGCGCTTAATTGATCCAGTATAAAATATCTCCCAGATACTTAAGAAGAGTCTCTAATTAAAAAAGTTGACTCGTCTAACAATATTCTTTCATCGATTATTCAGTAGTGCGTTCAACGAACGCGTTTCACTTTTAATTCATCCGCAATTATAGACTGAAATGGATAAAAAATTTCTCATTCTCGTTATCCGTCTTAAAATGCCCGTTTATCTTTATAGAAAATCTGATAATATCGTTCGCTCTTATTACCTATTATATGATTCATGTTGATAATCACTAAAGCGAATCTTATCTATCAATACACCTTAATTGTATCGTGTGTGCTTAGTTTTTCAATGAATCGAATGGTGACGTGTTCGTAGCTCGCACTATGGGATCTTATCGAGTTGAAGGATACGAAGAATCGAGAGTCGAGAGTTTCTCCCTAAGGACGCGATATAAAGAATTGAAAGCCGTAAATCCGTAATTCTCACTTCTAGCAAACGGACCGTACGGTAACTTCTCGAGCATTTCCTTCGTCAAGGGATAAAACATCATTAACGGACACTTCGTGTTTTCCTCGCCCGTGTGCCCGAGGAAGAAATTTCGATTATGAATCTCGGTGAAACTTTTACGAGCCGGAAAATTCCGCGTTCGGTCCTTAAACGGCACAGGACAAAAATTGACAACTCTCATTTTTCGCGAAGTTTTGCTTGAGTTTCGTTTCCCAATTGTCTGAAAATTGATTTAGCCAACGCCGACCTTTTCGTTCATTCATTTCGTGATATTTTTCAGGCATTTATTTCAATATCATTAAAATGTTAAACTTTTAAAAGACTCAACGCTTAAAAATAATTTTCAGTATTTTTTTTCTATTGCTAACTGATACAATTTGAGAAAAAGCTATTCAACTATAATTAAATTTAATTAATCAAATTAAATTTTAGTTAATCAGCGCCAGTAAAAGTAAAAAACGAGTCTATTCATAATGAAAAATAAAATTGTCATTAACTATTGATAAGATCGACGTTAATAAATCATGAGCGCAAAAAGTTTCACCGGGCTGAAAGCAAGTAAAACAAATGACTTTCGTTCACGGTTCTATTGATCGTTTAACTGACGATTGATGATGACGATGCACGTCCACTATGTGCAAATATATCGTAGAATGTTATCAGGTTATTAGCAGATAAAACGTTATCTACTATAAACGTAATTTACTAAATTTTTGTAACGACATTATTCGACGCGAAATTTTGCTACAGAAAGAAAAAAGAAGAAACAATAGAGTGAGAGAAAGAGAGAGAAACAAAGAACTAAAGATTGCAAGAAGTCGTAAAACAGGGGTAGGTCAAAGTGCATGTGCGAAGAAGAACGAACACGGCGTACGTACTTATGCTGCGAGTCTGTAGATCAATTAGTGGAGCTCGTAACTTCTCGATTAGCCTTCCGTGGCTTACACTAAAATCCGCAAGAGATTTAAAACAATTAGCTTCCGTGATTAAGTAAGCGGCAATCGTTAACAAAGCGTGCCGACGCGTTGAAATATCGCTGCGTTATCCACTTGATCAGACCGTAAATAATTATGCGGTACGGCAGACGCGGTTTCGCAGCGGCGAAAGTTGCAAAAGGTATACTGGAGTAGAGCACGTATCAGAGAATTGTATACAAACATACCTCAAGAAGTTATCTCGCGTAGTACGCGATAAGTATTCCGTACGAGAAGTACAGTTGTCTTCCCGAGACAATGGCGAAAGTTTCACCTGCCGTGAATAACCCGACTGTCGAACGCGCGGGATTGCTAAAATAGGGTCCTAGTGACTGCGTAAGAAGCTCGACGGGCATGAAGATCTCCGCGTGGGCTCGTGCTAAATTCACTATTCGCATTTGCATTCTCCGTAAATACGTTTATCGCAATTGTTTACAAATAAGTGTAACAGCCTGTACAATAACAACATGTCCCTTTACGTGATTACGTAGGGTTGTCGAAGAACGAAAAACTGTTGTATTATTCAAGCGAAAATTATACGCTTTCGAGTAGCGACAAAACCGTTTCCCATAAACATTTTTACGTTCATTGAATTTCGCGTGTGGGTATTTTCTGTCTAAATATTTTTGAAAAACGGTCCGGTAAAAGAGATAAAATAATATCGAACGATAAACGCGAAATTGTTTATGAGACCGAGAGAGATAAAGAGCTTCCTTTCGACGGGTCGCCCCGCGCGATGGGGCGTAAGGTGCCGAAAGTGTGACGTTCCACTTTTGAAAAAATTAACATGTTCCCGGAAGCGATCGATTGAACCAGCGATCGATAGGACAAACAGCGAAATTTATGTGAGACAGGAGAATGGAAATGATATATAGTTTTCCTTCTGTCGTGCGGCAAACATGCTATCACTCACCTGTCGCAGACATCCTTCGGTCCAGGTGGAGACGCGTCAGAGGTGACACGTGCGATCGTAGCGGCGTCGCTCAAGGCGATCGCGAGCGAGATTATCAAAACCGTGGCGGTCATGCTCGACGCCGTCGCCGTCGTCGTGCTCGACCCGAAAGCTTTGTTGATCACCGCGTGTGTAGCACGAGGAAACGAATGGGGAGCCCGTCGATCGGAGAGCGTCAATCGTTGAACGCGGACGCACGCACGAGATCGACGACGGCGAAAAATCGGCCAAGTTCTTGCCCCCGGGACGTATCTCGGGCGTTGTAATCGTGCGCGTACTTGCTGATCGGTTATATCTACGTCGCGTGCGCGCGTGTTTGCCGATAACGCCGGCGAAGGCGAGTGGGCGACTTCCCCCTCGGCCGCCGGTTGATTACGCACACCGTTCGCACTATGCAAATTTCGGGGAAAAAAAAAATAAAGCACGCGCGCCACCGCGGTGCTTTTATCCGCCGGAAGATAAACTTCAAATCGAGACCGATAGCCGCGAAATAATCTGGCTCAAGGAAAAAAAGCGACGCGATCGATTGAGATAACACTGTTGTAGATTATAGATCGCTTATAGGTATTGCAACGCGTGGTGAGACAACGCGCGAGATCTCATGTCCCGGGTACGAGTTATTTTCTTAATAGATTTCTTTCCCCCCGAAAGATCTTCAAGTTGCTTGCTTGAAGAACGGATGCTTCGCGGTTTCGTGGAAATTTCCGTTCTGTATAAAATACGAAAACGCGGCATAGATATTATATTTAATACGCTTAGTTGTTAGGTAAAAATGGACAAAATTTTTTTATGTAAAATATGTTTTATTATTCATGAAAATTACTATTTTTATTTTAAAATCAACAAGTATTTTAGACGAAGTGGAACTTTTCAAGTACAACATGCTCTTAATTTTAAACGAAGTAAAACCTTTCAGTATAAAATGCTCTAAATTATTGATAAAAATAATTTCTCGTAAAATTTCAATGTTTCGAAGATAAGAATAATAATACGTATTTTACCTAAAACGTAAAAATTTGAAGGACAAAAGTAATAATAAACTTGTAACAAGGTCTATTAACATGTATTAGCTTTTTTATTTTATTCATTCATTTTAATTTAAAGTCAAGGTTATAACATAAATTTATTTCTATACACGGTGTAATAAATATGTTCCGAGAACTCCGATGCTCGTAAAGTTTTCGAAAGACATTATCTGAAACAACCTAGTTTAACAATATTTTTTTTTATGATAAAGATTGCTTGCATAAGTTATTTTTATCAAATGATAAAAACGATTATAAAGATAAATCTTTTTTTAAATCGTATTACATGCAACATTTTTTAGGTAATATTTAAATTTTACTTCAGGTTTAATACATATTCAATAATTGGAAATATGTATAACGAAGCTACAATGGTGCGCGCGAAACATAAACCGAAATATAAACTTTTAGTAACAATTTCGAATAGTTAAGTGGGTAATCTTAAATGGTAACATAAGTAACAAGAGTGATAGATTTATTGAAATAAAAATAAAAATTTTAAAGAGCAGTTGATTAAAGAAATAAAAGGGCAGAACCATCATTTTATTAATCAATATTGATTAAATATTATACATCTCGTTGATTAAAAATGTCGCACTCGTTTTAATTAAACGGTTTTATTTGGATACAATAATTATATTTACACATATAACGATTTTTATTTAAACATATGGAATTAACAGTTTTATATTTATAATTATTTTCACTTTGTCGTATTATCGTTACGAAAGGAAAAATATTTTATATTTAAAGGTACATTTATCTTTGCGAGTTAAAGAGCTCTGAATATTTCAGAGCTGACGAGGGTCGAATTCTTTAATTCAAAAAAACATTCCAATGTTATAGGATACATAAAATATATATTATTGAAATACAACAGAAAGAGAGAGGCTCGATCGAGAGCCGTCTGTGCTCCTGGGAATATACTCGTATATCGAGAAAATCGACGAGATCGAGAGGGCTAGAGAGAGCGAATGAATAAAAAAGTTAATTGGTCGTGGTTCTTCTCGCACGAGGATTACGAGTATTTTTTTTTTTTTTCCTTCTTTTTTTCTTCTTTTTTTCCATCGCATTACGGACTTCCATATCCTAATGCGGATTAAAAAATATGTACGAAACACAAGTGCGTGTAATAATCCGCAACATTCCAATCTCACAATTTGTCGAGGTAACTTTATAATGAAACAGCGTGTTTTTATATTTGTCGAACTTTTTATGACAATATTAAACTCGCGCGTTACTGTTGCTCTTGCTGCAGACAGCTCCTCTGCGGAGTACACTCGCAAACACAGCGAAGTTAATTTAATAGTCAAAAGTTTTTTGCAATTTTCTCCTGACTGCTTCTCATAGTGCCGAGCTTTCGATACTTTATATTTTTTATTGTCTGTTTAACAGGCTAATATGAAAGCTGTCAGCAAGGTGTAACGTTAGAGAGCGTGATCTCTTTTTATACAGTTTACTACTGGTTCTATAAAAATTGCGTTATTATTTTTAAATACGGATTCAATTTCTTTGAATATTTTTTTATTTACAAATCCAATATTATACGCAAAATGTTTTTCGGATGTTTTTCGAAAGCTCGGACATAAGCTCGTTTAGTTTTCCACTACCTTTTCTGCCATATGATGAAAAATGAACATTGTATTTCTTGTTGTCGGCCGGGTTCGCAAACTCATCACTTCATCTATTATTTTTTTCTCCATGTCGGACACACGTCGCTCAAAACACGGAAAAACAAAGTGTAAGCACCGCCTAATTAACAGCCGTGAAGTATGAGCTTGATAAATTCTGTTTAGGCTGATAGCTTGGCGCTAAATAATTATGCGAGGTAACCTGTTTGTGGAAACGCGAAATTCATAGATACGGCGATCCAGCGCCGTTATCTTTGCGAGTCCCTACGCGCATTGACACGCACACGCGTTTCGTACGCATTGCATATCTCACATCCTGTAACAACGCGTACGTATCATCGCGCGCTCGTTCTTGTCAAGTGACGCGCCACGATAAACGCCTCGCATGCAAAATTTTCCACCGCGAGCATTATTTTGCTATACTATTTTTTTATTTAATTGAGACACATATTAAGCGTGTCTTACGTATTAATAAAGTGCGCAATTTTCCGACGTGACGTTTGCTCGAGGGTTGACGTTTCCAATTCCACAGTGGCGGCGTCGGCGTCGGCGTCGGCGTCGGCGTCGCCGTGGCGTGGAGAAAAGTGAACCCGGAGCGTAAAATACGAGACAGCTCGGGGGAAAGGGGCGACGACGAAAGGCTGAGCGAGCCCTCGCTCGCGGTCGCTCATAATATTTTACGGGTCAAGTACAAGGCCGTTTCTCTGTCCCGATGCAGTGTACAAAGTGTGCGGGAAAGCTAAATTGAACCTCGTCCTCCGGATATCGGGTCCATTGGGACCGATTTCTGTCGAATGCCAACGTCAAAGCGTCCATCCCCGTTGTTTCATCCCTTTCTCTCCGTCGAATGAAACGTCAGATGAGAAGGGTGGATGAAACAAACGGCCAGATCCGCGCTTTGACAGTCGACATTCGGGCAGAGATTGGGTCCGATTGGATTCGATATCCGGCCGATGGTTAAACAATATTTTATTCTTGCTTCGGTAACAAAACAGGCAATTTTAGCGCCAACGAAACATCCCATTCTAATCAAACATTTACCCGGACGACTTCTTTTTCGCGTCAAAACGTGCGGATCTCGCTTCGTCCCGTTACTCTCTTATCCGGCAACTTTCCCCTTATTTATTAACCAAAGCGATTGCTTATCCAACTTATTTACTCGTCCGCTCGATTCTCAATTTTATTGAAGCAACGACACGTGCGTATCTCACCTACGACTCAACTAGATATTCAATATGGATCACTTAGTTCTAGCTTATTTGTATTGCGATATACCAGCGCCAAGTGTTATCACCCTATTAGTTCACTTGTTATCGTAGCATGATATAACATCTTTGAGAAATGAAAAAACGTTCCGAGCAACATGACTACATTGAATAAATAACATTTTTTTAAAGTTGTTTGTAACATTTTATCGCATCGAACTTTCTTAAGAAAAATATGCAATTTTATTTCTCGATAAATAAAAAAAGAAAATGTAGTTTCTAGATTTTTTTATTTTTATTTTGTAATTAAGATTTTTTAGAGTTAGATTAAGCGGGTGTGAAACACGACGGAAAATCTGTTATTACATCGATATGTCACCGTGCTACGTGACATAAAATGCTGTCGAAAGTACAAATCGCTGTTTTTTTTTTTTTTTTTATTTCTTCGACAGCTTTAATTTTGCATTTTCATTGGAACGCCCGAACGTATTTCAGAAACGCGCGCCGAACGGAATTGAAAGCGCGCGTATTGCACGGTCGGGGTCAGATTTAGTTCCCTTCTTGTTTTTTATTCTACGTCGAGATATCATCTTAGGAAAACGATCGCAGGCTTGATAAATAAGGCCGAACATTGAAGAACGGTCGTCGTGCCGTCGCAAAGTACAGCGCGCGGTAAGCGGACTCTTGGGAGATATCGAGACGCGGCGTACCTTCTTCGTGGCATCAGAGAAATTTAGGGCACGCTGAATATTGGCTACTTAATCGCCGTTAATGCTTCCGCAAGCCCTCCGAATATATTTACTTAAAAGCTTTCGCGGACGCGAGGCCTACTTGCATGACTATCGCGCAAGACGCTGCGTCAATCTAACGAGACAACCGCCGTTACGTTTTACTTACAATTTCGATAACGGCGCGTCTTATCTAACCACCTCTTTAAATTCGTCCGTATGTATACCGCTTTAATTTAACAGTCTAATTGTTTTCCGTTATTTGTTTCGTAGTCACGAGACGGTGAAAAAGGAGAATCAAATAAAAAAGAAAAGAAAAAAAAAAGGAAATTTCACGGAGTAAAACGAAAACGTAAGCGCAAACTGTACGCGAGTAAACTTAAACGACGAGAGCGTCAACTCCATGACACCTCGCGCGTTTCGCGAATTAGCGAATTGCATACTCACACCCGCGAGGCAAATGCAAACGTATAATAGCGTCATGTAGAACATGAACGCGTCTTAAGTGGCCGACGAGCATTCAACCGGCGCGTAATTGAAGCGTGAATATAACATGAACGACTCTCTCACGGCGAATTCGAAGGGATGAGACGCTTAGGCGTACTACTTCTTGGATTTTTAACGTCTACTTGATAGGAGTCTCGAGTGGAAGACAAAGGGCGACGAGGCTTCGAGTTAGAGAGTGCTCGGGAAACGAGGCGACGTTTTTTCAAGCTTTTCGACAAGCGACGTGGTTATTTCCGTCGATTCCAGATGGCTTTTAAAATTGCAGTTGAAATGTTCACGTTTGTTAATTTCGCGCTTACGGGACAAAATAGACTGTCGGTGGATTCGTTTATTTAATTATTTCTAGAACGTCCGCTCGGCCTCACACGCGCGCGCACACGTGCACCCGTGCATACATGCTCGTTTGCGGAAATCGCAGAAATCTCGACTCTTGGATAATAATTAAAGCTTCGGTACATATCGATTCGTACGAACGCGGTGGCTGCGTCGGGTAACTCCGGCCGCTCGGATTATCTCTCCCCCTTTTCGTAATTAGCCGAGATGTATCCGCGCTCGCGGATGAATTGTAAGCGGAAGGTCGAGGAATTGAGCACTGGGTAATCAGTACATAAATAATTAATGCTAAAGGCGTAGTAAGGAGCATTCGTCGTTAATCGATATTCCTTAAGTGTGTGACATGCCACTACCGTTAGCTCGTTAAAATTTCAACGTGTTTTCGTGCAAGCTGCAGCGAGAAATCACGTAACCGCAGCAAGCCCAAATAGCCATCCCTTCGAATACGTCTTCACTAATTGTAAGTGGAAGTACGAGATGCTCGGCGAATAAGGGTCGAGCTACAAATCGAGCTGCCCGGCAAGTTGGAAATTCCGGGAAAACCGAATATATTTTCAGGAAAGATTTCTATGAAATTTTCACACGAATTTTACTCTCCGCGAGGCTCTTAAAATTTCACTCTGCACAAAATTGGTCTTTCCTAAAATTCATTAGAAAATAATCTATAATATACGTTGGGATTAATTTGAAACGTATTTTGCACTTTGGCTTTTGCCATGTATTTTTTTTTTTTTTTTACGTGAAGTCACAAGCTACGTCTTTATTTTTTAAAGAGCAAATTTTTTTTATCTTTAATTTTAATTAGCTGTTCTGTAATAATTAACTGCAGGTAATCCACGCGATCAATTAAATTTTATAATTAACGATCTGTAGGCATGTCAAGATAATTGTTATTTGTTGAAGTAACTACTTTACATTTGAAGTGAAAAACCAAAGCGACGGAAAGTGAAAATTATTCCAAATTATTATTCTATTCTTTTACGCAATATTTATAAACAACACGTATTTTTTTAACAGTGTTTAGAATTGGAATACATGCATGTATTTTTGAATTTGCTATTGAAATGCACTTAACCGCATTTTTACCAACATTTTCTGTTTGCGAGGGGTGTTGTTATAAAAATAAAATAAAACTGTTATTCAAAAAGGTATACATTTTATCAAAAGTATTACATATTACATACACAAAAAATTTTATAATAAGTAACTATGTGAAATAAAACACTAGCGTTTTTGAAATATTAGCGTTGCGGAGCTTATACTTGTTTCTCTTTCGTGTGTTTCTCTTCGTGGACAATAAAGATCCAGAGACAAGAGACGTTTCTTACATTTTACGGATACGAAATGAAGAAAATATAAAAGGCATATCGAAAAACGCCAATGTACAGCAAAATCGTTAACGTTGAAATATTTGCTTGATCCCGGTCTTCTTTTCTCCCTGAGAGAGAGAGATTTATGGTTTTTTCCTTTATGCTGAAAAGCGAGGAAGGAAAGGTAGGCGTATCTGTATTAGCCGTATCTTACACAATATATCTGAATTGATGATCGTTCCATTAATCATGAATCGCGATGTATGCTTTGTGCTGTCGATTATACTCGCTCACCCACGTCTCATTATTCAGAGAATGCGTTCGAGCAAATGTTAACTTCGCTGAGCAATAATTATTATTCAAAGACCAAAGTTTGATAACAATAATTATCGCGTAAATTTTAGCTTTTGAATAACAACTGTTGTTTAAATTTTAACCACATAAACAGTAATTGTTGTATGAAATTGTAACCTATTGCAAATAATAATAAACATATTAATGTTACACATATATTAATGAAGGTTCTCCGTTACACTCTTATCGATCTATTGGTAGTCGCAAAATTTGGAACGGCCGTCATATTAATCAAATAATGATCGATTACGCGTTATCTTTCCTTTAATATCTTCTATGTAATTAAAAGTTAATACCGGCTTGATAAGCAAACTTTAATTTCAAATCCATAAAATAATTAATTTATAAATTTAGTATATTAATTCTGTATTATAAATTTATAATTGTAATTCTTCGTTTTTTTTTTATTTTTTTTTTTTTCTTATTTATTTATTTTTTTTCTTGCAATTTTCAACAAGAAGACTTACTAAAGCATATAGACATATAGTTTCATTATGAAACTTGGTGAACTTAGATTCCATTAGCGATAAAATATGTTTACTAAGTCCATTCTAATCTTGTTCCGAAGGAGTACGTAAATTCAAAATGTATTAGAAACATTATCAAGTTTTACGGGTATTCTATCGAAAGTTTAGACGCACGAGCAAAACGCGAAGCATCTTGTGGATCATTAGGATCACGGGGATCAATAGGGAGCGCGAATATCGCACGGCGGCTTTCCGCACACAAACATCTTAAGGCGACCGCTGGATAGAAAGTTACAAACACTTTCGAGGATTTACGGATGGAAACCGAGAGAGTAAGATAAGCTCCCGATATCGAAGAAGTTACCGCGAAGCTGGGAAAGTGAACGTTGGCAACCACGGTGAGGATTTACGGTGCGTCGTTAACGAACTTGCCACTTGGAGGTGTACCCCGGGTATTATCCGTAAAACGACAGCGATATAATAAACAATTAAACGTCTTTTATCTCTTATTGTTTGAAGAGTACCCTTTGAGGCCGCGATCGCGCGTCTGTAATCGAAATCACGCGTACTTCACCGAGCCAAACTATCCCAGCCGTTACTTTCAACAATTTAGGAAAATGTTTGTCTGGTGCCAAGTCGACGGGACGATAACTCCATTCGCCGGCGATTAGGAGCGGCAAAACGTTACCTGAGCGTATTATCTTTAATGAGAAGTTCCCTCGGCTTCCATATTCCTTCGCCCTAATCTACCCCCGGGCGCGATTACCTCGACAAACGACAAAGCGCGGGGCGGTTCTCGATTTCGAGAAGCGACGGGTCTCACCTTACCGCGTCCTACCGTCGCTTTTAATGTCCCGGTCGGCTTTACGCGAAGCTTCCACCCTCGCTGCAAAAACTCGGGGGAGCACTAAGTTCTCGGGCTCACGGACGCGACGCGCGTCCGCGAAATTGTATTATCGCGCGGAAACACGAGGAAGCAAATGGATCTACCCCGGGAGACGAGCCGTGAGGAGTATGTCCCTTCGAGATAAATCACTGTAATTTATCGCGCGGCGCCTAAACGTCGCAGTCGTTTAAAGGCTGCGCGAATATTTACGATTATATGTATGTACAATCGTCACGGATCTAGGGAGTCAGGACTGATTCTCGTTTTTATTCACGTCGAGTGGGACATTCGAGGGCTCTCGGGCACTTGAACCGAATCGCGTCTCTCCAATTGTCATCGGCTTCCCTCGAGAAAGAGATATCGCATGCCGCGACATTACTTACCGATCCGCGAAAGCCTGCTAATGTACCTGCGAAAATTCTGTAATTAATTCGTTGTACCCGCCGTGCAATCTGGGTGCTTTCGGGATCGATTTATTAACTCGGATCTAATTTATGTTAAACGTGTTACGAACCGCCGACGGTGATGAAACAAGGCCGAGGGACGCTGTCAGCTTTTACATAATAAAATCAATCTCTTGGTTGAAAAATTTTAATAGCGTGACAGCGATAATGTAACGTTTGCCTCGCGAAAGCGCTAAACTACCAAAAAAGAAAAAAAAAAAAAAAAAAAAAAAATGCATCTCATAATTACGTCGCGGTGGCGGTTGAGTGGTACAGACAATGGTTTGGGCAATAATTGAATAGCAGCGAATTCAGGTCTGCCAGATCTCTCGGGATGCGCACTAATCACATCCAATTACCGCTGCCGTCTCAGCCGAAAGTGCTCGTTGCCAAGCTGTCGTGAGATCACCGCACACGTGCGGATGCCGTAAAGCACGGGAGCTGCTGATATTCGGGTTGTAGGCGAGATTCACTGGAGACGCTTTTGATCCGTCGTAACGACTCTCGGAGACAGGTTTCTCCCCGTAAAAGCGTGCTTTAGAGATAGTTATTCCGATCCAGCCTGCTCACATTTAATAGCCGCGCGAAATTATTCTCCGCTCGCTTCCGGTAGCGCGAGGAGATTCCGGCCAGCGATGACGAGAATGGAGATGGGGAGGCTGGATCCCGTGGGATCAGGGATCGCCGTATGTCGCGTGCACGTATATGTTCCGGGTCATCGCATCGACTGAGCGCCGGCGTTCGGAGTTACGTCACTTCCCTCGATACTCGTTCCATATGGTGGCCGGTAATCGATCATCGTCTAGGGATTCATCGGTTAATCGAGCGAAAAGTTCCATCTCTCTCTCTCTCTCTGTCTCTGCCCATCAGGGATCACTATCGCACTCTCCCTTTTCACGTTCTCCTTCTTCTTTTGCGGTCCTCCTCAAATAAATCAGTTCAAGGTTCTGGATTTGCGACTTGTCGCCGCGTATCTTTCACGGTCTGTCCAATTTGACCCGAGCGAACATTCGGCTGGATTGAATCAGGATTAATGGCCGCCGCACGTCATTTCGGGCTATGTGAGGTGAAACTTAACGAAGGGTATCAATGTTATACTTTTTGATGTAGTACCGCTCGGTAGGGAGTATCGGTAATGTTGTAGTTACCACAAACACACTCTTGAACGTGCGGCGCCTCGACAATAGAGAAAAGAATTGTAGAACTACCCGAATATACATCGGGACGATCGGGCAATAAGGATCACCGCCCTCTCTCTCGTCGAGTATCTTAGATAGGAGATCAGAAATAAATCCGACCCTGGAAAAGAAAAAAACAAGAAAATCTTTTGATACATAAAAATATTGTTTTTTTTTTTTTTTTAAATATAAGACGATAAATCTCTCACTCGTATTCTCTTACCTCGATCAAAACTACCTTTCGAAATAGACGGCTGAAAGATTCATGGTCGATCTCACTTTAACCCTTCGTGGTAACAGCGACACTTTACCGTGATTTTTTTTTTTTTACGAGAACGATATAATAGTTTCCGTCACAGTGGCGATTTGAATTTTACTCAACTTCTAGCTTCACTTCTTCAATGCCGGGCAACAATGCCAGTGACCTATTTCTACTCTTTCTTTATTCAATCCTCCACCGATGAAATATCGGATACGGATTTTTGTTAAGATCAATATTGTGTTTTGTTTCGAGAACGAGTATAAGTAATCAAAGATTAAATAGTATGTTAAGGTGTCACAGTCATCGTAAATAATAAAAGTAGAAGGATGCCAGGTGTTTTGGCGACCGCTGTGTCGTTGCGTTGATTTCCAACTTTTATTACTACTCGCCCTTCGGGACGGTGACCTTCGGGGAAAATCGCCGCCGGGTAGACGGCCGTAGAAATTACACGACTCATTTTCTCGACTTGGTTTTTTTCGCATCATCGCCCCGCCAACGATTTCGACACGGCTTTTCGCTCGCACTCCCACGAAATCCGAGAAGTTATTCGTGTCGCGCGATTATTCCCTTCGCGTAGAAATATCTCGGGTCGCTACGTCGCGATATTTGCATCGCTGTGCATCTATGTAAGTGAGATCGGTTACAGAGATTCTGAAAATAAGAATGCAAATGTATAAGTTTATTTTTATGCGCGCTCAACTTCTTTGAACCATCTCTGAAAGCATTTGCGGGATACTTTTCGTTAGCTTTTGTGCTTCCTTCACATTAAAAAGATCATATTTAAAGAGGAGTTTGTTGCACTTAAAAAATGCAACATTGCTAAATAATCGATAATTTTTTAAATATAGAAATTGAATTTAAAAATTAATCCTTAATCTCTTTATTATAAATTCTAAAATAAAGTTTAATTGCAAATTTTTATATTCTGTATATATATATCTATTGAAAAAGAATAGATATTATCGTCTTTTATCTCGACAACACTTTTTAATCGCTTAGCTAGCTTTCAACATTAAACGAATTTCTGTAGTCGATGGTCCGACAGTAAGACAAGTTCTCAATTTCATCTGCGTATCCGAAAATACGAGATGACGTGCGATGGCGTGTTGTAAATTATGTTGTTTCGGAAGTTAACGTTTGGAATTGGAAACAACGTGTTCTCAATTCCGAACGTTAACTTCCGAGTCATCAATCTCGGGCTCTGCGGACCGTGACTCCTCTCCTCCACCTTTCAAATCTCGGGATCGCTATCCGACTGCGCTTGTCGAATTCTTGATTACCTCGCTTTCGAGTATTGGACCGTCGCCCACGAGAGTCGCGTTCCATTTGCGTCTTTTGCCTCGTCGCCGCACGTACGACCGGTTGAACGAGGTAACGAGACGCGAGTAGCGCCCGCACCTGTAGCTGTGCGTCCACCCCGGTATCGGTGTCATTAAAGCAACTCACGTACGAAACGTCCCGACGGGATCGTCCGCATCCCTCCGTTGCCACCGTTTACTTTCCACAATCGCTGA
The DNA here is from genome assembly GCF_019399895.1 of Cardiocondyla obscurior. Classification (NCBI taxonomy): domain Eukaryota; kingdom Metazoa; phylum Arthropoda; class Insecta; order Hymenoptera; family Formicidae; genus Cardiocondyla; species Cardiocondyla obscurior. The sequence continues at coordinate 3,159,685 of NC_091887.1, read as the reverse complement.
TCGTTCGGAGTCCGCGCCTCTCGATAGGGATACTGCCGGCCGAATCTCTTCGAACGACTCGAATCCAAGCGATGGAAAATTCTTTCGTGAATTCGCTCGCCGCTGAAAGGAAAATTTGGCCGGGAATATGTCACCGGCGCGATATCATCGCTGGATCACGACTGCTCGAGATAAACGCTTCAGGGGATGCGACCGCGTAAATAACCGGAAATTTATATCGCGGCTCCGCGCGTCAGGATTCAGAAGCTGACGAATTCGCACGGAGATCGCGGGTCGTCCCGACGTAACGCTTGTCATGCTCCGCGGGAGCATATTTATCGACTCGCCAATTTGTCTCGATGGAATTAGTTCCGTCGGAAAAGCGGTAAACATCTGCCGTTGCAGCTCGCCTCAATCCTGCGCGAATCCCGCGTTAATCGCAGTTGATTGCGTTTTCACCGGTATCGCGTATCGATCTGGAAAATATGGCAGAAAATATATACGTTTTCGAATAGCTTCTGACAATTATTAAGAGGCTCTCCATGAGCGCGGTACAGGATTTAATACCGTCCGCATTTTAAGGACGCATATTGCGTTAACCCTTTTTGACCCACATACACAGCGAAGCATATTTTGCGAACGGTTGGGGGAAAAAAAAAAATTTTTTGGCACGAGTAAAGATCAAACGTATTCTGAATAAATTTCACTGCGTTGCACTGCTCGAGCTGTGAAAGAGCGTGAAACGAAAGGTCTAAAGATTGATACGGAAAAACGTTGACGATTGAGTCTTCCGTGAGTCTTCCGTGCAAACATTTAATTTTCCTTTTTCTCTTTTGTTAAAGTTAATTTAAACATGACGTTAATCATTATTTGCAATTCCGCAAACGTGAATATTACATTAAAATGAAAGTTACTTCGTATTTTATAAATAGAAGGGAGAGGTACGAACTTTGGTAACCGCGAGCTTTCGTGTATCTTTGTTGAAAACCATTAAAACTTAAGATAAGGGTTGAAAAATTGAAGGCGAAAGCGTAAAGTTGCGAAATGGAGAGATATGCATTTGAAAGTTTTAAGGCCGGGACACGAGAATATACGGAGACGAGAACTCCCGTGCGAATATTGTCCACTTACCTAATATCATTCCGTCGTTTCGGCTGCATCTGCCTGCAAGCTGCGTCTGGGAAATGTACCTCGCTACACTTTGTCCGCTTTAGTAGTCCGCCGTGCCGTAAAGCAAGCCGGTTCAATTTTACTGCGCGAAACTTTATTTCAGCTTCATCGAGTTGCGAGCGAGATCGAATTTAAAGTCTGACTCGTCGCCGGCCGAGATGATTGATTTAATTACAGTTTCCCCATCCAAGTTGACGAGAATTACCGTCATAAGTCATAAATTTCGCCGATGTCACGTCGCCGAGTGGTCTTCATCGACGTTACGTATACTCGGGGCAGTGTTTGAACTTCTTCCCGCAATCCGTCAAGAACTCCCATTCGGATGACGGCTCGGTTCGCGCTGTTTGTTTGCTCCATATCGGACCGTTGCGCGAAAGAGAAATAAAATTTCATTAAAGCCGTATAACCGGAGCGCCCGTGCGATATTAGCTTCGCTCCGTTAGCCCTGTTTTCATTAGTTAACCGAGTCGAGCCGCTTACGCGCTGCACTGAGAGAATAATTCGCAAGGCGTGTACGTTTATTAGGCTCATTACGTGGACTCTTCCTGCGGGACTTAACGCGCAAGGAGAAGTGTCCTACGAGTATCGTAATTTATATATTTATTTAGTTACGTTAAACGACATCGATGGCAAAAGATTCTTTTTCTCAGAAATCGAGTTACACGTATCAAAGACGATAGCAAAATATTTGAAATGCCTTCTCTTCTCTCGATACAGATAAAATCTTTTTCTTTTTAATTTTAAAAATTATTAAATCAAACGTTCCCTCGTGTTACTTTATGTTGAGAGAATAAACGTCAGCTGTCAAGAAATGCGATTTAACAGCTTCTAAATGACGGACGGGGAATCGTGATTGGCTTTGATTATTTCGACGCGCGAAAATTAGTAATTAATGAGAAATAAAAATAATTAAAGCAGAGCCCGCAGCTTCTGGGGAAATTGAAATTGAATATATTTATGCGAAAAGATTGTACTTTATATGCACATAAATGTTATTGGAGATTTGTCCATAACCTTTCTATGTTTCGGATTGTAAGGTACCGAGCATACATATTATTGCGTTCGCGTATCTTCCATCTTTCCGGAAATCTTCTGAATTTCCCGACGACAATCGGCAGAGGCTTCTCTATAGAGGCAAAACGTTTGAGTGAAACGATTCCAGAGAGCAATCCTGGGATTCCTCCGTCGGCTTACTTTCGAGCAGGGATATCTCAAGGTTATTGCGAAAACCTTTATAATATTTCTTATTCATGAACAATTACATCTAGTTAATCTTCAACCATTTATTAATCTAATTTCAAAGTTATGTCGTTAGCATATTGTCTCGTCTCCTCACGCCGCTGAGCAAAAGTTTCTACTTGAGATTTTCTTATCAGGGTTAAATAAGAAATGATTTTAAAAGTATTTTTTGCCTGTAATACCGAAAATATTTCGTAATTCGTTTGGCAAAGTTTTTCTTCTTTTTAATCTCTCAAAACCCGCAGGAATTATTGATCTCGTCGTCAAAGAAGAGATTGCCTATTTGTTGACCAATCAGAAAGTCCATGTATGAAAATAAGCCTCGGGGAAACTCGGAGCGTAGCTCATATAAAAATGATAAAAACCCGCTATTTTTTCCCCAGAAGCATTGTCCCCGCGGACCAACGTAACTAGTTAACCGGGCTAGCTTACGACTTGGAAGAGGGTGGTTGGGCGTCCAGATAACGCACGTACGATGAAAAGCCGCTTTCTGTATACATATACGCTTCACTATAAACGGTCGGCATTTTTATGCGCCCGAGAATGCCAGGAGTTTATGAAACGAGGTCATTGTTACTGCGTCACGTCACGACGCGTCATAAATAGATGGACAGATAAAGCGAAAAGGCGATAAGTCCTGAAGGGTAAAACGGGGATGATACATTCATTTACAGGAATCTGCAAATTGTCCCGAATTAATTTCTGAGCTAAAACACGCGTTGACAAGTACGAAAGAGCAAATACGATCCTTCGTTTCATTAAGGTAATGGATTAATCTCGCTCGATTTAATTTCCCTTTTACGATTTCGTTGTCTTTTCGGAGGGACGGAGAAGCCCTAATTTGCTTCACTTAAAGTGGAAGACCATAAATCGGTCATTGAGCGGATGCTGGTCGGTGCGCTACGAGTAGCTCTAATGCTGAAACGTGTCGCGGTGAAATCCCGTTAACCGGAATAATCCGATAACTGTATGTATCCCTAAGTACTTAACTCTCGACCACCATCGTGGGCACTCTCTGAGAGAATCCATTGATTCCTTACCACTAACGCCTTTGACCGAAGATAAAGTAATTGAATATAGATGCGAAATCTTCGAAAGGTCAATTACAGAAAGTGCGTTGCCAGAGAGAAATAATAGTCTCGGAAACTAGAGCGATCATCTTTGTACGTGACTTGGTTATCTATCGTAACTGAATCTTGTCGAGTCTAAAAACAACCGTCTTAATATTAAAAGGACCGCGGCGAAATATTCCAAGTGGCAATAAGCAATTCATGCTTGACCCTTGCGAGTGCAAGTAATTGTGGTAAAATGAAGGTCGCAGGCATTTACGTTCGGGTATTCACGAGCATCGCTTTAGGGCGAAAGATCATTGCTTCCTGCCACGCGCCCTTCACCAACCACCGCGCGGGCTCGTTTCGCTCTTTATTTTACCCCAAAGCAGAAATCCCATCCGCTTCTTCCTATTGTTTCACGCGAGGACAGAGTTCATCGATCCCCCCGACAAAAGGGAACGTGAACGAGCGGGGTAGTAGGTATTTTCGCCTTTCAACTACGGGAAAATGTTCTCGACCATTTGATGCGCTCATTCGTTTCCTCTTCGTCTACATCTTTTTTTTTTTTTTTTTTTTTTTTTTACCGTGATTCCTGGCCACTATTTCTTTTTCATTCCTTCACGGAATTACGCCGCGCGCAAACGCATCATCGCCCATTACTCTTTTATATTAACGTTTCACAAACTCGTTTAGTTTTTTTTTTTTTTTTTTTTTTTTTATAGACAAATTAATAAATTAGAAAAATAATGTTAGAATTAACTTGAAAGAAAATAGAAACAAAATTTAACAAAACAAATCTGTTGCGGCAGTAAAACTACGTTCTCGCATTTTATTCTTACATCGTACATCAAGCTTTGCTAAATTTGCACGTTGCAGCTGTACTCTTTTCTTATGTGGCTTAAATTTGTATAATGTAAAATCTAGTCGGATTGTAGTAACGCATGTAACCTTCCGTTCCTTCGAGGAAAGAAATTTGCGCAGACGTATCTCTTTTTCTTTCACCTCGAAAAAGTTGTTCGTAAAATTCAGTGACGATAAGGTTCGCCGTACACATTTTATTCACATCGCTAGCGAAAAGGGTATTACGGTCTCAACGGATCAAGTCTACTTCGTTCTGCTTGCGATCGAATCCTTGAAAAACGTGCGTCAAGCTACATCTAGTCCGCCTCGTGTCTCCATAGTTTACAGGATGAATTTTCTGCCACTGCACGGACTAGCTTTTACTTTATGACAAGCGAGCCATGTAATTTTGTTCGGTCGTCCTCAAATATCGCGATATGGATATACACGTACACCTACGTATTTACCCACACATATTGCGTATTCTTCGCTCTCTTCATACGAAGATGAGTCGATATTTTATGCGCGTCGCGTGTTGCACTCATAAACCGTAAAATCCATTTAATTTTACGCGCACTCATAAAAACGTTCTTTGAGCGACACGCCGCTACTAGACGGAATAATGTTTTTCGTATTATTCACGTATTATCGTGCGCGAGTGACGACGACGACGGACGTATAATACAAAAGATTAATGTCTCTCGAGACAAAATAAGATTTAACCGACCGGAGCTTGAATTTTTTATGTTTTTATCTACATGTTTTTTTTTTACCATCTAAAGTCTAGAGTCTAGAGCGTAAAATAAGATCTCTTGTATTCATAAAAACACTAGTAAATTGAATTTTATTAAATAGAGTGTTATTCTTTGGAGTGAAGTAAAAACGCTCCTTTCCGCTCTTTCAACGGTATTAGGTGCTTCAAAAAGTCACATTACATTTTGCCAGTTTTTTGAGTAGCCAATTTTAAATTTGTCATAATTTTTAGAAACGGAATAAGATTTTTTAAGATAGATACTAAAAAAAAAAAGCAAGCTGGAAAGAAAGATCAAAGCTGAAGATTGTCTCACGTAGAGTTTTCTCTTTTTGAATAAATCACTAGTAAAAGATTTTACTTTGAGTGATCGTTTAAAGAGGAATAAAGATCGCAGATAGCGGAGCTATCTTCATTGTTCAACGGACGAATATCTCCCTGATTCGTTTCCTTGCGCGCCACTCACCTTTTTTCCACGTAGAACGATTTCTTCGAGACGGTTTATCAAGACGGAAATGACGAAAATCCGGAGTTTCTGGGGGGAGTTTGAGAAACCAGAGATCTCGCGAATTGCGGGGTGAAAATCCTCAAGAGCGATGGCAAAGTGCGACATCGCTCGCGCATCAATTAACTTTATTAACGAAATTATCGGAAATTCGCTCGAATCGTCGAGCGTCGAGACGTTCGCCGCCCTCTAGGAAACGCAGTTCTTTTCCAGGACATTAACTTCCGGATGGGAGATCCGGCGCGATTCGATTTCTTCTTGTTCGCCGATCATTAGACCCCTTAACTCCATCTACTTAAAGTCATCCTGCTGTCTCGTTAAGCCGCTTACACCGTCGCTACGAGCGAAGTTTTCGCGTTTACGTGTATCGGATGAAGGAAATTCATTACACCGCTTATGCTACTATTCGCGACACGAGCAGCCGTCGGGGGAGGCACCGAACCGGAATACAAGATTACTGCATCGGCGATAAAAAAAAATTGCGCGTTTGCTGAATTAATAAAGCACGTAACGCAATTTTTTTTTTTCCTCTCGCGACGTCACAGGTTGGAGTTTTCAACGTAAAAATGAAACTTTCTCTCTGGCAGGTCAATTAAACAAATTAAATTTTACGAAGGATAATTAGTTTTAAGAGGGAAAAAAAAAAGGTTTTTTAGTTGGCTCTTATGAAGCATGTGGGAGATAGGCATGCGAATATATGTAAATAAGATATACGCGCGAATTAAGCCCTTGCCCTTTTCTCCATCGACGAGTGACCTTATTATTATTATTTTTTTTTTATTTTTGATACGACGAAAGGTGGGAGGAAGGAAAAGGGGGCTCGAATGTTATCCTCTTCTCTTAATATCATCACCCGTAAATCTGCCTCTCGCATGCAGCCCAGCGGAAATATTATTTCGCTCAGTTTATTTATCGATCAGCGAGACATAAATCACGCTGCCGTTTCAATGCAGAAGATTGTTTGAAGCTACTCGCATCACAGTGGTTGTAAAATTTACGAAACGACTCGCCGCTTTTTACTTTATTAACTTTAAATTAATTTCATTGGAATATTTTATTCTTCTATTGCGTTCATTTCAATGACGAGTATTTAAAATTACGCGGAAATTAATTCACTATTATATTTTTTTTTTGCATTGTATTAATATCTAGCTACTGCAAAAAAAAATATTGAAATTGTTAATCATATTTCTATTAATTTTTCTAATTGACGAATAACTGAGACAAACGTGGCTTGAATTTCAATGCTTTTATTAATACATTTTACAGTATTTCGTGGATATATACGGACTAGCCGTTTGCAACGAACCCTTTACAACATACCCTTTTTAAATTACAACCTTGAATGGGCGGGCATCGGGAAATTAACGTCCGTTATTTTTTTTTTTTTTGTTTCACATTCAGAGATATATCATATAACATCGCTCGATGTTGGCGTGGGTTCGTAGCAACATAATCCGTAAGCTCGAATTCCGCAACTGCGAAATCTATCGAAAGAGGCGAGTCAACAGATTTATAATGACAACGGATGTGAATGGAATTCTTCTCTGCGCGGTTAACAGCTGGCTGCATCCCGCGTTATTCATTCGGGCGTACCTTCTGACCGATTGCTCTTAAATAACCGATGTTCTCGACCTTTGTCGAAAGAAACGAAAAGAAATGGAAAGTTCAATACGTACGAGTTTGCGACGGAAGTTAATCGAGAGTAATGCGCTCGGTGATATCTGCTAGGTCATCAACATCGAATTATCAACATCAAACATCGAGTATTCCTATGGAACGTAAAGGTATCCGTCGTTTTTTAACGAAGGGGGCGAGCGAAGACGTGTGCCAAACAGTTCGGTTCCAATCACCGTCGGTGAATTCGCGTCTGTAACAGTAAACAGCATATAAATGTAAAACGCAAACGTGTCCCTGCAAATTGAGCTGGATTTTTGCCACCTTGCTAACTGAACGCTTAACGTTTATCCGCAGTCTTCTATTTTCGTTATTTTATTCTGAACGCTAAATGTTTCTCCCGGCTTTTCAACGAAAAAAAAAAAAAAAATAAATAAAAAAACTATTTAATGTCCTGTCACGCGTGAAACACGAGTCTCCCTCGCGAAAGGGAGGGAAAGAGTCATAAAAAATGCAATTGCACAAAAGCCTCTTAAATATTCATTTCCCTTTAAACCGCAGAATCTATCGATAGTCGGAGCTTCCAACGCTATCGCTTTGAAAACGTTTATATAATTGGTTGAGAGTTTTATCTTCGATTTTAACATTTCGAAAGACTTCCTCGGAATTTCTCAGATTCCTTGGCTACGGTTCGGTTCGCTGTTCTCTGATCTCTCTGTAATTTCTGTGAAAGAGTGGGAAGCATCGAAAGTAGGCCACTTCGTGAAATAAGCGGAAGACTTTTCTCGTCGAGAAGGCAGAAGAGGCCGGCTGCCGTGCTTCGATCCTCTGTCTCGTCTCTTCTTGCGTTCCTCGGCTATTTCTCTTCTTCCTCCTTTTACTCTCTCTCTTTCTCTCTCCTTCTCTCTTTGATTCCTCGCTTCTTCGCAACGTCGCCGATCGACCTTCTCGTCATCGATCTGTATGCCCCATCGTTGAATTTGCATATCTTCCGCCTTCATCTACGCTCGTTAGATCGCCGTATGTAAAATACTGTATTTTGAATACTTGGACGTTGCAGCACGTTCTCGCAAATGATCTTTTCTCTAATCGATTTGTGCGCGTTACGTCAAAGCGACATGGTTTCTTATCGCCTCTATCGAAGCTGTAATTTTTTTTTCAACAGATCAACCTTTTTGTAATCTTTGAATAATTGCGAATGCATAAAGTAAGTGATCGAAACGCTCGTGCGTTTTTTTTTATTTATTTAAATTAGAACTTAGCGTTATCACAGGTGGGATATAATTCATATATGCGTACGAAATAAAAGGGGAGAGGAGGACAAAAAATTTGTCGCGCGAGAGAGCTAAAAATGTAGGAATAATGTTGAACAAAAATATGCCCGTAAGATAAGCTTATTTCATTTTTCATCAATTCAATTTTAAAAATCTCCGCATTGTCTCGGACCGAGATTGTAAAATACGGGAGAATTTATACCTCCGATATTAATCAGGAATATCGCGTTCGTGTAATATTAAAATATTTTACGCGTAGCAACTGAATGTATATTATTCTCGTTGCTTCTCATTTCTTTCTGCAGAATTTTTTTTTTTATTACACTCCATTTCTCACCTCGGATATTTGTCACGGCTCCAATTCGCTTCTACTTTGCGATATTCATTGGGATCAAGGAGCCCTTTTCCTCTGGCAGACATTTTGCGTACGAATTTATGAAAATGTCAAGTCTATGATATATATTTTGAGATCTTTGCCAAACAATTCTCATTTATCACCGGCGCAAGCACCGATGGCGACAACTTTTTCAAGGCGCCTTTGAAAATTCCGGCACTCGGCCACCTTTAAATTGAAACGGCGCGAAAATCGATACTTGCTTGGAAAGTTTCTAAAAAGCTAATTGTGCTAAAGGAGAATGAGCAAAGGCGACGAACGCGGCAATGCGATTCGATAGATAAAGTGAAAGGAAAAACTATCCGGTCCATACATCATTAAACTTAAATCTGCAATGTTCGCTTTTACATTAATTAGTTTTAATCAGCGTCCGAAAGTTACGTTGCGGTAGAACGACAATACTATTTTTCTCGCCGTTTCCGATTGTGAGAAAAGAATAATCACTGCCACAAACGTAATAATAACGTGGAGAATATTTGAATAATATTCGAGACATAAAATATCAAATTATTTTTTAAAGCACAGAGCAAAATTATCATTTTACGAACATGATGGAACTTGCCGTTAAAAAGTATATTTGTGGGTAATATTATTTTCAGCATGAAACATGCGAGTCGACGGTAAAACTCGTCGGAGAGCGAAGTCGTCGCGTAAAATTAGACTCGCGTCGCTTAAAACGCCGCTCATCACGGCTCGTTAGTAAAACCGGAAAGAGACATTAATATACGAATAATAATAATAAGTAATAATAATAGTTTAGTCACGTTGCACGGTAACGTGACTAATTCTGTTCTCGTGCGGAATAGTTTAAATGCTTTCGTATCGACGGGAAATCGGCGGCATCTGGCGCTGGCACGGTAATATCGCGCAGAGGAGCTTTCAGCTCCGAGATCGAATCAGAGTGACCGGGATATCGGATTACTATCTCGCTGCTCGCGGAATACATCCACTTGATTAAGACTTGTTTGCATTGGTCAACGGTGCGGCCATTTTTACGGGCACTCGTCGTTCTCGAGGCGCCGTCGATTACTGGATCGCTTATCCGTTTTCTGAACATCTTGTTCGTAAAATATACAGCGGTTATGTCTAGCAAGCTGCGTAGCCAAACGGTATGGAATTGCGCGTGTCCGCCCCGCTCGTACAACACCGTTGTGTCACTCTTGTGTCATTTTGCAGGTTGCGCGCGATCTTGTCGCGCGTTTTGTCGGAGCGCACTTTCAAAAATAGTTAGGCGGATCCGAGTCGTATCGAAACGCCAAGCTCGTCTGATAATTATTATAAAATACACGAAAGAAAGATCGATCATTATTACTTTCATCCGTCATCTAATTATTATCACGTAGCTGATTGAATGAGCAGTTTATGAAGCATTAGAAACAAACTCCTTCCACGCAGTGAGGTTGAGACAAATCATTTTGAGTTAAACCTACCTTGCCCCATCTGTTTAACGGACCGCGAATCAAAGCCTGATAATTTTGACTGGTATTGATAATGCCCACCCAGCTCGAAGCCCGATTAATGTCAAATTTGTGAGCCGTTCCAGTGCAAATACTACGACGGGTAATTGTAATTGCCTATTGATATGCGGTTTTCATAAATAGCTGCCATTGCATTCGGGGCAAATAAACGCGACGTTTGAACGACGAGCAAGTTTTTCCGTTTGTTCGTCGGAGCGGAAGAAAAAGTCGAATAAATGGGTGACCGTAAGGGACCAAAAAGCAAACCGCCACACCGCGTGAAACAACACGCGGCGCCGATAACAAAGAATGGTTAATTGAATTTCCCGTTCAGTCGTCTGTCAATCTCCGGCGAAGGCATCGATCTGATTAAGGTTTATTTACCACCCGCGACGTCGCAACGCGGTTTTCCACAGGGCAGGAAAGAAAAGTATAGCAGTCCCCGACAACGTTATTGCGAACGATGCAAGGCAAGACAAATCGGAAAACAAATGGCCAACATTTCGTCGATGTGATTCGCAGACTCCTCTTTATACGTGACACCAAAGTGAAAATCTTATGTCTGCGAGGAATCCTCGCCCATAAATCGTCGAGAGAAATTGCGCGGGCTAAATCTCCGTGAAATCAAAAAGGGGGACTTTATTCGATTTCGATATAGCTCGGAAATATAAATAAGGAATATAGAATATTCAAAAAAGAATTTAATTCCACTTTAGTATTTATTTCTCTCGCCTAAAGAGATTTCTTTCTCGAATATGAATTCCGCCCGCCAAGTTTCCCCGACATAAACAAATTAGCCGTGGTCGTCAATTGCGAGGGAGTAGAAGTGAAGTACTTTAGAAGTACTTCGTATTGTTCCCTTTTCCGCGTAAAAGAATTGTTTTACATTTACACTTATTTGCACTCTTTTACATGGAAACTTGCAGCTTCTTGCAGTTAACTTTAAACTTTTTCGCCGTGTTTAATTCGAAAAAAAAAGACTCGGGCCAAGATCGTCTTGCTCTTCATTCGTACGCGCGGAATAGTCGCGCGACGACATAAGGAAGCCTTAAACGAAAATTTTCCGTTCCGCTCTGCATCCGCTCCCACCGTTTTTACTTAACGTTTAATGGCAATGCCTTGCGATATAAGATTGCGTTCGTTGCTCGCTATTTCCCCCCTCCGTCCTCTTTTCATCCCCGTCGCCGGCGTTCGCCTGTAGATGGGACAAACGAAAATGGTAGCGAGGGTAAACCGGCTGTGAAAACGTCACCGTGTTAATGGCAATACACCACGCTGAGTCCAGCGGTCGAGGGGGTGGTGGTCCGCGGGGGGTTGAAAAGAGCGAGCGAGGGAAAAAGAGGAAAATTTTGTTACGTGTTCGCACGGCCGCGCGTCGAACCCGGTAGCCAGTAAGTAAATTGAGTGAACGTCGTTAAGTGCCGGCACGATTCCGCTCGTCATCTCCTGAAGAAATTCATATTATCGCCGCCCTGGAAAGGGTCGGAGGGAAGGGTAACAACGATATATCGCACCCAGTGAAATTCTGATTCCCACCCTTAGAGTCCGTCGATTAATCCTTGAAATCTAATACGACTTCCCCTTCGGTAATATATCGTCCCGATGCACGAACTGTCGCTTTGATCTTTCTTTTCTATCGCTTCTTTTCTACTGCACCCTTAAAAGCCGGATTTCTGTATCACTCGTCGGCTCGTTGAAGGCGGAGATTAAAGACCGCGCCGGGAGGTAGAAAATATATTTATAAATAAGGAAATTACTTATTAAGATAAGTAAAAGAAACATACTTTCTTGAGCAACAAGCCGATATTACGTTTCGAGGGATAAAGTCGAAGGTAAAAAAAAAAATATGAGATTTGCGAGAAGCGATCGCGATACACGAGGGCTAGTGTGTATGATTGATACGAAATAATCCGAGCAGGGACAGATCGATCTATTCTTTGTAACACCGGTAAATAAGGAAAAGAAATGAAGTTGGCTCACCTAGAGAATATCGCCAGAGCTGGCGGCTCTCGTAGTTCTCGTCGCTGGTCCCAGCCGATTGTTCGCCTCCGCCCGTGGCCTGCAATAGATGATTTTCCGGAAGGCTTTGCGAAAGTTGTCGCTCAGGAAAGCGTAAAGGATAGGGTTGATGCAGCTATTAGTGTAGGCGAGGATGTGACTACCTATTTGTATCATTATCGTAACCATAGTGAGTGGGAAGACCTCCAGGGACTTTGACACCAGGATCACCTGCAATTTTACGCGAACGCGTGAACGACGATGCATCGAGAAAAAAAGAAAGAACCCTGCTTTTCTCAGAGAAATTTCTTTTACCTGCAAAGGACACCAGCAGGCGGCGAAAACGGTGACGACGACGAAGACGAGCCTGGTGACTCGCCTTCTACCGCGCCGGCTCTCGGCGCTATCGCGTACGCTGCGCCATAGGTTCATCAACATCGACATGTAAAACATGCATATGAGTACCAAAGGCAGCACGTAGCTTGTCACGAAGAAGGACACCTGGAAGTAGGGCCAGTTGTACTCGTTGAGAATTCGGCAGGCCGTTTGATTCACCGCCGTGCCGTCTGTCTCCTGGAACAGATAGTAAATCTACGAATGCGCGGTGCACCGGGGAACGATCGGCTGGGCACGTCGAGGCCGGAACGTCGGAGCGCGGTAACGCGGCGTGCTCACCTCGCCGTGGATCACGAGCGCGGGCGTGGATAATATCAGGATCACCACCCAGGCGACGCAGATCGCTTGTATGGCGTGATTCTCCGTCCTCCATGACATCGACGCGATCGGATGTACCACCGCTAGATACCTGCGAGCAGTTCCCTGTCTTGATTGCATTCTCGATTGAGCGTCATCGTCATTAGATTGAATCGTTACACGACTCGTTACACTTCCATTTTAGAAAAATTTTGTAGAAGTCGGCGAACTTAGAGAGACGCATTAAATTTTAAATATCTTCTATTACTTTTCTTTTTTTTTTTTTTTTTTTTTTTTAATTTAGCGTAAAGTTTGGCTCGTAAATCAATTCACGGTAACTTAAAAGTGACGCGTCCCCCGAGCTCAATTTACTAATTACCGAAGTTAATTTTTGCCTCGAGCATCAGCATTTAAAAATCAACTTGTAGATAGCTGCTACCTTTTTCCCTCATATTTGCTTTGAGGGGAAAAGTTAAGGAACGCTGAAAGGTGCCTTTCGCAACGTAGCTTAGTGCCGTTCCGACTGAAAGTAGGATGTAGAAAATCGATTAAGAAAGATCGATTAACCGCTTGGACATGAATTTTTTAACTCCATGTCGATGTAACGGGACCGCAACAGCTTATGGGGAGAAGAAAGATTGTGGGGCTTAATATTAAAATTCCGTAGCAAATTAAAAAAAATAAATTCCCTTTCTTCTCCGCTCTCGTTTAAATGAAGTATCGTCGATACCGAGTTAATCATAAATCCGGTATTATTATTCGACGTGAATTATACATTATTCATCAAAACAACGCGCGGAATTAAACCGCGCAGAGCACGATGGGGTTTGATCTCGTGACGGAAGATAATACGTTATCACAAATAATATTAGTAATTCGTGTAATGGCATCTCGTCGAGTCCGCATCTCCGCGGCCGGAGATTGAATAATGAAAATTGAAGTCTCTAATTTAATCGACTTCATAGGGGAAACGTATACGAGCGCGCAGCGTGCGGGCAGATGAAATATTACCGGTAGATATTGCCGCTAGGCGACGAATGTCTACAATGGTCTACGTCGCTGAAATTGGCATGTTCAAATTGCCTGAGATGAATGTATCAAACGGCGCGTATCCCGTGTTGCGCCGCAAACCGTACGCATCGCGATTCAAACCGTTAACGATGAATCAAATGTCAAACAAAAAGCTCCGGGGCGTTTTACAAAGCTGCAGGGGATAAGTTCGTATACTGAAAGGCTGCGAGCCATGCGGATAAAGATAACGCGGAGAGCTTCCCGACGATAAAGGACAACAATAAGGAAAATATTGCATGCGCGATATGACATTTCTTTTCTGCCTCGTTATCATATATCACGGAAAGCGGGAAATGTATATTATCTCATTTCTCAGCCGAAATAACATGTCTTTCGAATAACCCTTCTAATCTATTAATCTCTCGACCAGCTTGCACCGTTTATTTCTCCATCTCTGTTAGATAATAACGAACATTTTTAATATCGACGTAAGAGAAATAGAAATTTTTTTAATAACATTTTATTTATGTTTTAATTAAAAAAAAAAGAATGCAAATTAATAAAAAATTTTTAAAAATTAAAAACAACTACATTTAAGTACATTTGAGTTGATTACTATTTCGCATTTAATTTGCTAAATAATCTTTATCGACAAATTAATTTGTAATTTAATTTGTATCTTCCGTTTAAATCTTCTCTCATATTTACATCAAAGTCAATTTTAATCAATTAACTGAATGATACGGACCTATATACTTTTACTTGTTGAATGATATACGTCGAAGAAATAAGAAATAAAGAATGAAACGCTTGATAAAACATTTTGCGTGTAAAAAGTAAAAACGAACGTTGTGGGAATATGTAACTAACAAGCCATTCTCTCTGTGCTGATTTCACCGTTTATATATTTGAAAAGGTAATCTGCCAGTCGAGAGATTCTTCGAAAAGCATTCACGTTTGTATAAAAGCATTTCCTCTTTCGCGTACTACAAATATACAGTCTTGCTAGCATATTATGAATTGTGCGTTATGGTTCCATTCATTCCTTTGCGATTGCAGTATTGGTTCCGTCGTGACAGCAGCGACAAACAATATTTACGGATAAAACTTGACAAAGAAAGACGTGAAAGTAATAAAGAAAATATTATTGCGCTTTGCATTCTCATTTTAAAAGAAAAGCGAGCGCTTCTGCATTTGCTTACTCTCCCGAAGAATAAAAGTTCCGTTTTATTCGCGGCGTGCGACTCGCGTACGTCATTTGTGTTCCGTACTTGTCGACGACCGTCGTATGCCGATCTGCGATAGCCCACAGCTTAATTCGCGCGCGATTCTTCGTAGCAAACTGCGTCTACGAATAAAGTCTAATCTGGAAGTTCGTGCCTGCGCTGCCGGGATGCTCGATATGTCGCGCGCAACGTTCTTGACGTAGGGTACCAACCTGTCGAAGCTCATGAGGACCAGGGTGTAAACGCTCGCGTAAGCGGTGACGTAGATGAGATACTGGACGATCTTGCACCAGGCGTTGCCGAACGGCCAGTACGGCAGCACGAAGTCCGTGGCCGTGAACGGTATACAAAATATCACGAACAGCAGATCGGCCAGGGCGAGGTTGATGATGAGGATGTTCGTGGTCGACCTCATTCCGGGATTCGCCGCCACCACCACGACCACCAGTGAATTCCCGAGCAGACCGAGAATGCCGATTACACCGAAGAACAATGGCACCACCACCACCACGATACTGTGCACCGATTCGAACTCGAACTCGTAGTAATTCTGGCAGGCCTCGACATCGCCCGCGACCGAGGCGAATTGCGTGCTGCAGTTAAGAGGTGCTTGGCTCGCGTTCGCCACTTCCGGCTGCATATTCGAATACGGCCTTGCGAGGATCGACCTGCGATCCGCGATTGAATCAACGTGCCGCGCGTGATCTCGCTTCGGTAACGACGTTACGGTAAACTTGTTAGACCGCCTTGAATCGGGTCGGGGGATGAAATAGGAACTCTGCTTAATATTACAGCGATAATAAAGTCGACGTAGATCGCCTTAGTAGAATCCTAATCTCGTCACAGAGATCCCGCGGTCTCTGTCTGCATCGAGGAAGCCGGGAATATCCTTTCTTCCCACAAAGCTCGTTCTCGTTACTGAACAATGTCGAGCGTTCACAATTGACAATTCGATACATAGCTCGATTTTTTTATATATATATATTTTTTTTACAACGTCATTCTTCACTACAAATTTTTAAAAAACTTCAAAAATTGAAAGATTCCAGATTAAATATATAAAAAATTAATATATTTTATTTGTTAACATATCGTGATACGATATTTTGTTTCGGTTTTTCATTCTTCTCTCAAATCGTTGAGAGTACGGAAAAAAGAAAAAAAAATGTCTGCAACGATAATTGTAATAATAATTTCACTTATCCATTTAACTGCGTACGAGGTGTCATAAGCTGTGCGCGACTGTTGACGTTTTATCGAACGTCAAATTGGAGAACATCGCTGCAAACTTTGATCGAGCAGCGAATCAGTGCGGAAATGCAATGATGGATCTCTTAATGTGTAACTTAGGTCGTAAACTTTCCATTATTTATTTGCCGACGCACGTTTCAAGCTAAGGGAGCTGGAGTTCGCGCAAATCGCGTTATTCACTTTTGTCCGCGAGTGCAGCGGTCGGCTTCTTCAAATAAACCCCACGGTCGAATAAAATAACGGTGGCCGGCGTATAACATTTTTGACGTTACATTTAGCTTTGAGTTAAACAAATGTCATTTAATTTGTTAGAAATAAACGTTTGACAATCGATATCGTTAGCCGATTTAAAACAATCTTTGATCGCCTTGCGTCTTCACTTCCATATGTTGGCGCACGTTGAAGGATCGTCGCGACTCTACATCAAGCATCCGACGTTCTACAGGTCACAATTGCACTGCACTGGATACTTAAAACGAGTACCACAGAAGTGAAAAATTACGACAATCGTGTCTCTAAACAGTAGATAACATATGACGTGTCTCGTTTTATATCCTCGCCTCTTACCGCCAAATCAATTGTTCAATTGACGAACTCAAGTTCGTACTTACATCTCGTCCACTGTCTCCGACGGAACAAACTGCTTTTCCGTACACTGCTGTCATTTTAAACAACGCGCGCTTAATTTTCAAAAAAAAAATCTACCCCACGTGCTTTTTCCTTATCGCCGATCACCGAAGAGCGACGCGTAAAAAAAAAACCGCGGCAAAACGAAATCAAAAAACTCAACAAGTTAACGCGTACTTTGACGAATTTCTTTCGTTGCGAGGACAGCTTCCTCGTTGATTAAAAAAAAAGTTGCACTCTCGGCGTTGACACAATCGTTGATAGCGTATCGACCGTATCGCGAGATGTGTCCCGCGTATCATCGCCCACTAGTCGGCAATAAACTACCGCTAGCTCCGGGGGTGGTTTTGTACTGAGGATCCCGGTGGACGACAGTGCGGCGCGACCAGGAATGGATGGGGCTAGATACGCGTGAACGACGGGGGAAAATTCGCGGCGCCATCTGTTACGCACGTCGCTGTTCCGAAATAGGGATGTTTACACAAGGAAAAAAAAAATACATATAAGAACGTATTAAACAATGCAATAATTAGATAGCACAAAAAAATATGAGTCTTCTCTGGACCAGTTAGTTTTTCAAATTTTATAAGACAGAACGATTCTGTTCCCTCTTCTTCTTCTTTAAGAACCCCTTATAACACATATTGGCTTTTTATGCGTCTATTTCGAATTTATTGAATACTTTGGAGTTACGCGTTGGTTTAAAACAAATAAGAAATTTTTGAAACCATGGTGAAATCGGTAAATAATGCACACGTTGCGTACAATGTAAAATATATGTGTATATTAAATTTCTTATGCAGCTTTTGTTAATTAAAAAAAGTATGTCAATTTGAATATGATTCCGCTTTTAAAACAAATTAAAATCGCTTGCATCAGTTTCGTGAATTTGATCTTCTTGTAATGTGCACGTTGCAAAGCTTAATATACATGAATTTATTTATTCTTTTTTGCACTACATGTGGAGTATTACACATTTTGTAATATGTTTTAGTCGATCAAAAGCGAGAGATAAAATAAACGATTATTTGACATATAACAGATATGAGCCAGAAATGGATGGAGTATATATATTCACTAAAAGAAGGTTAATGTAATCTCTTATAATAGCGCTAAAACATTCAAGAATTAAATTTTATGGCGTATACCTCTTCCTGGATTCGGTAACAAATAAAATAATAAAAATAAATTTAATTTACTTTTTACTCAACTTTCAATTTTCAATTTTAGAGCCCAAAATTATAGTTTGTTACACCGAATATAATTTTATTTCTATAAAACAATATTTTTCTCTTTACCGTTTTTTTTTTTTAATTAAAAAGATTTTCTAATATACCAATATATTCGGTATGTATCTATAGTTATCCGTTACCTTTTGTAACTAACTTTCGCGGCTATTGATTGTATGTATCGTATTGAGTCAATTGTTTTGGATGCGGATATATGTATACGAATATAGGTATAGCTGCCTGTAATAATAGTTTCCGAAGCAGTGATTTATATTCAACGGTTAACATAATCGTTAGGAAAGAAACTTTTTTAGTTATTACAATACATTGAAATATCATTTAACTCGTAAAGAATAGAAAGATTTGGAAAGTTTTATTCTGTTCATACTAGAAGTTAATCTTTTGCAAATCCATCTGACTACTTTTTTTTCTTTTTTTTTAAACATAATTTATATTTGTCTAATCACTTAGGCAAACAAAGAGGATTATTTTTTGATGTATGTATAAGTATATTAAGAATGATTACATTGTTTTTTTTCTTGTCGCTTATTCATATAATAAAATTAAACTTTAATGCTAACGCCATCTTTTGGTTTAGATAAAAAAAGTTAACGCCTTCAGTTGATAACGTGAAATTTTGCCCAAGTTAGTTTATTTAAATGAAAGAACATTTAACACTTCAATAACAAATTAAAGACGACGACCACGTTGAAAATAACTCAACTTCGGATGAAGGATTGATAAAAATAATTTTATATGTAAAATCATATAAAAAATAAACCGATATATTAGAATGTGACTCAAGTATGTTTGTCTGAAAATTGACTTAAAACTGAATTTATATATTTCGAGATTGTTAAGTATGCACACAACACAAATATATTATAGCTTAATAAAAAGGTTAAGTGATACGCGTTGAATCAAAAAAAATTTTTTTTTTAATTAAATTATGTAAATTTATTGATTTATTTAATTTTTTTGTTTAGACTTTATCAATAAAAATCTTGAGTTCCAGTTGCAGTTAGTAGTAATTCTTAGTTGTTTGTTATCAGTTCCACAAGAACGTAGTACCGTCAAATCCTATTAAAAAAAATTGGTGTCACGCCTGAATTAGTTGAAAATTGAATTGATTGTTGTCGCTTAAAACCGACGTTAATTGGTTCTCTCAGTTTTATTTGTAATTGGGATCTTCTGAAAAATAGCGCACGCGAAGCGTGCGCATGGTTTGTTTTAGTGTACCATAAATGTAAGTTACTAATTGAATCAGCAATGGAAAATTCCAACATATTTTTTAATAAAAACTGTACACTATAACTTCATCTAAATAAAGATTATAGCTAAAGTTTTTTGTTAATTTAATATGCATAATGTTAAAGTTGTTTCATTTTTATTTACTAAAATTACTTAGATTAATTATTAATTTTACTGAATCATTATATCAGAAAAAGTAAAAACATAAATATTTTTTTAAGATTAAATATATATAAATAATTTTTTTTGTTAAAAAATAATTTTATATCATACATAAAGACAAACATGTTTACATGAGAAATATGCAAATAAAATCACAGCAGACACTATATAACCAGAAAATATTAGAAGTATAGTTTTATTATGAAAGTAGTTAACAAGTTAGTGTAATAGATTGTTAAAGTTTTAAATTTTAACAAAATAATTAGTGTCGTAATTTTCATTAAAAATGCAGAAATATAACAAATAAATGAATAAAATAAATTTAATATTTCAACGTAAAATTAATAATTTAATTGGAGTACTTTCAGTGAATAAAAACATAACGTTCTTAACATTGTGCATCTTAAATTGACAAAAAAATCTTTGCCATAATCTTCAGTTAGATAAAATTATAATTCGTGACGTGACGATCTTCGCTGCTTCGTCATCCGTAGGTAGGGGAGCGGGAGGATCGCGGGAATCTCCGGGAATCCCTTTTTTGTGTATAAATCGTCGTTTAACCTTTTAACTGCTCGGGCCGAGCCGACGGGACCGGTCGGGCAGTGCGCCCGCCTCTATTGTAATATCTACTCCCCACTGCGCACCTTTTTTTTCGATTTGATAAGGTAAAATTGCTTTGCGAATATACTCGTCAGGAACATCATGGGCCCAAAACGCGCCCGACGAGGATTCTCGTCCAAAGCAATTAAAGGGTTAATTGTCGAGAATTCTTTCTTTTGTTACTTTCGTATATCGTTAAGTCATGTGGGGTATTTCCGACAAGGCAGAGAACGTGAGAACCGAAAACGCGGACGAGAAAACGAGAGGAGGCGCCGGGAGAAGAACTCCCCGAGATAATGACTGCGCGGGGAAGTGCCCGGGATGGGAGACCACCCGGCCCGAGAGCACCGAAAGCGATCAAAACCGGAAAACTGCACGAACAGACACGTCGACGGGATTTAGCCACGATAAAATTGCACAAAAAAATCGTGAAATCTTTGTGGGTGGGGATAAACTGGGTCTTCTACCAAAATTTGACGCGGTTTTCGCTCTCTTGGATGTCAGTGAGCGGTTAGAGCGGACGACTTTAACGGTGAGCGATTATTCGTGAGCGAGATAGAGAACGGAACGAGAACCACGACGAGAGAGAGAAAGCGAGGACATCGAAAAGGTTTCGGCAGACAAGTTTCGGTGAGGTTTTCCACTCGTTCTATGGCATTCTTTTCTTTCTACAGCCTTCCGTTTCTCGGAAAGGCGGCTTCGTGTTCGGACGATACCCGATCACGTTAAGCGGGCACTCGGGCCCGGTAAATTTTGGTGTAACTTGCCACGGGGTGAGCGAGCAACAATTAGCGAGTGGCTTTCGACGGGCGTTCGAATTCAGCGGGTCGAACCTCGCGGGGACCCAACATAAGTTAAGACGTTTGCGTTGTTTGTCGCGCCCATAGAAGATTCGTCGTCCGCGCTTTCACTGAGAGCCCTTGGACAGCGGCCGAGATCGGGATTTAGAGCCCGTGAGATCGATAACGACAGGCAACAGGCTGTATTTCCGAAAAACCGATACCTTCGATTTTTTTTAAACTTCGTATACTTACGTATTATAACGCGTTAATTACGAAAATAATAATTATATTTACCTCAAATTTATTTTTATGGAATTTATTTTATGAATTATGGAATATATTTTATGAAAATTATAAAAAATCATAAAATTATTATTTTTAATTATTTATTTTGAATTTCATCATTTCACCTTCTTTTTCATTGCCTCGGAGCGAACCTAGGTCGACATGTATGTTAACATACGCAATATTAGTTAAAGGTCATGTTGTAAATTGTTTTTCATTCTGCGGGCAGACGTTTCAGTTCTCAGTTTGTAACAGTATTATTGAATAACGTTAATTATAAAGATATAAATTATAATTTATTTAATTTGAGTTGTATTTTATCAATGAGGGAAAAAATTTGCGGTAAATATGATTATTATTTTCGTAATCAGCGCGTCATGATACGAAAGTATACAAAGTTTAAAAAAAATCGTAGGTATAAGCGTTTCGAAAGGACATCCAGGCAACATTCCGCGGAAAAATTATTCATGTTATTTTGTTACACGTGGACGCGTCACGTATTCGTCAGGTGCGTGGCCAACACTAAAATAGTCAGGGACGGTTCGTAAACTGAGAAGAACCTTGATCAGCCTTCAAAATAAAATTACATGCGTTAACGCTTTGCGATAACTCACGGCTTTTTTTTGTTATCGAATTTTCGCCTTTATCTTTTTGGTACCGTTTCTCTGAATGTCAACGAATTCTGCCCGCTTTTTTTCGTTCGGGCGCTATTCCTCGCGCGAAACGGCCATTAAATTTTTGCATTTACTTGAGACATTTGGTCGCGCTTCGTGTAAAGAATTCGGCACGGCGAGGATCTTAGATCCCTCTTCCCCGTTAGCCCTCGTGTCACGGCAGAGCGTGGACCGTAGATCTTATTGTTAGATCTAGTCCGCGCCCTTTTCATCGCGACTTTCCTCCGCGAGGAGAAAAGTGACGCGACAAACTGTGGTTATTTTATTTTAAAAAGTTATATTTCTCTTTCAGATTTACGATGATATATACACTATTACTAGCGGTACTCATTGCTCTTTTAAGCATTGTTTACATTTATTATAAATATGTTGTATTCAATATTTGGCGTAAAAAAGGTGTGCTTTGTATTGAAAATCCAGTAGTACCTTTAGGTACTCTACCGATACCAATTGTAACTGGAAAACAGCATTTTGGTAAGAATCTTTAGCAAATTAATAAGTACAATAAATTATTATTGTGCAGATAACATTTTCCTTAATTATTACTATACGATTTCAAATGCCAGAATTAATTAAGAGAAAAATGTTTTAACAGGTCTGTTTTTGCAAAATCTTTACGTAAGATACAAACAGCACCGTGTTATTGGATTATATTTATTTATGAAGCCAAGTTTGTTAATCAGTGATCCCGATATTATTCGTACAGTATTAACAAAAAATTTCGACAGCTTTCATAATCGTGGACTGACGTTCAATGGTAAAACTAACCCGTTATTTTACAATTTGCTTACGATGTCAGGATCGAAATGGCGAAAAATGCGTGTTAAATTAACTCCCGCTTTTACTTCGGGAAAAATAAAACGAATGTTTTTGATACTAAAAGAATGTAGTGATGATCTAGCAAAGTATTTGGAAAGTAAAGCACAAATAAGAGACTCTGTCGAGATCAAAGACATATTTACAAGGTATAATTATAATTCTTTTTTATATCAAATTTTATATGACTTATTAGAAATAATATATTAATTTAATCAATAGATATACAACGGACGTAATAATGTCGTCTGCTTTTGGAATCAGATCCAACTGTATTGAGAATTCCAATTCTGAGCATCAAACTCAGGGCAAAAATATTTTAAAAATTAAAATTATTTGGTACGTACTGTTTACAGTTATGCCAAAGATTATGGACTTTTTTTCCATTTCTATCTTAGACCAGCGTGTCAGCAATTTTTATTTAAATATGTTTGAAGAAACTGTAAAGTACAGGAAAACCCATAAACTGTTAAGACATGATTTTATGAATATACTTATGCAGCTAATGGAAAAGGACCATTTGGATGAAGACGATAACGGAAAGAACAACAACATAACATGTTAATATATCTCTATACATACATATAAACTAAACAGTTAAGATTTTATTTTAATTGCCGAAATAACTTATTTTATTTGCTTGCAGCAACTACTGATAAACTTACTATGACTGAAGCTGCTGCGCAAAGTTTTTTTTTTTTCCTAGCAGGCTTCGAAACTTCTTCGGCAACGGCGACATTTGCTTTATATGAATTAGCTCATCATGAAGATGTACAGGATAAACTTCGCAATGAAATCGATGAAGTGCTAAAAACGTATGGTGAATTAAGTTACGACACCGTGAATGAAATGAAATATCTTCACAAAGTAGTAAATGGCAAGTATTAAAAACAAAAATTTTTTTTATTAATTTATTAAGTGTATGTAAGATTAAACAAAATGTTTATAATAAAAAAAAAAGATTTATTACTTTTTTTTTACAAATTTCAGAGACTATGAGGAAATATCCACCTATTCCATTTTTAGTACGTATTTGTACTCAAGAAATTAACTTAGAGACAACAGAAATTATTGTTCCAAAGGGGACTCTAATCTTTATGCCGATTTTTGGACTTCATCGAGATCCATCAATTTATCCAGACCCAGAAAAATTTGATCCTGAACGATTCAATGCAGACGAGATAGCAATAAGACATTCTTATACCTTTTTACCGTTTGGAGAAGGTCCTCGAAATTGCATTGGTAATTATCTATATAAATATTATGTACAATATTTTATATAAACTATTTGTATATTATTAATTATAATTTATCAGCTATTATGTTTTTGCTTTTCTACATATCTGAAATTTACGTTTAAATTAAAAAAAAAAAAAAGAAGTACTTAAAAACATTTTTTTTATGCATAAAATCTGACAGGTAAATTTCATAATATTTTATTTAAAAAATTGTACTTTATTGTTAATATTGTTTGTTGTTAGGTATGCGATTTGGTTATATACAAACAAAAGTTGGACTCGTGAATCTTCTTTCGAAATATAAGTTTAAACCTCACCCTCAGACTCCGTACCCGCTCAGTTTTAATGAAAAATCTTTAGGTCTTGCAGCGAAAGGTGGTGTACATCTTCATATTGAACCACGATAAAATTACCGTGCTAATACGACAATATACGATACAAAATTATCATGAATTATCATCTTATTAAACAAAAGTCGCCGCGACAAGTTTTTAAAAGGAAATTTTGATCGATTACCTTGTCTTTTTTTTTTTTTTTACAAATTTTTATTACTATTAATAAAAAATATTGAATGCATGTATTAATTAACAATATTACAGGAGGAAAAAGACTTATGTATATATTGTTAATTTATTTTTATTAAAATTGAATAAACAGCTTTTTACTTCCACAATCAATTAAAATGGAAAATTCAATTAACAATATGTTAATTTTGCGATTTTTATGGTTTGTATAAAAAGTGGAATGAATTGATTGAACTTTGTGCTTTTTTTTATGTAGCTAATGCAAAAGAAATCTCTGCATTTGTTATTCATTGCTTTTCTGTCATATGTTAATATTTTTTTTTAGCTGTGCTACTTTAAAATGCAACTTGCAATTTATTACTGAATGTAAATAATTTATGTTTTTACAGTTTTCGTGAGATTTAGTCCACATCTTAGAAATACATTCTGACATCATTAAAAAAAAAAAAAAAAAAAATCTGTAATGTAAATTAACAAATTATTAAAAGAAATTAATAGACACGAAGTGAATCACTGAATATTTCTTGAGCAACACATATCTCAATATTCAAATTTTTTATTAATTTTTAATTTTTATTCTACTGATTTTTTTTTTCATATATTTTAACATTTACAATTTAGCAAATTTAATAAAGTCAGCTAAATGTCTTTACATCCAAAATTTATTTATATTAACAGTATTTGATATAAAATCTAATTACTAAGTAATAAAAACTAATATAAAATATTTTAACTCGCCACGCACGTGTTTACGTTGGTCTTACAATAAATAAAAAAAAAATTAATAATATATTAATAAACTAAAATTTACGTTATGAATCATAATAGTAGAGTGCAAAAAGAATATGTAACATCAAGTAATTAAATCAAATGATACTATAAAGTGTTCGTAATACATGTCAACGTTCAATAAGTTGTGTAATTGCAATGACTAGTAAGTTACAATGTTAAAGTGACAGCAAATGCGAAAGATATTTTGTCGAGTCGAAACAACAAAAGTAGCATACTAACTTACTTACGTTGGACTCGATACTGAACGAAAAAAAGATCTATACAAAACTTTAAACGGATTAAACGAACAAAACAATGTAGTCTCTTTTCTGAAAACCATATTTCGATCTTTAAATCGTTGGAAGACGTTCCATTCGTTAAAAAGACCGCGAGTATACTGCTGTCTTTCGATTTGACGTAATGTCTTCCGCAACTGTCGTTTGAACGTAATTATTTGTTAATACCAGCTATTACAATCAAAGGTATTATTATCTCCACTTATTATGTTATAGAACATGCTTCGGAAAAATTTCCAACTCATTTCGATAATGATCAAGGTGGTAATTCAATAATTGTATTTTTTTTATGTATTATATTATATGACATTTACTTATCATTTAATTTCATATAATTCATCAACGTATTATATTATATTACATAAATATCATTTTACAGTGACATGTTTGCCGATCATAATTCAGAAACGTTCGTTAATTTATTTATCGGCAGTTATATTAATTTCAATTATTTTTAGTTTTAATTATAGTAATGTTTTCATACTGTTACAAAAAGATTCAAAATATCAATTTTAAGTAGAAAATAGTTGAGATAAAACAAAAAAAAATTAAGTTAATGCTGGGCATTATGGTGTTTAATATTGTCACTCATATTTGATATTTTAATCTTACGTAACAAAGTAAAGCAATTATTTAAATTGTAGACTTATTTTCTCTATGTATTAGCAATGCAGAAGTGACTTAGCATATTCGGCATAATTGTAATTAATCATTGTCGCAAGTATGTTATGCAATAACGAACTACAAACAACAATTTAAAAGATTTGTCAAGTACCACTTGGTAGTCGATAAGATATTAACGAAGACACGCACTTACTTTACATATTGCAGAATAGTACTGCAAGAAAGACACATGATACAGTTGAACTAAGATATCATTGAAGAGTTCTCTCGTTAAATGTCTAAGAACCTTTTATACAAGTTGTGAACTGCTAAACATTAATTAATTACGTATCGCAAATAGTATGTCATAAATTTTAAGAGTGTAAAATAATTTTATTATTAATGTTTTTATTAAATTTTTTTTACTGTTATAATTTTATAACATCTTTTACATTTTAGACAAATTGTTTAAGACTATAATTTAAATAACAATGGTGCTCGCGGAATTAATCGGGGCTGCTATCGTTGTCTCGAGCATTTTGTATATTTATTTTAAATTTGCGATTTTTAATTTTTGGAGTGACAAAGGTGTTTTCTACCTTGAGCCTGTTGTGCCAATTGGAAATATATTTAATCTTCTAATTGGAAGAAAGCAAATTGGTATGTATTTTCATTAATTACCTCATGTTTCATTATTACGAACATATTATTCATTTTATAGATATTACTGTTGTTAATTATTTGATATTTACTTAAAGAAATAAAATTTGATTAATTGAAGAACGACATTTATTTACAGGCATATTTTTGCATGAGATCTACTCGAAACATAAGAGTCACCGCGTGATCGGATTGTACTCAATTCATAAACCCAATTTAATAATCGCCGATCTCAATCTTATTCAAATGGTATTAACTAAGGAATTCTCAACTTTTCATGACCGCGGGGTGTTTTGCAACGAGCAGATTGATCCATTGATGGGCAACTTATTTGCATTGTCCGGAAAGAAATGGAGAAATTTGCGTGTCAAGTTGACACCCACTTTCACGTCAGGAAAAATTAAGCAAATGTTTACGGTTTTGAAAGAATCTAGCGATGAACTTACAAAATATCTGGAAGTAAAGGCACAGATGAAGGACTCTATCGATATAAAAGATATATTTGCAAGGTTAATGTCTTTTAAAAATTGATTTTTAATTTAATTTAAAGATAAATAATTTATAAAAATTAAGGATTAAAAAAAAAATACAAAATCTTAATATTACTAATTGTAAGATAGTTAGCAATTGATTATTCAGTTTTTAGACTTTACAACTGCTCCCTTTGTAAAAAGATATTTATTTAGTTTAGTTCCACAAAATCTACTAAAGTTTAATGAAATGTAATGTTCGTCTAATTAATAGATATACCACAGATGTGATCATGACAACAGCATTTGGCGTTAAGTCTAACTGCATCGAAGAACCGAATAACGAATATCGCAGCATGGGAAAAAAGATTTTTGATATTAATTCCATTTGGATCGCCTTGTTTATGTTTGCACCGCAAATTTTGGAGTTCTTCTCTATTTCTCTGACACCCCGAGAAGTCAGCAGCTTTTATATGAATATGTTTCGAGAGAATGTGGAATACAGAGATAAGCATAACGTCGTCA
Source organism: Cardiocondyla obscurior (assembly GCF_019399895.1). Lineage (NCBI taxonomy): Eukaryota > Metazoa > Arthropoda > Insecta > Hymenoptera > Formicidae > Cardiocondyla > Cardiocondyla obscurior. The sequence goes on along the minus strand of NC_091887.1, from coordinate 3,131,715 downwards.
GACATGACTTTATGAATCTGCTCATTCAGCTTATGAAGAAGGGCTACGTTGAATCCGACGGTGACAAGAACGGAATCGACGAGCCATGTTAGTACCTACATACTTGCACATACTTTATTTTATTATTACAGAATATACATATAAAATATTTTTTACAATATATATTAAATTTTTTATAATTTTTTTTTTACATGTTTTACCTAAAATTATTAACGAAATTAAATATAATTTTCTCTATTTGCAGCAACTGTAAGTAAACTTACTATGACTGAAGCAACTGCGCAAAGCTACGTCTTTTTCGCAGCAGGCTTCGAGACTTCTTCAACGACGGCGACATTTGCGCTTTACGAATTAGCTCAACATCACGATATACAAGACAAAGTTCGTGAGGAAATCGACGAAAGTTTGACAAAGCATGGCGAATTGACTTATGACGCTATAAATGAGATGACATACCTTCACAAAGTAATAAATGGCAAGTGCATTAAACGTTAAAATTATTTTACTACTTATGCGTACGTTTAATGAATCGTTACATTTTAATGTAGAACGTTTTTCTTCTAATATATTTTATTTTTTTTTTATTTTAGAGACTTTGCGAAAATATCCACCTCTTCCGTTACTGAATCGCATTTGTACTAAAGACGTCTATCTACCGATAGTAAACGTTCATTTGCCGAAGGGAACAGCAATAACTATACCAGTATATGGATTGCATCATGATCCATTGATATATCCAGATCCAGAAAAGTTTGATCCCGAGCGATTTAACACAGACGCAGTAAAAAAGAGACATCCTTACGCTTATATGCCATTCGGAGAAGGTCCTCGCATCTGCATCGGTAAGAAGTGCATTTAATTTATCTTAATACATAAAAACTTTTATTATAAAAAATGTCTGTTATGTGGTATTAATATAATTTATATATATAATAAATTTGGTATTAATATTTGTTATCAATTTTCAGGCGCACGATTTGGCTACGTGCAAACGAAAGTCGGACTTGTAAATCTGTTGTCGAAATATAAATTTGATCTTGATCCTCGAACTCATGTCCCGATAGTTTTTAAAGAGAGTAGTGGTGTTCTCGCAGCAAAAGGCGGTGTACATTTGATTATCAAACCGCGTTAAATAATTGCGTTTTTATGTAGCCTAAAAATAATTCTAAATTTAATTTAATTAATATTAATTTAAAAGAACATAATTTTAAGTAATGATTAAAAAAAGAAACGATGTAAATACAGAATTATAATGTTACTCCCGCGGTGCTGGAGCTTTTTAATCTGCAATTTCTATAACTTCTTGGCGACGGGTTGTTATTATACTAAAATGTGCGCAAAAATATGACATGTACAGTTGTGGATAGAAAGATTGCAACATGTTTTAAAAAATAAGTTTAAAAATACCACACAATACATATACAGCGTCATATCTATGTATTGAGCATAAGTGAATGTAGCGGCTCGCATTCTATTATTAAAAGCGTGTCCCTTTACTCATTACAAAGAAAATTATTGTCACCTTTCTATCTACGACTGTACTTTTAAGATTTCTTTTCTTGGTAGATAACGTAACTGTGACTCAGCACATTATACATATTTTTAAAGTTATTCAGCTTCAGTATGCATTTATTATGTAACTACATTTACGATAAGATTACACTTTAAAAACATTTTGCAATATAATCTGCTGCATATTCTTAGTTGTGGCAATAACGTGATGTGATTAAGACGTGCAATGCATAGCTAAGTTAAAAGATTTTTTAAACAGTTAATTTTTTAAATAATAACAGTTTTGAAAAATTAATAAAAATAGTGACATGAAAATCATAATTTATAGTTTGGTCCAACAAAAGCTTTAAAATTTATTTTTAAACACATACATTTTGTTAAATATTATTTGACGTAAGCGTAAAAACATTTGTCACTATAAGATTTAAAATTCACAATGGTACTCGCGGAACTGATTGGGGCTACTATTGTCACCTTAAGTATTCTGTATATTTATTTTAAATTTGTAATATATAATTTCTGGCACAAGAGAGGTATTTTCTATATTAAACCTGTAGTACCAATAGGAAATATGGGACCTCTCACAACTAGAAAAATAACAGCAGGCAAGTCTAATTTGGAAATATTACGTTCTATTAATTAATTATTTTTTCATAAAGTAAATTTTTAGTATATTTTTATATTAATAATGCATTATATCGTTAATTATGCTTTTGCTCTAAAAAAATATAATTAAATAAGAAAATTATTTAACAGGTGTACTTTTTCATGACATTTACATGAAATATAAGAGTCATCAAATCATTGGGATATATTCATTTTTTAAACCAAATTTAGTAATTGCCGATCTTGAACTTGTTCGAATGGTGTTAATAAAGGAATTTACAAGTTTTCATGACCGAGGAATATACATGAATGAAAAAATTGATCCATTAACAAACCATTTATTTCTGATGAGCGGAAAAAAATGGAAAAATATGCGTGTCAAGCTGACACCCACTTTTACTTCGGGAAAAATAAAACAAATGTTTTCAATCTTGAAAAATTTTGGCGAAGAACTGGCACAACATTTGGAATGCAAAGCAGAAATGGGAGATTGCATTGAGATAAAAGACATATTTGCGAGGTAAAAGTTCGAATTTATACAACACTGGCAGATGTAATGTAGAAGGCATACATAAATATTATATGATTTTCTTCGTTAATAGGTATTCAACGGATGTAATTATGTCAACCGCATTTGGTATTAAATCCAATTGCATCCAGGACCCAGATAACGTATACCGTGACCACAGAAAAAAAATATTTGAGGCAAATCCTATTTGGATCGCTATAATTCTGTTTGTGCCTCAAATTATGAATTTGCTTTTTATTCCTTTCACAGACCGAGGAATTATTCGCTTTTATACGAAACTTTTTCGAGAAACTGTGGAATATAGGCAGACTCATAAGATCATAAAACATGACTTTATGAACTTGCTTATTCAACTTATGGAGAAGGGCTTTGTTGAATCTGACGGTGACAAGAAGACAACCGATGAATCATGTTAATTTACACACATAATATATATTAATAATTCTTACAATATCCATTTAATAATTAAATATGTTTAATGGATTTCTATATAGCTGTTAACAACATTATTATTTATTTGCAGCAACTGTAAGTAAACTTACTATGCTTGAAGCAGCTGCGCAAAGCTACGTCTTCTTCGCAGCGGGCTTCGAGACTTCTTCAACGACGGCGACATTTGCGCTGTACGAATTAGCTCAACATCACGATGTACAAGACAAAGTTCGTAAGGAAATCGACGAAATTTTGACAAAGCATGGCGAATTGACTTATGACGCTATAAATGAGATGACATACCTTCACAAAGTAATAAATGGTAAGTGTATTAAACGTCAAAAGTATTTTACTACTTATGCGTACGTTTAATGAATCGTTGTATTTTAATGTAAAACATTTTCTTCTAATTTTTGTGTGGTTTAAATATTTTAGAGACTTTGCGGAAATATCCACCTCTTCCAATACTGAATCGTATTTGTACTAAAGACGTCTATCTACCGATAGTAAACGTTCATTTGCCGAAGGGAACAGCAATAACTATACCAATACTTGGCATTCATCGAGATCCATCAATATATCCGGACCCGGATAAATTTAATCCTGAACGATTCAATGCGGATGTGGTAGCAGAAAGAGATCCTTACGCCTTTTTACCATTCGGAGAAGGCCCCAGAGTCTGCATTGGTAAAAAGAAAATTAATTAATTAAAATTAAATCCTTTTCTGTAATAAAATGTTTTTAATAAATGTTTGTCAAGCTTATTATTAGGAGCTGTCATAAAATTGTTTGGTAGATATTCTATATTAATATAAATTAATTTTCAGGTGCGCGTTTTGGCTACATTCAAACAAAAGTTGGACTTGTCAATCTTTTGTTAAAATATAAATTCAAACTTCACCCTCGAACTTCGGTACCAATTGTCTTCAAAGAAGAAAGTTTGATTCTTGCAGCAAAGGACAATGTGCATCTTATTATTGAGCCCCGATAAAATAACCACCCTGTTACGTAAGTTTAACTTAGTTTCAAATTATTAAAATTATGTATGTAATTTATTTATGTATATAAGAAAATGTATATACACATTTATATTTACATATTACTAAACTTTATTTTATATATTTATTTAAAACAGGTTGTTATAAATTCTACATGAAGTTTCAGTTCGATTCTTGCGGAATATCTGAAAAAGTTTTCGCAAATTATTAATAAAAGACACTGCGTTAGATGTTATAATTAAACAAGCACTCCCTGTTTTTTTTATGTTTACATCTGTGCACATTTAATTATGTGAAAAGATTATTTAAATCATTACTTTCGAAGTGTATTTAAAAATTTCTATGTCTCTCACTATGCATATAATATTCATTCTTAAAGCTGTTACTATACTAATCTGTGATATCCGCATCAATTTCGCAGTTTACACAAAAAAATTCACACATACGTTCCATTCTCTCCTTATCTTTCGCTCCCTCCATTTATTAAACTTTATATCGCATTTTCACAAAAAATGGTCAATATGTAACATCACTTTTGTGCGTATTTGTAAGGTATCAAAGTGGTCGGACTTGTTTCTCATCGATAAACTGTAGTTATGTGTAATGCTACAGTCTTTTCTTTCCTTCTAAAATATATAAACAAACTTTCATTTCATTCTCTATAAATTCCAATAATTGGCATAGAAGTTACTCAATCTGTATCTTTGTACTACTAATAGTGTGCAAGCGCATACGTAAGTTCACACAATTGCTGAATAAAATATTCGATGAACTATAGCATTAAAAGATCTAATACTTTCCCTTCAATATTTCTAAAACAACCGACTACACAGCACTTATACGCACGCAAGAAATTAATCAAGTGATATATGTACAAGTATTTTTACATAAAGCATCTAGGTACGTATTTCATAAATCACCTATGCATATTGCAATGAGCACTGAATAAAAAAAAAAAGTTTATCCGTATATTCAGTGTTCGTGAATAAAGCGAAAAAAGATAAACAGCAATTAAAGTCTGCCTACATTTGTTAGATGTAAAATTATAAAACAATGATAAAAAAAAACATTTAATTAATAATTTTTCTTATTTCATTAAATAATTTTTATCAATTTATTAATTAGGATATAGTTTTTTTCCTAATTAATAAAAGTACGAGAATAAAAATCTTAATAAAGTCGATTATATACGGACATCAAATATAAATGCCTTATGGACTAACATTATCCATAGTGAAAGAACTGAGGTGTACCAGAGTACATTTTTACTCGCCGTAGATTATATTATATAAATGCCCTGGTATATGAATAGTTATTCTTAATAATTTAGTTGAATCGCAGCTTATGAAACTACAACATCAACATTGTAAATTTTTTATAAGCAATCATCATTGGCTTTGTTGAAATTTTTACAATTACAAATCGATTACAATTTTTTTACGTATTTCTTTTAATAAGGATCTTCCTGGGACATTCGTAAACGTCCCATTTGAAAGATCTGGCAGTGATTAGAGTCTTCTCCATTATTTCAGTGCAAGTTACACAATTGGTATAGACACTTGATTATAGATTCGTACATGACACGTTAAAGAGAATAAAAATATATAGCTATTATTTTATACAACGAAGAAAAGCTAGCTATTACTCCCATTTTTGTTAGCAAAAGCTATCTAGCGCATATTTTTATCCAATTATCTTTCCATTTGACAGTATCACGAAAGAATTTTTAACATGTAACGTCTTGTCTTCTGTGGCGATTGTAACGCATTGAGACGCACGCTATTTAATGAGTCAATCAAATCACAAAAAAAATAAAATTAATAAAAGGGTTAATACGTTAATTTTTCTTCAAGACATAAAATAGTAGTTTATGGCATTAATATTTGATATAAATAGTTTGCAAACTTGCATTTGGAGTCTTGTATGTTTGGAAGAACATTAAATATCCTGTCTTAAAGAAGCCGTGTTATATCGAATTAAATTTATTAATTATTATCGCTTTTCCGCAATGTAGATTAATTTTCTCGTTTGGTTTATTTGGTGTCACCAAAATAAATGTTAGCTTAATTTTATTATTTTGAACGTTAACTGTGCACTGCTTACTGTATGCAATATATGTCATTTAAAGGAACGCGAAGCATATAAAATATGGTTGAAAAACTCAAAGTATATAAAATGATAAATCCGTATTAATTCCGAGATTTCTCGATGTCAAGAATCAAGCAAAATGTTAGCGATGTAACGAGAGTTTAGCAAGGAGCAAAGTAGTGGTCGAAAATTGTTGAATGTAAAACGACTTTCTTTAAGAAAGAATAAATAGTAAATAATTCGCGCAAAGTGCGCACTTTATAGAATCTAGTATTATACTAAAAAATGGTAAATAAATTTGAGGTTAGGCTGGAGGTCTATTGGATAAATTTTAAAATTATTGACTTAGGCTGTACTGGTATGATTGTTAGCACCGCTAATAACGCTGAATAAAGCAGCGCTATTGCGTTTGAAGTTTCCTACTTGCTCGTCTGGCCATATCGGTTCTCCAAACAAAATCGACAAATTCTGGCACAGTTTTTGATAATTTTCACGTAACACTTCTTGATACTCGTGTTGATCTGACGTGATCAGTTTACTGTTTATTTGCAGTGCTGTATAACATATTTTAACAAATTCCCTGAAATCACATATTTTTATAAATAACTCTGCATAAAAAAATCACACATATAAAAAATTGTGTAAAATGCAACGATAAAACAAACCTAAAAACGTCCTTTAATTCTTCTACTTTATCATCCGGATATTGTGGAGATAATGCGGGATCCAAAAATGTAGAGGCATAGGCTAAAGGACCGGCATTTACTGTTACACAAATACTACCTTGGAGACGTAATTGTAACTTTTTTACGTCTGTCGGTCCGATTAAAGCAACATCTTCTAATTCCTGTACACGTTGTCTCATCTCATCCAAAGCAACTTCAATAGGGCTGAGCTCAACTATGCGTTTCTCTGCAATTCCGATACGCTTTTTCACATACGGAAAAGCATATTGTGCTGCAAAATAAATATAAATTTTTTTAGCACCTTTTTTAAAAATTAAAATCTTAGATATTCAAATAAATAATTCGATTATTAGATTACTAAAATTTTATGTTTAATCATACTTGTGAGAATAGTTCTACGTTTCCACTGATCTTCCGGACTACCTCTAGCTTTACCCTCCTTAGTAAATGGCGTTTCAAACATGAAACAGGACACATTATGAGTCTGCTCAAATTCGGTTTGTCGCACTTCTAATTCTATCTTCTCAAAGTATGGTGTGACGTGCGTTACTTGAATATACGCTATCTTGGGATCTAACTCACTTACGTCAACCGGTATAGAATCCATTATCATTTTAACATTTTCAGATCCGAATTTTTCGTTATACAAACGTAATAGACGTTCCGATATTTCAGATAACGACGTCACTTTTGGTTCTTTGTAAATATATTCTTGTCCATTCTCCTCTTCAAAGTATGCCTAAATAATAATATAAGTATTAAATTCATTTTAATCAATCTTAATTTTAATATGTTATATCAAACTTTCTGAATTATAAAAATATACTCTGTGTTAATAATGTTTTTTACCATGCCAAAGAATGCTACTCTGTAGAATCTTCCGAGTAATCTTTTTCCAGTTCGTGTTACCTCAACTATTTTATTACAGGCTTGCGCCAAATGCGAGTAACAGTTAGCCAGGGCTTCGTAATTTCTTTTCTTTTCATATATAGGAACTATTAAACGATACAAATGCCCAAGCAATTCGAAGCGCTCAGCCTTCTCCAACATATCGGCACAAACTTCTAATTGCTCTAGAAGTAAGCTCTCATTATAGTGGATATCTTGAATGCCTAAAACAAAATCACTATCTCTCACATCTGTTTAATTTCAACATACGCGTATAACACAAAAAAATCTAGCCAACATAAAAAACGTGATGAAATTAACAAAACATACAAATCTCACCAGCATCGAGTTTAAGATTACGCTCGTCTTTCGATATATTAACAGAAATTTGATCGAAAGCCTCCGCACCCCATGGATGAACTTTCCGTAGTTTCAAATATTCGGCCATTAATGCTGCGATATGCAGTTGACAACATGCAGCCTTAAAAATAAAAAATATTGAAATATATAAGAAAAATATATTCTTTTCTTGTGCGTTAGATTTTTATCAAGATAAATTATAAAAATTAGTAAAAACATATACCTCAGAAAAATTCCCATCTCTGGCGTGATTTCTAGCCATCGTTTCCAGCCAAGTATGCCTCAATTCAGGTGTGCTAGCGTAAGAATTAGCCAAACTATGTTGCAAATCGACTAGCATTTCAGGATCATTATTATGTTCTCGCATTTGCGCGGTTGCCATTAGAACTGTTCGTATTCTCTTATTAAGATCCTTTACCTCAACTGGAAAACCTGTGCCTTTCATAACTTTATCAGAGGAAGCGTAACTATTGATTAACGATAGCGATTCTTGAAATCGTGAATTATTCAGACCAATTACGTTCCCCAACATTTGAGAGACTGAAATTATTACCTACAAGAAATAATTATACGATGAGATATATTTAAAGCTTAGACTAAAAACTTTAATTATAATTATATAATAATAGATAGCTTATTTTGAAGCTTTAAATAAATAAAATTAGATTAAAAATATTATACCTGCAAATGTACTCTAGTTAATCCTTTTCGACTAGTAAACTCAAAATTACTGCGCATGAGTAAATACAATAAAGCGCAAGATTCTTGCCGTATTGAACTCAACTTGCTGTTACAACAACGCAACAGCTCGTAACATAAACGTCCGCAAAGCACAGCATTGCCTACAAAAAAAAAATATATATATATATATTCAAGCTTTATATATATGTATATAAAAATTATAAATTTATGCCCTTTTTTTTAAACTCAAATTTTAAAGTCTTGAAAATGAATAATTACCTTGGAAAAGTGCGATGGAATAATTGTTCAAGAAAGCTCGAAGTCCAGCAAAAACGTGACGTAATAAAGTTTCAGATTGACCGACTTGAAGAAACGACAAATAAATATTAAAAAACTTTTGCATAACTGCGTTATCTCCTTCATTTGCCAAGAGAATATCCTGGCAAAAATAAACTGTATTAACATTCTTGTCGCTATGCTAGTTGTGTTTCAATCGATTAGTTAAGGTTAGATTAAATTAAATAAAAAATATAATTTTCTAAAACAATATAAAATTACCTTAAAATGGATACAGAAAAGACCCAAGCAATCCAATGCAATCAGACCAACTTCCGTTGCCATATTTGCCTCCAGTAGAACTTGATAAACTTTGCCACTATCATTTTCAACCAGATTCTCTCTAGTAACTACATTGTGTGGTTGCAATGTGCTGGTTGCAACGGGACTCTCTGTTGCAAAGTCTGGCGGTGCCATTCTAGCAGGTAAAGTCATTGCTTTAACAGTACGAGGTTTTCCAGCATTAGTTGTGGCATTCGCAGCTATCTGTCTTTTACCGATATACTTAAAATGATGTAAGCTCATTCTAAAAAATTAAAAAAAAACAATATTAAATTTAATATATATTAATAAATTAAATTATACAATAAATTCTTTACTTACTCAATTACTGTAAAAAAGTTCAATATTTCCGTATCGTTGCATTGTTGCCACCAGGCAATTACCTGATGATCACCTAGGTACTTGACGATAAATAGGAAACAAAGTAATATATCCTTTACTTCTGAGGGCTGCAATTTGTCATATCTAGACGACGATTGTGTTACACTCAAAGTACGCGAATGTCTCTTTTTCTCGCTTGTTCCGTTTTCCGGTAATTCTCTAACGATAGTGGTCTCTTGGGAAATATTAGATTGAGATGCACCGGACACCGACGATGTATCTGATTCAACGCTAGTGCAAGAATAACCATTTACTAATCCTTGACCCGCGATGGCGGCGAAATAAGTAGAATCTCGTAGATGCATAGATGATCTTATAGGCGATTGAGTATCCAGATGAAGAGTCAATCTGTGTAACATTGAAATTTCTCTTTGATTTTTAATTAATTAATAGATACATATTATTGTTTTATTAATATGTTAACTGTTAACACGTACCTGTGAATGGATTTTGGTGTACCCGAGGTCGTAGAAAGAGTATCTTTTACTGTCAGAAACGAACTGCTAGTTGAAACTCTGTTGGTGCCATTCTGTTTAATTTCTATCTTAATCTCGGTGTCTTCTACCGATTGCAATCGATGTAAATTTTCCAATACAATGCCAAGCCATGGTATATAAATCGATGCTATTCTGCTTAGTTGACCCTGAAATAATAATTTAAAATGTGAAAAACATATCAATATATGCGATTCCTCAAAATAATGCTAAAAGCCGCTTGTAATCATAAACATTTAAAAGTTTAATGGCTGTACCTTATTCTGATACCTATCATCTAACTCGTGTTTTGCCATTAGATCTCTTAAAGTACCAATGGCAACTTTACGAATCTGTACGATCTCGTTGAGAGAAGTCTTAACTTCTTGCATCAAAAGACCAGCTAAGAAGTGATGCTTGCAAAATTCTTCCGTGAGGCAATACTCATTCATTAGATCTATCGTCAAATAAATACTTCAGTTTTATCCTGTTTTGAATATACTATACTACGTATCTCTAACATGACACCGAAAGGTAGATATGACGTTCGCTGCGACGACGGCGGCTAGCGTACGTGATTTTCTTTGCTTTATCCCTTCCCTCGGCCGCCGAGGACGAGGGAGGTAGTGGTGGGCGGTATTCTCCCTCAGTCCACGGCGACTGGCTCTCCACGGAACATCTCCGCGTGCGCTTCGTGTGAGATTCGACGCACACCACGACAAAGTTACGTATGCTAGCCGTCGTCGCCGCGGCTTATACCATATCTGTCATTCAGGGTACAATATGTACGTGTAATCTAAGTATATTTGTGGTAGGTGCGTGTGAATAGAAAAATATATGCAATTTTTAATGCACGATTATCTAAAAATACAAATAATGTGTGGACGAATATTTGTTGATCTGAAAAATCTCAATTCTTACACAAACAACGGCTTTTATGAATTATAACGGACATAAAAAAAATATATTATTGCAAAAGAGAAAATGCATAACGGATATTAATTATAAGTAAAAACATACACATAACAAATATTTGTGCATGAATTAATTATAAACGTACCCTCACATTCTGGTTCACTCTCAGTGTCATTCTCAGTATCTTTTAAACACGCGAAACAATGCAGTTTTAATTAATTAGTATATTTTCGTCGTAATCCTTATTTATATAAATGATATAAAAGCTTACCTCTGGAAGCAAGACGTGATTGCATCATCGGCAAATTGAAGGACACATAGTGCTCGTGAGAGCAAACGATTTGCAGAAAGGTGAATTTGAAGTCGTGCAGCGTGCGTTGATCGCCAGGTGAAAAGTTGTCCAAATAAGAATTGATAAGACGAAACACGAAACCACGATCCATGAATGTGAGGCATCGCTGTGTGCCAAAATAGTCAAAATTAAAATAACGAAAATATTAATTTATTCATAATATTAATGTATTATATAACTTTTAAAATATTTAACAATTTACCTTTAAAAAATGTGCGAGACTTTTGTTTAATTCGTGTGTCTCCACCGGCATTTCTCTGTACTTCGTCATTACATATGGCATAATTACATCTAACAACATCTTAATTTTCTCATGATAGTCTTTCGAGAATCGTTCATTTCTGTGCATCTAAAGAAGAACAAATAAACTGTGTAAATAATTAACTTTCGTAACAAGGAGATTAATACTTTATTTTAATAGTTTTAAAATCTTAAAATATTCTTTTAAAAATTTACCTTTATTCTACTAGTACTCAGTAGATATTGCGCCATACTTTTAATCATTATTTCGAAAAAGAAGCTCGAATGATGCATGAATTTGTTTACCACCAGAAAATCAGTATTAGTAGGTTGTAGCAAAACTGGCAAGTGCTTCGCTAATTGTTCGTGAACCGCAACGTTACCATTTTTTAATGGAGGTAACACGAACACAAACTAAAATCGAAAAAGTAAGTTAGAGTCAAACTAATCGCGAAGTAAATCAAAGTTTCAACAAACAGCTATTAGAACTGAAAATTTATTATCAAATATACTTCAAATCTTACCTTGATGTACGCTTGTAGAATTTCTTTACGCCCAGCTTCATGCACCATATTTATAAAATGTATTAAGACCCTGATCACGTACAGTCCAACTTCTTGACTGTTATTGCACGTTAACAATATGAATAATTGATTTAATATAGTTGGGAGAAACGTAATAACGGTGACTAGTTGAACCGCGTGTGCAGCCTTTAGTATTTTGCACGTTTCCGAATCCGAGGGCGTCGCTGAGGGTTTTGTATCCAAAATGCGTTCAGCATGAACGAACAGATTGTGCAAATGAAGATCTCGTGTGAATACCGTTGAAATTAATTGAAAAGATACCGTGAAAATTGGTCGTTGAGAATCAATCCAAGTGACATCTGGCCCTGCGTTCTACAAAAATATGTAAGTTATCCTCATATTGCCACAACTATATAATACATTGACAATACCAATGGTAGATCTTACTCTTACCCCTTTCCCTAGTCCAAGGGGTTGTATAGAAAGATATCCTGGTGGTAAATGCGTTGCTACAGGCAGTACCTGGATATTCGAGTCTATATCCACGTTCAGTCTGTATACAGTAAATATAAAAAATAAATTTTTGTTTTCTATCAGTAAGTGTTAAAAAATACCAGTAGCAAAATCTGATGGTAACTAAAATTTTTATTGATCACTATGTAATTTATCGAATCTCACCTTCCTTTATGTAGCAAAGGTGCCCATGCATAGCCGACGCAGTTTTCCACGCCATTCTCTTTCTTTTTGTTCATATCACAACTTATATGATAAAAAGAGAATAGTATATGATGTTTCGCATGCAACTTCGTGGGTAGCTTGATCTTGATTTCTTCATACCAAGAAGGCACTACGCTGTGATGTAATACGGCACACGACGCTCGTAGACATAATATTGGTGAACCGGGTCTCCCGTAAATTACCTATCAGTTGTAAAAAAATAAATAGTTATTTAGATATCCTTATCTTTAAATTAGTTGATTTTAATCACGTACTCGTAAAGGTTTGATATTCTCGCCATCGTCATCACGGAGTTCAACGATACACGCTATGTTTCTGGCACGAGTAAACATTTTCTGACTGTCGAAATTGAGCGTCTGCGGGTACACGTACAGATGATTAATATATGTCGTGTACGGGTGCACATCTCTCTCAGATGTGCTCTCGAACTCGGCGACCTCGATCGTCGGCTCTGCCGTCGGAGGAATAGGAAATGGCTTTAACGGTGCTAGGCAAGTCGACAGTGTATCTAGAAATCGTATTTTATGTATCGTATACCTGGAATCGTTCGAAACTATTGACTATAATTTTCATAATAATGAGATGTCGTACTTTTTCAAAATTTAAATCAATTATTAATTTATGTAGATTTAGCAATCCAATTAAATACCGTATTTCAAAATTAACAAATCATTAGAGTATATTTTACTATACTATATAAAAAGAAAAAAAATTATATAAATATTAATATTAGGTGTCAAAAATTAATCGAAGATAGCATCTTCTATTTAATTGTAAAATATATTATTTGACTACGCACTGTCAGGAATGTCCGTAATAGGTTCCACTTTAATTTTCAGCCAGCCAGGTATCACAGTCAATTTGCTAAGCTTTTCAGGCCTGTAAGTAAATTAATGTACACATATTAAGCGATTGGTTCACGTAGGAAATCTTTAAATCATATTAATTATTAATACATACTTTCGGTACTCAGAAAGAAGTTTTAACAGCTCCTCGTCTTTTATTTTGTTACCTTCTTGTCTGTAAATTGCTGGGAAATCCGAGGATGTATCCAGTTCGTTGCTATACAATCTAAATAGTGGTCTTGCAGCCCATGCAAACGGCATTCTGTAATTTCCCAGTCTAAAAGAATAATAAAACTTATAAAATATAATTATATAATTTTTTCAGTCATTAAATAATTCGATGGTACATTCGATATTACATAAATATTTAAATTTATGTTACCTTTGGCAACATGCTCGGACTTGTTTGTGCACTTTCAAACCCAATCTTGGATCCCTAGTAGCTCTTAAATATGGCTCCGAAGTCTGATATATGTTTCCTTGGAGCAACTTATCTATTCTTACGACGAGAAATATATCTGGATGAGGATTACTAATATTGAATATAGCCTGTAACAGTAATTATTTTCGAACTTCTTTATTCTATCAATAAATTTTGAACTAATTAATTAATTCTTATCTTAAATATTTATATATATTTCAATATTAATAATTTTTTTTGTATTTTTTAAATTAAAATAATTATACCTGTTTCGGATATTTGATCCAGTCAGAAGGAATGTTTTTCAATTCCCCGGGAAGAGTAATATCCTCTGTTTCTGTTGTAATTCCTACAGGACTAAGTTCTTTCGCCATACCTCGTACTATCTCATGATTAATATCAAAGTGAAAATTTTCCGTGAGTTTTCGGCCATTTTTTGCGTCAAAAAGGCATAACACTGTATGATAAGGTTCCACTTGACAAAGAGATTCCTTTTCGTCGATAGGTGCTTGTAGTCTAAATTTAAGACTGTCACACTTGACAAGGATTCTATGGCCGAATTGTTCTTTATAAGGGTCCACGTTATCGACAGATTGTCCTATGTGCGTTTTGGCATGCGGTATGTAAGGATACACGCTGAACAGTCTTTTTCTGTTCTCTCTCCTTGCTAAAGCGATACTAGTGTCAGTTTCCCTAGAGTATTTTATTAATTGTGGATTCATACTCTGTTCAAGGCCTTTAAGTGTACCATAAACCTAAAATCAAATATTAAATTTATTTTAACACTAGAAAATTATCTTCCGTCTTGCCTTGTATAAATGTTTATTGGAACATTTTAAATTAATAATAATATCTTGGTTACCTGCATAGGTTGTGAAGACGGCGGAGGTGTATTACAAGTTCTCTCTAGCGATGCAGCACGTTTTTCCTCCTGCTGTTTATAATGTTGTAAGACAGAACTAAGCTTCAATAACCAATCTTGCATATCTGCCTCGTTATCGGCAGCCAAAGTATACGATTTGTGAGTATCGCTCATTCGTAATTCAAAGCAATATCTCCCGCGTTTCGAATTTCTAACAACTTCCGTACAAAAATCCATCACTATCGTCAGTTTTGCTTCGCCTTTTCTCTCATCTTTAAAAAATTCAAGTATATAAGTGCCGTCAACTTCTTGTCTAAGATGACAGAACCGTCTTTTGAATGATTTCGAGCCAATATGAGCAAACATTCTGTCTGTACTACCAATTTCAGGACCCTTCATCAAATAACCTTCTTTTGTTATACCGTCATTTTTTGTCAAGTCCTGAAAAAAAATATGCAGATTTAAATTTAATTTTAAATAATTAACAACAGTATAGTAATCACAATATTAATTGCATAATAAGTCTTGTAAAATAAGAGCAAATTACCTCGTCCACCTGATCTACTTCAGTATCAATTTCATATACTTCGTCCTTAAGATCGTCTGCTTTCGATATTCTGAAAATTTATGAATTAATAAAATCTACAAAATAATAAATAACTCTCTGAAATTTTAATTAATTTGAAGCTTTGCATTTGCATACCTTGGCAACTCAAGATAACCTCCGCTATATGTCGCATATTTATAATGTACAAGATTCCAATTGGATATATAACTGGATAAACACTCCTTTGTTAGGAGATTCTCTTCTCCTTCTTCACATTCTGTAATATGTTGTGCCGTTGGTACCACACTGCGATATCTCCTCGGCAAAACTACTTGCTATTGGAAAAACAAACATTTGATGACAATAACAATTATGAATTTTATAATAAAATAAGTATAATTATTTTGGAAAATAGAGATTTCAAATTCAATTCAAAAATTAAAAAAAAAAAAATTTTAATTATTTTTCTACTTATTTATCGAATTAAGTTAAGAATTTATTAATTGAATTTTCATGTATTTCACAATTTTATCTCATATTTTATTGCTATTCTTTCACTTTGTTCTCTTATCTATAAATGAAAGGCATATGTCAGCAACATGCTGATATAGATAAGCAGCATGAAAGCATCAGCAACTTACAGAAATATCATCTTGGGGATATAGCAGCAGCTCTCGCTGAGGATCATTTTGCAGCAGTGTCTTATTTTTTAGCACAAAACCCTCAAAATCGATGGGTTCAACCAAGTGCGGCTTGTTCTGTGAAAAAACCGTGTACTCTGAAGGCATTAACTCCAATTACGAATATATAAATTATTAAAATACTTCAAGCCTCAGGATCTACGAAATCTTTGACTTCGTGCTTGGCTAGATGCAGAAGTTGATAGCAGAATGTCAAACTCTCGACGATTGTTTACTTTCGGGTTCAGGTATAATAGAGTCGAGACGCGCGCCCTGGTCCGTCAAATAACCCGACCTGCGGACGATGAGTCCTTACCTGCACTGTGCTCTCGCGGACGACCTGGGATACGGTTTCCCGCAGCTGTGCCGCCATGCCGGGCTTCCCCAGGCCGCGGGTAAACTTTCTCTCGCTCATCCTCGCCAGCACCGTGCGCCGCCGATCGGGCCTCAGTTCGGTGCCGCCGTCTGATGTCGCCGCGCCGTCCACCGCGTCAGGTCGCATCGGTCACCGTGCCCGGCCGCGCCGGGGGACGATCGGACACATAACACAGACGACCCGTAACCACCCGTCTCGTCACAATCGATCGGGATCGCGCGACCAACTCCCGTCGGCCATCATCAGTCCGCGTCCCGTCTCGTCGCGCCGCTCCCGTCTGACCCGTCAGTTCCTCCCTGGCCCGGGAGGGGAGAGGTTTTCCCTTTTTTTTTCTTTCTCTTTCGAAGCTCGCGCGGGTTTATCGCATTGCGCGTTGTTTTTTTTTTTTTATTCGACGAAATCAGCACGACGCGTGTAATTAGGGTGCGTCAGCGTGAAGTCGCGGTATCAACCGCGAGGATGATCGGGCGTGCGGAGCAAAATCGCATTTTCCCGCGTATTTCCCTAAACGACGGTCAATAACGAAGTCCGCCGACGGTGATGCTTATCGAAGAGCGTCTAACAATTGAATATCGCCGAGGACTTGGACAACGCCGCAAGCGAAAATCTCCGCGAGAGCTTTCTACAAAAGGAGATTTTATTAATAGATAAGCTCCGACTGTCATGAAGCCATTCGACAATTCTCAAGCTTTTATCGATAGTTAGCAAAGGTCGATAGTATCGAAAAGAGCATATATTATATATTATACATATACTATATGTGTCTGTTGGAGTTGATTTGTTCGTTGGTGTATCAGAGTTTGCCAGCCAGAGTTCGCCGAACAAGTTAGAGGTTTGTCTAAGTGATTTCCACACGAAAATATGACGACGGCGGCGAGACCGACCTTCGAGCCAGCCCGAGGAGGCCAAGGAAGAGGCGAGAAGGATCTCAGTGCGATCTCAAAGCAATACAGCAGCAGGGATTTGCCGTCGCATACCAAGCTTAAATATAGGTAAACGCGAATTTGAATTCACCACGACTTTGCAGATTAATTTTTCATAATCTACGACGATTGGCATTATTTTCATATTTAATGTACAAAAAAGCAGAATTTGAACTGCTATTCACCCGCTTACATTGATAAAAATTATTTTGAGGTTATGGCGATAATGCTTCATGGGCGCTCGGAACGGTGAAGGGGCAAGCAGATGCAGTTGTCCCTAAATGTAGCTAAATATAATGTACAATATAATACTAATTTTGTTTCTTAACAGAGAGCATGGTCAAGGAACAGTTGAGGAGCTAAGAACTCGAGACTTCAGAAAGGAATTAGAGGAAAGAGAGCGGACTGAGAAAGACAAAGGATCATCAGGCCGTCGTGCTATCGAACCTTCCAGAGAATCGACTGCATCGTCTAGTGCAAAAAGACAAAAGGTAGATCAAGTTTCTGCAGCCAGTTTAGACGCAGATGATCCACTTGATGAGGACGAATCCGATTCTGATAGCGACGAGGATGATACCGCTGCACTCTTGGCTGAACTGCAGAGAATTAAAAAAGAGCGGGCAGCAGAACAAGCAAAAAAGGTAAGTACTGAGTTATTAAATAAATAAATTATTTTGTCTGTTTTTTTTACATTGTTATTTTCTAAAATATAAAATAAAATATAAAATAATATAAAAAATAAAATATAAAAAAAACTAATAAAATACTACTTTGCTTTTTGCAGGAAATGGAGAAACGCCAGGAAGAGGAACGAATACGCATGGAAAATATTCTTTCAGGAAATCCTCTGTTGAACTATTCATCACAGAGCGGAAGAGTGGATATGAAAGTACGAAGGCGATGGGACGACGACGTTGTTTTCAAAAATTGCGCTCGCTCTGAGCCGAAGAAAAAACATGATGTGTTCATCAATGATTCTCTGCGAAGCGAATTTCATCGTAAGTTTATGGAAAAATATGTTAAGTAATTTATAGACTATAAGTGTCTCAGCGTTGTAAATAATTTTTTAATGAAAATGATTACGATCTTTACAATAGTACTTGTCTAAATATTAATATTTAAGCAATAGTTCTCTTGGTTTGTGGAACGTTAGGAATCGTCTGTATTAGAGATAGGTTCTTAAAGCAAATATTTTTTCGAGTTAAGGTAAAAAGAACGGAACTCTCGCCTCCTTGGTTTTGTAACTTTTCGAGTTAGGACATACAGTTGAGTAATAAATTAAAGCTAATCTAACGTCTCGGTGATCTATCTGTGTACAAATTCTCATCCGTGATCCCGCGAAGCTTCATATATCTTTGACTGTGAATTCTTGTCGATCCAGTCCCTCCTCTTTCCCTGGAGCGAGTCGACATCCATCCACCCGTCTTACCGTTTCTGTGACTCGTATCTGCGATCCGCGCGCCTTCGAGGCGCGCTTATTGCGTGCGCGTGTGTGTTTTTCGGTAGCGGACGGCGCAATCCGGTCTCGGACACAACGAATCACGCGCTGGGTCAAGTATAACCGGTCTCGGGGGTCCCGCGGGGTCTTGCGGGGACCCGCGTGCGGGCAGCAGGCAGTCTACCGGTGCAGCTGGTTATCGCGCGCGCCGGTAGACTTCTTGGCACCAACTTGACACAGACATGGTCCCAACCAACTTGACGCGCCCAGCCATCCTACAAAGAGATGGCACAGTCTTAAAAGCGTATCCGAAATTAACACGGATCGACGCAGGCATCTCGCTTGGTGGAATAGCTAATCGTCCGTAAAAATCGGAAGCATATCCCGCTTTGAATGATCTGTAATTCATGTTAAGTATTCAGGAATTTGCACGCTGGAGTTCTATTTCTTGTTTTGTGTATCATGTAAATAATAAAATTTGATGTGTCATAATATAAACATGTAGGTATATATATATATATATATATATATATATATATATATATATTTTTTTTTTAATTAAAATGCACACAAAATTATTAATAGAATTTTATTCTGATATTGGTACGGATTACAAATCATTCAAAAAGGCATTTATAATACTTGAGTAACTTTCCCTTTCCAGTTTCTTAATTCTCTTAATTAGACGCTAGATAATTTATTCAAAGATTTCTCGATTAGAATATATGGTTGTAGATTATAAAATAAATTTCCAATTGTAATAGAAATTTGTAAAAAATTCTAGTAGACAAATTCAGAATGAAATAGAAATATCGAATCCAAAAAAACTGTAAAACTAATTCTCGCATTTCAATATTCAGTTTTATAAATTTAATTTTTCAATTATATTACTTTTAGTTTTTTTTTCTTTTAACTGAGTATTGTAATGCGATAAAAAATCAATTTTAAGAATTAACTTTGTAACTGCATTTTTTTAATTCACGAACTGATTACGTAACTTTTCCGTAGGTGCGAAAAGGTGAAGAGTGAACATTTCCATATTCCTTTCATATCTGTTTGGCTGAAATTACCTGCACAATCTTTTCTCTCATCAAAGAAAAAAAAGAAACGTATTTTATGACGCAGCGAGAAAACTTCACAAATGCATTTGAAGAATCGGAGCGCACGTACAAAATATTTACCGAAGTGCATTAAAATACGTGCAGCATATACATTTATAAATCACGATTAGAATTTTGTTGTCGAAATTCTTGACGTAGATAGTAGGCCATCCGAAGTGGGCTTTGAGGTTTCAAACGTCTTCGACGTGAGGCACTGAGGACGATTGATTTTCGGGGAAATAACTTGGCCTGGAGAATTCGAATAGGCGCTGAGAAAGCTGGCAAAAGTTAACGAGAGTCGATATTTTTATTCGCGCCGCTCATATCGCCTTTATTTGATATCTGCGGTTTGAATTTACTTTCACCACCGGCCGCTAATCTCTCGGCGGCCGCTTCGCCGTTCCTTTTACACGCTGATATGTCGTGCAACGAACGTCCACGTACTAGGTAAATTTATACAATTATGTCTCTCTTAATAGCGCGCATCCAAATTTTGAAACTGTTTAGGCAATATTATAAAGAGATAAATTATTACGTAGATGTTTTCTGTAAATTATTTTAGATTTAATTCGTAGATATGATTCTGTATTAAATATTTAAATGACATCAGATATTAAGATCAAGTAATGCGTGATCGATATAATTTCAATATTATTGTTTCAGTTTAACACAGCTGAAAAGCTACATACGGGAGAAATGGATAATAAGAATTACGAAGAGGCGTTCTGTAAAAACCGACTCTCGTCATTTTATTGATAATATTACATATTTATTTCTTAAAATGTCGAATGCCCTGTGATCGATCGCTTTTATTCTCGTTTATATTAATAAGAACACGATTCGCAAGATGAGAATATCGGCTGCCCACGTAGGAAAATTTTTTTATGGTCTTGCAAGCCGCCATCGCGTCCTCTAGTCCTGGACCATGATACCACCTCGTTAAAGAATCGAGTTATCGGCGACCAGTCCTGGTTGCCAATACTAACCGCCTACTCGTTCGTCAGAGGCGGTCCTACCTCTATGATCCAGGAACGTGTGAATGACGTTCCACTGTGTTTCCAGAAGTCAAAATCAATTCGTATATTTTTTATAATTGTGATACGGCGCAATACTTTCTCATTGAAACATGTATCTTGCCGAAATATTTCTGTTCTACGCTTATAAATTATTTAAAAAAAACACGAAGTTTCAACTATCACGCTTAACGTTATACTTAATCTAAAGAAACAGGGGAGAAGGTCAGTAAAAAGATTTCATTGACAATTTTTTTATTTTACAAAATATTGGCGACAGCCATACATATGCCTTTCTTTTCATTAAATATTATTTCTGTTTTCTGTACAGTTTACTTGGCGCAGTTCTTCCCAATTCACGATGTCGTATTTCTATACTAATATTATCACCTCACGTTATATTATTTAAATAATCTGAAGTTGCGGAGTGACTTCTGGCCTCGTGAGTCCACCTTGGCGGAATTGTCACGTCAATGAAACGATAATAAGGTTACGCATCTACACACCATAAGTACGGAGGAAAAAGCCTTGCCCGATGAGTTAAGGGAGAAAAGAGAAAGGGTCGACGACGTGTTGGCGGCCGAGCTTCATGGAGTGGGCTCGACTGGAGGTTGGTACCGGCCTGGGAGGCGGTGAGCTCGCTAGAGAGACGACTCGGGACGACGACTGGCATGGGTCAGACAAACAGACTGGCACTGGCATCGCGAGAGTCGCCAGGAGTCACCCGCGGTGACCTACGGTTACTCACGGTCCATCGGCGACGGGTGTGCGCGCTGCTTCCCCGACAGTTGTTGACAAGTTGCCCGATTGTGCTTGGCGAAATCAATTCGGATCTCGATCCCATTACCGTCGATCTTGAAGAGTGGCGATCGTTACAATCGCTGTTCAACCCTGGCATTTGTCAGCTTTGCGCGAGATATTCCATCCTGACAGAGTGCCACGAAGTGTCGAATAGTGTTAGCGAAGTTCCGAAGACAAGCGTCCGGCAGAAGTAAGGAATATTTTTTCCTTTTTTTTTCTTTTTTTTTTAAATATTTTATTAAAGATTCGAATTAACAGTTTAATTTTTAGATCTTTGGATAATTGTCGCGGAGCTTATACCGCTGGTATTGTGCTTTTCGCGAGTGAGAAGAGGAAATCTTCGAGGACGAGAAAAGTGAATCTAGATCTGAAAGCTGAACTCGGCGAAAAGCGTTTCGCGGCGTATAATTCAAGTGATTTTTGGGGAAGAAAAAGGTGACGATACCGGAAACGCGCAGCGCATTATCAGGGAGAGCGCGATGCACGGGAAATTTATCATTTCCCACGTCTTCGAATCCTGGCGCAGTCACAGCAATATAGAATTTCTGGCACGTGCTGATAAGAGTGGCGATCGGAACGGCCATCGCCTTCGTGAGTTTCGTGGTACCAGTGGACGAAACGACGGAACGAGTCGCAGCACGAGGTCACCAAGCCGCTAAGGACACTCGAGGACGAAGAGCGTCGTCCGTAAGTGGTGTACGTGTGCGTATATATGTGTGCGCGCGCGCGCGCACGCGATGTTCGTTCCTGACAACGAAACCGCAACGCGCGCAATCGCCGTGCCGGGGAGCGTTGTTGATCCAGATCACCGTTCACCAGGATCCGCATCCATCAAGATCACCGTTACTCAAGAATCTCGACAGTTGGCTCGCGATGGGATCACCGAATCCCTAAATTTTCAGCCGCTTAGACCGTAAGACTTAACGTTCATCCGTCAAGTTCGCCCGAGCACGATCACTTTCGTCTCGGTGACGCTGGAATCGTTGGATCGAAGTGCTCGACGTTCGAATAGTGCGAGAACAATTTCGCGCCGTCG
Organism: Cardiocondyla obscurior; assembly: GCF_019399895.1. Taxonomy (NCBI): domain Eukaryota; kingdom Metazoa; phylum Arthropoda; class Insecta; order Hymenoptera; family Formicidae; genus Cardiocondyla; species Cardiocondyla obscurior. The sequence continues at coordinate 3,108,652 of NC_091887.1, read as the reverse complement.
TTGAAGTTGCGAGGATACGACGCGTATCGCTGCGGCGTTGAAGAAATCGCGGGAGGAGAAAGGTGAAGAGCCTTCTCTTCTTTTCGCAGATAAATGAGCGGAGGCAAGTGAGGAGAAGAAAAGAAGAAAGAATTTACGGGGCGGCAAAGGGGGAGGAAAGAGCCGAAGAACTCTGTTCAGTGATTACGGCACGAGCCAGAGAGTATCTCGCGCAGTACGAGAGAAGAAAGGAGAAGAGAAGTCAACGGGAAGGAGACCAGGGGCTTCGGAAAGGGAGGCAGAAAGGACGTTGCGATTAAAAGATATCAGCCTCTCCTCGACGTCATCATGTCGGCCCGATCTCTCTCGGTCCTGCTGATCCTCGCAGCTATTCTCGGTGACCTGACCATTATTAGCGCCGACAGAACGAGCGGATTGTACGTGGACAACGGCTTCGATCAGACGATAATTCACCGCGTGATGAATCAACGTGAAAAGCGCGAGGTGGAGCACGAGATTTTGAATCTGCTGGGACTTCCGGATCGTCCGCGAAACGTCATCGGCAGGCCGCCGCAAGTCAAGAGGTCGGCGCCCAAGTTTCTGCTGGACATCTATAAGAACGCCCTTGGCGAGGACGAGGAGGAGAAGCCCATGGCGCATCGTCACAAGGCCGGGGAGTTCGACCTCAGCGGTCAGGATCTAAAGGCGATCGATCAGAGCGATGTCATCATGACTTTTGCAGCACGCAGTAAGTTTGAAAATAAATCTATCGATTAAAAAGAAAATCCGTTTAAAAGTGACTTAGGATAAATTTAGTTGTCAATCAATTTAAAACCAATTTCTTTGTGTATATTATATTTTTCTCTTCTTTTTTTTTTTTATATAAAAATATGATTAATTCGTAAAAAAATGTCGACAAAAGAACGTTAGGTTGATTTAGTTGCGCAAAAGAGCCTTCTAAACGCTCCCGTGGCTTTTCAAACGCGGTGAATCTTTTTGCGATCTCCGAATTCCTCGTGTCAAACAGTCCCGAGAAACTTTCCAGCGGCAGTCCTTTAACGAGAAAAATTAAAGCGCAGGCATGGCTTCCTTCTCGGGCGCGTTCTTTAAGTGTGAAATCACAAGGAGAAATGCAGGGTGCACGTAACCAATTCTCGAAAATCGAAGGAACCTCAGCACCGTTTCGTGACTCTGTAATTCAAGTAAAAAAAAAAAGTTTATCAACTCGATGAGGAATCTGAGGATCCTCCACTCTTCCCTCCGTTCTTCCTTGCTCGTCAGATTCCCCGGAAACCCGTTACCGCCTCCTACCCTCCCTGCCCTCTCGTTCTCTCGGTGCGTTCGTTCGTACGTCCGGTTTTCTATTTTGTTGCCGTCCTCGTCGCCGCGGTACGATGAGGAATGTTTTAAGCTGCGCGACGCGAAATGCGGCATGCATATAAATTAATCCCGGTTGGCACCTGCAAATGTTACGTCGCGGACGCGAGATAATGAGAATGCGAGACGAAGATGACGGCAGAAGGGAAGGAGGAAACGCAGAGATCGAAGAACGGAAACGACGGAATTGGGGACTAGAAAAACAAAGACGGAAAGGGTCGGACTTCGGGGTGCATCAATCGCCACGGTTGCACACGCGCGAGCGCGGACCCTTAGGGCCATACGTCTTATATACAAAGTCTCTTCCTCTCCCCCTTTCCGTGCCCTTCTCACCGCCGTGTTCCATGGGATACCCCCCTGGGAAAGACGAGTCAATAAGCATCTCTCTTTCCTCGCGCGCGAAGCCACAGGCAGGTTAAAATGTCTCAACTTGGGGGCCCGGGCTCGTCCCCCGTTCGTCCTTTTGCTCCTTTTTTCCCTCCTCCGTTTCTTCTTCACGTGGACAGCGGGCCGGCCGGTTGCCCGGAGGGAGACGCGCGGCTACGAATTATGAAGATTAGGATGCTGGATCCTGGAGATGGATGGATCCGCGGCGGAACTGAATGTAACGGATCCGTGGGACCGGGGGGATTTCTTCGGCGTGATGTCGATGGCCGTCCGATCTTTCCATTCATTCGTAATATACGGTCGTGCGTTTCCCCTTAATCCTACCCTCTTATCTCAGTTCTTGTCTAGGCATAAAATATCAATGACAGCAAAGACCTAGGCTCTTAAAGAAGATTTTAGACGTTGCATGCATATTTTTTTTCTCTTTCTTTTTTTTTTGGTCGTACTGCGACCGTAATTTTGCCCGCTGTACTTGAGGAATTAAGAAAGTAAGACTTATTCTACCCTTCTTTCGACGTATCGTGTACCGATGCACGCATACATTCACGTAGGGAAGATACGGCAGAGGGGGAGGCGATGGGAAGGTACAGCGCGGCGGCGGCGGCGGCGGCGTAAAAAACAAAAACGCGGCTCGCCACAGAACGCTTCACGGACGGTCCCAAAAGCTATTTGAGACCACCCCGAGAGCTGAGGAGGCCCGGCAATCTGGTACCGTTGGAATGCGACCGTCGGAACGAAAAAACAAAACAAATTTTTATGTCCCCCCTCTGCCCCGCCACCGTTCTACCTCGCCTCGCGTCCCCGTTCAGATCCAAGCCGCCCACTTCAGCGGAGGCATTAGGCATTACTTAGAACCCCCCCTGGGTCCACCGCGAAGGAAGGGTACGTCTCCCCTACCGCCCTCCTTTGCTCGCAGGGCGGCGACTACTTTGACGGTAAGAAAAGAGCTCGATTTCACGCTGCGAATTGTCCACGGTTCATTTCTAAAGCCCTCCTCGGAGAATGCAAGCGGGCTCACCAAGGGTCCCCATTATCGGTCCCGGTCTCTCTCGTAGAAATTTTGTTTCGCGATAACGGAACGTTATCTTCACGTTGAAAAGGACTGTCCGTCGTAGAACGGCCCGACCGAGCTCTGAGTCGTAAGTTTCAAAGCTTGCGCCGATTATCTAGACTGACCGTTTACACGATCGTTTTTAAAGTGGACTGCATTAGGTAGGGCCTCCGGCAAAGATAGACAAACAATTTTTCAAGAGATATGTATACCGAGAAAATGTTAAGCGTGTAAAATGCGCTTTTCTCTCTCTATGGCTCTTCTGAAAACTTTGCCTGGCAACTAAATCATTGTCTAGTAATTATTTTTCCAATTATTTTCCGTAAACACATATAGTATTAATTTTAGTGCGATACATGGAAGTCAAATTGATTGTAGAAAAATAGAATTTAAAATCCTAGACTCGAACGCGGAGATACGTAATTTTTGTTGCGTGATTATTATTGTAAACGGCCACTCCGAGTGGTGCTTGTGCTGATCGCAGACTTGTAATTTAAAATAGATCATCACGTCCCCGGGGTGAGACACGAACGTGGGAAAAGGCTCTGGTTCGACGTGTCCGAGGTACCACCTGAAGAATATTTGATCGGCGCTGAACTCAGACTGTATCACAACGGATACACGCCGAGGAATCGGAAAAACCACGGCTCCCACACGATCACCGTGTATCGAGTGTTGAAGACTGAGGATGGGTAAGAAAAATTAATTATCTTTTTTTTTTATTTTTCAGAGCAACGTGCGTTTAAAAAAAAGCAATTTTAAAAATATCGAAAAATCGGAATATTAAATAAAAAAATTTGTAAAACGCTTATTGGAGAACGCTTTTGCGATAATGAGATCGAAATGAAAGGCCGTACTCGCTGCTCGTCCGCTTTTGTGCCAAGGACGCCTAAGGTTAGACCAATTTTATGTTCCTCCGGGCATCCTTCGCGGTTTTTGACATCGTCATCGTACCCCTAATTAGGAGGTCCTTAATCCTTCGCCGAAAGAGTCCCAGGCATTTGTTCTACCTGGAACGTAGGGGGAAAAACTCCAAGTATTCCGCCGAACGTTCTCTCTCGTACGTCCCCGACTTTTTTCTCACTCGTATCGTATACCTTCCTTGTTAAAAACAGATAAAAGGCGCATATAGACCTTTCTGTATTACCGCGAGATGTATTTATCTTACGGTCCGTGGCGATCTGGAGAACAATCGGGCGTGGATAACACGCGAAGCGGATGAGCAGATAATCGGAAATACATCGGCGATACAGATGTAGCCGTTAGCCGCAAGGGCCACCAGCGGGGGCCATCCCGTCTCGGGTGGGAACCGAATCGTAAAAAGGAAAGCGTGGTGAGTTAATCCGAGAGGGCAAACCTCCTCTACGTCGGCGGTAAATGGCGACGGTCTGTCTAGAGACGCTCTATCTAATGAACGTGCCCGCTCCGTCCTACAAACCCGTGAGTCACGAGACATTCCGTCGCCGCTAATGGCCATCGTAACCGTGCTTTTAAGTACACTTTTCGGCGCCTTCTTCCCTCCTGCTAATTCGGAAAGAATTGTCCTTTTTACGTCGCCGCGCCCGACATTCCACGATACTCGAATCACCCGGGTCTCTCTAATCGTTTCACGTTCAACACGCCGGTGAATAAGCTCGTGCCCGAGAATTTCTCAGATTCCAATCGGCAGCTTTTCCACGAGGACTAATTGGACGAAAATGGTCCCGCGACAAATTTGTTACGGCAAACCGATCCCCCGAGTCGCATCGAAGATCTACGGATACGCCCGCTTCTGAAGTAGCTTAACGTAATCGGCCTCGTCGAGATATTAGACCCGCACTAACACATCAGATACGAAGGTCCAGTTATCCAAAGATTGAATTTTTCGTTTCGCAATCCTTAGCCATCTAGCACGGCTCTTCAGCCGTTTGATTTACTGCCCGAGGGGTGGAGGAGTGACAGGCCGAGCTGCGGCGTCTCGCGTCGCGTCCCCGCATTTTCCTTTCTTTTCTACTTTTTTTTTTTTCTCTCTCCTCTTTTCTTTTCCTGAAGACTTTTGGCACCGGCGACCTGAGCCTGACCGATATACCGGCTCCGACAGGAAACGCTATTCCGTAAATTGAGGTAAATTAGCCGTGGAGACGGCCTAACAGGCTCTCCTCGCGTGTTTCTTCGTCTCTTCTGCCTACGCAGTTGCGCTCGGTCTGCGTCTATCTTTTTCTCACCCACCCCGCCGGATCTTTCGGCTCTTTCCATCAAAGTCAAACTATGCGTGACGCATCCTCCATCTCCTCCTTTTTCTGCCCCCTGCCTCTTCTTCGTCGCGAGACAAGCTGGCGACTCGTTGCTTTCGTAATGAAACCTTCTCTTGGTACATCGTTACGAACACGTATGCGGAATTCCAACGTTGAACGCCGATAAATGTTCCCCAAGCGTTACGTTCGATAATTTCTAAATAAAATTTAAATTTTCAAGAGTCTCAAAAGCTTTCAGCAAGAACCAAAATTCGCGAGCTGATTTCGTTTGATCTTCCGGCCCGGTCGGATAGCGAAGAGCCATCGGGACTCGAAGAACACAGGGCGCTCACAGCTACGTTGAATTACGATAATCGATTTGCGGAAAAACGCTGGGAGATGCTGCGAAGATCATTTGCTTAATGAACAATGATCGGCGTGTTTTCTCTGGTTGAGGATCTTATTGATGCGCGGCACGCGCGGCTTCGCGATTAATTAGAAATTACAATACGCGGAATCGCGACGAGGCATGCGAGCGACACGTCCGCGCGTGACGATCGGCGTTGTGCGTGCAGCATTGATTTTACATCGCATTTACGCATACAAAGTATACGTCCGTCGATTAATACTGAACGAGAATACCTGTCGTTGCACCGTAATCGGTAATCGTGTATCTACGGCGATTTTATGTAATGCAGTCGAGATTGAAATTCTCTGCATTTCTCACGTACATTTCTATCGGCGTAGATTAACTTCATTCTCGACTTATTTGCTTTTTTCTTATCTCTTTCTTTCAGTTCTAAGAATTAGAATAAAGAAGAAGATAAAGCAAAAGTTAAACGAATTGAAATTTAAGCACGAAGATATGCTCTAAACTATTTTGTTTGAATTTCAGGACACGGGAATTACAGTACATCGATGCTACAAATGTTACGGATTATAAAAGAGGGTGGCTGACATTCAATATCAGCGAGGCCTTCGAGCACTGGGTAAACAACCCGGACGGGAATCGAGGATTGTACCTCTCTGTGCATCCGGCTGATCGTTTAGGTGAGTACTTTAGTTTTTTTAATTGCCTTTTGTCTCATTTATTTTTGAGAAAATGTCGCGAGACATTAATTCGATATTAAAAGTCATGGATTTATTTTCAACCACTTATCTTCGTAGAGATCAAGTGTCGTAATTGACGATTTAGCTATTATTAAAAAAAAAATATATATATATATATGAAAGAGCAAGAATTCTAAAATAAATTAGAATCAAATAACAAATTTTTCTTATTAAAACGTGTTACCGTCCGAATTTCTTAGTCTGACTTCTTAGGAATAGCATGCTAAATATAGAATGGCCTTCCGGTTTGATAATAAACGCCTCTGATGTTTATCGAAATCGAATTGGCTTGAGTAAAATGCACGCTCGAGAGAACTCAAACTTTAATACTTAATTATCCTTAAAAAAAAAAAAAAAAAGAAAAAGAAAGAAAGAAAAAAATAGTCTTACATATCTATTCTCGGAGCAAAAGCGATAATTAATAATTAAAACAATCGATTGGGTGTCTGTATACGAATCTCTAGGAAGGTAGATCTTATCAGCTCCTCTTTTTTTTGTTAGTTTTAATTCACATAATTAGTTCATATCGTTGGTTTTCTTAGTCTGTTATTTGAATCGATTAATTTGATTTCTGAGAGCCTCGTGACATTAAAAAAAATGCAGGTAGTCTTTCTATGTTTTATTTGAATTGAACGATCGTGTCCCTAGTTCTCATACACCTGACCATGTGTATTCGTGTTTCTTTCGTGTACTATTACCTGTTCAGCGCTCTCACCGCCATACCTTTGTGCTAAAGCGCGTGTGCGTGACACGAAAGATTAGTAGCGAGTTGACAGCTCTTGAATATCGAATCTCTTCCTAGTTATTCTGCGTTTGTTAATTCACGAGAAGAGGCACGACCCTCCATCGCGTTGCGTCTTATCGCGATTTGAATTGACGAAAAATCGGATTTCGCTGCGTTAAAGATATAACGTAAAAAGAATAAAATTAAAAAAAAAAAGAAAAATATGAGAATCTCAAGTTATCATTGAGAAATTTGACGAAGCTGAACGTGTTCCTTGTTCTCTTGATCTTACTTACGATTGACTCACACACTTTATTACCATCGGGATACATCATCTGCGATGGCGTCGCCTTGTCTTCCTACGCTGATGAGATAGACTCACAAATACTAGAAGTATTCACGTTATATTCAAGAGGACAGCAGTCTTGAATAAGACAAGAGTAGGAAAAAAAAAAAAAAAACAGAAAAAAAGAAAAAATAAAATAAGAAAGAAAAATAGGAAGAAAACGATTGGGCTCAGTTTTGTCACTAAATTTCTTAAAAAAATAATTATTGCTAAAAAGTCTTATAGATAAGTAAAATTTATTTCCTTAGATTGTCAAAACGTGAGAATTCAAGCGCAAATTAAAAGATTATTTTTCACGTTTATTCAGGCCTGATATTAATATTAAAATTAATAGCAGATAACTCTTCTTTAAATCGTCATTCGAATATCGAGACGCCTTCGTCTCTGCAATAGGTATACCATCGGTTGAGGCATTAACGACGTTCTCATTAAATTGACTATATTCAACAAAAATTATAATAAGATGGTATTAACGTCGGATATTAATGCAGACATAGATATCAAATTAAATGTTACCGCAAATAACGCGTGCGCATTCAACTGTGTACGTGCACATATGCGTACGTGTGCATGTGTGGTTTGTTGTTCGCCGCGCCTAGATTATTTCATTACTTGCTCTCTTTCTCTCTCATCTGGCTTCTCTCCTCGTTTCTCGTGTCTCGTTCTTCAGAACGCGCAACCGGTTTACCTTTGATCGTTCAATATAAAACGCAAGATCGGAGAGTCACATGCCTCTCACGAATCTTTACGCCTGATTCCTACCTCTCTCTCTCTCTCTCTCTTTCTCTTTCTCTCTCTCTTTTTACTCCTTTCTCTTTCTCCTTTTCTTTCATCGCGTGAGAAACTCCAAGGATACCCCACCTATGTCTAAATATAAGCTAATCTTAAATATAAACCGATAATAATTAAGCATCCTTCGGTCGCTTCTTCGAGCGCGCGGACATAGAAAAATGAAGGCATCGGGTAGTCCTTACTACATCTCGAGCGATATTAAAGCTGGTATTTATAGCCAGTTCTTATACTTAAAATTGTCTTAAGTGCAGTCTTATTTGATTTTCAACCAATTACGGAACCGTATTGGCGTCTTAAGATGACAAGCGACTGCACTTTGAGGCAATCTTAAGTATAGGACACTGACTATGTATGCCGGTCTATATGTTACACGTGAAAGCAAGAGTACAGGAAAAATCCAAGACACCGGCGATAACGCTGACTATTCGGCGAAATTGCACCGTTAATCAATTCGTCTTATCTTCCGTATTATTCTCCACCATAATGCCACGCACGGAATCGTCGTTTTCTTCGACTCTCGAAGTGATAATAAAGAAAGAAGTAACGAGATCTTTCGCGAACGACCGAGGTACAACTTTTTAATTTGCGGCTGTGAACGGTATCGCGTGCCCGCTTTCGAAAACCGTAATTACATTCCCTCGTGCGGTTACACGTACATATACAAGGTAAAAGCGTAGATTTAATGATCGTTTATCGTCGCGTTGCCGGACCCGAAGGGGGGGAGGGGGGAGGGAGCCGCCTTTGGTATCGGAACAGGCGTCGCCAGCCGTTTGCTGGAAACCAAACGGGGAGGATGACAAAATTACTTGACACAGAACTTGAATACGTCGCTGCCGGAGAGGCACGGCACCGCGCCGGAGTCGGCGCATTCCTCGGGAGCAGCGCAAAGTGCAACAACTGCGGCGGCAGGTGTCCGCCGCAATCACGGCGAATGCGCATTCCTGCTGGTCAATTTACTAGCTTTCTCGGACTCGCGTACACGGGGACGGCACTCCGCGCGAGTACCCGGATCGTTTGCATACGGCCGGCTCCATCGCATGCCGGGGCCTCTTCTAGGCGTCGAGATCGCCGACTCGCATTCCCAATCGCGGTGAGATTTATCGGCGAACTCTCTCGTTTTCTCCCTCTCTCGAGACCGTCCAGGCAGACGTAAGATCGCAAGACGTAAGACTGACGTAACGAGCTTGTAAAAAGAAGAAAATTAAAAGTTTAAGAAAGAGTATCGATAGATCGATCGAGACGATCGTCAAATTGAAAATGATTCGCCCGCTGTCGCGCCAGTTCTGGAATTTTCCAGAGTAATTAAAACGAGGCGCGTTGGAAGTGAACGTCTGAGATAAGCCGGGCTTGACTTTGCGCCGGGATTCCTGAGCGTTCAATATTCATGAAGGCTGACTATTAATAATCCCGAGACGCGAGCCATTCTAATAAACACGTATACTCGATACATTCCACTTACGGAACGAAGATTCGAATCGAAATATGCGAGCGACAGCCTCCTGTTTGTCGCAGCGCGATTTTCGCGGAACGTCTTGAGCGCGTCAAGAATAACGATGCATCGATATTTCTGGCGGCTCTGCACATATTTTTCTTCTCCTTATGTATTCTCCGGTTTCTTCCTCTATTTCAGAACCTCTCTCTCTCTCTCTCTCTCTCTTTTTCACATATTAGTTTTCTTTTCTTCTTCGCTTTATTCAATCGCATCTCTATCTCATCCTTGTATTTCAAGAGCGTGTTCTTAAAGAAAAATAAACTGCCACCGTTGCTACCATGAGAGCCAGTTTAATACCTTCGTTCGTTCATTTCTTTAATTTGTATATTGTAGCGCACGAAGTGAGACCAGAGGACATTGGGTTGGCGTTATTCCGCGGTGAACCGGACAAGCAACCCTTCATCACGGGCTATTTCAAGAGCTCAGGCGTAAGAGAGTCAAAGATTCGACGGAAGCGTGACGCTAAAAGAAAGAAGAAGAGCGAAGCCGTTGGGTGGGATTATCGAAGTAATCCTTACACCGGTAAATATGCACTTGTGTGTGAAAATAATTATTTCCTCCACCTTTTCTTTTCTGCATATCAATCAGCACGGTTTATAAAATTAAGAGATTATGTGTCGTGAACGAAGGATATATTTTATGCAGATCCTGGAGCGCAGCGCGACTCGCGAACCTGCAAGATCCAAACGTTGTATGTCAGTTTCCGGGATTTGCAGTGGCAGGTGAGTTATTAATCTGCATGCCCGGAGCCTCTGTTTCCCTCGCGACGATCGTGTCGGATTACAGTGTCACTGGCGAGGAATCGCGTGTTTTCTGCAAATCCGACGAAGGCGCGGTGAGGGACCGGAGCTCCTTAGATCATATAGATACGTTCGTTGTTTCTCACCATTTTGTTTCGTTACGCAGGATTGGATTATTGCACCGGACGGGTACGATGCGTATTACTGCAGCGGGGAGTGCAACTTTCCGTTAAACGCACATATGAACGCAACGAATCACGCGATAGTCCAGACTCTAGTGCACTTGGTGAGCCCAGGCAAGGTGCCTAAGCCGTGTTGCGCGCCCACCAAGCTCTCAGCTATTTCAGTTTTATATTTCCTTGATGAGAGCAATGTCATCTTGAAGAAATACAAGAATATGGTCGTTAAGAGTTGCGGCTGCCATTAAACTTCTCGTTGTACCTCTTGCTTATGACGGGAATTTAAAAAGATAACATCATTCTTTGATGCAAAGGCCAGCTGAACCAGATATTCAGGTTTGATCTTTGAAACTTTCGAAGTTTAAAATCACAATTCCTAAAAAATACTAGAAGTATGAAAGTCACGTTAAAGAAAACAAGTGATTTCCTGCAATAAAAGAATTAACAAACTGTTGCGGAAAAATTATCATTTTTGTATATTGATGACATCATTTTATCATTTTTTTGTATAAATTAATGTGCCTGAGTAGATTTTTCTTTAATTAGCGTATAGGATTCTTAAGATAATGATTCAGATAATAAAATCTTTCGCATTCTCGATTTTTTTAAGACACGTTTAAACGCAGTTACGTATCGATGATACGCGCCACTCTAGTTGTTTTTTCGTTGCGAACTTGTTAGAAAAGTAACGTTTGAACTAGTATCCTTATCGAACCCTTCTGCACCAATGTTATTTTAATTTCAATAAAAATTCCGTAGCATGCTTCTTCTTTCGCTCATTTTCTTTGACGTTGTCACGTCACAAAGATATATCATAAAATAATTTTATGAGTAAACCGACTTAATCCTTGATATAGAATCAGTTTTTTTGTGGTGGTGCCAACGTTTACCAAATAGATTTTGTATTTATAGTGTAAACTGTGAGCGCGTAGATGAATTCAAGTGGCGTAAGTTATTAATGACGGAGCTCGTTAGCGCGTATTAGTCACATAAGCATGTATAAAATGCAATTACCATATACTCATGATAATTCGTAAGTTTTGTATATCGTCATTGTAAATACACTCTTGTATATACTTCTTATATTTCTGTGTGTCGTGTTTGTACGTATAAACGTAAATAAATTTTTTTAGTGCGGGGACAATCAGAAGTAAAATACATAATCTTTTTAATGTCATCCTTTAATGACATTAGAATAAAATTTAACAACTCATAATACGTTGTTTAAAAGTTTAAAGTTATAGCATAATCTGTTAAGTGAGATCATCCACGTGCGTCGATTATAAATAATTATACAAATTTTGTTGACAATTTATTAAAATTCTTAAGTTTTTTACATATTTGCTCATTGGCACAAAGTAAAATTTAATATTTGACTAATTAACTACAATATACGACAAAAAAAAAAAACAATTTTTTTTTTTCTTTGTCGTATTATTTAAATATAAAAATATAAAAAGTTTAAGACCCTTAAATATAAAAATATAAAAAGTTGTAAAATCTTTAAGATGTAACCTTAAAATAATAGTAGTAATCAAAATTTGAAAATTTTACTAATTATTGATAACACTAACATCACATTTTTAATAGATTTTGTTTCTAAAGAAAATGTGCAGTTTAAAAAATATTTCCTTGAGAAGAAATATATAACGTATAATATAATTTTCATAAATAATAATAAAAAAACTGATATTTTGTACATTAAAAAAAAAGTGGCAATATCTTCATATAAATCGGTACTAAATATTAAAAAATAAATAATACAATATTTGCAGAATGAAACCTACGTAGAAATCAATTAGAATAATACATTATAAACTTGATTGACTACTCTTTCTTATTCTTTGTCTTTGACTAAAAATTTATACTTCATATTTTTTTAAATGAATAAATGAATAAATGCTTACCATGTTATTGCATTCTTATAACTATGGCTCTAAGTCTTGTTACATGGTGATTATAATTACAATGATAATTTTACGTTGACATGTAACCCTTTTGTCAATAAAATACAATTCATTGAATGCAATATAATATCACATACATGTACATGTCCTACTACATACTTTGAGCTTTTTTTCCAATGAAAAATGAGATTAAAAATTCGTCAAAACGACGTCAATTACGCGTATATTAAATCGATCATTTCTTACTAGCTTCTAAGTTTAATATTTTTATCTTAATCTTGCTAATCACAACCGTTAACTTATGATCTTAGATAGACAAACAAGTTAAACGTAATATATATACTTTATAATATGTAAATTCTAGGAAATTGTAAATATGTCGAAATTTGTCTATCTGAAAATCATTAATCATTACATTTGTCATTTATGTACGGTTGATTTAATATATATATGTATATATATGTATATATATATATATATATATTTTAAAAGATTCTACAAACTGTATTTTGAACTCTATCTATCACTGGAGAGCAGCATAATTTGTACTTTACTATCTCGTAGATTAATGAATCTAAAAGTTTAAAACATTATTTTTAAATTTATTTCATACAAGTCTAAACATTTTCCAAGCAGATTTGCCATATTTCTGGTTTTTTTTAAAGAAAAAAATAAACATTTTTATATTTACCTTTCCGTCTCCTGTTGTTGTACAGATAACCTATCGTATTTCTGTAAATGTGTAATTATATTCGTATAACACGACACTTCCTTCTTAAGAGAAACGGTGGCACAAGAAACGAGTGTTTGATTTCTCGGTGAACCCTCAGAGTTTAGCACCAACAGAAAAGAGTAATGATTCATATCTCCACTATAATAAATCTGCAAATAAATACGATAAAAAACTTTGATATATCGAGATGTATACGACCAATACTCTTTCCAGATTTAGTACATAACGAGTTCTTTTATGAGTTCTTACCTGAACAGAAATCATATATAAACCACTCGTGCCAACTTCAATTGCCATATTATTTTCCACCAAGTGAAACTTTTTAAAATCATATAGTTTATACTTTTTATTTTCCATCTTAACCCAAGGTCCAATAAATGCTGAAAAAAATTTTTCTTCATCTTGAAATGTAATGTAATATCATTTTTCGTACTTATATATATTATTGTAAGTATTTTTATATGTGTTATCGTAATGTTAACATTATATTTAGTAGACAAGTACCTGCATTTAGAAGATCAGGTTTCGCACCGACAAACGTGGCTACCAACGGCCCTATAAACGAGATTAAAATTATTTCTTGGCCTTACTTAGTTCACTCCGTTCAAATAAATTAACTGAGCGTTGACCAACGAAACGGTACAACGTCCGTTCATCTATAATTCTGTTTATTTAATCGCGAAACATGGAAAATATTAAAAGTAATAACGGTAAAGAAAACATACTCGCTTGATTGTGATTACGTTTGTGTCCTCTTCTACTTTTTCGCGATTTTTTGTATCTTCTCTCGTTTTTTCGGAATTGTGAAACTTTTCCCTCGGTTTGTTCTTTTTCATCTTTCTCGTCTTGTTCTTCTTTGGTTTCTTCCGTTTTTGATAATTCTTTAATATCTCTCGTCGCTCTTTCCAATCTTGTTGCATGCGAATCGTTCCATGTGCTCAACACATCGTCGCTGCTATCTCCATCCGCCGTCGCTTTCTTTTGCGTTAAGCGACTAAAACGTCGAATACTTTGCTTTTTACTGACGCTGAACAACAAAGCCTTTAATTTACGCGATTTCGTAACATCTAAAAAATTATTAACCCTTCCTTTAATTTTATTATTCGTATATGTCGATTGATTGGAAATTATCCGATCATTAGGCATTATTAATGTAACGTTGCCGACACGTCTATCATCTCCAATTTCCATCTGATTAGAAGGATCGAATGATTCGACTCGGAGACTGCTTTGAGTATTATTTTGATACATCAGTTTAAGAAAATGCATCTGAAATGAAAAAGAGATACAAATTCGTTCTGGCAGTTATACGCTTTTCAGAAAAAAAAAGTTAGAAATCACAAAGACGACATTGAATACTTTTTTACGTTCACGATTTGTTATTTGATATACGATTACGTCAACGTGATTATTAATTGGGCCAAGCGGCGAAATATTTACGTATCACTATTCATTCACCGTGCTTATGCATAATTTCGTACGATAAAGGAGCGGATGATTAATCGTCAAAGTATGTTACGTATCACGTTGTCGTGCTTATTCAGAATCGTTAGGTTACAGAGGTGTTCCATTCACGTAGCTAACATGTAAGTGACACAGAAACAAAGAGATGGAAGGCCGACAATTTTCGACGTAAGAAAGATTTAAGGAAGTTTAATATTTTGTGACTTAAATCATTGTATCTTACCTCAACTTTTAACTCTCGCACGCTTTTAAACGTTACCGCCAACGTGCCAGATAGTACAACGACTATAATAAATAATATGATAAAGAGATTGCGGTAAAGTTTTGAGGGAAACTTTACGTTGACGTCCAGGAACAAATTGTCAAGTTTGGCATCATTTTTCATTTTATGTTTCATTAGTGGATACAGGTTTATTTTTGTCATTTTTTTCTCTCAATCACCAAATTCCTTTTAATTGGAAATAAATCCTATTTTCGATTATTCAAGGATTACATCAGATGTACCTGAAATGTATTCAAATATAAACTATGTTACATGTTAAAAATTGCCCAACTATAATTAATTAAATTTCTTAGTAGCATTGCACTTACACTTTAATAATTAATATTTTCTCGTACGTTTGTACGCAATCATATCATCAATGGAAAATTGCAAATATTTTTATGCGGGAAGAACGGTGCTAGGTACATCAAATCCAAGGAAAAGCATTTACAAGAATCACATTTGACCAAAAAGAAAAGTAGAGATTTCCTTCTGTGAGAATAAAGAAAAACAATTTTCATTTACAAGGTCCACAAACAGTTAAGGTCTACTATGAAACTATTTTTCGCTTTCAGGTTTACCAAAAGCAGGTAGATTTGTCTTCGTGTCGTGTTGTTTTTGTACCATTAGTTTATTAAAAAAAGAAAAAAAAAAAAATTCTCTTATTCAAAAATCTGTACAAGATATGTTTCATTCAATGAAAGGTATAGAGATGTGCCTGTATTTTTCAATGCGATGTAAGATCGCAGATAATCTCTCTTCGTTTCACTACCGTGTGTAGATTTTACTCTACGAAACCGGCTGAGTTTACGATGCGCACTGATAAGCGACGAATGGACGTGATTGTGCTACTCGGAAACATGGATGTAACCAGGATACCGACAGGTAGCTTAGGATTGTCACGGGCTCATTTACAAGACTCGCTTGGGACGCTAACTTGGCACAGGCAGCGGAACGCGTTGTTCGCGATACTGCAACCAGTTTCCCGCGCGATTTTACTACGCCCCTCGTGTGTGAAAGTCGTGTATAATTAAGAATAATTTACAGAGCTCTTAACATGCGTTATTTAAACTGGGCACAATTGGTCGAGACAACCGGGTATTTTGATGAACTTGTCCATTGAGACGCTTTGCATAAAATATTTTTGGACCACGTGCCAAACAACCTTACTTTTTTTTATGATTATTAATTAATATAAATGAATACTTTATGACTGTACAAAATAAGAACAACAGATTTTAAATTAAATCATACACTAGTTTTATTAAAAAAAAAAAATTGTCCAAGCATTAAGTATTTGTCTTTAAAAAAACTTCCGAGTCGTTAACAATTAATATTTAATTAAAACCGCACGCAAGTTAATTCTGGTTTTAATTAAACGAATGTTGAAAACGGAGTTGTTCATCACGATGTTGCATTTACTCTTGAATGAGATTTTTAAATAGCAACTAGTGATAGCACGACTGCGCTTGTATAAATATTGCAAATCGATCCACTGATTTCGTAAAGGATTCGATTACAGGTTAGAACGCAGAAAATATATAAACGTGTTACGTGCAATTATAACGTGCGAGTTTAACGTGCAGTTCAACGTGAGGACTTGAAAAAGCTTAAGAATCGAAGCGTGTCACTTACCTGAAACATTCCCGTACTACTAGCGTGGCTGAACAAATGACTCGTAGTGGATCATCGGTCAATAGTCACCCTTGGAGCTGACGCGCCCGAATGAGACCGGTCAGATCTTTGCATCTTTTGTTTACTTGTGTCCCTCGTAGTGACGCTTGAGCATGCGCAATAGATTAAGCGCCAGCAGACGCTATGAAGTCAGTCATGTATGTACATATTTTATTTTTAAATAACGCATTTTCTTAAAAAGTAAAACTTTCGAACAAGAGACGCAAGACGATAAAAATAATTTCTTTGATCTAAAAATATCGGCAAAATAATAACTGTTAAGTTGGTTAGTTCGTTGAACGTGATACTAAAATGTACAACATAAATATATAACATTAGATAAATATATATGTTTAATTAATATAATTTTATATAATGTATAAAAAAAAACGACAGAAAAATTAGATTAGTAATTATACAATTTTAAGATGGACCATATCAGCATACGAGTCTGCACTTGATATTTTTGCGCGTGCGCGTCAATCTCTATTTATCTCTAGTCTCTCGGCACCGAACAACTTCCGATCTTCCGTTATCTGTTATCTTAAAAATATAACACCACTCCTAGCTTACTGATACTCGCTATATACAGTTTCAAACTTTTAAGTTATCTTCTATAAATAATAGAGCTACAGAATTATTTAATAAGAATTTTGTGTACATAAAAATTTATCTAACGATTTATACAATGATTTCAACAATTTAAAATAATATTGCTTAATTTCAAAATATTTCTCTCCTGTTTTTAACAGCGTAACATGCTGGTTGCAATTTTATAAAATATTGCATGATAAATATATAAATCTATAAAAAGAATAATTTAATCTTATTAGTTGAACATTATAAAAAATTTATTAGATTATTATACCGGCCCAAAACAAGGTTTTGAAATTATAAGAAATAGAAATCGTACGCACGAATGATACGCGATTTCGTTTCAAAAGGATGTAGTCGATTTTAAAGTCGGCAGGTATCGGGTTCGACCGCGACCCTCGTTCCATATATATCCCGATTTATAAAGAGGCTATTTTAAAGAGTTAAAAGGTCTGAGCGAAAGAGTATGAGATCATTGTATCTCGTTTCGGAAACAATGAACTAACACGTATTAAGCGAAAACCGGGACAACTTTGTTTCCCCTTTTTCTTACAATTTTTTAAATACATTTTAAACTTACATTTTATTTTAATGACTAATTATAAACTACATTAAATATATATATAATTAAATATTTAGTTCGTAATGTCAAGCACTGAAGTTATTTCATCGATTGGCAACAGCCTTTTGCTTATTTCTTACAATTCAAATAATTGCAATTGCAAATAAATAAAATTAAGTGAATAAATAAATGCGTAATTCCTGTCTTTCGTTCACGTGTAGCAAATTCTTTTATTGATTTTGCTACGAGACATTTTATCACGTTTTTATACTTAAAGACTCAAACACACACGTAAGTCCCATTTATTAATGCTGTGTTAGGAAAAATTCTATAATGACAATACTAATTAGTCATCATGCGATGCTCCGAACACGTTTCAAGTCTCTTGTTTCCTTACAGTAGCATATCTACCATATCAGATCATGACGTCAAAGACATGAATTCTTTTCTGAGAATGTATGTCCAAATAAGTAAATTTATCATGTACGTAATCCTTCGTTTACTGATGAGATTCACTACCAAGAAGAAAAAATATTTTATTTATATTATATCATGTCGTATTTTAACTTGTAAAAGAATGTATATAATTTTCTTCTTGATGGCAATACCAATAGAAAAGAAGTTTAAAATTATCGTATAAAAGCCAGAACAATTTTAAATACGTATCTATACCTTTTTTCAAAATAAAATACAATTACGTTATTAAAAAGGAGCTTCAACTTAAAACGCAATAGATCATATTTTACAAGAAAGATTCCGTACACTTAATAAATTTTATAGAAATAATTATGATAACGGAGAAGATACAGATGATAACGATTAGATGCAATTACATTCGTTACTGCCACACGCTTATTAGATGACTGCCGGTTAGTCATGGAATTTCCAAGTTGACATTATCTGAACGTGTCACGATGTCTGTGGTACAATAAATTATCATTTTTTTGATCACTCATCTACTGGAAAGAATGACAGCTCGGCCAAATGTTCAATTACGCAAATATTTGACTTAATCGAATGTCGATTTATTCGCGCGAATGTTATCATTAGTATTCACTATGTTGATTAACGCGTGGTACGTACATAGGTATACGCGACAGTTTGATAACTGTAATGATCAATAATAACAACGCAATGGTCACGTTTGGCTCACGAGAGTAGCATTAGAGAGTTCTCGGAAGCTTTTATTTTATCATCTTAATTTATCCTGCGGTAAGCTGCGGCTAAGTTTTAAGTGCAGACGCCTGCGTGTGATGTCATGCCTGAATTATTTAATTTCTCAGTACAATGCACACAAGACAAGCAGCGGTGTACGTTCCAGGAAAGATTCTTTCATCGTGGCGTTTTATCGGCCATTACGAGGTCACTAAATGCCAAAGTAGAAAGAAAAGATTTCACGCCTAATAAATCTATCGCTTAATGAAATCGTGAGTGTCTGTAGTTCAAATTATACTAAACTTTTATAGCACTTGTTTTAATAAGCCAGAAAATAAAAAATGATATAATTAAAAGTAAGAGTAATCTAATTATGATGTTAATCAAACAGATGCATAATTTTCGCTTAATATATGAACAGATAATTCATACATCTAATTAATATTAAAATATTATTACAGGTGCGAATCTACTGTATCATAATACCATTGCACCGTCTATTTTTCACGATTATTATTAATTCGAGCGGAGTAAGCGTAACTGGAAGCCTACAGATAATCGTAGCCAGTGCGTAGTTCTTAATTACAGTTGCCATTGTATTTGTTGTTTTACCTTACGGTCACTCAATTCGACTTACGAATTCACTTGCATTCTCTTCTATATAACATTAATTTTTAAACTTAATTATTATTATTATTATTGCGATCGTAATTTAATACTTTAAAATATAAATTATTTTTCAATTCTCAGATAAAATTGAAGTTAAGATAAAATACATTATTTTTTACATATTAAAATTCTGCCAACATATATACTACAAGTTTATATAAGTTCGCTTTTATCACACCGTGATAAAATGTAAGTCTACAACGTAGCACCATGCTGACTGACAAGAGATGAAAGAGTCGCGGTGATAAACGCTTACGTGCTTCATTCTGTTCTTCAGTATGGTTGTGTCGATCGTGGGCGACGGATGTATATTGTCGCGTTCCTCTGAACTCCGCGAGTGCTCCTGAAACATTAATAAGCGAGATCAAAACGTGCTGTTGGACAAATAAAAAAATTGTTTTTTCAACGAGATAAATTAATTTTTTTACTAATCCCAACGAGGGTGATTTTTAACGCGTTTTATATACCTAAAGTATAAAGATTTACGAAAAGTGAGATCTACAGAATGCGTGTGTAAAGTAAAAAGTACTAAATAGTGAATCAAGGTGTATTTGATAAAATAATATGTTAATTTAAGTGTCATAAAAATGCCGGTGGTTGCGTTTAAAAATTAAATTGTGAAACAAGGATCAACCAAATTAAAATAAAGTATGAATTTTTTCAATATATCATTAAAACAACAAAAAGTGATATTTTATATCTTCATTGATAAACGTTAAACATTTCTAATTACGTAAAACTGATTTAGAAAACTATCTAATTAATTAGCAATAAATATAAAATTACTTTGATCCTTATTATATTATTTAAATTACAATAGTTAAACAAGAAGGGTATAAATTCATATGTTCAGATCTTTAACATGTTTTAATGATACAATTCATTTTGTTGATCGAGATTAACAAAAATTGAAAGTCGTTTTCTGGACTCAAGATTCCCTCTTGACCCTTCTATTTTGATTTTGAAATAAAACATAATCTGCTCTGTGTATCCGCTCTTATCACGAGGCAAGAGTGCGGAAAAATGACGGGGCATGGAGACAAAAGAGTGAAAGAGAGAGAGTGAGGATAGAGGAGGTCCTCTTGTAGTTCTTTGCCTTTAGGGGGGAAAAAAACTCACCGGACAGGTTTTAAAGCGGGACAGGACCGGTGTGGGATATTTAACGTCTCCTTACGTCGTAAATCTTCGAAAAACGTACAATTAGGTGAACCGTCTATTGCGCCAATGCGGAAAGCTTCTCACGGATTTAGCGTGCCATATTTTTCTCACGAATGTACCGGTTGATCCAAACAGAATCTTACCCTTTTTTTTCGCGTTGTTACATCATACGTGGCTATTTAAGCCAGAAGGCAGAGGCCACGTCTGTCTATTATCTTCTATCCGCGTCCAATTGGCTAAAGTACATTTTGCATCCTCCGCGATGATTAAAGTGTTTATCCATACAATGCGCAGTGTAACACCGATAGCGAGCAAAAGTGTTGCCAATTGACCTGAAAATTGTAGACGCAATAAAACTCCGATTATTAAAATAATGTTTCATTAAATCAAACTGTTATCTGTGGAACTACAGACGTAACATTTTCAGAACGTATATACGTACAAATTTGCACAATATAATATAAATTAAATATATAAATGCATATATGTGTTCTGAAAAATATTGCGTTACAATTTTAAAGCTGTCCGACGAGTTTTTCTTTAACATAACTTTAAATAAAAAGCAAATATTCTTGAATTTATATGCAAGAACTTATGACATGTACGTAAGATATAATCTTTAGAGCGTTGGCTTCGTTAAAAGGAAACATCGATGAACTAGAGAGCGAGAAAGAATTCGCAGCGACACAAGCAGCTAGGTTCTTACGAGGAGAATGGTTTCCTGATGTGTCGTAAAATCGGCGCGGGATGAATTACACTCTCCGCACATCGCTCGGCCAAATCACGAAGATGCGTGTGAACATATAAATTGTATTCGCGTCGAACGTACACACAAGACACATTGATTTGCACGCAAGAGTTGTCTGATTTTCGTGATGACGTCCATGCTGACCGGTGAAGAGAGCAACGCGGTGAAGATGAAGCAAAAGCTAATGAGGGACGTACCTGGGAAAGAGGAAATTAGGTCTTTTCTGAACTTCTCGCGAGAAAACTTGAGCATCTCGCACTCCGATCTCGAACAAGGATTTAACCGATCGCGGCTCATGAAACCAAGCAAGAGCACGATCTTGAGTGTGGCCGCTCTTATGGCTGTCGTTCTCTGCCTCGGCCTTCAAAGCTGGAAGCTGCTGTCTAACACCCGCGAAATCGAGCAACTGAGACGTGACGTCGATATCCTGAAGCATCGGTTTCTGGAGCAGGATCTCATGGATGAGCTGAAGGCCTTCGAAGAACAGGTAGGTTCCTACAATAGATGAAACAAATTAGTGAGTTTGTCCGCCGAATCTCTCTTCTCTCATTATTTGAGAAAATAGAAATTAAATTATTAAGAGAAGCTAAATTATCAACAATAATTCAATATTGGATTCTATTTTTCGCGTTAATAATAAAAATTAATTCATTACATTTTTTAACTGTATACAAAAACATAATAAAAATATTAAAAACATATTAAAATTTATTGTAGAATTTATATCTTTACTGGAATTTTTTATTACACGAAGCATATGGTTCGTGTTGCTTTTAGACAGTAATCATTTTAATAGTTATGAAAAAGGAAATCATACCACAATTGCCTATTACTGATGTACATTTCCTCGTATCGAGCATTCGTCATCAATGGACAATACTGATTTAACTACGATAACCATAATTGCGTCGCTCGACGGAAGATTTTCGTTATACCGATGCAATTTTACATATATGCTCAACGGCGTTGCAGCTATACGCCGAAGAATCTACCGAGGATAACGATCCAGGTGAGACAGACATCGATAACGCCGATTACGATTCCAATTACGACGACGACGGCTCCACATCATCGCACGATTACTCTGGCGACTATCATACACCTCTCACTTACGGCGCCAGGTCGTCAGATTTCCCCGACATTACGTCTACATCAATGCCGATACCCACATCCGCGGATCCTGGCGCTAATGAGGACATGGTTGAACTGCTTGCAGCCTTGCGCAAGGTCGAGGCGAAGCACGGGCAAAACTTTGAGAGAAACGTGCGAGAAAATCATAAGTGAGAGACCGACAATATATAGTAAAATTTCAATTAAAAAAAATTTGTAGTTTTTCAACTTAAAATTACGATTAAATAAAATAACTTTCTCTAAATAGATATCAGTATATTACCTTAAATTTCGTTTGTTGAACGCAGAAATATCGAGCGAGAACATCTTAAGGGAAGATCCAAAGGACACTCGAGCCACGAGGAAAAAATTAATAACTCGAATAGCACCAGGTACAGATCTGAAGACATCGTCAGAGGATCCGCCAGTTTGGCATATGTTAAAGAAAGTGCCAAATCGAAGCGATCTGTTAACGATGGCCTGGCTGACGATCATGTGAGAGACGCGACGAACGACAAGCGGTATAACACCGGAAAAATCGTTGTGAGCGCATCGATGTCCAAAGCCCATTCTTACGAAAGCGAAGAAGATGATGGGGACGACAATTCTGAAACAGATCAGCCGTAAGTCAATTTCTCGTTAGAACAAAAAAAATTTTAACAAGGACATTGCACAGATAGAATTGGAGAGATTCAGCAGCAAACTTTTTCTGACCTTAACAAGCTGTCTGACTTTAACAAGTTAAACTCTTACAAATGTACGATCGTGCGTTAAAATTGTATTAAATTGGACCAATTAAATGATTAAGAAACAAAGAGAAAAGTTGCACGAGAGTGTTTCGCGTTTAATCGATTATTTTTTGAAAACAGGCACCCTCCCAAAAAATATCACGGTCATACATTGGAGACAACGCATCTCCCGGCACGCCGATTAAGCGAAGAGACGGGTACCTTTCAACCTGAGAGATACGGGAGCGAAACCACGGAGGTTGCAACTGACAGGAGGCTCAGCTCGCGAAGTCGCAATGTTTCGGGAAACAAAACGGTGGTCCCTCGGCTCGCTCAGGTGGGTAGTACAATAGTTGCCAGGGAGTTACGATAGATAAAATCCCGCGCGTCAAATTCTTGATGATGGTCGAATAAACGACACAGAGCGTTGTGATTGAATTAGAATCATGAGGCAGCCGCAAGGGAGTTTCATCGGAGATTGACTCGAAGACATTTGCGTGCACCACGGCAGGTTTATGCAATCCATTATGGGGCGGATAGCACTCTTTTCTCGACGCAAGATGAGCATACCGGAAACGGCAGGGCACGACATCACAACGGCATCTTCAGGGCGTGGCAGCCGAGTGAGTGGGTCGTCGATCTCGGCATGAGCAGGCACTTCACCCTTGCTGGCGATGGCAAGCTCACCGTGCACGAAGCGGGCTTGTATCTAGTGTACGCACAGATCCACTACTTAGATGAGCACGATGAAAACGGCTTCCACATGCTGGTGAACGGCAAGCCTATATTGCAATGCATGGTAAGAATAATAAATAAAAAATGAAACATTGGCTGCACTTAGCAGAAGTACTACATTTGCAATTGTAAATGTGTGAAGTTGATTGGTGTGCGATTCTAAACTCAGCCAAGGCTAAGAGTATACGTATATTATATATATATATCAATTATTCTTACGATTTTTGCAACAGCATCTACTGCAAAGTGGAATAACAAATACAATTTTTAGGTGTACAGCCCGGGTATGGGACACAAAAGCCGCTCGTGCTTCTCGGCTCAAGTAACCTTCCTTCAGGCGGGCGATCATTTGGTCTTGAAAGACATTGGATCAGCGAGATACACTCTTTTCCAGCATGATAAAAGTTTCTTCGGTTTAGTAAAAGTCGGTGATCACAGACAGCAGCAAAGACAACCACCGATGCACCAGTAATTTTATTCGCTGTAGAATTATCAGCGCTGAAAAAAAGTGATATGCAAATTGTAGTCATTGATTTCCCATAATAAAAATTAATTGTAAATTCGCGATTTTGTGTTTAATGTTAAATAAATATACTTCTAATTCGCGAGTCGTGCTATTTTTTAATAATTCTGCTTCGCAGGCTGCGTGATTTTCATAGTAAGATCTTCTTTTATATTTTAGTATTACATACGTTAATTAGTTCGCTGTTACTTGTATTTACACTCGCTATTATTTCATCTATAGAACACACATACGTGTAGATAGGCACTGTATGTATAAAATGTTTACTAAAAATATTAAACAATTATTTTATTTTATACTTTATACATATAAAATAAAAATTTTATAAATTACAAGAACCAACTCCAGATCCAATGTATAATTTTTTAATTAAATTATTACTTACAGAAACTCATATACTTACAAAGGAAAACGACGAGCTTTTGTTTCGAAGCATCTACAACGTCAAGTTAGCCACAATCATAAAGTAAAAAACTTACTGTCTGGAGATATTTGGGGACTAAATTCTGCTGTTGGTTTCCTGAACGCTCTTATCTAACGACCAATCAGCACTTTCAACGTACCGCTTGTGACGCGCGTGATGTCATAGCGGCTTATGCTGGCTTATGTGCCATGATGTGCCAGTTGTGCCTCTGTTTATGACGCGGTTTGTAGTTGAGGTAGAACGATGTAACTTGATATAACCTCGTAATAATTATCGAGAAGTGTTCATTATGTTAGAGAAACGATTTCTAAGTAGAAGAAATGAAATTAACCATCGAGGATTCGCTACATTCGGGTATTTGCAGACGTGAGTCAATTCTTACTTCGTTGCGAGCGTGATATTTACGTTTTTACGTGCGTTTAAAGATTTATAGCATTTTAATCCGCATTATTTATTATCTGGTAAATAGTTTGTATTTTTTTTAAGTACTTGTGCGTATATTACCCATAACGTTCATTTATAAATAAAGTATAACAGAATTTTGTATTTTATTTATTGACGCTTGAACTAGACGCGATTGTCTATGTTCTTATTGTACTGAGATTTTCAAAAAGTTCTGTTTAAGAAGAATTATTTGCTGTTTTACGACACATAACGCTATGCTGTATTTGTTTGTAGGAAGTTGTGAAAGTTAAGTAGAAGCTTATTGTAAAAATAAAGCTTTATCTACTGTTACTTGCAAAACCACTTCAAAATGAGTGAAAATGAATCTATATATGGGACAACTTTGTCTCAAGAATCTATTAAAGTGATAGCAGAGAGTATTGGCGTTGGAAACTTCCCAGATGAGGCTGCGAAAGATCTTGCAGAAGATGTCAGTTATAGATTGAAAGAAATTGTTCAGGTTGGTAAATAAATTTTATTGTGTGTTAAATTTTTATTGAGAAATGATTAGTTTAAAATTTATTTAATGTTATTACATATATAATTTTTATTTCATTATTAGACTGTATAAAAAATATACGTTATAATTATAGGATGCTGCAAAATTTATGAGACATGGGAAACGTCAAAGAATGACTGCACATGATATAGATCATGCATTAAAAATTAAAAATATTGAGCCAACATATGGATTTTTTGCTAAGGATCATATACCGTTTCGTTTTGCATCTGGCGGTGGTAGGGAATTGCATTTTGTTGAAGAAAAGGAAATTGATCTTAATGAAGTTGTAGCCACAGCTGGTGGACAATCGTGGCCAAAATTACCTCTGGAAATCACATTACGTGCGCATTGGTTATGCATCGATGGGGTACAACCTACAATACCAGAAAATCCACCACCAGTATCAAAAGGTTTTATTATTTGTATAATTACAAGTTTTTCTTTGTAATTTTTAATTTTTAATGTTACTCAATAATTTCTAATATTACTAAAGTGTTAACAAACATTTAAAAATATTCAGACATATGTCACAAAAAATTTTAACGTTTAACTAATCGTGTTAATTTTTAATTAATAGATGCTCAGAAACTGGAAAGTGTTGATCCAACGACAAAACTCTCCAGCAAGAATCAAAATATTGGTGTCGGTAAACCTGGTGGTGGGGGCAAAAGTCAGAAGTTACGAAATGTTGAAACTGTACATGTGAAGCAGCTCGCAACACACGAGTTGAGCGTCGAACAACAATTGTATTATAAAGAAATAACTGAGGCGTGCGTTGGATCTGATGAAGCTCGTCGGGCTGAAGCTCTTCAATCACTTTCGGCGGATCCAGGTCTACATGAAATGTTGGCCCGAATGTGTACTTTTATTGCGGAAGGTGTGCGAGTCAACGTAGTGCAAAATCATCTCGCTCTGCTCATCTACCTGATGCGCATGGTCAAAGCTTTACTTGATAACCCAAGTCTTTATTTGGAGAAATATGTAAAATCAAATTTTATCTTTTCTAAATGTGTTAATGAATTGTGATTTTTATACTGACAATAAAATATTTTAATTTTTAGCTTCACGAGTTGATACCGTCGGTTGCAACCTGCATAGTTTCTCGACAATTGTGCATGCGACCAGAGGTGGACAATCATTGGGCATTACGCGATTTTGCTTCTCGATTGATGGCACAGATATGTAAAAATTTTAACACCTCCACGAATAATGTGCAAACTAGAGTCACCCGTATGTTTAGTCAAGCATTGGCTAAAAACAGTCAGGTAATAGTTATATTAAGAATATAAAAAAGTTTTTGAATAGTGCAAAATAATAATTAAACAGCAGAATACTAATTTTGCTATTAAATCAATTTATAAATGATACTAAAGATCGGCTATTGTATAAATTAATATTTCTTGTAGACACCATTGGCATCTTTATACGGCGCGATTGAAGGTCTTTGTGAATTAGGACCAGAAGTAATCAAAGCGTTGGTTATTCCTAAAATTAAATCTATCTCCGAGCGTATCGAGTCGTGCATCGAAGGACAAGGATTATCTAGCGTGGATAAAAATGGAGCAGGACATATTAAAACTCTGCTTGTGGTAAAGTCAAATAATTTTTAATGTTATTTAATTGTTAATTAATATATTTAAGCGTATAAAATTTAACATACATGCTTATATAGGTATATGTATATAGCTTATCTGTATTTTTATTAAATCTAATGTATTAATCTTTTTCAACGATATCGATTATATTCAATATTATTATTTTATTTTATATTAAGAATTGAAATAATGTTTCAGAAATCAGTCGCTCCGATTTTAAAAACAATACGGTCGCCACCAGATTATGTGGAAGAGTATAAACAGGACTATGGATATATAGGACCTGCATTGTGCGCAGCAGTCGCAAAAGCTCGCACACAACCGGCACCTTCTACAACTACAGCTACAACTACAACAATCACCACGAATCAGCAACAAGGTTCTAACTGCACCGGAAAAGCACTCGTACAGACAGGTGAGTATCGTCATTAATAATGATTATGCTTGTATTATAAAAAAAATCTATGTTATGTTAAAGTAAGTTCGAGTACAGGTCAGCAGCCTGGCCGCACGTACATGCTTGGTACAAATAGAAGTGCTAGCGGAACTTCTACCACCGGTGGAAAATATGTCATCTTACAGTCGCGTTCACAAACACCTACTATATCTAATATAAATACCACTATTAATACCAGTGCGATTCAGCAGCAACCACAAACACAGACACATACACATACACAAGCGCAACAACCGCAACAACCGCAGCACCTACAACAATCTCAACAGCAGCAGCCCCAGCAGCAACCTCAGCAGCAGCAGCAGCAATCCCAACAGCAGCAACCACCACCACAGCAGTCACAGCAGCAAATTAAATTGACGCAGGCTAATATCGCCCAACAAAAAGCACATGTACAGAATCCTACAACGAAGTTAGTTGTAGTGTGTATGCCTCCCAGTAGCCACACTAATACATCAGCAGTGACACAGGTATAACTTTTGGAATTTCTTTATTAACGTTATATATATACTTTGATTTTAAATATAGCAACATCGGATAAACTATTATTATAAAAATTTTTTTAGCAAGCGAATCTTACGGCAAAACCGCAAAATGTCTTTGCTACACAGCAAAGTGTTGAGAGATCACTCAGCCCAGAAGAGGAACAGTCATTTCCGTAAAACAAATATACATATTTTATATACATACCTACATATATGTATATGTGTATATACATATATAGGTGATAAAAAAATAGAACTTCCAAATCCTTCCTTATACAGTTAATACAATCGTAGAATAAGAGAGAATATTTCTAAATAGAAATAAAAATAAACTTTTATGAAAATATTTGAGTATTGTATGTTTTTAATCTTTAAAATAAAATTCTTTTATTTAGTTATCTATTTTTTTATCTAAAGTATATTAATTACAATAATAGTTTTCTTTTTTTACTCTCGCGGGACCAATTGAGCTAAACAAAAGAACCATTTTGAATCGTGGAAAAGTAACAATGAATTCGAATCGATGTAATTTTTTAAGATAGGATATATGTATGTAATAAACTTTTAGGTATATTAAATAAAATTTGCTTTATTACAGCTATTATCAATTAAAAATTGGGTTATTGTGTTGCATATTACGTAGTTATATGCACATTTAATTATACAGTTATTCTCTACTTTTTGTAAGAATTGTTGACGTCTTCTTTTGTTTCGTTGGGTCGTATTTAAATGTCTTGACTATAGGACCCTTGCCGGCGGCATTAAACTGTATAACATCTGCTCGTTCTCTATCAGACATCTGCTTCGTTATCTTCAAATTTGTCCAAGCTAAAATAAGAAAACAATAATTTAGATATATTTTAATAATATTTTTACAGAATGTATATATGTATATGTACTACTTACAGTTTTTAACTTCATCAACAAAACCTTTCTTATTCTGGGCTGCTTTAACAGCAGCAGGTTTTACCATATCAGGTATATTAAGAGCTTTCTTTATATATGGAACTTTTAAAACACCAGTTTGTATCAGAGAAATGATGTTTGTTGACATCCAATATGTTAAAACAGTCTATAAATATTGGTAAATGAAAAAAATTAGAAAATTTAAAATATATGTAAATGATAAACATGCTTTTACATTTATTTCTTTTATGATAGCAATATCAATTATACTTATATTATATTATAATACTTACACCAGGGAAATGTAGCATGAATGGCAATACAACGAACGGCACAGCTCGAAGGACATATCGCATCATGCCCATAGTTTGTATATTGACGCCTTCCGTACCAAGCTCGATCGTGGCAAACAGTGTCAGACTAGTAATTATGGGCAATATATAATAAGGATCATATACCGTGAGATCCGTTACCCACCAAAAACCGCCTTCTTTTAAGCTCTCAACAGGTAAATTTGCCATTCCTCTCAGTGCCCAAAAGAAAGAGATAAACACAGGTGCCTAAAACATTGAGATTATAATCGAAAAACATGATTTTTTTATCTTGTTCTTTTGTGAAATTATTAATGTATGTGAGTATTACATACCTGAATAAACGGCATTAAAAAATTCCTTACTAATTTAACGCTATGTTTATCTAAGTAAACTTTTAATTCTGTCGCAACTCTTGCACCTTTTTGGAAAATAACAGGTTATTATACTTTTTATTAATTATAGCAAATTTAGGAATTTTTTTTTAATACAAATCTTTCTAACATACTTTCCATATAATCACCAGTATTCCTGGCTTGAGTAAGTCTGAGTTGCATCTCTTGTATTATTGGCATATGAGTTGTAAGGTGTATTGTATTTTTTCGTGCACTTATCACCAGGGGAAACATTAAACTTCGTATACAAATGGTAGCTGAAACAAAGCAATTAAATTTGTCCCAATAATTACACACTTATTAAATTGATAATACTTGCCATAAAAAAAAAAAAAGAATACCTGTGACAATTGTTAACCACCATGGCATATCTAAACTTATGTGCATATATTCTAAAACATTTTGTATCATCCCTGGTGGACTCCAACCACCCAATCCTAAACTTTGAAAGGTTGGTTCACCATTTGGATGTAATTTCACAATGTTTTCCACTATTTCCTGTATTGGTGTTGGAGGATCTACATATAAAGATCATAAATTAATGAAGGAGTTTTATGAAACAATTTCTATAATTTAAATTTACATTTAAAGATCTATAAATATTAATTTTAGAAAATATGTCTATGTAAACCTGGTATTTCATCATATGGACTGCTGGAAGGTGGTGTTTCATTTGTGCTAGCATAACGAATTGAAGAGATTCCTGTAACTCTGTAGTTCCTATGTAGGTCCAGTGAAATATTATTTTTAAGAGTTGCTTTCCCTTGAGCAACTACATGAATACGTCTACAAGTAACAATTTCCTAAAAGAAAATATGCATTTTAAGTAAAATACATTTTCAAAAATGACTAGTTATATTCTTTAAATAAATCTTTTATTTAGAAAATACAGAAATAAAAGTAAAAGTAAATTTTTATATATAGTTTAATAAAATAAGTAAGTGATCCACGTGTTGGATTTTTCTTTCCTCAGAATACGAAATTATTGCTTTGTACTTCGACTGCAACTTAACCTCTAAAAAGCCGCTAAAATATAATTTACCTGCGAAATTGCATTTGATTTTAACAGTGCTTGCCGGCGAATAATTATTGACGCCCGTGTCAACATTTCTGCGCCTCTTGATTGACTCGTCGTGCTGTCCTTAATCAATTAACACGCAAAATTGTTCTTTCGTAAGCGAGACAAAATTCAGCATGGACCGTAAACTTCGCAGTTACGTGTGCGTGATATATACGTATAACCACATATTAATGCGCAAGTAGAAACTAGCGCATGTGTAGCTGCACTAGTTTCATTCAAAGTTTTTAATTAACTTATTCTTTTCAGTTTAAAAAAATAATTTACACCGAAATTAAAACTTGCTCTAATTAAAATGTGATGGATTCGGAATAAAGTTCATTAAAAGAGAAAACTTAAAATACATTAAGTTTATTTACGAAGAGCAAATGCATTTTAACGACATTATTAATTAGTTAGGAATTTATTTAATAGTCAAACTATTTCACATCGTAAATTTAAGTTTGACGCCTTTCAAATGCAAGCATTTCAATTTGCTCAGCCTGCCCGCTTTGATACGTGTGCAACTTCATACCGACGCTACCAAACGATCTCGCGCGCGCGGGTCGCGCACCGTGCGCTCTGACGATTAGCAATTAATTTATCGTAATTAACGGGCGTTTTTCGAGAGTTTGGACGCGTTTGTTATACGCCGCGGCTGCAATTCGTCTTGTGACATGAATTCGATGGAGTGCATCGGTGCAACGGCAGCGAAACGAGGATTTGGAGAGATGCGATCGGATCATGGGGCAATAGCAGGCGGAACACTTATGGACGAGCGGTTCGTTACTAATTATCGGGTCTTTTACGCGAATTCGAACGTGTTTGTTGTACGCCGCGAGTGTAGGGCCGCGAATTCTAGTTATGGGTTCGTCGTGCGGCATAAATTTCGTGAATTAAGTGCATTTATGTAACGGCGGAAAAAAGACAATTCGGAGAGACGCCGTTGGACTAATGGCGAACAACGTTGGACAACGGCAATCTGAAGAATTATGGGCGAGTGATTTATTATTAATCATCGGGTGCTTTACACAAATTGGCGTGACATCGAGGAGCTAGGAGAGGATCCGAGGAGACGTCGTCGGACTCGTCGGTCGGAATCGTCGGTCGAGCCATTGGACAACGGCGGACGGAACAGTTATGGGTAAGTAATTTATTATTATATTATTCCTGGACGACGTACATATCAGAAAACGTAAGGAAGTTCCATGAGAGTCCCATAAGTTCAAATTATAAATAATTTCATAGACAATCTCCGAACATGCGTGTCGTCTGAGTTTCATTTGTTGCAAAATTGTTTAAAATTGTCCCTTGAGATATTATTTATTTCGAGCATTAATCTTTGCACACACCAAAGAGAAAAAAATTTTGGAAAACGTTTTGTTAGAACGTATACCGAAAGGCAGATATCTGCCTTTCAGGGTTCACGTATGTGTAAGTTAATTATTTATCGACAATGGGCTTTGTAGAAACTCTTGGTCCTCTGCAATTGTTCAATATTTAGCAACTTATCGACATTGATAAATATTAAACTTTGAACTTAGATGGCGTTACTAGAAGCAAACGGGTGGGCAATATGATATAAAACACGATATAATATTAACTGAATATTTTGGAAAATATATTCACAATTAAAAGTTTTGATACAACGTCGAACTTTTTTTTTTTCTGCCTTGCCGTAATATTCCAAGCGCAACAAGCGATAACAAAAACCAGAGCTATTTTTCAAAAACAAATTAGAGACGTTATTAAAATATAAAATATACATAAAAATTCGAATTAGGTAAAGAGGTGAAAGCCACGTTAGACCAGGATTAAATTTAATCTGCATTAATAAAAATAAGCCGTCCGATATTTTACTCGAACGAATGGATTCGGCATCTCGGGTGCAAATAGCGTCAGAAGTCGAACGGTCTAAAATCATCGTTAGGCATCTCCCAATTCTGCACCGTATCCCGCGGGAATCCTCGCGCGTCGGTCCTTCCTCCTCCGTACGAACAGTGCCGACTCACGTGATCGAATCTACCGCAATGACATTCAGTTTGGGCCGTGTGCGGGACGTGGGTTATTAAGCGAGACCTGTTATTAAAGTCCCTCTCTTCGGGACCGCAACCTCGCCGTGGCCGCGCAGGTCACCCTCTCCTCACCCTCCCATCACGACTTCGAGAACCCTTCCTCCCCCGCCTCCTCCGGCGGTCCCGGTGCCTTTCCTCGCCGTGCCTTCGTCGAACCACCCGTTCGAGCCGGAGAAGCGGCTTTGTTGATTTAAGGCGATAATACGGGGCTGCAAGAGATTTTACATGAAAAAAAAAAAAAAAAAGAAAAAAAAAGGAGCAAAAGCACAAGACCGGCGCGCTTATAATTACAGATTCGCATTGTCCCGGAACCCCCTTAAACCCTCCTTAACCATCGCTGTCTGTCAGTCTTGCTCTTCTTCCCTCCCCCTCGCTCCCTCTCCCTCAACTCGGAAATGATTCTGTAACGTAAGGGCGCGAATGCCGCGTCGCGAGGTGATCGTTAACTACCGCGCGCGTTCCTAGTACTTAATTATTTATTCTACCAGCATACAGCAATAGCATTTTACGATTCTTCTTCGCCAGTACGCGCTCGCGCGCGTAACGTTTAATTATACACGTCCGTCGTCTTCCAGCTCCGATCCGCCGCTCTCTTTCCACCGCGCTCGTTTACCTAATCGCATTAAATAATGAATTAACAATTCATCCATCATTCGCATCGCTACGGATTAATTATTTCGCCGTAATTAATGCAGGCCACCAGCCTTTAA
The DNA here is from genome assembly GCF_019399895.1 of Cardiocondyla obscurior. NCBI lineage: Eukaryota > Metazoa > Arthropoda > Insecta > Hymenoptera > Formicidae > Cardiocondyla > Cardiocondyla obscurior. The sequence goes on along the minus strand of NC_091887.1, from coordinate 3,074,879 downwards.
TTATTTGTTTAATTATCGCGACGTCATTGCAAACCGATAGCGTTTAATTATTTCTAGACGCCACAGTTGAGCGGCTTGACGACCGCCGGGTGGGGTTATTTATTTAATTCGACTGTCGCCGTGACCGGTGTTATTAGCGATTTAACAGAATTACGGGAATCCGACCGAGCGGAAGCAAACTCCGGGGAGAATCCGAGGCGGGAGCGTCTAGATTTTAATCGCATGACTCGCGGGATTTGCTGGGTGTTGCGCAGATGGCTGGAAACTATCCTCCGCGAGGGTAACATTCGAGCCCGTGGAGAGGAAGCGCGCAATTGACTTTTTGGGAGCTGAAATCCTTCATTGACGAAACGCCCCGAGAAGGATCCATCGAGAGAGAAAGGAGACTTAATCTGCGCTCGCAATTATCTTCGGAGTGACTTCTCACGCCGGTGAAATCGCCGAAGCACAAGCCGAGGCACAAATCTCCGCTATGGTGCAACGGGTCTACGGAACGCCGCGCCGGTCGCATTAAACTAAACCGGCCGATCATATAGCTTCATCGGTCTTCCACGGGTAAACGCTTAGCCACCTAAAAGATCCCGCAGATACGGGGAAATCAGGCACTGAAAAAAGGTCGTACCTGCGCCGACGGTCGTGTTAACAGCCGGGACTCATAAAGACGTTTAAAGTGGTCTAAGAGAGAGAAAGAGGGCAGGGAAGGGAAGCCAGAGAGAGAGAAAAAGAATGGACACTTTCTCCTCTCTTTCGCGAGTTTTTTTTTTTCTTTTTTTTCTTCTGATTTCCGAAATCGTCGACTTTATAGACAACGAAAAGGGCGTCAAGGGAAACATATATTTATGCCGACTGACACGAATATGAGCGCAGGTGTATCTCCCTTGTCTTGCAAATAAGTATTACAAATCAAGATAACTAAAAAAGAAGGAAATACTTTTACATGAAATAGCAATATAGGTGATAATTCAACGAGTATATTCGTGGCTCGACAAGTAACAAATAAAATTATAATTTGTAAATTGAAGGAAAGACGTAAAAGTTCTCGAACAATTTTTTTTTATTAAATACAAAATCGCGAATTGTAACGGGGATTTTTTTTTATAGTTTTTAAAACAGCGGACCCTTCGGTCTGTAATCAGATTAGCGCGAACAACAACGTGAAAATCTTTCGTTGGTTTATCGGCGCGATCAAAGAACGTGCGATGCACCATTGACATGAGTCGGAGCCGAAGTGCCATCCCTTTTCCCCCGACAACTTCACCACTTCTTCTTCGATCCCATTATCTGTCCGGTTGACCTGTCGGGCGTAAAGTGGGTAGTCCTGTCGAGAAAACGGCACCCCATCAATTTTTGAGTCTTGAGAGTTAGACGAGTTTCGGCCGATCCGCTGTCCCGCCATCGCCGTACACCGCCGGCACCTCAACCCGTTCGATCAAAGGCGTAATTAATTATAGGAATCCTCAATCTTTTCTCGTTCACATCGCGCATCAAATTAAACGAAAATCTGTCAGTCTAATTTTTTTTTTCCCCCAGTAAATAATTAGCGAAGACCCAGTGGCATAAAAACTGTAACGCAGATACGTCGGTAAAATTAGTTACAAATTAAATAAAAAAAAAAAAAAAAAAAAAAATTATGGTTTAATAATACGGCGGCTTTTACGCGAGCAATTTAAATAAATTTATTACTGCATCGATCGCGCAGTTTAAGTAGTAGCAATGGCTTTAATGTCGATTACGTACTAGATCGCGTTGAAAACTTAACGATGGTCGCTTTTTGAAAGTTGAAAGTAGCCGGCAAGATGACTAACATCATTTCCGGGCCATGTCGGGCAGATTACAGCTTGCAATAGTTTCGATTATCGCAACCGTGCTCTGCGAAAATTACTGGCCAGGCTAATCGCGTAGGTTGTAATTAGAAAGTCGCGATTCCTGGTATCAGAGCGACGTTTGTCACGCGCTATCGATAGCGAAGATTAGTACACCTTCAGCCGCGGTACTGCAGACGTGTTAACACATAAAAAATATTAGAATGTATAATAATCATGTTCCCCATTGTGTAATTTCCTGTTAATTTAATTGAAACGTTTTAATTGGATTTATGCTCATTGCAAAATGCATATGTAGTTCCTAAAAAGCTTAAATTTGTAATAAATTTGTAATAAATTTGTAATCTGAAAATTAATCCCTGATAAAATCTTATTCGGCAATTAAGAACTTTTAAAGACGTGCGCTCGTAGATCTTAAAAAAAAATTTTTAGAAGAAATATGATTTGAACTCAATTAAATAGAAAATATTAAATAGTCAGGTCCGATATAGATAATATTATTTCTTAATCAGTCATCCCTTTCGAGCATTTTTTATTCTTCACATTTTCTACTAAGTATTTTACTGAATTCTTTATTATTTTTTTTTTTTTTTTTTTCATGCAGTATTTTCTCAGTAATCAATTTCGAAACAAAACGCCGTTTTTATCTCCTTTTGAGCAAAATATGGAAACGGGCGACTGGTATCTTAATTTCTTCATCTTTGTCCATCCCGGCATGATCGGAAGTAATTTTTCCTCGTTGCTGACAACCAGTGCTCTTTTCGGCTCGCGTGTCGGGTAATGATACCAGCGCGTTGGATAATCTGGGAGATAGCTCGCCAAGCGGCACGGTGTGGGATCATAATGTGTAAAAGGAAATCGCTTTACTTTAAAGTAAATGCTCGACGCGAGCATGCATGCATACGTGCGTGCGTGCTTACGTGCGTGCGTGCGTGCATGCGTGCGTGCGGCAGCCTCGTGTGAACCGCCGCTAGTTTCCTTTCATTCAGTAGTTTCTTCATCGAGAATGTCGCACGATTTCTGCTCGCGATTGTGCACATCAAGAGCTGATTTCGCTCCGAAAGGGCGGATCGATCGCTTATTGAGCGTAGTTGCACGTTGGCAGGTGGGCAAGAAAAACAATTTTTTTTCTTTTTTAATTAAACGTGTCGTGTAAAAAATTAATCAGGTTGCGTTGAATCTAAATAGTTTGCGAACAATTGCCGATACCTTTTATAAGTGTTATTTAATCATTTTTTAATTTTTTATCTGACATAATCACATTTTCTAATATACACGTGATTTTACTAGAGAGATTTTTAAGGAAATTAATATTAAATTATTTTTTCCAAGCTGTAATAATCGAATGTATCAACGTGGTTCTTTTTATCGTTGACAACGTTCTTCTCGTCCATTGTTGACAAAGACGAATGGAAAGAATTGCGCGTGAATAGTCGACCCGGTGGGTGCTCGCGAAGGACCCGTGAGAGCTGGGAACGCGGACTCACCCCCGCGTAGTTATCATAATGCTTCCTTAATGCTCGTCGCGAAGAGTTCGCGTGTAACTAGCATAACGCGTTCTCGTGAGACCAACAAGACCTCTTTCGCTCTCTGTCTCTTCGACAGCGATGCACATTAAGGCTTATTTATACGGTTGGCTACTGCGGCTCGAAAAGACACCTCGATTAAATCTCAGCGTAACGTACACGCAATAAAAAAAAAATAAAAATATTATTAACAATCTTCTGTTTAACTTCCAAAAATTTATCTAAAATCTTATTAGGTATTTGCGAAATAAAATAATATCTAATCGGTAAAGAAAAAGAATTATTTTCATTCGTGAAGACATATGGATTTATTATGCAATTTAAATTTACAAAATAAAAATACATCAGTGGAGATTAATCTCGTCGGTTAAAAGTGAGCCGTGTAAGTTCGCCTTTACACCGTGCTCGATGTATGGGGAGAGAGAAGAGTCGCCTCGTCGGCACGCATCGACGAGAATATTCCCACAAATTGGCAGAACCCGGCCGAATCGAACCGCCGGAAAATATTCCGGCCGGATGAGCGCAACGCGGGATTAACGACCGAAAATAGGAGCAATCGTTAGCGGCCGTAATATTGTTTATCGGCGAGAACGCTGAACCAGTAAAATCCGGTAACAATGTTAAAACGGTGGCGGACAAAATTTTCCAGGGTGCAACGCCGACGTTGTGCCTCGGTGTAAATTCCATTTTCGATGAGGGTGGTATTTTTCATTTACAAAAAATATACATTACTTTTATTTAATTGCGCTCTGCGTTTTAATTAAACTTTAAATATTATAATATGATAATGTTATAATTTTATAAAGAGCTTCTCGATGTTATTAAATTTAAAACGCTCAAGTTTAACACTACTTTTAATATTTTTAACGAAGGATTTTCAGTTAAAACATTACACATAGCATAACATCGATATTATTTAATTTCTATTTCGAAAAAAAAATAAAATAAAAAAGAGGCTTGAAAACTGAAAACCAAAAAGGTTCGAAAAAATGTTAAGGAAATTCAGGTAAAAAATTTTAAAAAGACATACGACATGTAATATATATAATCAACCAATCGAATAAAATAATGTTACTATTCCGAGACGCACAGTGAATCGAATCGCGTATAAACACGTTTCCTTTTTTTTTTATTTGCTCCATATGAATTTTTATCCGCATTCTCGCTACGTTCGCGCTCGCTCGCTCCATTCCGCGTTGCCTGTTTACGGAAAGAGCTGATTAGATCCACGTAGAACGTGAGGTTATACAGACGCCCATTCAAGCCCCTTTATGCTTCCATGAAAGTCAAATATTTCGTATCGTTTAATACAGCCACTGGCGCGTCGTCTCACCGCACGGAGAGACGCCCATTCATTCCCTTTTTTTTTCTTTTTTATTTTAATTTTTTTTTTTTATACTTTCATGCAAGTCAAACATTTCGCGTATCGTTTAATTCAGTCGTTGGCGCGGCTAGTTAGCGGTTACTATTGTTACTAAGTAACCCGCTCGTCAGCAGTTAATCTAGTTTGCGCTCGTTATACACGGCGCGCGGTATAACTAGAGGATGAGGAGGGCAGTGAAGGGGGTCAGAAAAGGCCTTATCGCGCCTGGGGCCTCCGTGAGGCCCCGTTGTGTCGATGCGACGATGCGAACGCGCGTTATTATTATTCTTATTATCGTCCGCGCGCACACACACGCGGCACGGCACGGCACGTCGTGCGGCAGGTGAGGCGAGGGGGCGTGGCGCCGGATGCGGCGTGTATCATAGAAACACGTGCATTTCCGGCCGTCAGATCTAGATCGATGCGCGTATCGAGAATCGTTGCAACGTTGCCCGAAAGATCATCCGGATTGCAGGGTGCTCCCGCGATAACTCTTTGCCGGTAGAAAAAAAAAAATTGCCGAAGATATTAATCTTAGTAAGAAACATTTTTTTCTCTTTTTCTTTTCTTTTTTTTTTTTTTAAATTAAAAATTAAAAAAAGTTGTAGACTTGAGAAGTAAAATTCAGATTAAAAAAATTTTTTGGTAATCAATCGCAGGAGATTAGTCGAATTTTAATTGCTGCAAGATGTTTATTGCTAGCGAAGTCCAGGTGGACGAAATGAAAGAGTTGTACAGTAAGAGGCGTTTTTCACGTACGAAACGACCAGGAGATAAACTACTTCGTGTAAATCCGCACGATTTTCACACGCAACGCTATTGTCGCTATCAGCTCGGAGGCCTCGCGGAGGTCCCATGCCCCGGTCGCATAAAAAGATAATGTGGACCCATTAGCATATCAGTGTATAAGCATTGTTTCCTGGAGGAGCCGAGGGTCCGCCGGTTGCATGCGTCGAGCGCATCAGGACGCATCGGGGATGCACCTTCTTCCAGCCGTCTTGTCTCTCGCACCCCTTCCCACCTTCCCCCGTGTCTTTCCTCGTCGCTGTGCGAGTCGTTGTTGAAGTCGCCGGGCAGACACTAGTTGCATGTCGCCGAGCTGTAAACGCGGCGTTACTCGATTAACGTCGATCGTCCTGGTGGATGGGCACGCGTATCGCGCTATGGATCGATGGGCAGGCGATGATAAAGGCACCGCGCGCGGCCATCGAGATGGGCACGCACCAACGTTGCCCGGGCAGTCACCGGAGATACCATCGCCTACCTCGCAATAACGCGCGGCCTTGACTCGGGCTGCGCAATATTCAATTGCACGCGGCAGCTCTTTCCCTTCCTTGTCTTTTCCTCCCTTCGAGAACGCGCGGAATTCCGGAGAGAAATTGCTAAAAAAAAAAAAAAAAAAAAAGAAAAAAGGGAAATGTAATAGAATTTTTGAAACTAATCGTTCTTCGTTCTTTTTTTTTTTTAATAAAACAGAACGCGCGACTCTTGAGAAACAGAGCGGTGCCCTTCGCTGTGAATACCGCGCGGTAAAGTGGCGCGTAAATCTGGAAGAGGATCGAAGACATTTTGCGTTATCGCCGGTGATGTTCACGGGATCGCGACCGGATGATGGTCAAGGATACCGACGAGGCGCGTCCTCGTCGCCAACGATCCAGACGCGCCACTTTGTCATGGGGTATTACGCTCAGCGGCGGCGCCCGATAAGCCCGGTTCGCGGCGGCGCTTCCTTTCGAAGGCGCCCATTACTCGGCTTAATGCGCCGAGCTCGTTCGCTTTTATTATATGCGCGCGATGCGTTCGTTCGTTCCTTCGTTCGCTCGTTCGCCACGCGACGCGGAGGCAGGAAATTTACGGCGGAATTAGAAAATGCACCCGACATCCGAGGACGCGCTGAGCTTCGATAATATCGCCGACGCTCGGCGGATGTACTCCGTCCTTCACTTCAGCTAAATATTTCGAGCTAATAAGATATTAAGCTCGGAGGGATATCGAGCAGAATTTATTGAGGCGTTATAAAGGAGGATGTGGCGAATGTGTCCGGTTAATAGCCGTCAACAATCGGGCAATCTGTAAATTAAAACCGGCGTTACGCGAATTAATGCGGCTAATATATTACGAGGACGTTACGGTCGTTATTGCGCCCGCAAAATTGATGTAACAGTTTGGAGTGAAGAATGATTCGCCGAACCTCGTTTGTTATAGCGAAGTTTTGAGAAAGAGGGAGGAAGGGAGAGAGAGGAGACCTCCAAGAGATCTCGTCAATGAAATTTTACTTCCCTTTCCACCGGGCCACTCATTTCTCGCTTCTGATGTTCAGTCAAGCCTAAAGTTGCAACCGTAACTGTAACTGCAGCCATCGTCGTCGGCACAGTTGGGGTGGCACGAGACGACGAAGGGGGAAAGTGTGACGGTAGCCAAGTCCTCATTAGCGCATTCCGCCGCGACGCCCGCGACTCAAAGCGTCGTAAAAACGGCTAAGATGTAGCGGGACAGGAGCAAGAGAAGCTGATATAAGAGAAAGAGAGAGTCTCTCTCCACGAGCGGAACTGTTGCGTACAGAATATCTACGGGCTTCGATAGTACGGTGACTCGACTCTTTCAACGGCACGGTCGATGAAATTCATGTTAGGAAGCTGTTTCTTTACGAATGTCAGGCTGCTTCAACGGCAAAAATCTCAATTCAAAACTGATCGTGAATTTCTTTTCCTTTTTTTTTTCTCGTAGAAAATACTTGACATTACGCGAGAAATTTGAGAAATGCGAAAAAACTGTACTCTGTTTCGTGTAATATAATTTTTTTTTTTTTTATTAAACCGCAGGCGTTAAAAAAAATCACGTACAGGTAAATGTAAATAGAAAAATATTCGAGGATTATCAAAGAAAACGAAATCTTATGCCTCCTTTTTTTTCAAAAAATTAAAACCCGGATCTCGCGATTTCGGAAGATAGAAATCAAGTTGCGCGATCGCGCGCGGATAATCGGCGGTTTCTGGAGCAAAGGGTTTCTCCGGAGTATCTACGCTTCTCGGACGATCTCGTAACTAAGATTGTAGACGGCGCGGAGAGAAATCTGGATGATTTATATCGCGCGGAGAAAGAAAGGCGACACACTACGACGGGCTCGCGTCGACGGCGCGCTGCGCCGGTAAGAAGCGTTCGGGCGAGAGGAGACGCTTCGTCACCGCGCGACCGCTTGGATTCATGTAGCATGAGAGTGTTTATAAATACGGGAAGGCGGGCCGGATTTGTCAAGTCGGCGCTCCGTTCCCGCGGCTCTCGTCTGAGACGAGGGACACGTGTTACAAACGAGCGGAGAGTGTCGTTGAGAGAAAGCGTCGGCTTTCCGTGATTTTCGATGCCTCCGCGAGTCGTGCCGACAAAAACGGAGATCCTCCGACTCGTTTGCTTTGAACTTGAAGATCTAATACGGGAATCGATCGCGTCCCCTCGCGCGGCTAGGAAAGATCGAATATTTATCCACGAGACAGCTCCGCGTACGACGCACCTGTGAACGTAACGATATACCCGATACTTGACGTTTTTAATATTTTATTTTTTTTTAAACGGGACAAATGCGATTAAGATTTAAATACTGGATACTAGGAAGAACGTAAATTTAGAGAAACGATAGGGGTTAATTATTTTTAGTAGTTACATTAATTATAATGGAATAATCTTGAATTACTTTTTCAAATATTTACTTTGTTGTTGCGTAGGCTGTCGTAATCAATTTGAAGTACAACAAAAAGATGCGTATCGTAATATCGTTTTCAAGTGGATTCCACGAGAGCATTAAATTCGCGATCTCACCCTCCTGCATCCGACAAAAGATCCCCCTCAGCCTCCCCCTTTCCCCCTCCCCCTCTCTTCTTCGCCGCCTTATTATCGCCCGAGTTTATTTCGGGGACGAAGTTAGCGCTGCGCGTACAAACGTTTGCGGTCATGTTTGTTCAGCCCTGATGGGCAACGTAAGCCAGTTTGATGCTTGGCTGCGTCGATTCGGCCAGATACCAGGCGAACAGTCGCGAGGGTCGCCGTGTAATACGCGATTATAGGCAACCCCTTGAACGCGGGACCCTCTGGATCAGAGGCTCTGATGCGGCACCCGACGGGGGTGAAATGCGCAGGGGGGCTGGTACCCGTAAACCAAGAGGGGGCGACGCTCAGCAACGGCAGCAGCCAGCAATTTTGATCATCCGAACTAATTGGGACGTATAATGTTTGGATAAACGAACGATTATATTCTAACGTAATCAAAGATCGTGCGTTCGTCGCGCGCTGCTCGCCGATAACGATCCGCAACGAGAGACGAAAACCTTTTTATGCCCGAGCGTAACGAGCCGCGTACAAGCGCGCCAATCTACATACAATCGCGCATCTACATATGATTCGCACGCGGATATTCCATTATTCCTAATTAAAAATGAAATTTGGTGAATGGCCGATTTCGTTGATGGCCCCGCCGGTCCGCCGCGTTTCTGTGAATCTCGTAACCGTCCCGTCACGGCCGCCGAGATTTACGACGGCAATACGAAATTCGGGGTTATTATTCCGCGGAGTGTTACAGCGCCATGAAACGCGCGCGTATACGCGCCCGCATTTCGAAACGGCGCATCTCGTCCGGGCCATAAACCAATAAAACGATCGGCCTTTCGGCGTTTTGTCCGGCCGCGGGACGTCGCGTTACACTCTCATTCTTTTTTTTTTTTTTGTTTTCCGACAATAATGATCGGCTAACAAACTGACTCGCGGGCCGAGTGCGCGAAACAAGGAGGAGGGATTTACGAGCTGTTACGTGCTCGGCGAGACGCCGTAGTGAACCGCTGAAACGCGGCTCATCCGTCGGATTCATCGGGGCTGATTTATTGGAAAACGTAAATATGCATCAAGGTGCAGTTTAGTGCCCGACTAAATCCGAAAGTCCGCTCGAAGAGCTCTTTTCAGGGCCTTCTTTCCTGCAGAGGAATTATACGCGCGTCGACTTATCGAGTTTTTCGTAGCCCCGCGATGTTGGTTTATTTATTTTATTAAAAAAAAAAATTTATTTTAATATTTTTTCCGCGCCTCCCCCGCAACCACCAGTAATTATAATTGGGTTAAGCAGAAAACCACGGTCCGGGAAGAGATGGGTGATCCTAGGCGCACCGACCAATCACAGCGCGCTATCGATCGTCTGATCTAGAACGGCTTACGCCACACGTTGCGCACTTTAGACGATACGCCGGCCACGTGTAGATCATCGGTTTTCGAGACGACGGATATCGAGGCATCCGCGTGTGTTCTTATCGTCGTGTACTTGTGTCTCGCCTCACCCTGGAGCCCTGTGAACCGTAATGTCTCGCACAGGACACCGCCGTCGTCCATTCATCGACATTCGACCGGGCAAATAAAGGTGAATCTCGTTCTTTATTCCGCCGCAATTATTGTACTTCGCGTATTTGTAGTCAAGCGACGATACGTGAGCATCGAAGTGCAATGTTCGCGATCGAATATGCGTAGCGAATCTGATCGGAAGGCACCTCGCTCGTCTTTTTCGTCGCGGCCGAGAATCTCATTCCGTTTCATTTAAAGTATCGGCGGAGAGGCTCCAAGGAGCGCGGGGAAAGGGGACGGGTGGCTCGCTAGCTTCAGTCAGCCGGCTCGTTTCTCATCATACGTATTGCGTAGGTTCGGGAGTCGATGACTGTGGGCGCGGGGAGCGCGGGGGACGGTGCGAGCTAGCGTGCTAGCGCTGCAACTTGCGTCCGGTCACCCACAACCAAAACACGGGCGCGGTACGATAAAAAACAACACGCGCTCAATAAGACATTGAACTGTACATCGAATAGAACGGAATATTCATTGCTACTTTTCTGTTTCAGACGATACTCCACCATTGAAGGAAGACCAGACCGACATCCCGCTGACATCCTGAGAGGAGGAGGAGGCCCAGGAAGGGTATCCTGCCCCGGCGGAGCAACCCATGGGTATGTATCAATTTTTTCTTTGGATTTTTAATAACGTTTTTTAATTTTTTTTATTTAATTAAATTTTATATCTACTAAATAATTGTTTTATTTTTCTGTTTCAGGTCAAGAGAAACTCCGCTGCGTCGCATCGCTCAGTGCCGCACGCCGATTCGAAATTATACGAACTGCAGCCAGTTCGTCGGTCGTTCGGGGCTGCCGATAGTTACCGGGCGTTTTTATTTACGATTATTTTTAATGCGGGAGTGTCGAAAAATTTGTTAAGTAATTTTCGGGATTGTAACTTCACCCGGTCGCGTTCGCGAGTTTCCTGTGCGCGGAAGGATGGCTCGTCACGATCCATCTGAGAGGAGGAGCAGGCCCGGGGGGCATCCTGCATCGGCGGAGCAACTTATAGGTAAATATAAATTTTTTTTAATAAAGTATTTATTAAATAAAGCTTTAATTTTTTTTTAAATTAATTTTTTTAACGAATATACATGTCTACAATATTTTTCTCTTTATGTTTCAGACACCGGCTGAATTCAACAACTCCGCTGAACTTCATGCAGACTGGTAAGTCGCATGGTTTTTTCTTCGTAGTTAGTAATCGGGTCTCTTGAACCGATAACGCGTCGTCGACCATTTATAATGACGCGGACGAAGAGACCCTCCGAAGAATAGCGCACGCAGAGCGTGCGCATGGTTTATTCTAGTATACAAAAAAGGTATTTAAAAATTAAATAAATCCGACAACTTCTCCGGTGAATATTCTCGCGTAAAATTCGTGCTTCCTTCGCATCGCGAATTAAATCCTTTCTCGCTCCGTTCTTTTGTTCGGTTCCGAGGAGCGCTGGCCGCCCGGTGTGACGTACGATTTCGAGCGGATATTAATTGCGCCGCTAACAGCATCCGCCTTTTCACCCCTGCGCAGCCAAGCGGCCCGTGTAAAGAAGAATTATTGCTACAGGAAATTCAATCGGAGCGACCGCATATATCCCCGTGGCGACCCGCTCGCGTTGATTTTCCACCGCGTAGGCAGGGAATTCCCTTCGCCCTCCCGCCTCCCTTTTTGCATCGCGATATCTGACGTTAAGGCCACTTACGTCGTGCCCGCTTGCAAAGCGTTGCGGGCCCTCTGTGTGCCCAACACGCGCAATTACGCGCGAAAACTGATAAGATCGATCCGTCACTATCGTGCTGATCACCCTTCGATCTTCCGTGCCGTATCGATTCATCGGGCGAGGCGCTTCGAAGAGGGTGAGGAAAAAAAAAAAAATGAGTAAGAAGAAAAAAGAAAGGGAACCCGCGCGACCATTCAGCCGGGGTGAGAATGCGTTCTATGAAAGGATTGATCGGTTCGTTAGCGCCAAGAGGCTCTTCGCAGGACGGAATTTTGGCGAACGGTGGCAATCGGCGATCGACATCTGCGATCGAGAGGATACGCAGGGGTTGACCGGTGGGAATCGCGTGTAGGCTCGAAATTTGCGTACCGAGATTTTTGTTATCGATTTCGCTGATTTACGGCAGCTCTATCCGAGTCTAAACTAAACTTTTTGCTTTTTTTTTTTTTTTAATTAGGCCATATTTTTTCCGTGATTATTACGTGTAAAATAATTGAAAGTCGTTTTCAAGAAATTTCTTTTAAAACTCGACGCGCCGCATCTCGTCGCTTTTAAGAATGAAACAGCTGTTGATTCATTTTCGAGTGTCGGGAGCCGAGGAAAGGTCCCGAGTCACTTCTCGTTACATCGTTCCGTTTCCCATCGTCGGAGTCGCCTTCTCGAAAACTAGATTCCCGCTCTCGCACGAGTTCCCTATGCGTATACCTGCTCACGTAGTCGCGCGGGATGCTTGACATACCTGCTCTGGGTCTTTGCCGGAATAGGTGTACCGCACAAAAGCGAACGGGGCGGCTTATTGGGGCGGACGGCTCATCAGATAGCGCTTAGAGGTGAAATCTCTCAAAGAGCCAGCACCCGTGCCAACTTGGCATACGCGAGCGAGTATAGCGTGTGCATGTGTGTGTGTGTTGTCCGTGCTAATGCGCGAGCGTATGGTAAACGTAGGTAAACCGCCACGCGACCGTGGGGCCAAACTTCCTGTCGATCTAAAAGCCCATAGTTCGCACTGGTCGTAGATGTCCGACGGATAAGGCGAGCTGAATTATATTCCACCCAACGGTGCCTATCCGGATGAGTTTCAGGACCGGAGAGATAAAGTTAATAGCTTTATTAACTGTGGGAAAGCCGTGCACACGGAGGACACGTCTTTCACGCTGTCTCTTTTCCGCTTCCCGGGTCGGTTTAGTCGCGTCTTTGTTTTACTCTATTCTTCGGAGCAAGGAACACTCACGGTGGACCAAACGATAACCTTTTTAGTACAATCTTATTTAAAATTTTAAAGAGAAACCTAATAAAAAATATAATATATATATATATATATATATATATATATATATATATATATATATATAGAAAATAAATAAAAAATTTTATTTACGAAAAATTAAAAAAATGTAACGCTTCAGCGAGAAAGATATTCGGCTACTCTGTGATAAATCAGGACAGCGTAACAATTATAGGCAGGAAATACATTTCAGGGTGGGCAGAGGTTTTAGCTGCGTCCGAAAGCGAGAGGTGTAACGATGAAAGGACCGTCGGCACGAAGGCGAATGCGAATTTGTCGCGGCACAAGTCCCGCAAGGGGTTGCAAATCGGCGGCGGCGAGCGAACGATGTCCTTTTAGCCTTTTTCCGCGTTTCTCCTTTCAGCGCTTCGTGTTCCTCCTGTACGCGCGAATAATCGTTGTAACGGTAGCACTCGTAGATCCCTCTAATCCCGCCATTTGCAGGCTGAGCCACGAAAATGCCGTCCCCCGCTTAAATGTCATTATATCCCAGCGGCCGGCGCGCGCGACTCGTTCCCGTTCTTTTGGCGCACGAGCGATAGAGAGGACTCGTGCCCGCGTGATCCCGGATAATCTCTCTCGCCACCATGAAAATAGAAAATCGTAGCCACCTCGCGGAGATCCGTCGTCGAGCTTATCAATGGGATCCCGCTGGCGATTCTTCCTCCTAATTATGTTACCAGGTGGACCGGGAATCCTGTTCAAACCTTCCGCGTTATATAAAAATGTATAAATTTTTTTTTTACAATTCGCGTACGTAAAACAACGTGATTAATACGTTTAATGATTGATATTAATTATCATATAACAATTAGCGCGTTATTCCGAAAATATCGCGGGCTTAACTTTGCCGTTTAGAATTGTCAAACTCTTCGACACTGTGACAGTGACGGTGAACATTTACTCTCGTACAATGTGAAAGTCAACCGAGGAAGCTAATCGACATAGCGGGAAAGCGGTACAATGAGAAATCTTCGGATCTTCTTTTTATACGGGGATTAGCGGGGCGGTATGCAAATCCGTGCTTATTAAACTAGCGTTCGCCGCACGATTCCCAGTACGCACGTCGTGCAGAACATAAATTGTAAATTACATTATACATACATATATGAAGATCAGATCTCGGTGGATCCTCGCGCTTTCTTCCTTGCCCGGTTTTCAAGCCCGCCGCTTGTATCCGGCGAACGACAGGCTTTTCCTATCTCCGTAAAAACAGCTTCCCCCTACGGCCTGCTCCCTTTTCGCTAATACTAACTAATGCTTATCTGATGATGACTGCGCATGTTTAGGGTAAAGCGATAGAGGCGCGATAAAGTTGCGCGCTCGCGCAAGCGTGGCCCGTGCGTTTTCCCCGCCACGAAAAATTCACTTCTTTCACGAATTAATGGAATAGTTTGTTTGGCTTCGAGCAGACGATCTTATCGAGCCGGTAGACCATTTTTTTTCTGCTTGGGATCCCACGTAGGAGAGCGCGGCGCGTAAGGCTCGTCCGCGTTGCTCGCGATTCTCAATTTTCACGGCGTGGCAACTGGGCGATCGTTCGATCGAGACCGGGAGGAAGTGGAGAACCGTTAACGTGTAAACGGAAGGGGGATGAGAGGGGGTTCGTACCTAGGTAACACCGAGCTTTTGATTTGCGGGAAGTTAAGTGTACTTTTACGCGACGGGACTGCACGATTTCCCGGCTGTCGGATTTTCCGTGGATCTCGTGGAGATAGATCGAAGCGTTTGAGAACTTCGTCATTAAATAATCTTAGACGGAGACTGGAAATTTTCAAAAAATGATGCACCACTTGCGATAAAAGTGTCTGAAAATTTGCAAATATGAAAAATATTAAAAGACTAAAAACTAAAAATTAATCATAAACGGTGTTGAAAGTGAAAAGGAAAAACGCAGCGAAATACAAAACTGCGTAACTGCTTTGTTATTTTTTTTGATTGTTTTATTATTCTTTCAAAACGGAACATGATTAATCAGTAATGAATTGCAGCAATTGAATAGAAATTCAACGAGCACAATGCCAAATTTTGAAATATTGAAACGCATGTCTTTCCGCGAATGTTACGTATTCTGTTACGCCGTGATTAATAATTTGATACAATTGCGTGTAACGTAATATTTAACATTTATCAATATATATAGATTCGGAATAAACCAGAATTTATTTATTTGTATAGTTCGATGCTCCGATTATTTCCAGTTTGTCTAATTGTAACAGAAATATTATTTCCAGTTTGTCTAATTGTGACCGAATTATTGCATTTCTTGCACAGAACGGTTGAACTTGTTAATTACAATTCGCGATACAATTTATTTAACGAACGATTTACAATTTTTTAAATAAAATTCACTCCTCTCACGCCGTACCGTGATATTTAAACCGAGATAAGCATTAACCAAACCTTTACGAAGAAATAATTGAATTCTAAAGAATAAAGATCTCTTACCGATATCTCCGCGCGCTTCTGCCATCTCGATCGAGCGACGCCTCGATGCTATTTTTTTTTATGCGGTCTCACGCGATGTGCAAACTACAGCGATTCGCATAAGCAGGTGATACAGGCCGAAACTCGATGATGATCGATCGGCGAGGCAGATACAGCCGGGCATACATAAGCGGGGCTGTTATTTAGTTCTCAGGATGTAAGCAGTTCCCCGTTCCCAGCTCGCCGATGTGCCAACCGCGTTCATTAAAAATCCAGGATCTTGTTAAGTTCCCGTGGCACCGATCCGGCAAAGCATGTCGAACAGTCGTTTGTTCTGCGCTTCGTAACAATACCTGAATTAATCAACGGCCATCAGTTCATCCGTGAGCATCTCGGTATACGCACACTGGTACACCGGAATCACACTATTTTCCATGTCCGGCATTAAACATCCTCGCGATAAAATTTCGCGCCCGATTTTTAAAGCCCGGCCAAAGTCCGCTACGGATCTAGATAAGGAGCGGGGAATAAAATCGGGGACTCTCCCTCCGCAACGAAACTCGTTCCGATCCGATGCCGCGTTGTTTATTTAAATTCTTTTTTTTTTTCTTTTATATTAATTTATGTATCACGTTTCTAATTCATCCCTTCGTAATACCCCGGCTCGACCCACTTCCAAGAATACTGAATTAACTTAGAAATTTATCTTTATTCCGAAACTATTAATGCACGTTTTTCAAGCGAGCCGTGAATATTTATTGCGCTCTCGTCTTTTCCCCTTGCGGAAGCATAGATAGCGATGGTCTTGATCCACGGAACAGGCCGTTGTTGATTCCTAAGTACGCGCGTGAACGCGCAGGGCTCGCATGCTACCCAATCGTTTAGTATTAATCGCGTATCGGTTTTGGCAGGTGGTTGCCACTCACAACACCGGATAAGCATCTCCGCGCGGTGACCGGAACCTGATCTCGTCCGTGCAAATGAATAATTATGAAACCCACCGTATGTGCCCGCCGCGACAAGCGTATCGTCCGTTGGGCGCCGCCTAAATGCGCGGTTAATGCGCGCGAAATTTACCCTCGCGCTCCACTTAAACACGCCGACCGCTAGTCGTGCAAGGAGGTAATAGTCGCAACAGTTGTCCACGGTATAATTTTGCATCAAGCACGTGTGCATAATCATCGGCCCTCTCGGCTGCGATTAATCAGCAATTGACCCGCGACACGTTATGTATTTTTTTTTTATTATTTTAAGATTATATCCGCGGGCGAGAAACACGAATTTAATTAAAAAAAAAAAATATCAGTTATTTTGTTACATTATCAAGATACCAAGAATTATCTGGATCGAAAATGACTTTGTAATCGATAGATTATCTTGCTTTCGCTTTACACAAATATTCGCGGTTAAGTGTCATCGCGAAGTTATATTCCAATCGATCTCGCGGCGTGCCGGAAGTGAGATAAGGTGAAGAGCGATAGGCCCCTGGGACAGTTTGTGCAGCTTCACGCGTATTCGCCTCTTCGTCACGGCGCGTCACGACGCGTCACGGCGTGGCAGGTGCCCTGCGATGCGCTACGTGGTACATGGTCCGAGCTGGTCAACGAGCCGTCCACGTAGCCTCTTTAATAGAAGCCTTTATGGGGCACTTAATACGGGCAATTTCTCTTTGGTGCCCGCTGTTCGTTCTATCGAGTCATCGCGAGCACCGACCTCTCCTCCGTTCCCCGAAAGAATGTTATATATACGTTTAATTGCGTCGGGGGTAGATCGTAGATTCAAAGTAATTTCCCGACGCGTGACGAATAGTCTAGATATCGCACATATCGCTGATAATCGAATCAACGTTCTCCACTTCGTTCAAGATTTATTTGCTCGGAGAGAATTGTTTAGGTAGAAAGTGAAACCAAACGCAAAAGCGATTTCCCGGGTCTGCAGCTTCGAGCTCGAGCTTCGAAATCGATTAGCGCTTTCGGAAATTTTTCATCGCAAAAACTCGCGCGGTTGACAATTCGCTTCACGGAGTCCTGTCGCGCTTAATGCGCCGTCATTTATCGCGTCGCGTTATAAAACGGCAATTAACTCTGCGCGGTAATACCGCGCTCATTCCGTTTTATTATACGATCGACGCAACGACTCGCGGCACCGCAGGCTAGCCTGAACGTCAGACGGCTGATTTTCCGCGTTCTCCTCCTTTAAAAAAAAAAAAGAAAAGAAAAAAAAAAAAACTCGCACGTGTTGTCGAGAATACGTAACGTTTTGAGCAACAAGTTGCGACAGGAATATTTATGTCGGTGGTCGCCCGATTAATTTTAACAACCAATAAATCCCGCGATGTCTTTTTTTTTTTCCTTCATAAATCGCAGCCGATCGTTATTTTCCTCGTCAACTTATAAATTTATACACGGCAACTTGTGCGAAACGCTTGTACGACGGTGCGTTTCGGCGGGCGCGCGAATTTCTTGCCGTTAACGAATTCATCACGTACCCGTAAAGAGATTACGGGGCAACGTATTAAGAAGTGGGAATTAAGAAAATACACTATTTTATCGATCGTAATGTACGAGGGGCTTATCGGCCTTTAAAACCGCCGTATTGGGACGCTTCGGAGCACTCAAGAGTGCCGCGTACGTGGGTACCTGTTACATTTTTCTCCGCTTAATTGCACGCGCATTCGCGTCGGAGACGGCCACCGTATCGCGGGACATGCGTAAACGGGTAGGACGAAAAAGAGAGATGAAAGAAAGAGGGACCGCCGCATTATACCGACGTCCGGCTTATGTTGGGAATGGCAAAAAAGGGCGGCGCGAGAGATCGCCATCGAGCGCGCGCGAAAATGCCAAAGCATAATATAACAGTTTTATTCACGGCGGTCAATGTAAATATGCGAGATTATGAGCGTTGTGCCGCGCGGAACGTACAACCCTAAGCGCGCGCTCGCGACGCGTTTGCGCCTAATTCCGCGAGTCCTCGGGCTCTTTCCAGCGTGAGGGACTCGAAGATTTGATGCGATTACGAAAGCGACGTATAATTAAAAAAAACGTCTTCGTCAAATACAACAGTCTTGAAAGATTACGTTAGCTAGCTGGGCGATTCGCGAGGACAATTCGATATTACAACTTTAATAGCGTATAATTGACGACATATTTATATTTCCGCGGTGCGCCCGTTATCTCGGCTCTCGCGTCTGCGAGATGGCATCTTGACGCCCGCGGGAAAGGAAACAAATATACGGCGCGTAGACTTCTCGAAGCGGCGTTAGTTAATCGCGCAAACGCAGGTAGCGCGGAGGCACATCGAGCCATAGAGAGCTAATCGCGATCGCAGGTGCCATGGGAGACTGCGAGCCGAGAGACGAAGAGATTCCGCAGGGTCCCACATACCCACATAATCCCGTTCAACGCCGCTCCGCTCGGCCGCGACTCCGTGATCCCCGGGTCGCGCCGACACGCCGAGGGATGGACGACCGCGTGCGTGTCTCGCGGCAATTTCCTCGCGGGACCCGCGACTGATTCAATGTGGAAGGAAGCGGACGGGCGATATTTGCCGTGTACTTTACGCTTGGCGTGCGAGCGGGCGAACGCGAGACCGCGTCTTCGAAGGGCTCCGCATTCCTAAACCTGTAGAGACAGAAATTGCTCCCATAGACAATAGTCCGATACGATGGTGACTTTAAGAATTTCTCGCGATACTGCAAGAGCGAAACTGTAGCCGTTTGGCAGATTTTTACGGCGAGGAGGAGGGGGGAGAGGAGAAAAAATTATTTTTCCTGGCTTATACGCGGGACGGAATATTATCAACGGCGAGCGACCACCTCCGCACAATCGGGCGGGAACGAAGCAGGATATCCTCGGCCGTGCAGATGCCAATTCAGATAGCGTCGAAGCGTGTGTTTTATAGAAATGTCTCGTCTCTCGCGTTTCCCCTCGAGGGGCAGGGAATCCCGTTGCTGATGTACACCTTCCGCGGCCGGGCATCCCGTCTGCATTTCATATGAACGCGTATTACAAGCGCGAGCTCGTATGAAATGCAAAACGCGCAAGGGACACGGTTCACACCGTCGTTTAATAGGGAGCCGCGAACTAGATCGGTAACTCACGGCGGCACCGTATTTATTGCCCGTCGCAGCCGTGAAGGATGGCTCGCACATAAAATTAGCGATACACGTAATTGTTATCGCTTGTAACGCTTATATGCGGCGGCGGCGCGATATATGCAGGCTCGGCGTACGCGCGGCCGGCCTTTCGTGCGAACCCGCCGGCGCGTAGGTATTTCATCATAAATGGAAAACAGCGCAAGTGTTTCCTCTCTAATGTTGCGCCGGCATATCTCGCGAGCGGCAGATTTCGCGAATCTGAAGTAAAAATCTCTCTCGGCTCTGAGCTACAAGCGCGCCCCGCGTACTTCGCCAACTTTAAATCTTTACTCCTTTTTTTTTTCTCTCTCTCTCTCCTTTACGTATTAAATTTATATCGCCGCTTTTATATTAGATAAACGACGACGCTCGTATATTTCGCATGCAAATTACCGCTGTAATAAATTGTAAACTGCGGTAACAAGTGGAAATGCAAATTTTTAGCCCGGACTTCGCTCCGTCGTTCGCGAACGGCCCGTACGGCTCGGCCGCTTTTCGGGCACCGGCGAACACGCGGCTGCTCGCTTTTGGATAAAGAGAACAATTAAGGAAACACCGGCGTTCAAGCAAAAAGCGTGCAGCATTTTTGTGAACGATAATAAAGAACGCGTGTCGGAGGTGCCCGAGAAGCTGAATAAATTTGTTGGCCCCGCGGCACGCAATTACGCGTCGCCGTTTCATTTATCGTCGGTTAACCGCTTTTCTTCCAAGTCTAGCCGTACAGTAACGTCGTTAAGCGTGCATAAAAAAAAACCGAAAGAGGTTCGCTGAAAGACTTAAAAGTCACAAAATCCTCCAGCAGGCGAATTCAAAACGAGGAATTTCATTTGCGAATTAACGATCGAACGTTTGCAGAAAATTAATTATAGCTCATTATAAAAAAATATACATATATATAAAATAAATAAATTACTAACCACTCGTAATAAAACGTACAAAATTTAATAACTTGAAATTGAACATACGTGATGTATTGGATTGCAATAGAAATTAATAAAAAGAGCTCGTAAAGAGATCGATGTGCATATTGCGCGATGGTATCGACGCGGCTCGTAAGAGATTTAATGTTAAATACTTTGCAATTAAATCTGAAATTAAATTGTCGGGAATAATTGCAGCAAGGGTTTTAATTCGAAATGAAGATTCGGCTAGGAGATAAGGGAGAGTGAATAGAAAAATCATGAAAAAGCGGGCGATGAAAACGCAGTCGGCTGTCATGCGTTTAATTACCAATCAGAGACGCCAGGTTATCGCGTGGTTGATTCCTGCCGTAAGTTTTCTGCCGACTTCCTACGAAAGACGAATACAAGGTGACGTAAAAAACAAGTCGACGCTTTATAGCGGAAGTACATCTTTTTTTTTTCCCCTCCCTTAATGAATTCAAATTCAACGTCGTTGTTTCTTTCCGACTTTTTTTTTGGGCGAGAGAATTTAATCGGCACTTTCATCAGCGCGGTATTTATAATTCAAGATAAAACCTCAAGAAATGGAGTGTATCCTCAAAAGCGCGTTATATTTTTGACGTTAATGTTTCTCTTAAAAAAAAAAAAAAAAAAAAGAGTAAAGATTCTTAAAAGATATCTTTTTAGAAATAATTACAAAAATTTTTCTTATCCAATTTACAGATTAAAAGTATTCGGGTAAAATAACACCTAATTTTTTTTTTTCCGTATGTGACGTTTAATTGATGTAACATTTAAAACACGTGTCGTTGAATCAACGGAGAAGAATCCGCAATTTCGCGTTTAGAGGCCCCTCCGAGTCACCCGGTATAACGCAATGCGTTCACATAGCGCGTTCGCGGGACGTGCACGCGAATGCAACTAATGCATATTTGTTGGCCGTGCATTAAGACGCGCCGGCCTTTTTATTATTATACATTGTTGGGCGCGCGCACACACAGCTGCACGCCACTCGCATAATCACCATCAGATAGCGAAGCGCGATCCGTCGATGACAGGAACACGGTAGACGCACCCGTAGCCGCTTCCCATTCTCGCGTTCATGCTCGGAAATTACCTCTGAAAATTACCTTCCTCCCTTTAAAGTCATCCCACCTCGGCCGACCCCTTTCTTCCCCCTTCGCGGGCGATAATATGATGCGACCGACGGTGCGCCTGCTTTCGATGACGCGCACCGGAAATCCCTTTGAAGAACGCGCGCACCAGAGGCGCTTCCGATCTTGATGAGGACTGGAGCGTGCAATGAGAGGTTTAGCGTGCAAATTCTTATAAATTTATAGAGAACGTCCCGGTGATTAAGGGCTAGAATAAATTCTCGTATTAATGAATACCAAGTACCCGAGGCGTATGAATGAACGCTCGCCTGAGAGTTTATTCCACGAGAGACGCCCTTTCCGAGTGATAGAGAGAAGAGGGAGGAAGTGGAAGAGAGATTCCAATTCGTGAGAATGAATTTGATTCCTCGCATACGAATCCGTAGACGAAATTTGTAAGTTCGGCCGTTACGCGGGCCGTTAGAATTCACGAAGGCGCTCGCCTAATTAATATCTGCAGTTAAATCTGGGATCTAGATCTGAACGAACCGCTAGCTCGCCAGCCAGCCGAGGCTCCTCCGATTCCGTTGCCCGTGGCTGTTGTTTCCAGCGTCGTCGCGGTGCCGTTCGCGTGTGAATGTTCACTGACCCGACCGACTCAAGTCCGGCTTAGATTCTGGTACTCGCGATCGGATGACAGAAAAGATACGCGGTTCATTCACGGTGTAACGAGACGTAAACGCGGCTTGTCGAGCGCTCGACGAAAGCGTGCACTTTAGAATTTTGACTGACACGAGTCGCACTTTTCTTCCGCGTTGAAAACTTCCTCGATTTTTGATCCTCAGGGGTCGCAAGGTTTCGAAGCTTTCTGGAAATCCGCATGTAAGTTCAACGCGAACGAGCAAAGCGTTTGGGAGTCGAGGTTGATGCGTAAATCGGAGAGGGATCGTAAAAATGTTTCTTGCGTATTTCGTTTTTCTTTATGGGACGGCGAGGGAAAAAAATGAATTACCAATACATGCTCCCGCCTGTAGATTTCACGGTACGGCTGCAACGAGGCGATTGTAGACGATAAATCCTCGCCGCGGCTGCAGCGGAAGCGCGCGGATGTGTATCCTGCGCGGAGTAAACTCACAGTGCCAACGAATCGCAACGATTGCGCGCGATAGCTTTTTCTAGCGGGCCATTGTGCGGCGACAGACTGAAATCGCGAGGGATTTCCGGAGTCGAGTATTGACGTATGCTTCTTTCTTAATTTTGATCTGCCTGGTTTACTTCCACCTCGTCGATTCGAGATAAAAAAAAAGGCCGCGAATCGACGGTTGCGGAACGTTCCTCGAAAAGTTCAAGGAAGCATTTCGGCGAGAGCGCTCATCGGTATCCGAGCCGACGGACTCGCTGAAAAATTCCCCTGCGCGAAATTCGCGATGTAACACTCCGTGTAATATGTCGCCGACGATATGTCGTTCGCATACTCGGCCCGCAGTCGGCGGAGTTACAAACGGCACCGCGCCGCCGCACCCGCGGCATATAATCGCGGCAGCAACGAAATGCGGCGGACTCATTCAGCGTTTCTCAAACCAATCTCCGACAACATACACCTGTCCTATCAAGACTTTGCACGCCTTTCTTTAATTAAATCGTAGAAATTTGTACAATTTGTAGCCGGCATTTTATTTTAAGAAAAAAAAAAAAATTTCTCTGAAGGAATATTATTAAACTTATTGTTAAAATTTATACAATATGTGGAAATTAATTTTATCAATAAAAGTTTTTACTTGAAAGAGCAGGTGGAAGAAATATAACGCGACCACGAAAGTATTTACGAAATATCCAGCTCAGAGCTCGATTGGAATAACCGGGTTTGAAATCTTTAGACTGTAATTAGAAAATAGTCGGTAGTGTAACGCGGTTGCACGGCGATGTAACGATTTGAGTATCACTGCACTGTTGGGACCGCATTCCCACCACGGGGCCCGATGCGGCGTTTGAAGACTGCATTTAGAGCGGCGACGCGGCGCAAGGAGATAACCCATATGAAGAGCTGTCGGCCCGACTGGCGGTTATGTTGAATAAAATGTCTGATTTGCTGTACTGCCACCGATTCCGATTCCGTGCTCGGGGCGGCACGATGACCAACATTCCGTGCCGCGCGTTTATGGGGCCCTCCATGTCGATCACGGATGATCGCCGTCCCGTCTTCTCTCGCAGAAAGTCAAAGAGATAAAGAAAGAGAGACGGGAGAGAAAGGGAGAAAGAAGCCAGGAGAGGAAAAAAAGAGCAAGAAAGAGACGAAAGAAAGTCGAGAAAGGAAAACGCACGGCTGCTCTTTATGGGATATTTAATAAGAAGCCTTATCGCCCAGCGGTGAAGTTAGATACAGAGGCAACGAGGCATCCGCGTCGATATACGACGATGATGCACGTTTAACTGCCACGGCTGTCATCGGGCATTACGTCGACGAAAATTACGACGAAGCCTCGAAGAGATCGGCGCGTTACGTCGTGATTTGTGCACTCGTCGCACTCGGGTCTGATGGCGATCCGCGGCCAATCGAGAGGCCTCTTCCTCTTAATGTCGCCGGTAACATTGACGCGAGAACCCGGGATACCTGAAAATATGTAAAAATAACCAAGCTCGAACTGTATAGATTACGATAGATAAGATGCTCGAAGGAGAGAGAGAAAAAGGAGAGAAGACGTTTCTGTATTTTTTATTATTCTCCCGAATAATCGTACAATTTTTAAAAGATTAGTAATCGATGAATCTCGATAACGATCGAGTCCTTGCTTATCAGGGCACCCAATATTAAAGAGTCGTTTCGCTGTATCTGTCACATCGAAGGGCGCGCACCTTCCAGGTTTGTTTTTTTTTTTCGGGCGAGCGAGTAGGCTCGAAGTCCAAGATATCCCTCGAGAAAATGTGATTTCTGTGCGAGCTTGGCGTTAAAGTTCGGGCGCACAGGTAACGGGGGCATCAAACTCTCGAGTCTCCCCTCGGACGGCGGACCGGGCCCGCTGCAGGGGGTCCAGTCACGCTGACATGTTTATCACACTCGTTCCCTGGACTCGTGCCATGCGTTATGCGAGAGCGGTTGTGTTATGTCGGACGGAGGAAGAGAGAGAGAAAGAAGGGAGAAGTCCATGAGGTTTCACGTTACTGGCGACACAATGACGTTGTACGTGTCTCTTAACATTTTTCATCGCTGGATGAACCGCGGGAAGATGCTGCGCGCAGGGATCTCGCCCGATAGCGGGATCTAGCACGAATATATATGCATGCGTTATACGAATATCGTGGAGTCCGTGGACCGGAGAATTTAAAAATCCAGCAAATTGACAGTCGAGGGTACGCCAAAACGCGAGCTGTCGTGATTATAAATTAAATATATGTTAAAAACATCTTGCTTTTTCGTCGAAATTTTTTTCTCGCGTCGATCGAAGCCTTCTTCGATTCCTTAAGTACACGAAAGCTCCGTTTATCACCTGACGAACAAGTTAATCGAAAATTGCAACGTCCGGCAATTTACTGTCCATTATTTGAGCGAAGTCGTGCTAAAACCGTTTGTAGTTTTAATAACGAGGCGATATGGCTCGTACAATCGCGCCGAGATCTATCGATGCGCCCTTTCGCGTGTCCGTATCCCTCGGGTGAAACAAATAAAATATTGTATTATTCATTTTCTTATCATCGTCGGTCATCTGTATTCCGGTCGCGCGATACTCAGCCGCTTATCTTTCCTCCTCGCTAAAACACTTTTCTAGTCCCTCCTCCGAGCGTTGTCTCGTTCCTCTCTGTCGATCAGATTCGTATAAACAGATACAACGTATTACTGCATTGAATTAAAGTCAAATTAACTGAATAATGCATCGTATAATGTTATATAAAACATGCTATTAATTTTACATACAGCAAAAGAGATTTGTGACATTAATATTTATTTTCTTCAACCGGTGTAAAGCTGCATGTAACTTTTCTTACGAAAAATAGAAGCGAGAGAGGAAAAAAAAAAAAATTACACGAGTATCAGCGTTAAACTTTCTTTTGTATGTTAATATTTGGGGGTAATTAAGACATTAATTTGTCTCTGATAATTTGCTGCGCGCATAAAGTCGCGAGGCGCATATACTTCCGGGAAACCGTCTTCGGCCGGAATTCTCTTAAAGCGCGATTATCTAAATTAATACAGATACGCGGGTGTATTTCAGTCAATGATCTGTGACGCGAGAGACGACGTAGATAAGAAATGACAGGCCCGATTCTAGATAATCGTATGTCTCTTCCAAGCTCGCGCACGCTTCGTTTTTAGGGCTGTATTTATAGTCGCGTTTCCACTGACAAACTCGGCTGAAACCAGTTTTGAAATGCGATACGGTTTAATAGATGAATCCTCGATGTTCAGTTTGATCCTCGTCACATATTCGTCACATTTCATCGCGTTTTCGGTGAAGTATAATTTGTATCTCGAAACGCGATCCTCGCTTTCAGTTTCTCACGGTTTGATAATCGATCTTTGAAGGAAGATCGCTCGTGGGAGTTAAAAATTCGAGAGTTAAAAACTCCCAGCGTGAACTTTTTTTATTTTCTCGAAATTGTGAATTTTGCGAATTTTACACTTGAAGTGATCCGTACGGAGCAGGTTAGAATCTTTACATAAACACTCACCTCACTCTACATATACATATAAAACTGTTCGTTAATAACCTGTGACAATGAGTGACAGCTAAAATCTTTGGAAGATTTGTCAGGGTTATTGCTGAACCGACAAGGTCAAAATAAAGGGCCGAATCCCTTTTTGTGACAAGTTATTCTGAATGGAAAAGTTTCTTTCGCATTATTTCTCCTTTCTAAATCACGGTCTACCTTTCTACTTTTCTTTATCTATATATTTTTGCACAAAATATCTTGAAGTTTCTGTAATGGAAACAATGAGCGAATAAACATTCTAGAATTTTTTGATCGATTGAAAGTAGCAAGGAGCTCTTAATACAAACAGGTAAAAATCTGTGCCGAATTGGTTCAGGTAAACTAAAATCGATGATGTGTAGTTTTTTTACTTCATTGCAAATTAAAAAATATGAATATTTTAACATTCAGAAACCATCGCGAATAAAAAGATTAAGAATCTCTTTTTCAACAATTCGTTATAATTTAGCCATTCTCTACTCTTTACGATTGTTTCTTCGAAAAAAAAAAAAAATTACTTTAATATTCTTAACGAAACTTCCGTTAGTATTTAATTTTTTTTTTTTACCAAATTAAATGTAACTCAAACAGTTGTAAATTCACGACTGCTCATTTACGTCGAGGTGATTTTTGCGACACGTGCACAAGACATTTCGGCATGATTTTAACGCGGACGCGATTCTTTATCCATGAAGCCTGTGATGTGTGCCTAAGAACATAGGAACATGCATATGTTGACGTTTAATGACTTTCAAGCGGAGTAAAGTGAGAAAAGAGAAGGAGAACGAGAGAAAGATGAAAAACATGGGGAAGACGGAAAAGAGCGAGAGAGATAGGCCGGTCGTTAAAAAGGATTTCCCTACGATATATCTTCATTTACGCGCAGTAAATAACTCACGTGTCCGCGCGTGTCGCGCCGCGCTCTTGAAAAAATTGTGTCAACGCGACGGTCGGCTTACTTTTCCGCCGTCTCGTCGAGGACTTGCAACGGGACACGTGAAAAATAGAGCTTTTTTTTTTCTTTACACATTTCTCGCTTTCCTTCCTTTAATTCAAGATTTTGATTTCGAGCGTACCAGAATTTGCAACCCTCGGCACACATAATCGCGAAGAAAAAGGAAGTACGTTGGTCTAAAAATATTCTTATATTTTTTACGTGTTTTAATTATTAAGTATTAGCGGGCGATTTCTTTTGTATCTCAGTTTCACACATTTTGTACTAATTGTCCTTCTTTTACGTTTTCCTATCATTTTCATTCGTTCGACAATGAAAAGTTTCGTAATTAAAGAGTGAAATACTAGATAGATGATTTAACGCCGCTCGCTCGCTCGCTCGTTACATTGAAACATTAAACCGACACTTATACAATAACACTGTTTAACAAGGGGGTAATCCTCGGGCCTCAAACACCGTTTCCAGTGACGTTCATAAATAACGGCCGGCACCAACGCGAAACGGAGGACGGAATGGAAAAGAACGGGAATGCCGTCCGCGGGAGAGTAAGAGACGTCGAGTTGCTCAAGTCACATCACTACCGGCCGTTTGATAAGGCCGATAAAGCGCATAAAGAATGCTTGTCCCCGCGTCTTTCCCCCCTCGTCCCCTTACCCCTTCTCGCTCTCTCGTTGGTATCTTAATGTCCGTGCGGCCGACCTGTCTTCCTCTCGCTCTCTTACTGTTAATCTTTCTTCCTCCTCGCCCTCGCGCTCCCGCCCTTTTCCACCCCGGCCTCTCCCCGTCGATGCCATAAATTATGCGACTGCAGTGTGCGCGCAGCTGCGGCGATGCTTCGGGAGAACGATCTTCTTGGTCCTCTCCCGGTGTCGTACCGGTGGTCCGAGATCGAGAAAATCGACGCCGAACCGGATTAAGGGGGGAAGATTAGAGCCGGATTAGAGAGGCGGATGAGCGGAGAGTTTGGATGTGAGATACGTTACGTCGCGGAATTTAACACCGCGTTTGAAGCCTTCTATCGAGCGGTACGCCCCGCTAGAACTCTCGCTCGTGAATTGGTCGCCGGGGAAACTGCAAATCAATTAATTTACGCATCCAGGGTCTTGGAATTCTATCGCGAGGGGACTCTATGTGACTATGTCGAATTGAGTTTCGCATCCGAATCCGAATATCCCCGATCACAATTTTTTACGTTTATTAGATTTACCTAACCGACATCTCCACTTTGGCACTCGAACGTACTTTTACAATTATTCGTGAAAAGAACAGCAGCGTAAACAAATATAATGGAGGCGGTGAATTACTCCGGGTCTTTTGTGCCTTAAAACGAACGACAGGTATTTCACGTGTTACACGCGCGGAAAC
Source organism: Cardiocondyla obscurior (assembly GCF_019399895.1). Taxonomy (NCBI): domain Eukaryota; kingdom Metazoa; phylum Arthropoda; class Insecta; order Hymenoptera; family Formicidae; genus Cardiocondyla; species Cardiocondyla obscurior. The sequence goes on along the minus strand of NC_091887.1, from coordinate 3,046,246 downwards.
GAACACGCCCCGTGGATGGATTTTCCACGGATGACAGGTGTTATAATGCCACCGTGAAAAGTCTTGGGGGCAGCTGCCATTTTATTGGGGTCGGCGACGTGTCGAAAAAACATTTTACGACACGAGTGGCTGAGCAGTGGACCCCTGAATGAGTTTCCAGTTATGCTCGTTTATAGTTCAATCGATGCACAACCGCCGCCGGCTCTCGATTGCACTCCGTATATTCGTCCGGCCCGTGATAAAAAGTCGTAAATCCCGCGTTAGGAATGCGTCAACCGTAAAACAAGCGATTATGCGGCGTTTATAGTAAACCTTACGTCTTCCTCGCAAGATATATTAACACAAAGTTAAGAATGTATATTCGGCGTCGAAAATATATTCGTTTTCTCCACCGCTGTGCCTAGCGTTAAAATTTTAACTTATTATTTTAATTCGCCCGGTTTTTATCGGCCACGCACGGAGCCTAATCTCTTTCAAATTCTTGAAAAAGATAAGGAGTGTGCTGAACCGAGATTAAAGCTAATCTATATTGCACAATAGTTACGAATTTTCTATATACATAAATTGTCCCGATTGTGCAAACTCCGTCTCGAGTTCGGTCGGTTGGGAAATAAACAAGCAAACAAATATCATCAAGGAGATATCGCTGACGTTGGCGTGCATTTTCGTCGGCGCGCTCACGTAACGCTCGGCCAAGTGCGTCGAACGCGTCGACGAAGATGCAGATGCACTTCGTCGCGAGATGCGCTCGGGAAGAGAGTGCGGCGCAACGTCACCCTCTTCACTCTCTCGAGGGGCTGCGCGTCGGGCTGGCGTCTGATTGATATACGGACTGTTAAGTGTTTGCAATAACCGACGTTTATATCCACCTCTAATACCACCAGCCATAAATAACTGGCCACTTCGAAGTCCGCCCGCGAAAGCCGTACCTTCGAGAGATCGAGGCACCAGCGCGAGTTCCTCTTTTTTTTTTTTTTTTTTTTTCTCTTTTTGTCTTTTTTCGCTGTGTTTGCGAGCTAACACTGGTCCGCGCGAATGAAAGTAAAACGGATGCTCTGAACGGAAATTACGCAAAGTCTCAACCTTTATGAAATATTATGTAACTTTCAAATAATAATAGGAAATAATTATTTCCCTTAAAATTTCTGAATCTTCGAATGAGTAATTTTGATTTGAAGTAAACTTTTGGAACTTTTCGCTTTTTTTTTTTGGAGGGTGTCGGAAAAGTACTGCGCGAAAAAGTTCTGCTATAAAGTTGGAAAGAGAGTGGGCAGAGAATGACGGCTGCTTTTTGAGCTCGCAGCGTGCCGAAAGAATCTTTTATGGATGACCAATCTCCGAGATTCGGAGACGGTACAAAGGGCGTGAAGATCCGTGAAAACGAATGATTTCACACAAATTAACAAAGCATGATCGACCATTTAGAAAAATTTGCTGTCCAACAAGCTTGTACGATATTCTATCGTATTCTATAAAAGCCAAAGAGAAAATGAGAATCACTTTCTGAACAAACTTTTTTCATTTGGTCCAACCAATCTAGCTATTTTGTCGTTTATTATACATTATTTATCGTAAAAATCTAAAATTTCTAAGGATCTGTATTACATTAAATAAAATATAAATTAAAATTTACATATTAATTTTTCAAAGAATACATAAGTAACGTCAAAAATATTTCCACACGTAAAACTAATTTAAAATTTGTCATATTAAAAATTCTTTTAATAATATGGATATTAAATTTAAATATATAATACTTTTCTTCGAAGTCTAATTAGATTATTGCCGTATATCTAGCACACTTTTTTTTTTGCGCGCTCAGGATTGACGCGGCTTAAGATGTCGGGGTTGGGTTAACTAATTTGATGTTTTATCAATCACGAGCTGCCACGCTGGCGGTTTCATTGCGACGGGGCTTTTTCTGGTATGATGGATGAATCCTGGAAGTCTGTAATATGAAACGGACGGGGTTCAGGACACACGTCCTGTCGCGCGCAGGCTGATCGCATTGTTTATGAGATTTTTATGGAGGTGAAATATTGGGGGAAACGCAACGCGCCCTCGTGATAAGCCGGATGATAAAACGCTATGGAAACGTCCCATTTTTTTTTTCGCCTAAGCGCACCGCAATTAGCTGCAAATCTAAGAGTCATCGGAAGAATTATCGCGGTATATCGACACGATAAAAAATTACCGATTTATTAAATAAAAGTAAAAATTATGGATATGTTATAAAATATATAAAAATAAAATAGGCATTACACGGAGAATGAAAAGAAATTTCCAACAGTTACGTTAAACTTTAATACGTTTTTTTTATGCATTTATGCGTACGGTATATAAATTATTATGTATGCGAGAGATGGAATATATTTTTATGGTTCTTCTGCCCTCGTTTCCTGCAAATTGTTGCGTTCTTAAAAAAATCACACGAGGGTAGATCGGGCTGAGAATGTGCTGCTTTTTCCCACAATAATAGCGCACGTGAGCTCCGTGGTAGGGTGTAGAACCCATTTTTTTACGAGTATCCCTTACACGTCAGATCAGCTCTCGTCAACATGTCGTGTTACTTTACACGGCGGATTTAGCTGTCAAGCGGCTTGCGTCGACAAGTAGTTCTGGGCGCTTTCGCTCATTTATTTTTGTTGCATTTTATTTCAATTTACGTTCAGATTTATCCCCAATAATTCACCCTTCGTTAAACAACAAATTTAAACATTTTACACGCTCGATGGCACTCGAAATTTATGCAATTCATTTATTGTATTTGCAAATTGCATTGTAAATTTTGAAATATAAGACGAGGAAAATTAATTTAAAAAAAAAAAATTGAAGTATTGTTAGGCTGAAGTATCGAATGACGATCGTTTTCCAAGTTTTAATCTCGCCTGTGAACCGAAGCGATTTAGAACGTCGTGTGTCCCAACAGGGGGAGGACATCCGAGTTTCGGAATAAGGCTAAATTCGCGCTAAATCTGAAATAATAGGCGATTGGAGTCGGCAATTGGGTCGTGCCGGATTTCAAAGCCGGCGGCGGAAACGTGACGCACGCTTCGAAGTCGCGAGAATCTATCTTCGAGTCCGACGTACCTCGAATCTCGCTTAATTAATAGCTTTATAGGATCGCGCGGAAGGAACCCTCCTTCGATCTCGTGGAACTAGTCGGCAAAAGGGCACGTGCGGGCCACGTGCCAGTAAGAGGATATCCGTCTGGGACGTCCTAAGAGGACGCTTTCGATATGGGAGAAAGAGAGAAAAAGAGAAATCATTATTATTGCTACGTAATCTCATACAGGTGCCATTTTCTTCACCGGTCAAACAAATTTTTAGCAAGAAATATTCATCGGTTTATTTGTAGCTAATGGTATGCACAAAATTTATAAATCTAACGAAAAATCGCACGTCATAAAATCCTTCTAAAAAGATTCCCACGGTGCAGTTTTTAGAAATAATATATTTTCACGATTCTCACGAACGGAAAAAAAAGAAAAAAAAAAATATTAACCTTTTGAAGATACTTCCACATAAATTTTCGAAGCGTCCGAAGGCCCTGTCAGAAATCAATTCGCGCTCGCGTCGAATTTTTTTTCCTTCCCTCAGATTTTTTCATTCTCGGAGCAAGAACCGCTCGCAAAAAGGAAACGGCCCTCCGAGACATCGCGCATACTAATTTCTCGCAAACTGCCGGCCGGCGCGTCGAGTCTGGCATCGTCGACGCGAGTGGACCGACGAGATTTCCAATTTTTTTTCACCGCCGTTTTGTCCGAGTCCATGGCCGGCAAAAGCGCGCCGCGGCCTCGCCGTGCAGTTTATTGCGATTGCGGGACCCGGCGCATACGAATCGCGCGCATTAAGTACCGCAAATATAAACGCGCGCGGAGTTCATCCACCAGAACGCTCATAGACGGGACGGCCGGATCAAATCTCGCTCGAGCGAGATTTCGCATCGGCGCGGCGCCAGACGAAGCGCCGTTTTCGCATCGATAATTTTCGAGAAGCTCTCTGCGAACGACGCGCGTAATGCACGTGGAGAATTGATTTACGCTTCGAGCTATTGAGCCAAATGATCGAGCGGCCCGGGCATCGAACATATTCGGATATCGAACGAAGCCGCTGTATTAATGACTAATTAAATTGTACATTTTATTGCAATATTATAAAATATGTTTCTTATTATTATATACATTTAATTTATATTTAATTGAACTAAATTGAATTGTAAGATAAAAGGCAAATAAGATTTTTGGACGAAAATCGAGCGGACAGACGCTGCCGAATATGTTCGTTTGTAGTAAAAAGGGGCTCTTTAGAACCATTCCGTCAGTAAGTCTGGGCTCCCTTGTAAAGCCCATCGTTGAGCAGGCACGTGTTCCGCGGTAACACGTGCCTCCTCGACAACGAATCACCCAGCGCTCTCATAATCCACGCAGCGTTCATTGATCGGCACGCGCTGCTGCTCTACGACCTGGAAATCCCGCCAATAAAGTGACCGCGTTAGGCGAGATGTGAGTCGTCCAGCTGACGTATTATTACAAATAATAGCATACGGAGCGCTTGATTCCGGTTCTGGTTTTACAAGCTTTCGGTCACTTCGCGATTTCGATCAGAAAATACCGCGTGGCGAAATTCATCCGGGAAAGAAATAGATTTTTGGCAATTTCGGATGCAATATCAAAAAAAAATTTTTTAACAAAAGAGCTTGTCTCCACTTTTGTATTCTTACTTCAAAAAAACACGCCCACAAATAACTTATTTTAAAACACGCAAGCTGTTCGCGGAATACGCGGGTTATTCCTTACAAGCATTAATCACTTGCTACCTACTTGCTGCAAACTTGTGCCAGCCTTTCGAACGCAAGGATTAAAAAATGGGTTGGCACGAAGGATTAAATAAATGCGTAGCTTCCGACGTGCGGAAAAGCAGCCGCACCGAAAAATCAGTAGGGTTCCGGCCCGGAGGTATAGAACGTCAGTTGAGGGTTAATCGATTGATCCTCGGTGATCCTTGCTGCAGCGAGCCAAAATCCCCGAATGCCCTCCATTTGTGAAAGAGGTGCTCGTGAGGATCGACGGCGATGGCAACGGCGGCGCCGGCAGTGGCGGCGGTCTGTTACATTACCTTGAATGAGCGTGTAATCCCCGTAGGCATTCAGCAGCACGCGTTTCCGATCCGCCGACTGTCTGGAACATTTTCTGCTCGTCGCCACCACAATGGGCAAGCGGCGTTTTCTCGCTAGACATTTACGAGGCTCCTCGCCCATTGTGATGTCGTTGTCGCCCCTACGTATTAGCGCGCTTGTATTTTTCACTGCTCGTAGAGAATTCTGCGCCTTTTGCTACATATATAGATAGGCATTTATTTCCGTGTAATTAATACATTAAACGATATTTAATTCATTTACCGAACGTTGCTTCGACGAGATGCGTCGAGAAAATAATTAGAGAAAAAATTTTATTCTACTTAAAAAATTACTATTTCGCAATTTAAAACGAATTGTCTCCTTCGCGCTATTGTAATATTTGCGTACAACAGTAGGCATTTATTTGTAAATGGAAATATGCGAAGATTTATGTTGCCACTGTCACTTAGAAATTGGGGGTTCTATGCTCGCGCCTTCCTGCTCGTTGGTTTTGTGCCCCGAGCGCGAACGTCCGCTCGAACATTTACAAAGTCCTGCTTATTGTGACGTTCGTTGTGAGCCCCGCGTGTAACCGGCCTGACCGCTCATTGTCGCGTCCCGCTTCTCTATACGCACGAAATTCGCGCGTGCCCGCGGCTCGCCGGCTGCAGACAATAGCGACAATGACCACTGGGTGGACCATTTAGCTCACAAGCGATTCGAGAACGGTCAGCCGCCGGGTTGCGGAAAGCGGGTGTCCTTTCCGTAACTCAAGGTGCGACCTTTTAGGCGTCGAATTGCATCGCTTGCCAGACATTGATCTTCGTGACGAGTCTCGACAGTTTAATATTGGACGTGGAAATTTTTATAACGTTCGGTTATTGATCGAATCTTGAATTTGCAACATTTGCGCGTATAATTTTATTCTAAATCTTTAAATATAAAATTTTTTTTTTTATGTTAAATTTTTTAATTGTCGAAGAAAAGGTTGCTTTCGAATTAAATTTAAACGTAAATTTAATTAGAAATATTATATACATTTTTATTTTTAATAAATAAGTTTCCTAATTGGGTTTAAAAATTGAATAATCTTTATGAGATTTTTTTTAATTTTCTATCGCTAAATTTATTCAATATTGCTTTATCTCAATTCAACTTTGGAATTTTCGGTATTTTGAGTTCAATTTGAATTTACGTTCTTGATTCCTCTGTTACCTCTCGAAGCTGAAAGCGTAAAGAGCGACGCGAATTCAGCAGACGCAAGCCCTTTCAACTAGAAGCGCAAGGATTTTAGTCAGAGACAAAGCTCAAAAGCACTCTCGTGAACCTGACCACCACTTTCAATTCGGAAGCTGCTTTACGGTTTACCGCTCGCAGACCGTTTCCGTTTGTGAAAGAGAATAATACTGAAAATACCAGAGTCTCAAGTGTCTAAGCATATTGCCAGCGCACTATTTTGTGGTTAGACACGTAACAAAGGAACGATTGTAGTTTAATAGGCAAATATTCAAGAGTAAATATATAACGCGTAAAAAAAAAAGAAGATATAACGATCATTTTTTTTTCTCTTTTCTTTATTTTAAAAGCATCAAGTACTTCAACAATTTTAACGCGAAGCTACTTATTAATAATCACATAAAACTATAATTAATTGATAAATTAATTAAGTCTTTCCTCTGCTTTGTCATCGCCTCCCTCAATTGACGTTAAGTCCAGCACATCTCATGTTATTTTATTGCGGCAGCGCCGCGGTTCGATTAGAACGTCCATCGCGATATCGTTCTTTCCATCAGTGATTCACATCTCGCGGTAGAATTCGAACACAAAGTCGCGATACGGCTGGATCCCGAAGAGCCGGGCCCTAGGAGTGCATCTCGTACGCCGCGGCGTCGACAGCTCACTTCGTAGACGTGTTTTTCTGCATTCCGCCGATCGGCCTCCCCTGTAAACACTCAGGCTTAATCGCGCCGCGGAACAAGGCGGCTTCGGGCGACAGCGACGACGATGGCGCGGGTCAAGCGGACGCTGTTTTCGCGGATTCCATCATCGGGACACCGGGGGCATCGCGTCAGGAATTTCTGATCGGAGAGCGACGGTTTCCGTCTACGTTGCAACGAAACCGGTTTCCCTTTATGACGGGATATCGGATGGTCACTCTACGGACTCTCTCTCTTTCTCTCTTTCTCTTTTTCTTTTCCCCCTCCCCCCCCCTTTGGCTTGAAGCTCGTTTCTCCCACTGCCGTGTCGCTTTTTGAGCAAAACGCAACTGTGACGAGGGGGTGAGGAGTTTGAACATTTCGTTGGAACAGAAAACGATTTTTTTTTTTTTTCCTCTAATGTAATGCGTTTGTCTTTTAAGAGAATCGCGTTATCTTGTAAGAGTCGGAAGAGATGTAGACAATTAGTTGTGAAGGTTTATTGTAACAGTAAATGTAATGTTAAATATAAAAAATAATTATTTTCATGCAATTCTTGTATTAAAGAAAATATTGAAATGTGAGAAAAGAAACTGTTTGTCTTAGATTAAAAAAAGTTTTTTATTTTGTTCTTCGTGTCATACAGGATATGAAAAAATTTCTACAGAAAAAATTACCGTGTAGAAAGACGTATTTAAACTCGATATGTTATTTTGCTTCTAAAATGTACCTTGTACAGCTTCTCACGCGAATGTTCAAGAAACTTTCGCTATAATAACGTCAAAGCTTTATCTGGGAGGGAATTCTTAGGAGAACTTAATCGTAAATTTCACATTTTGCATTAGAGAAAAGGGTGTTTTATTTTTTTCTCTCTACTGTCAAGAGAGAAAAGATCTCGTGATATTTCAACACGCACAATTTGTGGTTACCCTGGAGGTTACGACAATGTGTAACGCAGCGGCGTCGACTTCCTTCTCCCTCAGATCTTTCTTCTGCCCTTCTCGAGCAAACCCGTTCACCAGGAATGAACGCTTTATCACAACGTATGACGCAAGAGAGGTGGGACTTACCTATCACGACAGCGAGTGGGGTTGCCTAGGCGTGACTTTGCGTATACCAAAACCCGCCCATTTTCGCGATGTTGCCGCTAATATTGGATTCGTCGCCAGGCGGCGCTGCCAAACACCCTGGACTGGACTCGGCCTTGCCGGTACCCTCACTCCGTATCGCGGCTCCGGCTCGTCGGAACCGTTCGGACCTTACCTTGGCGCAGCAGAGTCGTCTCACGTCTCGTGCGCATCGAGCTCCGTTCCGTCGCGTTTCTCCACGGAGCACATGGTCCCGGAAGATCACCCCAACCCTGGACGTTCCTGCGGGAGTAAAGGAACAGTTGCGAAACGGTTGACCCTTCGTCAGTGTGACCAGTGGGCAAATTGATTTAGTGCGAGTGCGCGAACGCTTAATTTCGTGTTGGTTTCCGTCTATTTTTTTTTTCTTTCCTTTTGATCATCGGCGTCGTAGTGTACACCGAGGCGACATGGAGTATGGACCGCGAGATAAAAATGCCGGATTGTCGATGACGGTAGCGAACCTCAGTGCTGATCTGTGAAGTGGCATGGGTGTTATTTGCGTATGATTATTCGCGGACTGTCGTCGGGTTCCCGTTGAAAAACCGCGAAATGCACACGTGAGGGCTCCTCCCTCGACTATTTTTGCAGGTGTCGCGGAGGGACTCCCACGTTAGTGCCATAATATTGGGAGTGCTACGGGGGTAGTAACGTAGGGGAAGCGAGGACGGGGGTGGAACGGTGGAGGTGGAAGGAAGAGAGGACTCGAGCCACAGCGGACGCCATCTCCGCGTTATCGGCAAGCGGACCCCTCGGGACTCCCCCCCGAGTAACATCGGCGTCGCGCACCCTCGGCGGGAACTACCCCGCGACAGCGGCCACCCTGATGGGAGTGTATGAGGAGCGCGCCCCTCCTACCACCGGCATGCACTGGGTGAGTGTCATCCCTGTGTCCGCGATGCCCATTGGCCGCTGCAAACCAGCTGGTACACCCCGCCGGGGCGGAAGCTCCTCGTTCAGATCGCGAATCTGCGATATGATCTTCGCGAACATTTCTCCCTGTCGAATCCAAGATGGTGAATTTAGGGCTGCTTTCTGTTTTTCTGTATTTTTTAAATTTTTTTAATTTTTTTTTTTTATCGAGGACAAATAAAGGAGCACGGTTCTTTAATTGATAATTTTAATCGGCGTCCGACTATCAGGATTTGATTTGTGCAACGTGACAAGGTCACTTCTGATAACGTGCATTGTGGGAATGCGAAATTAGACGACTTGTACTTTGCGACGGTCGGAAATTATAAAGAGAAAAAAAAATTAATTTATTAAATTACTCTGTAATTTTTTTAAGGCGAGAGAAGGGTAACGCGTACTAAATAGCCCAGTTATAAAATAGCGTGGCAGCTACGAGGTAGTCTAACTTAGATTATTCGGGTAATTTTCTGCGGCAATGTTACAGTCGAATTGTATGCGTAGACAAATTTACGCGTAGAACCTCGCCGTAATGTCAGCCGTGATCCGAATTATGTCATAAAACTGACAGATTTTCTCTAGTTTTATATTAATAGATCGCAGTTTCCTCTCTGCTGATTCTGTAATTTTCGCCGGCTATTTTCACAACATATTTTCTGCTCCATCGCAGTAGAATACGCGCGCGCGCGGAACTGACATAACTACACATTTGTATACTTGTTAAAAGCCTATATTTACGGGGACTGACACGTACCAAGAACTCTCCACGTAACTTTTACAGCTGCATTCAACATTTAAAATCTACATTAATGGAGAAATCACTAAAATGTGATACAAAGATGTAATTATATATTCGAAGAAGTTGATTTCGATTTATGCAACGAAACCAGTTTTACCTAATAACTTCGTCGAAAGACTGCAACTTTAGGTCCGTGTGAAAATATAGTTTCGCGCGAGCTCACTTTGATGACTATAAATTTCGGTGACAACATAAAATTTGTGCATACGTAATAGAAATAGTCTTCCTGCCGTCTTAAGCGTTAATAGTTAGTCATTAATTTTGCCGTGGCCTGATTCGAATCTTGGCTTTCGGTAGAAAAACTATTCCACGTAAACCGCGAATTTTTTTTCCGCTTGCTGTTGCAATTTTTAGAAGCAGTCGTCGCAAGGCAGTGGCTCGATTATTAATTTTTTTTAATTCAGTCATTTAATATCTTTAATTTTCAAAGGTCAAGTTTTATTTAATAATTTTTATACTATCGCAATTATCGTTTGAAGATTTCTTATTTTTTTTTATTTTTTTTTTTTTCAGCAGAAATATTAAAACAGCTTGTATATCTCGAGTTATCTCAAGTTTATATTTAGGGTGTTTTTTTAGTACCAAAGTTGTAATTTTAAATTATATATTTTTATGGCGTTTGCCAAATAGTTTGTTTACGATTTACCATAAACTTCATGCCGCTCGTCGTGACCATCGTCGCAGTGAATCAGCTTGATTTAAAACTACGGGTGAAGGCATTTAAGTAGAACTTAGTTCGCACAGGTGCGACTTCGAGACACGCGACGGGCACATACCAAAGCAGATCTGTCGAAACATTTTAAAACCTCATTATATAAAATGACAAATTTCGTGATACTATTCTAAACGATGTGTCACGAATATTAAGATATGATTCTATTAATAATAATGAATTACAATTAATAACGAATAAATTCATCAGGCCACTCTAAGAAATGCAGTGAATATGAAAATATTAATTTGACAAGCTTAAAATTTTCCTCGACTTTAGTCAGTATAATTTATTGAACCCCAAAAACAGATTTCTGCCCAGCGTATAAAATTATTGATGATTAATCGTTCATTGGCACGTATATCATTTACTTAAGAAGTAAAACTTAAAGATGTAATTATATCGCAGTTTCACGTTCGAAAAGATTATCCAAAGGTCATAGTGTGTTGTGCAAAATGACTGATCTCTACATAAATTTGATACGATTGCCCGGCAGATATCCGTTAATTCATATGTAAATCGAGTATTTTGAGATTAAAAAATAAATAAAATCACAAATCGGAATATTACGTATTACACTTTACGTAACTTTGTCCGAGAACTTCTGATAGCAAATTGATGAAATTGATAAGCGCGATAGTATTTTAAATGCGCGTTATTTATTATATAGAACGTATCTCATGTTAAATCATTTCGAGTGCAAGTATGGCTCGTGCGAATGCGAAAGCTCAATAGACGATCTGTTCGGAAGTTGAAACAGCGAGATTACGTGGTCAGGTGTGATAACATAGTTCACCTTCGGGTAACATTAATTTGCTCTTAATCAACCGGTCGAAGTCGTCGCGACCGGCGAGTACGGCTTGTAAACAAACGTAATTGATTGTCCCTTGTCGTCGATTAATTAAATTGACGCATTAATCACGCGTACGCCAAGCGTAAAGTAACATTGCTGAAGAAAATTAACGCGATGCTTTTTTGTTCAAATTTCATGTCGCTATCGATTAATATTTGACGAAAAAAAAAAAGTACACTCTACTCATTAGCTTTTTTTTCAATTTACGTATCGTTATCAACCAAACAAAAGTATAATTAAAAATATTACGGGATAAAATTTTTACCTGCGTACGTCGCATGTAAGTTCTCAACTTTTTAAAATTCTTTTCTCCATTCAAAAGAAAGTATAGTAATATAAATAAATTTAAATTCCATTATATGCTCGAGTACATTAATAAATGTATTTACGCTCATTAAATCCGCATAAATAAATTGAAATTAAATACAATCAATTTAGGTTCAAATGGAGTTGTGCATTTTCGTCAGTCGTTAATCGAGGCCGGACTGGTTCCGAGCCTACATGCATTTAAATAATTTTTGTTTGATACGTATATGTCGAATAATTAATACCACTTAAGTTAATACGATATCTTTTATATTTGACATTTGCGATTTACGACCACTTCGAGTCCGCGGTTAAACATCACGCGCCTCGGACAAATTGGACGGACGAGGGTTTCGCGAATGTATGCCGTTTCTTCGTTTGATGCTCCGCGGATGCTGCGTCGGTGGAGCTCGGAAAGTTTAGCTTCTTAACCGCAGTTTTCTTCGGGGAAAGCGCGGAATCCTTATCAGTAGTGTCGTTCGCGATCTGGCGTCGATTAGTCTCACACAGCGCGAAGTTTTCCAAGCCCGCAGCCGTGGGAGAGAAAGCGGGGGAGGGGGACGATCGATCCAGCTTCGACGAGATAAAAGGCCATCTTGCTGCGAACGTGTCTGGCTGAGATAACGCGCGCCGTTTGTGACGAGCGCAATTTATTATATGCCAAGATTATATCCGTCGCCCTGCCTTACCCCTTACCTCTTTCCTTGCCGGCCGAACGCTCGAACGTTTAACTTCGCACTCGGAGTGCCCAAACCTGGTCGGCTTCAATTGCCGCACTTGCCGTTGACGCCGAAGACGTTATCACTTACTTGAGAAAAGGACGTTACGGGGTTGTCGCGAAGAGGGACGGAATCAGAGGTTAAAATATCGTTCTCACGTTAAAATATCGACGCATCTCTCGCTTGACAAGTTCTTTTAATATTTTTTTTTTTTATTCCCGACGTTACATAAATCTGCGATGTTTTTCTAATTTAGAAAGAGATTATTCTTTAAGATAAGTCGCGTAATTTTTTTCGCGGCACTATAACGAGGGTTTAAGGTCGAAGTACTGTTGCTAAATGATTGACGCAATCGTCGGTTCGCGAAGTCAATTCGCGGCGATTTAAATCGTATGAAAAAATTCGCGAGCCGTTTTGAAATTTTGGGGACGCCCAGTCTCGACGCGAATTGAAGCAAAATTCGTGTTTTCGCTTATTTTAACTACGTCGGAGTACGAACGTTTTATGCGGTACTTGCGACATTTACTCAATTAAATATTTCGCCGGGAAGAAATCTCGATGGGGGCCAACTCCGATAATGCGAGAGGAGACCTAAAAGCGCCACGGAGCGAGCGCCGTGACGAAGAGAGCGTCTTACGTAAGTTTCTTATTATTGATTACAGATATCGGGGAGAATACGAACTGAAAAGAAATACTTCGTCTTAAGAGGTAGCTTAAAACGCGAAACGTTGACAACATTCAAGCCGCTCGGCATTAAAAAAAATCAATGGTGAATTAAATTTCGAGGAACACGCGACTTCCTTCTCTCCCACGTTCAACCTCGCGTAAAGATTTAGTTCAACACTCGCCGTGCGACGTCGGACTCGCTCCTCGAAAAACTTTGCGGCGGAACGGGAAGGGGTTAATGTGATTATCGCGCGACTCTTTCTCGTCGATCGTGTCGCGTCGTGTCGCGCGTCGCACTTAATTTACCTCGATCAGGGGAAGGAGGCCGGATTTTCGGGCCGCGACGCTCGCGTGTCGAAATCATTTAGCATGCGAGGCGCGCATTGAACGGCGCGCCCGATGAGCCGCACGCAAATCCGCGTCGGCATCGAAGAGACACCTAAACGCAACAGTTTATTAGATGCGCATCGAGATACGGCCGCGGAACGGTGAGAATAATTCCACGCGCGTGTTATTTCTTCCTAGCGTGGTCATCTTTCCAGCCAAAACTCTCCCGCACTTGTAGCGCGACGATTGAAACAATTATTTTTAATCCGTACCTATACTTAGGAAATTTATTTTACAGATAAATTTTTAGATATCGATAATATACTTTGCTCTCAACTGTCGTTTGGCTCTTGGCTCCGCCGAGTAGACTCGACGAGCCGGCGTTATTCAGCATAATAATTGAATTCATATAAGCGTCCCTGCTGCCGGGCGGAGATTCTCGCGGAATGCGAGAAGCAGGATGATGCCCAGCCGAAGGGGACCGCTAATCTCCCGGGGTCAGGTCGCGATTCTTGGCCTCCTCGGCATGCGACACCCGCCGCTCCTCCGGCGTGTTAACAGAACTCCGTTTATCAGGGCAATCGGAGGAAGGGGCGGGGCGAGGGGGAGGGGGTCGATACGGGGGTGGGCGAGAGGGCAGGCGGAGAGGAAGAGGAACGGGTTTAAACCTCGCGAAGAGACTGGTAACCGACTATTTTTCAGACGCCTCGTGTTTTGGCTGCGCCGCGAGCTTTGAAAATACAACCGTGATTTATGTATCCATCGCTTTCGCTCGTGATTTATGCAGTGCTTCGCGGCGATTTTTACGGACTGCAAATGAGGATGGGGCGCGAACAGCGACAGTTAAATGTAGAGTAAACAGACACGGTCGAATGCGCGTAAATTGCACATTTGCATATTCTTGCGGGAACGCATTTCGCTATTACGCGTGGAAGGCAACGTATAAAAAAAAAAGAAAAAAATTACCTTATGCGCATCAACCCTAATATACATGTATATATTTTTTCGTGAATTCTCAGCGACGGTGCTTCGATCGGCGCGTCGGCGTCTAGAAGGAAAACGAGCTCTCGGACGCGCGCGATAAGTTACTCGAACGCGAAGTGAATTTATGGTCCGTCTGATAAACGCGCGCTCTATTCGTAAGCCAGAGACGCTAATTGATTCTCGATTCGGGATATTTCGCCCGAGTGAAATTAGCGACGCCCGGAGCCGCGCTCGAAACCGCGACGCGCCGTCGATACCTCTCAGTCTAATAATAGGTGCAAAGTGGAGCGCGATGCGGCGCGAATCAACGATGCGGCTAATTTGTGACGTGCATACGTCACCGGTTCTCGAGAGACAGCGCTTCTTCTCGCGCCGGCTTTGGGAAATAATATCAAAGGGGCATCACCTGCCGAGGCGGCCGACAGCGTTCGGCGAAATTCACCGGGGAATAAATTGGACGGCGTTGAATCGTGTCGCGATTATTTCATCTAGCTGGCACGAACTTAGCGCGCTCATTGTTCGTCGCCGTCCGTAAATAAATTCGCGTCTATCGGGAGCCGCCATCGGTAAATTAGCGGGTAAACGATACGTAAGTTTCGAGCGGGGGAGAAACGAATCCAACGACGTTCGAGCGTCGAAGGCTGTATCGGACAAAATCTTCGCGCGTTATTCGGCACTCTGCGAGATTTTTTTTTTATCCGAACGCTGAGATCATCGGCAGGCCCTTTTTTCGTTTCTGGACCCATCGAGGATTCGGCGACGTCCCATATATGGAGCACGGTAGCGCGCACCGTTCAATATTTCTGCGTCTCCGCGATGTTTCGCTTCGGGGTCGATTGGTAGCTCGTAACGACGACGTGGAGAAGTGCAGATAGCCGCCAGTTTATCGGCTCCGTCGTAGTGTTAAGCGTCGCCCACGCGTTTCAAGAGAGGGAGAGGAGAGGAGAGAAAATCGCCGGTTGGCGCGATGGACGAAGCTGTTTATTGTTATCGCTATCGTCGGCCGGGCAAGGGAAGCTGATACGCGCGTCACCAGCACACGTGCCGCTTCGCGCATATATGAGCTACCGAGATCGGTCGAACCACTTCCAGTTTTAACACTTTCCTTGCGAATACCCACGGCTCTCTCGTCGAAGAGACCTTCGTCGAGGAACGGCACCGTTTTTTCCCGAAATTCCTCTCTTACAAACGTCGAAAGATATCCCCACCGGAAATGACAAGACGTATCAGAAACTATGACGCAAATACGAAAAAAAAAAAAAAAAAAAAAGAGAGAAATTGTCGTTCGCCGTTTAATATACATCTCGCAATCTATTTGCCGAATTATAAGTTTATTAAAGAACTGAGAATTTCCTGAACGAAATACTTTCCACCAGACTTGAAGAAAAACTATTAACGAAGTAACGCGTAGCGTGCTCTTGCTAAAAACTAATAGAGCGCCTCAGGAGTGTCTATTTTTTTAATATTTTTTTTTCCGTCGTTGATACGAAAAGTTACTCGCGATCTGGCATATATTATACGGCTCGAGGCACGAGAAGTCGAAAAACTCGGACGACGTCGGCGGCGTTGCTGCGCCATTGATATCGAGGACGAGCCATCCCGATAATTTTTTACCCGTCGCTGTCGTTGTCGATGCTGAAAGAAATTTCGCTGACTCAGCCGCGGCCGAAGCCGGGCTTCTTCTTCGGGCTTCAGCCGCGCTGAAAAAGAGAGCCGAGTTACAATTTACTAGCGATAACGCTATATCTCGGTAGGTCGTGACGTAAGGTTATCGTGCATGCTTTTCCGTGGTCGGGGCGCGCTCGCGTTTTCAAACAAATTGCCGTCCGCGACCGGCGCGACGGGACCATTTTTCAAGACCCTCGGTCATTAACGGCCATCCGGCCGCGTCGTCGGCCAGGTATCCCGGGAATCGTCGGATATTCCTTCGACTTAGTGACGATAGACTTCCACCAAAATTACGTAACTCGCCTTGGACGCGCACGCTTGAAATTCGAAGTGAAATCGAAAGATAAACGTCTAACCTTCGGTAAAAGTATAAAAATTATCTCGCATTTCCTTGCGGTTTTATTTCGCGTTCTCTTTTTTTTCTTTTTTTTTTTCCTTTGTGCATGACATTCTGTTTGAACGAAAGCCGCTTACGTGAAGAATGAGAATGTGACAGGGTCAACGATTTTTGAGAGGAATTAAATTGAATTATGTAAAAACACTTTCACGGTCAACTTCGCATTTAGAGTTACGGCGTTTCATTGTCATGAAGCGCCGAATGCCCGGAGTTAATTTTTGCTTTCTTGTTTCCACCACGGATCGCGATAAAACAGGTGCTTTCCCCCGTGTTCTTTCAATTATCGCGTCCACCGTCGTCGTAGAGTGACACTCGCGTTGGTCTCGCGAAGCAAGTACACACAAAAAAGAAAAAAAAAAAGAAATAAAGAAAAGAAAGGAAACAAAAAAAGATTCGCGTAGGTATGAAATATGGCTGAACACGGTTTCTGCCAGCAACCGAGCGACATTTCTGACAGCATTCTCGCAGTTGTGCACACGCGCGTTGTTTATTCCGCGGTTTCGCGAAAATGCGTGGAGAAAAAGGGAGGCGGATAAAGGAAAAGAAAAAAAAAAAAAAAAACCGGAGAAAGAGAAAAAGAGGGACGGCGGGCGCGCGTTCGCTCTTGTGCAAGCTTCGCCGCCGGGTGAAAGTCTGTTTGCAGTCTGCGAGAGCACGCTGCCGGACCGCTCTCGAGATGGATAAGGATCTTGAGGATCGATCGGCGCTCTCTCGTCGCTCTCGCGAGAAATTTATCGGCCGTCAAACCGCGCCGGTCTTTTTCCGTATTGTCTCGCGGCTCTCGGGCTCGGGCCGACTAGCGATTCGAATTCGAACATCTCGGCGTCGCTGCGCGTGATCGCGTACGCGGAGTCGCGTGATGCGCCTGTTTTTCTTATCTTCCCCACAGCCGAGCGAATCGTCGGGAAATCAGGACTGAGTCACGCCCGCGTGGCTAAATTCGCTTCCGCGCCGCCACCGACGTCGCCGGTATTTCTACAAAATTGCGAATAACAACCGGCGACTTGCGAGCAATTCGTGGCGCGATTTAACGAGCCCGTTACCGCACACGACGGCGGTTCATTATGAGGTAGGACAATGCGGGGAGAGATACTTTGAGGCACGCGCATTCTTGCGATGCCTGCCGTCGTGCCGATCCACGTTACGTAAGAATTACGTCGCGCCGCGAAAGCCCGTTGAAACAAAGTCAACACGGTTGAGTAAAGCCAGGTAGGAATTAGCGATCCTGATCACGCGTCCCGCGCGGCAGTTAACGCGATACGATCGCTCCGCGTGAGCTTTCGTTTCCCGTCACATCGCGGAGTACCTTTAATAATTAAACCTTGGTAAAATTGAAAACTAGTCTCATTCAGCTTAACAAGATCTTTGTGAAATTAATTTATTAAAGAATACAATTCATCACGACTTTCCCTTGTACAAATCTGTCCTTGATAAGTAACTGCTATCGCGCTCTCCTTTTTTCCTCTCCAATTTCGCCCGGCGGGTTGCGCCCGTTTTATTTCAAATGCGGAAAACGCAACTGCAGTTCCGAAGAACGGACCTTTACGTATCGAATGTAAAATCAAGCGTTGCTCGGGGCGTTCCGAAGTCGCCTTCTTTCGCGATACCGTGGACCTAAAACGAGAAACAAATGCATAAATAAATCGAAAAGGGAGTAACGGGAGGCGGAAAGAGAGGAGCGAGGGACCGAAAGAAAGACGGCGAAGAGGCAGCTCGCAATTTATATCCGCGGTAGCGGCGGACCGCGTCGCGAGCACTTGAAGTACACGGTGGCTGCCATCGGATTGGCCAGCTTCGGGCACCTTATAGGGCCGCGCACATGCGCGCGGGCGCGCACGGTGCGTCTTGCGACATTCATCAGAGGCTTGACCGGCTACCATCGCCGGCTGCCGCCGCTCTTTCTCTCCGCCGCGTTTCTTCCCGCCGGTGACAAGCAGCGCGGTTGCAGCCCGTCGTCACTTCACCTCCATTCCATTCGCGAGCACTGGCCGATCGGGGCCCGTCCCTCCGTCCCTTTGTCCCTTCGCCTCATCCCCCGGGGGCCACGTCCTCGCCTCCAGTCCTGCTGGTCCCTTTAATCCGTCGATCCTCCTCTTTCCAGTCCTTCTAATTGTTTTAATATTTTTGCCTCTTTAATCGTCTTATTTTTATGATGCCTCGGACCTTCCATTAAATTTTCACAGACCTCTCCCGTGGACTCATTTGCATGTCATCTTATTTGGTCACTTTTTCCCTCCCGACCTCAACGGTATCTTCTCTACGTTCATTTTTATCCTCTTCCAGATTTCTTCGCCTGCCCAATTCTTTTCTTATATTTATCATGCTAATCTTTTTGTCCGTTATAATTTTTTATTCGCTGCGATTACGTTCCTTTCGTTACTGTTTTCTAAATTGCACATCTCGATCTAATAAAGGGAAAATCCCACGATTCAACGATAATAATAACGCTACTTTGTTTGTGAATCCCCCGATAAAGAATGTTACGTGTGACAAGGATTTCTTGTCGGTTCTCAATTTCAAGAAAAATGACGAGTCACGATTAATGCGGATTTTTCGTCGAGCGTAACGTAAGAAGTCACCCGTACTTGCGTCATACTTACATTATCGGCCTCGCCTCGCGTACGATAAAACACGTACGAACACCGTTCAATTCGATCCGCCAACTAAAGTGTCGATACATCGATTTGTTCCAGCAGCCGCCCAGCTCACAAGAGCGTGGCAGCGGCTTGGCTGTGGGGCGCCAGGGGGGACCAAGCAGCACGGGGGGGCCCGGTGCGGTGGACCAGGCACGGGATCTGAGCCCCTGCCTGCCCGCGTCGATGGGCGATGCTGCACGACCCACCACTCTGCCGTGCAGTCCTCCTGCCGCCCACCACCACGGACCCCATCATACTCCCCTGCATCAGACCCACTGTGGCACCAACAACAACTGTTACGACGGCTCGACCACCCCCTACGAGTCGAGGGACTACGGCTCACCCGGAGGTACGATTATCTCTTACCTGTCGAACGAGGGGGGATGGATAGGACGGAGACGTCGAGGTCCGTTAGGAAGAAAACGAATTCGAGACTCGATTAATGAAATTATCGATTTATTCTAGCTCTTAAATTTTAATTTTTAACTTGATCCCTCGAGCTTCTTAAAATTACTTTAGATCCTAAGATCGGTTATTAATTGAAATCAGATTTCGACGGCGCTAAAGAATTATACGTAAAAGCTAATGACGAATTTCTTCGTCGTGTTCCTCTTCAGCGGGCGGGCAGGAGTACAGAGGAGGGAGCTTCGAGAACGCCAACGACCTGAGCATGCCATCGCAGACCGCGCACCATCACCACCATCACCACCATCATCACCATCATCATCCCCATCTGCAGGCGCATTCCCAGGAACAGCAGACCACGACGGAGCACTTGCACGCCATCCCGAAGCTGGAACCGCCGCCCACGCCGCCCTCGCAATCCGAGGACGTGCCGGGGAACGTGGTTTGCGCGGGATGCGGCCTCAAGATATCGGACAGGTTCTACCTCCAGGCCGTTGACAAAAGGTGGCACGCCGCGTGCCTTCAGTGCTCGCACTGTCGCCAGGGTCTCGACGGAGAAGTCACCTGCTTCAGCAGAGACGGGAACATCTACTGCAAGAAAGATTATTATCGGTAAGCGAATATTTGGATTTGCGGTTAATAATTTCGTACGCGCTCGGCACGACATAGCTCTCCCATCTGCGACGTCAGGCAGGAAAGATTTTAACAGTCCCCGAGGTTAACCGTGGGCGAGATTCTCGCGCGAACGTTTGACAATGAAAGGAAAAACGCGCGGCGGAGCGACGAGTCGAGCACTAGAAGAAGGACACGAAGTCGCTATTTAACACGCTTGCAATTGCACTTCAGGCTCGAAGAGGCCACCTCTCGGCTCTCGAGGATCGCTGAATACCTTCGCGTAAGAGAGGGATGACACTCGAAGAGAGAATCTTGATTTCTCCAACGATCTTATCGACGTCTGCGACTGTCGAGCGATTTCGTCCTATTTTCGATGGGACGAGGCCGCGGCTCGTTACGAAGCCGCCGAGAATAGCCGTCGCCGCTGCTCACGCGAGCAAGTCAAGCGCGAAGTAATTTCTGCCGATTTCCAGGGCCGATTTGAAGAGCCACGCTGAAAAGAAAAAAAAAAAAAAAAAAAAAAGGAGCCGCGTCGGTCGTTGCGTAACTAGCGCTTCTGTGTGCACGTGCTTTGCATCTGTGATTTCAATCGTTACGAATGCAACTACTCGCAAATTGCATCGACGGTGCCGTATTACGGAGGATAATGCAAAACGCAATTTTTTTTCGTCTTTTTTTTTTTTTTCGAGGCTGTTTCGCATCGAGAGGCGCGATTCTCGGCACGTTCTTCAAGTCCCGCTTTCGGAATTTCCCCGGAAACTCGCGAATTTCAATACCCTTCACTTCCGAATTTTTAATCGAATAGAATAATTAATAAATCCTTCTCCCCCGTAAAAAAAATTCAAGTTTAAATCTGAAAAAACTTAATTCGACACGGAATGTATACATGCACGCATCTTTTGCAGAGGGGTAAACTTTTATTAGTTTATCGTAGAAGTTCAATAAATAATTTCTAATGCAGTTATAATGCCATTCGACGATGCATCGTTATGCAGACGGAGACCCGACGTCGTGTTGGGACCCAAGTCGGGCCCTCACACAGTGTCGATTCGCGCACGTTGTTGCTTCGCAGGCACAAGGATCCATACGTACCGCGGTCCACGAACTAATGGTCACGACTCGACCATTTACCTCCGGCGGAGCGTCGATTGTTGATAAGTAAATCACCGGCGATCTACATTTCGCGAGCGACGTACGTGCACGTACACGTGCACCGGCGTCACTCGCGATGCATCCGATCGCCGTTTTCGCGTGACCTCTCGGGTCGCGTCAATTACCGGCAATTCATCAATCGTCGAGCGAGTTTCCAGATCGCTTGGCAAAACGCAGTGACGTTCCCCACGTTTAACGTAGACCCCGTCCCTCACAAAACTGATGCTGTGAATAAAGATGAAGACTCGATATTAAAATTAACATGTAATCACGTTGAAAGTATCGCGAGACTTCAACTCTCTGCTATCTCGTTGATTTGAATACATAAATTTTAATTTTAAATAAAATTTTCTCAGTTTGGAAGAAATCAGTTCTCGATTGAAAGCTAAATTTTTTTTTTCCCGCGTCGACATTAGAACGCTTTATGTGAATTTAATTTCGGCGCATCCGCCATTGCGGCGTCGTCACGCCACGAGCTCATCAGTTACGTGGCTTCATCGGTGTCTCCTTAATGCCTTATCGTCCTAAAATCGTCGCGAGCGGCGCATAACTCGCCCGTCGGTTCTGTCGCAATTTCGGGAACTGCGCCTCCACGTCCTCCCTTTCTCGCGCTGCGACTCGAGAATCGCATTAACCGATCTTAGAGGGTGGACCCGAGATCCTGGGATAAGCAGCTGGTTCCGTCGTCGCGCGTGCTCCGACTTCGCATCCGAGCGCGGGCGAAGAAAGAGGAACGGCAGGCAGTCACATGCATGCACGCAGTTTCGGGGAACTAAATTAGCCAGCGCTCGTCACTCACGGTAATTCGGTTCGTTAGGTGCTTGATGTGATCTTAATAGCGTAATAGTATAAATAAAGATGTAATAAGATTTATATTATGCGTAGAGATTCCGACGTGTAAATTGTCCGAGCGAAATCCGTCGGTCGATCCTCGAGGCTTTCTCGACGCCCTCGATTTCGCGTTAATCATAAACGGCCGGCTTATTTCGCTTCGCCAAGTTCAGGTTCGACGTCTCTTTGTCGCGTTCTCCGGCGGCACGTTCCCTCTTCGAGACTTTGATTTTTTTTTTTTAATTTTTTATTTCTTATTACTGCGAACTTGGTACACTTCTCATTTGGAAAACGTGATATCCCGCGGAAGAGGTGTCGCGTTCACACGTCGCGCACTCGTGCACGCGGTGGCATGCGACGTCATATGCAGCCGGGCACCGAGAATGGAATAGCGCAGACATCCCGTCACGACACGGTTTTAGACTGGAGCCCTTATCTCGCCGCTTCGCATGTGCGTCCACGGCGACCGGCTGTTATTAGCCGGGAACGTCGCGTGAACTCGATTTTGCCGTAACGTGCGTTCGAGTGCTCTCGACACGATTAGCGAACACTCATTTAGATCGCTCACGATCCCAGAGTATATTTCCAAAAGTACTCTCCGAAAAATTAATCGAACAGTTTGAAAAACACTCGAGAAAAACTTTTTAGAAAAATACTATAGCTAAAACGTAGGCAAATTTTTTGGCGACAATTAAATTTGGCAAGATAAGCTGTACTGTTATCTGTATATTTTATTACAATTATTTTGCCCCGAATATAGAAAGAGAGAGAAAGAGAATGAGAGGAAGAGCAGAGATTATCTCTTAAAATTATAAAAAAAATTAAACCTAAAATTCGCTCGGTCTTGAAGCAGATGGCCATCACAATTCACTGATTTCTCGATTTCCCCGAGGCGATCGCGAGACCAAGGATGGCCCTGCGTGTCGACGGCTCTTAAAGCCTTAACGAGTCACTTTCCGAGAGAAGAATACGAATATCGCCGCGTTACATGTCGAAAGTACCTCGTCACCTTGCGTGCTACCTCGGCCCGCCCGGGTGGCTTCGTCGTAAAAATTGCTTGCCCGTAAAGAGATCGTTGCACGTCGAGGAAGTAAGAGCTTCCTGGACTGTTCCGTTCTTTCTTCCTTCCTCCTTCCCTTCCTCCCGTTTCCTTCACCGCTCTATCTTTTTTTTTTCCTCTCCTCGCACATTTTTCTCGAGCGCACCTTCGTCGCGCCTCGATCCGCGACGCCTGGCGAATAGTACAGTTGTTGTTAATCGAGGCGTGAATGAAGGAGCGCAAAACTGCAAAAATTCACGTTTCCACGAAATCAAGTGCGGAACGTATTGAAGCCGGTGAATATAAAAGTCTAGGGTTACTTGGAATATTAAAAAAAAAAAATAAAAAAAAAGAAACGTAGAATGAAACTTTAACATCGCGGAATTACAGAACCTGTAAAAATAAAAATTTCGAAAGTACCGAGAGATGTATTTGACGACTCTAATGTTTAAATATTTGAAGCATATGCGAATAATACACGTGTAAAAAAATTTTGTAAAATTTTTCGTAGGTTTCGTCAGGTTAAAAAAATTTACGCAGGTAATAAACGCATAGAGACGCGTTCTCCAAAAACATTTAGAAAATTTCCGGGCTTCCGTGCGACGGACGAGATAGGGAACGAAGTCGTTAAACTTGCCGACGATTCCGAGTAGCGAAGGACGCGTCGGATCGCATTTGCCAGAATGTAGATTTCGCGGCGGGTTTATTTTCGTTATGGATGGCCGTTGAAGCGATCGCCGGTGCAGGGCGCTCGGCCCTCGCACTTTCCTTCGCCACCGGTTATTTATCGGCCGCACTCGCACCACGTGGGACGCTGGACACGCATAATTTATTGCGCGCGACTCCTTTACACATGGCGGTCGTCAAGGAAACTCCGTCCGGGCCGTTGCAAATCTCCCGATCAGCCCTGCGTTCTCGTTCCGCTATCGTTTTTGCGATCGTCGCGAATCTCAATTCTCAAATAGCGTAACATGGATCGTCACAATATAATCGTTAAAAAAAAAATTGGCACACTCAGCAGATTCGGGATGCGTCTTGAAAAGCACACGGAACCAGCAAGTCCGCTCGGACTTTAGAAAATCAGGAATAAACGCCGGTAAACTTCCGCCTTTCCTCCCTCGCGCTGTAAAATCGAGTTTTATTGCACATCACACGTCATTTATTGTGCGATGCTAATAATTTTTCACTGGTCAGCAAGAGTTATTCGATCATCCCGGCGCCTTCCGTATACCGGACATAATCAGCTGCGCTCATTCGTTAATAATTTCACGCAGCACTTAACGTAAATAACACACACGGTGCATTTACCTTTTCCTCGCAAAAAAAAAAGAGGCATCGAGTGGCATACATGGAATTCAGGTGTGCGTGCCACCGGATCTAGAACGTGTGTGTGCTCATTCATTAAACACATTAGCGCGATTTATCAGCGATCAAGAGTATAGACACGCTTCGATTCCTGTCCGTTCACAGTTGCGTCGGCGAGCAGAGCGGAAAGGACAAAAAAAAAAAAAAGAAGAAGGGAAACGAGAGAACAGGGTGATTGAGGCATCGAGGCTTTTCAATGATATTGCTCGACCATCCTGAAATTTAAATCCTTGAAATTTTTTTTAATATTTTAATATGTATTTAAATATTTAATTTGCTATTTTTTTTTTTAATAATATCTGAGATTTTGAGTGCTCAAGAATACGAGAAGTAAAATCTGAAAAGGGCGACTTAGAATTTAACAATTCTACCGTGCGACTATTTTTTAAACTTTTGAAGATGCCACTGGATTATTAATTTTTACGATTCTTGTCGCGTGTGAATACTTTTTCTTAAACGTTTTCGCGCAAGTACATAGATTAAACAATTCTGCTCTGTTACGACGGGATTATTCAGGATTATTAAGCTCATGATTCCACTTGAATTCTCCTTGATTTTGAAAGCGAAACCGTTTGATAGTTATCAGTAACGGGGATCTTGTTAAAGGGACGCGAAAACAAGTTTCTCGCGAATTCTGTCGCCGGTGACGATCGCCGGATGCTGTTCCCGTTGTAGGAAGCAGCCGTTTTAAATCAACGGCTCGCAAAGGAAATAGCAAGTGGTAATTGAGCCATAACCCTCGGCCGGCAAACTCACAAATATTTCAGCGCTGGGGCCCCCGCTCATAACTTAACCCTTATAATTAAGATGCGCCTCGTCGGGAGCATCTCGCCGTCGTTGCACCCGCGAGAAATCGCGCCGCTCCGATAAAACTGGGGACCCGTATCGCGATAGCCTCGCTAAAATAAGCGTAATCTTTGCTCGTGAATACCACGTTATTGCGAAAAATAAACCGATGCGCTCCGATCGGCTAACTCGAAGCTCGCGGTGCCAGACGTCCCAAAATTAAACGACTTGAACTCGCGGACACGCCATTTTCGGATCTCGAAACGTCAAGGACAGATTACTTCGAAGATTTCGAATTTAACGTATCAAGACATCTCCGGGGATGATTAGATCCCAGGGATAACGGTTAAGCTGTCGGTTCGGGCATTCGCGGTGCCTCCTGAGAATTCCGACGTTCCTTACCACGGAAGGGTAGAGAGACGCGGCCGTGGGACATAAATATGACGAAGTCACGACCTCGGCTCGGCACACGTGTCGCTGCAACGACGGAACGAGCGCGGTAACATAATACACGCGTAACGACCGGCCGGGCGACTCTCGCCGTAACACATCACGGCTGCATGCATCATCGGTAGCCATTCCGCTGTCGCGGTATCTCCCGGCCCTTTTCTCGGATCGCGACAATCGGTATACCGTGGTACCGTCCTCTCTCCGTCATCGTGACTTTGGAACTTTACAACTTTGACGCCCCGTGGTAGCCCTCTGCTCCCCCCCCTGCGTCTTCGGAATTTCTGGCACTTGATACCGCGAGAAATCGAAACGTTCCCATCTACCTGTGGAACTTTAGCTTTTCGAAGAAACTTCGTGATCGCTTCCTCTTGACAGTTCGAAATTACGCTTCGGAACTTTCGGATATCGCAAATCTCCTTAATTATAATATCATATTGTAACACCGTAATGGACCGTGAATCTCTCGAGGGGTGCGAGAGCGATACACAAATGGCGTCCAGCTGATTAAAACATCGAGGACGCCGAGGGGAGGGGGACCTTTCTGGAAGTTCTCGACGAGTGAATAATACCCGCACGGTTGGAACACAGCTAGTCTCTTTATTACAGATGACAGGACGCAAGTGATCGGCGCGATACTTCGATGTAGTAGATCCCGTGAGATAACGGGCGTATTTGTACGGGTGACACCTGCACGCGCGAGGGCTCCGCTTTACGCATCGCCGAGGAGAGCGCGAACGACGTCGGTCCTTCCGTCGGCGATGTACCAGCCCGCGTTATCAGATTCACGGACAATGGCGCCCCGCCAGTATCCGTTTGTCCGTCCGCACCACCGGACACCCCTGCGACATTAATTCGGTAAAACTATGACGCCAAGTTCGAGCACGCTCGACGTCGCGCTGTCTCATCGGAAAGCACGCGCGTTCAACAATAAAATTGAATAACTTAATTATCGCTAAATTTGCGCGAGTTATTGGGGGAAACAAAAAAAATATCGCGTATGCCAAAGCCGCCGGCAGATTAATTGGGGAAATACTTTACGCTTTAATTTTAATTTTATTTTATTTAAACCTTTTAAAAAAAAGTTTCGCCGAGCGCGGAATAATTTGGCGAGAAAATGTGACTCGGAGGAGAACCGCGGATATAAACTCCGCTCTCGGCGGGAATTCGCTGGCGCTTTTTACGAGCGGTCCCTCGTCGCTCATCGTCGTATTCTTCGGGGATTCGGCGCGTATCTCGGCAGGGGGTTTCCTCCGTGGGCCCCGAGGAGCTCGCGCCGCGCGCCGCAGAATTGCGAGTGTCACCGCATAAACCATCTCTGCCTCTGCCGACCTGCCCCAAACCCCATGGCCGCGAGAGTATCGCGTTACAGCTGCTGGCCACCGCCTGCAAGATGGACAGCTGGAGATTGCCGCCCGGTTGACTTACGGACCCGCGACTTCGTAATCCTACGTGCAGGTTACATCGCGGAGATACGGCGTTCCCTGCGAACGGGGAGGGCGGAGATTTATGGCGCGAAAGGGCGGGTTACGTAAGTGGCGCTGTGGACAACGGGCGCGAGGAATGCCGAGGGTCTGGCGCTTCGTCCATCTTCCGAATGTAGCGTCGGCGTTTTGAAGATTTAAAAATCCGAGAACTAAAATTTCATTAATTTTCGTAGAAAAAAAAATGTTGGAAACTATACGAGTTAGAATATTTCTAAGCGAACGCGTCAAGTATCTCGTGAAATTATTCCGTGTCCTTAGGGCTCTCGCCGGATAAGGGAGGCTCGATCGTTCTTTTATTAACAGCGAAATCGTAAACTTCGTTCGAAACGCGCCTGTTGCCATCGGTGGCGAACTCGAGAAGCGCGTTCCGGATAAATTACAACTTTATAATTTCCCGCATCTATTACAACGTCCGATGAGATATGATACAAGATTGTCTCCGATCGCGGAAGCATAAATCCACGGCGTCCGCCAGCCAGTTCCATGTAAAGCCGCGCGCTACTCGGTGCACGAGTAGCGAGATCGTTTCGCGCTGGTAGATCGCTACTGACTTTTATTTAATATAGCAGATAAATTAAGTTGGAAGGCCGGAGGATGAAGCTGGAATTGCGTTTCTGCGACGACTTCGGTGGAGACGGCACGCTGGCTCCTCCGTAAGAAAAGTATTACAGAAATTCGCGGTGATCTACAAGTCGTAAGATTCACTCGAGTGTGACCGATAACGAAATGAAAGAAATTTAAGAATACAGAAATCGAAGAACCCGAAGACGCGAGAGGAGATAAGAATTGACTTATCATCTTGGGAATCGTGACGAAAGCGGGAATGCAGAAGGAAATCTACAACACGCGAGGCTCAGTTGAGTGAATCTTATAACGAGATCGACTTTATTCGATAAAACCGAAAGAAAATAATTTATAGCAGGAAATCCTTTTGCGTTTTTCCATAACATGCGAAACATTCACCGAGGGATAAATCCAATCGGGAGGCAGGGATTTGGAACTAGCGCGACATTCTGAATCGAGATGTCGGGGACGGGAGCGGGTGTCAATGTCCCGCGATATATTACGTGTACATTAGCTAAGGGGAAAAGGGTTCCGCTCATTCGCGTGGTATGCCAATAAGAAGGCGGCCGGCGATATTACGCTCGTGATCTAGATTAATGCGAGCGCGCTGCCGGTAGCGGTCACGTAGAACGGCCCACGCGCAGCGTGTGTCCACCGTAGCTGCGAGAAGTGTCGCGGACCCTTGGGCTGCAGCATCCGCGGGCTGTCGCTACATTATTCATAAAATAAAACGTGAGAAAGCACCGGGAGGATAAAGGAGGGAGAAAAAAAAATCTGAGCGCGAACTAGACGCAAGCGAGTCCATGTCGAACGATTCGTTCGGGATTAACGCTAAAATCATTCATCAGGCGCTCTTACGCCGAGCATTTCCGGCATGCTCCGGTGTCGTTAATAACGCCGCAAACGTTGCAAGCGTTGAGCCCGCGGCCAATGGAAATTTTTTTTTAATATTTGATCGCCGAGGGGAAACACTCGTTCCGAAATTGACGACCGCGACCGGCAGCGCGAACGTAACGAGGGAACAGGTATATGTGAGGATATCAAAATAGTCATTACGCTGAACGTACGACTATACGACTAGAGAATTTCTACGAAACGTCTGCAACTCGAGCCCCTTGGACTTCGAGTTTATCGCCTCTTCAGAAGTTCTCGCGCGAGAAATCCAAGCGTGAAAATGCAAATATTTGAAAATTAAAGATTCTTACAGAATAAAAAAGAAAAAGATAAAATTAAATATCCGCGAGTCGGAAATTTTGATGTTATCCCGTCGCGCGGAGATGGTCAACGACCTTGATACGAATTCCGTACGTACTTTACGGCACCTCGTGCTTTTCGTTCAATGGCGAGAAGTCCGAAAGCAACGAAAATCAGACGACGTCTCTCGGTAACGTTCGCGGACTACCACATACGCAGTGTCCAAACAACGCTAGTGGCTCTACTAAAATTTATACGTGGCACATATTTTAATATAAAGTTGAATATATTCGCGGACATTTTTATGGCGGTAATATTTTTGCTAAAATATTTTAATCGCGCATACTTGTATTCAGGGTGTAAGTGATACAAATACGCATTACTATCGATATGAATGCCGCGGAATAAATTTCGGCTTATACATAAAAACTGTCAGTGTGATCGTTATCAAGACAAATAGTCGGCACTTGCATGAATGCCGCGTTACGAGATTAAATATTATCGGGCGTGTTTTCGTCACGAATTTTTCACTTCGACAATTTATTAGCGTAATCTTGATGCGATCGGTAATGCCGTCATATTACTCCAGCTATGTATAACAGCGGTGGGAAGTGATAGGTGCCGACGGGCTAGATAAATCCCGCGTAGAAATTCATCGCGAGAGAGCGTTCGGAAATCGCGAGATCGCGTCTCGGGACACCCTGTACCGCGCGCGGGCACGGCTAGCGATACATTTCTGCCGTGGTAACCCGTTTTCTGACCGTGTGTTCGGGGATTAAGCCGGGGCCCCGGCCTTGCTCGGCGATGCTGTAAATTATTATTTCCACGATAAAGGCCGTCGAGGCGAGCGCTGCCGAGCGGAATTCTCTCCCCCGACCCCCTCTCTCGACTGCAGCCCGTAATTAATGCATCTGACGATAACCGCGGCGGCACTGATCTAATCGGGCAGATCCGCCCGATTGCGGACGGCGGCGCGCGAAATAAATGTGCACGCGCGATTTGAGAAATGCTCCGGCAGCACACAGGGCCCGGCGGCGTAAAAACCGCACGAGACGAAACGGACGTTAAGTGTGACATCGATACTGCGAATCCTTTCGCCGCGAGCGCGTCAGCGCGGAGCGTCGTTATGTAAATGGTGAGCCGTCGGGCCGCCGTGAGAAATCGGCTCCTCGGTAGGCTGTTTGTTTCGTTCGCGAAAAGACGAGGAAGTCGGCTCCGCGACGTGCAGGCCGGTCTCGTGACACGAGAAGAAATCTCTCTCTCTCTCTTTCGTTGCAAACGCCCGTTTCCCTCCGCTCCCCCGTCCGGGAAAACAGAAGAAAAGAGAGCGACCGTCTATCCTCTTTCTCTTTTTCGAGGCCGGAAGAAGAAAGGGACCGAAGGTGGAGAAGAAAGAGGCGAGGTGAGGTCCACGTGGTCCGAGTGTGCGAACGCGCGGCGAGCGGTCCGCCGCGCACGGCGCGAGCACCATAAAGGATTTCCGCCGCTCTTTTCTCCCCCTCGCAGGAGAGCGGCTGCGGCGCGCCTCTCTCCCGCATTGTATAATAATGTATCGCATATGGCGCATCTTGTAAAACTCTGCGGGCGTTCCTCCTCTCGCCCCGCTTCGTCCTCGCTCGCCGCGCCGTCTTGTCCCAAGCTGAGGATGAAGACCCGAATGAGATTGTTCCCGGGGCTGTCGGCTCATTCATCCGGCTCGACGGGGCCTTAGAGGTGACGAAAGGTCCCGAAAAACCGCCTCCAGGTCGCGTACGACGGGGGGGCCCTGAAGTTTGCGGATTTCGGGGTCGGCCCGCCGGTTTCCCGATCGTGTTCTACCTGGGACGATCGGTCGGACGCTCGCAAAAGCACGGGGTGTGGTGTTTCACCGAGAGAAATATAAATAAGGAGGGGAATGGTGTTTTATGGGATTTTGAGGGTAGCATGGCTGGGCCGGCCGTAGGCTTTTTGGTTCACGTCGGGCATCACGTCGCGACTGTCTCGCGCGGCTTCACGCAACGCCTCGCATTTCCGCTCGCGGACGCCCGCGGCGATTGCGAGCTACGCTTCTTCCGTAAAAATGCTGGGCTCACCTGTCGATAGATCAGCGGTGTGAAAGTTATTTTTTATATTTATATTTAGTCGAGACTCGCGGCGTCGAGTCCGTTCTCGTTCGCGTTACTTCTCGGCGATTTTGGTGTTTGAACTGTTAAATTATTTGTCGTCATAGTTATCGACATCTCCTCTCGATCTATCTTAAAATAAAATAAAAAAATTTAAAAAAAATAGATTGCTTTAATCTTTTACAAAATTATATTTAATACATTTGTGTCGAAATATTTTTTTAAACAGCTCCGTCGAGAGTTGTTTTTTTTTTTTTTTATCTGCCGCGTTCATCTATTGTTGCCGTGTATTTTTCACTTTCAATTTTCTTCAACCGGCGGTATATCTCGCTCGATTAGCCAACTGGGCGCGACAGATCCGATTAGGTGAAAATATGCGGTCTTACGCGCCGTTGGAGACAGACCAGCTTCACCCGTGGTCATCGCCCCATTGAGAGTGGGGTAGTCAATAGGATCAGAGACGGTAACAATGTGCCGCGAGTCAAGAGCCCTTCGAAGGAGCGAAAGACTTAGTGCGGTTAGTCCTACAGATTAAGCCTCGCACAACAGCCCTTCGAATTTACGATTCTCTTCCGTTTTCAGACTGTCGCCGAAAGGAATATTCTCCCCTTTTGTAAATATCGCTGTTTTAAACGCGCCTCCTCGTCTGAAATCTTAATCGCGTTTTCACAGATTTCCCTCCCCGCCCCTCGCTGTCGTAATTTTGCCTTTATTCCAGTTGTGCAGAATCCAGAATGGAATTTTAACAAAGTTACCGTTTCCATCTTATTCGCGAGGCATTTATGTTAACATTCCGATTTACGTAACGCTTTATTTATGCGGCCTGTCCTGTTTTAAGAGCTGTTTCTCCTGCGGCGTTCTGTTCCGCGTCTCTCTGTTTTCCAATCATGCAGATTATATCGCGAGTGACATTTCGTACGTTCACATCCTCCCTTTGTCCTCGTTCATCTCATTCGTGTCGATATCTGCGATCTGTGGAAATTTCACCTGCAACGTCGCGAGCGTATCCATCAATCGTTCAAGAAGCTTGACGACGACCGACGGCTTCGAAGTGAAATCTTTGCGCCAAATATGCAATATCTATATTTTACAATCTAAACTTGAACAAAATTTTACAATTATTCCGGAATCCGTTTGAGAATACAAATAAAATTGAGGTGTTTGCATTAAATCTAAAACTTTAAAACCAATTTAACTCCAAATAGAAACAAGAGAAGTGACAGATAACAAAGAAAAAAAAAAAATTAATATATATATAAAATAATAATGATAAAAACATAGAATATCGAGACGGTCCAGATATTTTACGGAGGGTTTTCAGCGATTCGTATACGACGGAGGTTGAAGATCGCGAGCTTCTTCGAAGCGTTGTTCCTTTTTCGGGGTCCGGTCGTCGCCAAAATCGTCCATTTCCGATTCGATAGCGCCGGGACGTCGTAAAGGGCCGCGCGTACGCGCAGCAGAGACCGGCTCCCCGGGATCGGCGTTATAAGATCGGTCCACGTCTTTATCTAGGTTCTTTAGCGGCGGGGGCGCGCGAGCGGGGGACGGGGTGGTAATATATTTGGAAGGCGCGGAGCGAGATAAGTGGTCGGGTAGGTAGCCGCGGCGCGGTTGTCGGCCAGATAGTCGACCGGCTCCGGTAATGGAGACTGCAGGGTGCCGCTAATGCAGTAGCGATGTCACGGCGCCCGGTGCATCGGTATACTCCCCTTCTCCTCCCCCTTTTCGCTCTCCGTTTGCGCGGAGCGACGTATCTTTGCCGGCCTTCGCGATATCGCCCGACCGGCACCGTCCTCTCCTCCGTTTTTTCTCTCTTTCTTTTCGCTCGCGACTTTTTCTCGTCGTTTTCTCACTCTCCCTTCCCCCCGGTCGACGTGGTCTCTCTTTAGCGGAACTCTATCGAGAACATTGGTCCGATACCCGAGGGCTATCGCGACGCGATAGCAGTCGGACGTGCGGAATGAGTTTATATTGGAATAACGCCGCCGGTGACGAGGCTTGTTTTCGCTCGGAAGGATTCATCAGGTATAGTTTTAATAATAGCACGCGCGCCGTGCATTTGTTGCGCACCCAGTCTCGCCCCCTTTGATCACATCGGCCGGATTACTTCGCACATTTTTTTATCCCTCGCTCTTAATCCTGCCTGACGTTTTTAACCGTGACCGTTCAGCGAGCGGAGTAGTTAAATCATTCCGAGACGCAACCGTCGCTCGGCACGATCCGCGCGCGTCGCCGTGGCATTCATCACGGCGTAATATTGATCACCCACGTTCTGTTGTTCGCAGGATGTTCGGCAGCATGAAGCGGTGCGCGCGCTGCCAGGCGGCGATCCTGGCGTCGGAGCTGGTGATGCGTGCGCGCGAGCTCGTCTTCCACGTGCGCTGCTTCTCGTGCGCGGTGTGCGCGGTGCTCTTGACGAAGGGCGATCACTTTGGCATGCGGGACGGCGCCGTGCTTTGCCGGCTGCACTACGAGATGGGCGCCGAGCTGCATCCGGCCCAGAGCCCGCCAGTCCCGGTTTACCCGCCCGGACCGCACTACCCCGGCCAGCCTTTCCCCTCGCCCGAGTACCTCCATCACCATCATCATCACCATCACGCGCCGCCGCACCCTCATCACTCGATGCACCCCCAGCATCCGCACAGTCACGTCAGCCCCGTGCCGCTGCAGCCCTCCACGCCTTCCGTACCCGACGCTTCCTCGCCCCCGAAGGTGCCCTACTTCAACGGCGCCGCCGCCGTGGTCCCGCCGCCCAGGCAGAAGGGCAGGCCCAGGAAAAGGAAGCCCAAGGACCTCGAGGGTATGACCGCGAGTCTCGGTAAGTCACAGGCTTTGTTTTATTCTAGTTCCAGGAGAATGCGAGATAAATTCCAATTGTGCGATCACCGATTTATAACGCTTCTAAATTTTCGGGAGCCTCGCGGTCTGATTTAGAGGATCGCTCGCGAGATAGAGGCAGCGCGAGAAGACCGGCGGATCGAGAAGGCTGAGATATGTCTCTCGGTATCCGTCGCCGAGAGGTGAGCTCCGATCGCGTCGTCGCACGCGGGAACACGGCTCGGCCGGCCCGTGATTTACGGGCGCGCGTGGGCGTGCGATGCCTGCCACCGAAGCCCGATAAAATTTGTCGGCCGCGGCATAAATTCCCGAATTCGAGTCTCCGGGACGAGACGCGACGCGTGGGCGGCGTGCCCGGTTAGACCGGGGAGAACTCAATTTCCGAGTCGATTGTCGAGACCGATCGTGGGAAAGAGCCGGTGGTACCGCCGGCCGAAAAAACCGTCGACGAAACTTCCACTTGCCACCTCGTCGCCGTCTTCCTTTTTTTTCTCGCTCGCCGGAGGAGGCCGCTTCGGTGTCGCCGTGTCGTCGTGAAAAAGGATCGTGGCGGCGTGCGCAGGTGATCATCCAGCACCGCAAGCTGCGCGGGCTCTCCGATCTATCGTGGATCATGCCGACAATTTTTCACGGCCGCCGCTAAGGGCCCGCGATCCGCGCTTACCGAGGCGAGATAAACGACCGTGTGTTTAGTAACGTCTGAGTTATGGTTGTAGTTCGCAGCGTGCAGTCTTACGCGCGAACAAATCGTTCGCACAGATTGCCGGGATTAATTGTTTGATGTGAGCCGTTGGCGCGGGCCGACCGATCGAACGACGAGGTTCGTGTCACCTGATTGCAATGTTAAAAGCTTGAATTGCTCTTGTGAAAGAGAAAAAAAAAACACGGAAAAGATATGCTGCGATTGTAACTTAAAAAAAAAAAAATAAAAAGTAAAAAATAAAAATAGTAATAATATAGTTTCACGAATCTGTTAAATATCTTTCATTCCTCATCTTGTTCTGATACAGCCCGCGATTTGATTCGGATAGAATTATCTACCAGGTTTCGAGCACGAGCGATCACGCTGAGCCGACGCGACGGAAGCGGGTTCTAACGCTGTTTGTGATGCGTATCACAGCTCATTAGCTCCCCGAGCGTAAAGAGGCGGATTAGAGAGGCCAGAGGGGAAGGAAAACGGCGATAGCGTACGCGAAAGGCCGATAGATACACGGCCAATTACAGCTCTATACAGCAAATAGTTTGTAGGCACGATACCTTATTCACGGCCACGCCGATCTATCGCGCACCTCTGCCTACAAGGATGATCCTGTCGACGTTGCGCGAGCAAATTGATCCGCCGGGATAAAACATGAGTTCTCCATCTCTCCGCGTATCAAACTCTATCGAAGTTTTTTTTTTTTTTTAGAAAAAATCAACAGAATATCCGCGAGATAGATCGCGGACGGTCAGATAGCTTCAACGCGTCTCGATTTTTTTATATTATAAAATTATCTATCGTGACCCACACAACTGGATAATTAAAATTCGCCGAGTAAACAATTAACATCAATTAACACGTTATCATTTGATACAATGTGTTGCAATAGATTCTAAGATAGCTTTCAATCGAAGTTGGATCAGTCTCGATGACGGTGCCATTTCTGAATTTACGTTGCAGATTTAAACGCGGACTATATAGACATGCCCTTCGGTAGGGGCCCAGGCACCCCCGGCATGCCCGGCTCCAACAGCAGGACGAAGCGGATGAGAACGAGCT
Organism: Cardiocondyla obscurior; assembly: GCF_019399895.1. Classification (NCBI taxonomy): domain Eukaryota; kingdom Metazoa; phylum Arthropoda; class Insecta; order Hymenoptera; family Formicidae; genus Cardiocondyla; species Cardiocondyla obscurior. The sequence continues at coordinate 3,010,521 of NC_091887.1, read as the reverse complement.
TCAAGCATCACCAGTTGAGGACGATGAAGAGCTACTTCGCGATCAATCACAATCCCGACGCGAAGGATCTCAAGCAGCTTTCCCAGAAAACTGGCTTGCCGAAAAGGGTGTTGCAGGTAAGCAGAAACTGCCCCGGCTCGCAATTCCGCGTTTTCTCTTAACGCGATGTCGAAACTGGAATTTCCTCGTTTCGATTTCGTTAGGCTCCTAACCGTGTCGCGTCCAACTTCGAAAGTGGTTACGTACTGACGCAATTGTAATTATAACTTTGCCCCGCGCGTTTAATCGTATATAACTCAGACGCGTATATGTGTACGGAGAATATTGTATTTTACATGAATTTCATTACAGTCATTAATTAATTTCAAGTGCTGTTTAATACCAAAAGAAGTTTTAAACGAATAAAAAAAAAAAGAGAAAAAAAAATTATTAAAATCCGAGTGTCTTGATGAATTTATTTATATTCTTTAAAATTAATTTATCTAATTTGCTACGTAATTAATCAATAAGGACATCTCGTTAAATTGCCTTTGATGTAAGCTTACATTTTTTTTGTAAAATGCGACGAAGTCTACTGCACAATAGATTTAACTTATCGGTCGTCGTGTAGATATATAAATCACCGCGAGAAAAATAACGTAAAATAACGAAAAATAACGAGATCGCGGCGACCCGTGAGCAAAAGGAAAATCCGAAGATGGATAGCCGGTGGGCTCTCTCGCTCGCGACCCCGTCGGCCTCTCTCATTTCGGGAGGGTGGCCCTATAAAAATATTCACCGTGCGCGTAGACACGCGCGCTCCTCCCAATTAGTGCGGCGCGTACAGCGCGGCTGCGAAGTTAAAAGAACCGCGCGGAACGGAGCGATATTTCCGTCGACGGGAGGCTGCGGCCTTTCGCCGTAATTACGAACCGGCGTCAATCCGGAGACAGTCAAAACGCCCGGCGGTCGACGGCCAGGCCGCGTCGTAACGTCGGGCCCGCCGCCGGCACGCTCTCGTTAACCCACTACCGTTAAATTATTAGGCTGTTACGAAAGTTTCGCGCGCGTCGTTCCTTTGTGAAGCGTGCCGTGGACGCGCGCGGATGAAAAGGGAGAACGATCGGGCGCGGGAGATACCGACGATTTAAAGGTAAATGAGGCGAGGCGAGAGGAACGCGCAGTGGCACGGAAACGAGGAGCTTTGCATGCCCAGGCGATCTCTTTCACATTCGGTTCTTTTTTATTTTATTTATTTAATTAAAAAAAAAAATTTTTTTTAGTATAAGCACAGTTTTTATCGTTTGTTAAAGTTCAGTAGAAATTAAGATTAATATATTTTTTTCCAGTAAATTAATTTACTGTCTAAAGATATTGAAGTAAAAAATAGTTGTATCGAAGAATAAAAATAATTGTCTTATCTTTGCGTCGGAGACTTCAAAACTTTTGCGGCAATTTTCTTTTTTTTTTTTTTAATCCTCAACGGAATCATTTTGTTTAAAGTACTGTGGGGCACGAATTTTAAGAAGGAAAAATGACGTCGCGCAGAAACGATCGCCATGTTTTCTCCGATCTTCCGCGTAACAATCATTCCAGTTGTTACATCGCCTCGCTTCTGCGCCCACTCACCGTGGGGAGGGTTGGAGGTGGCCGCTATTGTATTCGTAGGGTTCTTGGTCGCCATCTTGCTTGATATTGATCGCGAAACGCACGAATACTTGCGCGCGCGTTCACGCACTCGAGGGGGGACACGCACGAGTAGACGGCTCCGCGGGTTCTTTTGCCGGCGGTTCGCGGGGGAGGAGACTGTCTTGAAAATGGCGACGTCGGATCGCGCCGTCTTTCATCTAATGCGAATACAGAGAATGGCAAAAGGTGCGCGCGTGAACGAGAATAGGAACTCTTATCTCACGCCGCCGCGAATCGCGGCTTTATAAATTCCCTTTGGCCTGTCGTGAAAACTGCTGACTCTTAAAGACGCTCAACGTCATTTAAAATTGATTGGCAATTAATTTTTCTCTCGTGCCGATTATGATACGCCACGCGAATTTTCGGCGATCACCCAAGCTTTACGTGGCGTGTAACGAGCGAACCTCTCGGCGATCTTGTTCACAGGTCTGGTTCCAGAACGCGCGGGCAAAATGGAGACGCATGGTGCTGAAGCAGGAGGGCAAGTCCGATAAGTGCGACGGCGGGGTGGACGGTGGCAATCTCGGCGACCTTGAGCTCTATGGGAACAGCACCGGAAGCGGCGGGCCGCCGATGAGCCCACCTTTCATGCTCGGCGGTCCTCACAGCCCCGCATCTCTGGCATCCCTGGACTGCGCGTGATCCCTGATGACCGAGTCCGCGCTTTCCGGCTAGTGTCGCGCGTCCACGTCCACCTGCGGGACATCGGTGTTTGGGTGCGCAGCCTCCCCGGACTATTTCTCACGTGAGTGACGATCGCCCGCGTGTAGCGTCGCGAAGGCGACGCCCCGCGAATAGGTGAGCGTGTGTAAAAAAGAAAGAGTGTGACGTTCCCGCGAGACGAAAATTTGCGGATCGAGCAGGACTCGAGGGGTGCATTTTTCGAGCGCGCCGACCCGCGCCTTGGCCGGCGAAGCTTGCCCGACGAGACGGACGGGAAGCTGCCGCTTCTCGTCCCGCGAAGATCGGCTCGCTCCGGATCGAGGCAATGTAGAGTTTGTGCCGCGCCGACGCGTGGATCTGTTTAATCAGTGAAAATCGTTGTATTTATTGTAGCTTGAATTGCGCGGCGCACCGTCGCATGAACGCTAAAGTCGTTCGTTGAGGGCAATGTAATTAGCGAACGAGATCTATTTATTCGTCTAAGTCTAATTAAGGATCGCGAACATTACCAGTGCTGTGTGAAAACCCGGCGTTTTGCGAGTACTCGACTAGCTTTTCTATCCTAAGGTTCGTCATTTGCGTTTCAAAAGCCTCGACTGTCACATAATTATTTTACAATTCTAATTTCTCTTATGCTCGTCTCTCGAGAACCGTTTTACGCTTTTCCGGTTGCTCGGCAGTTAACATTTTTCTAATTGTCGCGTGTAAATAAGAGCAGATGTCTATATCGAAAGACGGACTTATCTCGGAAGACCGCTTTGTCGAGCGCTCGAGCGAAACGCCAGATTTTGACGGAAAAATAATTATTTATAAAAGGAAAAAAAAAAAAAAAAAAGAAAAAAAAGAACGAGCTACGAACTCGCGTTATTGTAATTATTGCTCAAGATCATCCCGCGGCACGGACGAAGAAGCGACCCGCGGTTCGGCCTGGTTATCATTGTAAATAAAGGACGTTCCTCGCGCGTTTCTCTTAAGGCACCGTTATAGGTTGTAGGGCCCCCATTAATTGCATTCGGTAGCGGTCGTGCTTCTCTAGGCGAGAGGTGAAAGTAATAGTAAACGAGGATACGCAGGACACTACTGTTAATTATTGCTCCTACTATTAGTCCTCCTTGTAACGATGCGGAAAGATTGTCCAGAACTTTTGCAAGATCATTTTTTCATTGAATATATTTTGACAATACACCCCGCGTGTCTGCATGTGTAAATGTATCTTTCCCCGCGCCTTTTTCCCTTCTGGTCCCACTCCAAATTTATTTTTTTTTTTTTATCTCGAGCCCAGCTCGCTTTCCGACCCGCAGCCACTTTTCCCGAGCTCCCTCGATATGAATTCGAATTGAAAAGAACGCTGAAATAAATCCGAGTTACGTGAAATTTTGAAGAAAATGTTCGAGCAATACCATTGCCTTTTTCGCAGCCGCGAAGCTGCGTTTCTTCTGAATTCACAATCATATATTATTCACCTGTTAGCGGAATTGGCTCTCGGCAACAGAATCCGCGAGTTTCCACGAAGGAGACGCAGTGGAAAGTCGCGTGGCGTGCAAACCGCGACGGTGAACCAGAATTTCACCCGGCAAAAAACCGGCGCGCGTATTGTCCGTCCTGTCTTACCAGTCGGTCAACCGGCAGGCCGGATTCACTGACCGGTAATAATGGTGGAATACTCCAACACGCTCCGTTTATAAGCATGCACAAAAAAAAAGAAGAATAAAAAAAAAATGAGGAAACGCGTGAAACCATTTCGACATAAGACGCTTTTAAAAGTCGATCGAAGGGGAAAGAACGTCGCCGCGAGTTCGAACTCGTACGATTTTTGAGCTTAGATTTAGAATTAATTTCAGATTTATCGCGTTCGCTCTTGTGGGACTTCGGAAGGTATCGAGAAATAAACGCGGCCTTTCGCGGCGCGGGCTGCGCCGCTCGTTATTCATATTTCCCGTCTTGATTTTATGAGACTCGTCCGTCCGGCATCGGAGACACGCGGCATTCGTTGGATTTTTTCTTGGACGGCCCGTTTAACGGCCCGATTATGCGGAGCTATGAAAACGCGATGCGTCCCGCGGTTGTTAAAGCTGAAATTATGTCCCGCATGGCGGACCGAATTACGCAAGACTGGGGATACCAGCCTCGCGTAAATTACGCGCGCCGAGCACAGAAGCGGAATTCTGTACGAGTGTTTTTTTTCTCTCCACACTGGAGACTCGCAACAAGCGTCCGTTATGGGGCATCATAAAGATCCCGCTCGCTGGTCTATTATGTCGTTATCGATTTATATCTCTTCTCCTCTCCGCTTTTTTTTTTTTTTTTTTTTTACAGAGAAAGATCGCAAGTTGACAGAATTTAACAGAAAAAAAGACAAGAATATAAATGCAAGAAAATGAATATATCGCTCTTCTTTTTTTTGTAATATTAATTTCGTAAAAATGCAATAAATAGGTGCACGTTTATTTCATTTCTTTCACGCGACTGACAAGAGTAATAGATAAATTTAATATTAATATTAATTGCGACATAATAGATGTAATTTATGACACACTAAACCTGGCAATCGAGCGAAAAAAAAAAGCAAGAAGTCTCGAGTGATTTATTTATTTGCTTCGCGCTGATTTTGCCCGCTCGCTCGGGCGTGTACGATTTCCTGTCCGGTCGTTGAGAGTTTGTTAAAAAAAAGGGTCTATATAAATGTTGTTTCACGAACGTCGCCCCGCGTTCCGATTTCCAAGAGAACTCCTAGCTCGCACATAGGATTGCGACGCGAGCGACGGCGGCTTTCCTCCGGCTATGCAATATGCATCGTGCTGCATTCAGGACGCATAGCGAGCGCGCCGATGCGATTTCAGCGCGCGATTATTCGTTGAATTTCTATGCCAAAAAAGGACGACGGCGGATAAAAGGAGCGGCGCTGTGGCGACATCCACATCGGCGAGGAGAGACAACCCTCCAGCTTGGCGACCAGTCGCGGGTTCCGTTACTTTCGAAAAGTATCTCGCATTTTTCTCACCATTGTCAATCGTACCGCTTAATTTCGTTTGATTTTAATCGCCGTCGTTTGAGATTTAATGAAAGAAACAATTCTGGCGAGGAATTCTACTGTTCCTTTTTTTTTTGTGCATTTGATGTATTTTTCTTTAGAAGCGGAGGTGGTTTTCACTGTTCTTCTGGTATTATTCCTTGCGATGATCCACGAGATCGGTGCTGCGAAGAATTGTCCGTCGCGCACGGCGAGGTAAATGAGACGTCGATGCTCGACACCGTCGCACTGTCATCAGCGATTTTCAGTCCGCACGGTCCGGCATCGATCATCCGCGCTATCGGTATCTCGATCCTGGAACCGGTCAGAGGACATAGGACAGTAAACGAGCCACGGCATCGGCTACGGGGATCTAGGAATCCGTCGTCGGTCGCCTCCGTCACGCCTCATCGGTTTTCAGAACGAACGATCTTCGTATGTGACTGGAACAAGCGCGAGTTTGTTCCATCGCCGATTTTGATAGCCGATCGGAAATAGCTCACAATTTTCGGCCGCCTCCTCGATCTCGGGCTCGTGCGCCCGTGAAACCGATATTCGGGACATGGATGTCGGACACGAAATCGTCGCCGTGAGCTTCTCGGAACCGATACGCATCGACAGAGGTCGGTGAGAAATCTGTAAGTCGTTCGATCGCAGGCTCCGCAGTTTCGACAAACAGCGTGCACGATGCGGAAAAAATAAATATCGACGTCTTGGTCATCTCGGAACTTTGTAATGATTTTTGTGAACTTCCTCGCTTTTGTTTTTAAATCAAGCGCCGACTAATATTTTAATCTTGAGACACAGTTTTATGCCGAGCTTAGACTTCAAGGTAAAACACAAATTATCGTAGTTTCAAAAGATAAACATATGAAATTTATGAAAATTGGACATGAGATTCCGTCCGGCGACTGAAAATGTCAAATCGTTTATTTTTCAATTTTTTTTTTATCATCTGGTGCTTACGCATTCTTAAAATTTCGAAATATGTGAGTAAAATATCTCGATAGTTAATTTTGAGAGATTTGGAAAAAGATTCGAGTTGCGAGACAAAAATTAATTCTTGCGTCTTCACAGTATTTATGTCATCGATAATTTCCTATGCAAGTTTTCGTTAAGAACATAAGCAATTGTGTAAATTACAAAAGTTTACGTCTTTGATTTGCAAGGAGATGGGAAAATCGCAGGTGAGTTCGGCATCATCAAAGAATCCTAATCGTGGCAGTCGGCGGCAATAAAATAAAAATAATAATAAAAAAAAAAAAAAAAACGCGCAAACAATCGTGAATTAATTAAGACTTTATTCCGAATGAGTAATTCCGATTGCCGATGCCGGCGGTGGGTAGGCATAAAACGCGCGTTTGGTTAATTAATGGCCGCGAACGGCGGTGGGAGTTATGCAAGCTATGTAGATAACGAGGAGCCGGTGATAACGCGCAGAGCCGGGATTGTTTATTCCCATCTGCCGCTCCGATTGCGGAATTTGTAGCCGGTTTCGACAAATCTCTACGAGCGTCATTTATTACTTTTAATTACGCGTCTAATTACGCTCTCCTCCTCCCCCATGTTTTATATTTATGATATACTTTCGTGAGCGTTTCGTAATCTAAAATGCATTTTGCTCGGCCGGGCACAGATGCACGTCACGTCTACGCGCCGCGTCTAACTTGTCCATATCTCGCCGCCTGCATCTTCATTTCACCTCGGCTCCCTTATCGCGATAAGAAGATTCCGCGAAGCGCTCTTTCCGCGGCCGAGAAAGTGTAAAAAAAGGAGTGTCGTTAATGCGGCCCGCGCCACGTGACACTGCTTCCTAGTGTCGGCCCGCTCATTAGACTCCGCTTCCTGATTTTTTAATGCCTCGCTCTTCCGCCACGCGCGGATACACCTCGCCCCGGCTTCACTTTCGTCGGAGACTCGTCGCGTTTCATCTCGACTCGGCTCGTCTGGTTGCCGAGCACTTCCTCGAGCGGTGCGCTCACACGGCCGTCCTTTCGCCGACCCCCTTTTCCCCGCTTCTTTTTTTTTCATCGCTCCCGCGCCTGAACACCGTGTCACGAGAAAGACCCCAAGCATCGACGCGACGCATTTGTGCGATTTCTTGTCACGCGGACTCCTCGACCAAGTCCTCATAGCTTACCGTCGCGACTGTCGGAACGAAACACGCGGTCGCTTCTCGCTCGGCTTGTCGAGTCACTGGAGATTGCAGGCTTTTCTTCCTCTCGTGATTTCGGTATTTAAAAATGTGAAGCTACGCGTCGCAATCACGGAAACGCCATTACAATCCGAAATAACTAATCTGCTTGGCGAGATAATCGCGATTCGTTGGCGATTATAAGACGAGGACCACAGGCGTGGATTCGCGGATAATCAGATGTTCATCAAACCGTGATTATTGATCGCCGGATCTTACGGAAAGATCCGACGTCTTCGCGCTGCTCTCCTTTCGGCAGTTCATCTCGCTTCGCCGTTCTTCTCTCTTTTCCGAGTCCCCGAGCGAAAGGGAACAAGAGCACTCGTGTGCACGCGCTTGCGGGATATTTGCGGGCTCCGTTTTTCTCTGCCACCCACTGGGTGCTGTTGACGTCACGCTCGGATACCATTCGACAAGGGGCGCCGCTCTTCTGGGCCAATAATTCAGACTTCAAGGCGCGGCCGCGAAGATCGCCGTGACGGGAGTATCAAAAGCCACGTGCTCACCCTCCGCCCGTTCCCTCGCCCCTTCGCCCCTCAGCCGGTCAAAGCGGAGCACGGCGAGGCAAAAGAGAGACGGGGGAGAACGAGAGAGGAGACGCGGGCACGGTGCTATTTATTCATACCCCGTAGCGCAGCACGTAGTCCCCTAAATACGTTGGATAAACTTGAATAGGGAGTGTACCGTGAAAGCTATAGTTCCATAGTAGGATCTTTTGAACATCAAAAATTCCCAGAGCTCTAACAAATCGATTTAGAATAATTCCTAAAAAAATTTCTTATAATTTTTAATTAGAAATTTAAAGCTGGAAACCTAGATCTTTAGAAAAAAAATAAATTCTAAATACAAATCCGGAACTTTTATTTTAATTTTTAATCAATTTGCAGAATAAATTTCTCTTATATTTCTCGTCTCGTGTTTATTCTTACTGCTCGTCGGGCTTTCAATAAATATTACTGCTCGAGAAAAAGATCAACGAACGTATCTGAGATGATAGACGCACGGCAAAATTGCGCGGTGGCCGCGACAGTAGATAAAGCGCATTGAAGGAGCCGTCACTAAGAGCTGCAAGGAAAAAGGAAGACCGCTGATTCCAGCGGTGAACAGACGGGGTGCCGTTAGAGGGTCGCGCGCGCAGAATTCTGGAGGAGCGCGAGATGAAGGAGAGGAGCAAGAAGAAAGGCGTGAGAGCGCGGGGTAAGGAGAGAGACCAGGAGAGGAAACTTCCTCTGGGTGACAAATAACCCGCGCGGATTCCACGGATCCGCGCGGCGCGCAAAGTCCGCGCTAATTAGCGGCTCACGGGCGCGCCGAAAAGAGAGACGACGGGCGAAGAGGAAAAGGAAGCCCGAGAGGAGGGAAAAAAAAAAGAAAAAAAGAAACGAGGCGCGAGAGTCACGCGTATAGACCGCGGAGAGTACCTAGGAAGACGGCAAGGGCGAGAGGCAAGGCACTTAGACCGAAGAGAGATGACAGGGGCGAGGGGGGGCCCTCGTTGCAAAATGGCAAGCCGAACGGCGGCGGTCGGGCATTTGAATATATCGGCGCGGGGACAGTGAGCAATGTTGCACCTGCCGCCGCGAGTCAGCGTAATAGCTGCGAGATGTCACGTTGGTACAACCGCGAACAAAACTCGCATCGGCCTCACCCCTTTTCCTCCTGGCGGGCAGGGACCGTCCGCGAGTACTCCGGTCGACAATTATCGCGATAGGAGTCGCCGATGAATTCTCCGCGCTTGTGCTAAACGTGAGTTAATTGCGTTCCATTAATTCCGAGAGTACAGTCCGCGAAGAACCGTCGCTTCGTTACAAACCGAGCGATCGTAAGAGTGAGTCGTTATCACGAGAGCGGACGTCCAGTTACGCTCCGCGCGCAATTTGTGATCTTTGACAAGCGGCGTATCGATTGTCATTATAATAAACGGGCTATGCGACAGTTTAATTAATAAATCGACGATCGAGCGGACAATATAATCGACCGCGCGTGACACACGCATAAACGCGTCGGTTTCAAAGCGCCCGACGAGCAAAAGGACGACTTTTGCGTCGCGATGTACCGTCGTCGTTCGCGATATGTGTAACAGTACGCATCGCTGCCGAGCAAAGTCGGTAGGCGGGACCGCGCGAGAAGACACGCATGGTTGTTGCACTCCCCTGCGTATTTGTCATCGCGATCGCCCACGTGGTGATCTGGGCCATTCAACGTCTCCTACCGCGCGGTCCTAAGCTCGAGTCGTGATAGAATTTGCCAGCGAGATGGTATTTGCGACACCCAGGTTTCAACTTTGGCGCTCGAAGGTAGCACTTGCGTCCTGCAATAAAGCCTAAAATTTTTAATTGACTACTCCTCAATTATAATTAAAAAAAAAAACACTTTTTTCATAATTTGATACTTTTTTTTGATTTTATAATGCAACATAGTTACATTTCAACAAGCGTCGCTACAAAAGAATTATTTTAACAATACCTACTTTTTCAAGCTTTGCTTTTTATTTGAAGATCGCGTCGGGGAATCGAGGGGTCGATCTCTAAGTAGTCCGCGATCGGCGACGCGGGAGCGGGATAGGCAAGATTACGTCATTAAAGCTGTTACGGTTCGACGGGCCGTTGTTCGCGATTGATCGCGGTGACCGCTGCACCTGTGTCGCCGTTGTTAGCTGCCGCTTTTGTCGCACCCTGGTACCTGCGTGTCGCCTGCGCCGCCTCCACCGTCGGTGATGCCGAAATAACGCACCGTCGTGACAACAAGGCAGGCACCACGTGCGCGAACGCCCGGCCACGTGTGACGCTCGCGCACGCTAACGAGCCCACGAGTTCGTTCATAAGCTGCCAATTAACGGTGCACGGGTCTTGCGCGAGATCGGCCGTCAATTAATTAGAATTTTTACCCTTTTCGTTCCCTTTTTTCCTGCAGTCACCGGCGGATTGTCGGGCGCAAGCCCTTCCCCATCGAGGGTCTGCTTTCGACGTCGGTGGAGTGTAATTTTCGGACGTATCTGTTGGGTTTAATCGATTTATCGGTACATCGCTCGATACACGGACGAGCTTTAATGAAAGACGAGAACGGGAATGTTTTCCGGACGATATTACTCATCGGCGATGAACGTCCCCGCGCGTCAATCTCGCGGCGATCTTGGAAGGAAGGAACAATGTTGGCGCCGCGACGGCGCGTCGTAATAACGCATCGCGGCATAATTAGCTAATAAGCCGCCTCGTTAAGAATAAACAATGACCACGACGTTGGTGGCGGCATCGAGGAGTTACGGGCGGTTACGTCACGCGTGATATTTTCCGCGTCAGTAAAAAAAATCGACGATACGCGAAACCCTTATAAAGAAGCACTGTTGAATTTTGTCACAAAATCGTAGCGATAATTATTAGAAGAGCATATAACAGTAAGCAAGTAAATTACGAAATTAAAACGCTTAAATTAAAAAATTCTCTCACTCAAAAAAAAAAAAAAAAGAAAAAAAAAGGAGATAGATTCCCGCGGGATCGGAGTGTAAAACCCGATCACCCTTTCTCGCTCTCATTTATTCGCTATCTCTTTCGGGCGATAAATCCAAGCGAATGGTAAACAGCGCGGACCGGCGAAGTGCATCGAAACCCGAAACCTTAAATCACCGGTGGAAGATCCCTGGCGAGAGGTTGAGGGCGAAGCCGAGAGCGGGGTGTGCGAGCTTCGCGGTCTTCCCTCGTTGTCTCGATGAATAAACAAATATACGGATTAGTTCCGAGGGCGCGAAGTGCGTAAATCATCGCGAAACTTGTTACACGCGAGGCGTGTACGCGATACGCGCGGCGCCGATCGACTCACGCAACGTTCCTCGAAGTGACGCGAAGATTATCGCCAACAGTCGTTGGCGCCGAGACACGCGCTACATTCATCTTGCCCTTCTTGTTAATCTCTTTAATTATTAGCCACTTTCGTCTTCGAACGCGCATCAACGACGTTGGATTTTCCGTTTCTCTATGTCGCGGCCGTTTATTTTCGCCGTGACACGGCGTGAGAAACCGATTACGTAAATTATATGCAAATTACATTCGCGCCGTTGATAGATGTACAGATTTTGAATAATCGAAGCCACGAGTGTCGTTGATATTGTAATTTATACGCGAAAGAGAAATCGAGGAACGTCTCTCTCATCTCGGCGGCCCGGAGGATGAAGGAAGGAGACGCCGCGGTTCCCGTCGATACCGAAGCCTCCGGGCCTCTGGCCGCCGCCGTCTTCGTAAGAGGCAGTTTCTGGCCTCAAGACGCGCCTCGATCGAAGCCTCGTGTTTTCCTCTTCCTGGAAGCGGGCGAGGATCATTAATTCTCGGGCCACATCAATTTCCCGTGAGCGCGTGAAGGGAACGCGGGGGAGACGTCAGTGTCCCGTGGAAGCTGGTAACCAGATGGCAGCGGGACCGCGCCCCGGTTGTTCCTCATTAGGTCGTCACCGGACCTTCGCGCGCTTCCTCGACGCTCTCGGCGCGACATCGCTCCCCGGTCGCGCCTACATCTGAAATCCGACGACGCTAGGGGGATGTGTGAAAACGACGCCGCCGCGACAACGAGCCGCGCGTTCCATTCAGGAAGCCGGGGGAGTGCGCTCTCGTGTCGGACCACCCAGCGCGGCACCAGCCTCGCCCCCGAGGTGATCATCAGCCCTGTACCCCCTCGAGAACGCGTCGCGTGTGATTAGTCGCGTGAATGAGACACCCGCCTTTCCGGGGACCTGCGAGATGTAGAACGACGTTCCGAGGCGGTGTCGCGTGGTAAAGCGTTATCCTCTCGGAAAGGAGAAATACTATGCTATTGCGAAATATTCCAGCTTTATCCTAATTTTCAAAATTAATTAAAGTGCTATTAATTAAAATATTTTTATCGATTAACGCAGACGCAGTTAGCTATTGTTAAAAAAAAATTTTTTTGGGGGAGAGAATTTTTATAACTTATTAAAACATGTTGATCACGCGTCGCCGGGTCGAAACGTTAATCTCGGAGAACCGCAAGGTGAAGTTTCGAAAGTACCTGGCCGGACCGCCCTACCTTCCTGCTTTCGGTTTAATTAATTGGCCGTAACTCAGGAAAACCGTAAATCTTTGATCGCATTTATACAAGCACGCGCCGCTGGGCGAAAGAATGGACTCGTAGGTGGCGATTGTCTCGGGGCCCACGCGACGCCGTGTAGGTGTGCAGAAACCGGCTCGACACGAAAAATGTTCGACCGGCCGGGCAAACTTGACTACTTTGTTGCGCCGATACATCGCCATTCTCTTTGCCTTTCTACTTCGCGAAGATGATTTTTAGATAAACGCAACGTACATCTTTCGCGATAATACCAAACGTATTCACAGATTCTTGGTTGAGACTTCGAGTCGTCGATTTTAATGTCAAATAAAATTCTTTCGCGTATAAATTTTTGTAGCACAGTAAGCCTGAAGAAATCAATATAATTAAAAATTACAATTTTTATACGCGTGTACATTAATATTAAAATTATATTATTTTATACATTATATTGATTGTCATAACAAACCTTTATCAATTAGCAGGGCATTGATCTCAAAAGCTTGTACGATATTCCGTTGCAATATATTCCAACGAAGAAAAAAAAAAAAAAAAAGATATTTCTTTACGGAGGATGATAAGCGACAGATCGAAAACGGCGAGGAGGAGAGTTAGTAGCCGGTTTCATGTCGTCCGGTCCGTGACACGACATCATCGATCATATCTCGAGAAACACCGTCGGGAAGAATGAGAAGCGAGACGCAGGAAAGGAACAAGCAGGACCAGAGGGATAAGAAGAACTTTCGAAAGTTTCAAGCCGAAGAAAAATATTGTATCACGTGTCGAGTGAGTCTCGTCGACGTCTCTAATATTCGCGAGCATTAATATAAGGGAATAAGTATACTTCTCAATATATTTTATTTTCGTCGTTTGAATTAAAAAAAAAAATTATTAGCAGAATGTTTAAAACATAATTAATTATATAAATTGTGTGTAGCCTATTTTTTTTTTAATTAAAGTCATGTAAAAATACTCTAATTTAACGATTAAAAATCATAGATCGATTTGAAGAACTGAATTGAGTTTCGTCACGCAGAACGCGTGTTTCACAGCCGAGAGAAGATGAAATGGCAAGACAGATCTATCGGGATCCCAACAAAGTTTGTGCCGAGGCGTGAGCCGCGTCGATGCCTCGACGATCTCGTCGAGGGGGGGCCGTAGCGAGCACGCCACGGGGTTCTCGCTACCCGCCAACTTTACAAACCTCTTTACAGATCGTTATTCGTCCGATCGCGGGGCCACACATAAATCGGGATCCGTACGGAGAGCGGGAGATGAGAAGACGCGTTCTTGCACGGTCGGCATGTGCGGAATATCGGACCACGTGTGCCTCGCACTCCGTGCGGAGAACTTATTTCGATCGGCCCGAGGTCAGCTCTGTCGTAAATATGATACGCGAGAGCACCTGCTGGGCGCTGCCTCTCGACCTCGAGGAAAGGCCACGTCGCGCCCTTTGCGCGGCAGATTTCAACAAAACGAAGCGCGAAAACCGGGGACTACGCGGCGAGGCGAGAACGGAAGCGCAGCGGGTTGGCGATTCTACGAAATCAGGAGAGGAAATACGACCTCGTAGGATATAAAAACTCAAGAGTTTTTAATTTTTTACCGCGACCACGTTATATCCCACAAGTTTGGATTTTAGAGAACCCAGAAGGAAACTGACGACCGTCTGGAAATTAAATGACACGTAACTCGAAAGCGTAGAGCTGCAAATTTAACTGTTTCGCCGAGAGATAATATGCCTGGAATTTTGGAATAAGAGAAGGTTTTGAAAGTTGAAGAATTTATAGCAAGCTGGAATTAAATATTCAGCTTGCGTGCAGATTTGAGAGAGCAATGTCTAAAAAAAAAAAAAAAACAAGTAAATAAAATAAAATAAAATAAATAAAATTAAAATAATTGAGAAGTAAATGGTATCTATTCGTTAATTCGTAGGATGCTCGTTTTTTTATTGCTCACGCTTTTTTGACTTTGTTATATCTCCAGCATGGTGTCCGCGCGCCGCCCGTACGGAATAACGTAGATAAGTTTCGTCGCAGGAAATAGTTAGATCGTGGATCGGCGCGGCGTCGTGACGGTTCACTTGATGCCCGCCGGACGTGTAGTGCCTCCACCACCAAGTAAAACCGAATGGACTCATAAAAGTGAAACGTAAAAAAGCGAGGAACGCCCACCGTACGCCTCGCTCGCCGGCGAACGTTTCTTGCTATCATTATTCATAAAATGCTCGACGAGCCTCCATCATGTCCTTTTCCTTTTTTTGGTCCACCACCGAGATTCGCCGCCGTGACGCCTCTCGCGAATTTTCCACGTCCCGCATTTTGGAAAATCACGACGAGCTAACTGGCAGTTCAACCGCTCGTAGAAACAAACGTAAAAAAAAAAAAAAATACTTGCTTCCACATGGAAAAATTAATCTTGTTGCCAATCGTGCGGTCAAAGAAAATTAATTTATTACTTAATTAATTAACGTAAGGCTTTGAGCAATTACTGTTTAAAAATCGTATCTCCCGTGAAGACATTTCGAATTATTTTTTGACCGAGAATTGCGACAATCGAGAAATAAAAAAATATAAAAAATAAATTACTCGTTATCAAGCTCGGCTTGCCACTTGATATAACGAGAAAAATTCGCACGACCGTAGCATTGCACGCTCCGTGATGAAAGTGCGGATTGTTATCGATGCTAACAAGGTATTTGAAGTGAAATATAATACAACAGATCGCCTTGCTCTCAGGAACTTCGTTCCAAAATTATTCATTCGGGAAATCAATGCGATTCCGAGAACTTGAGATATTTCTTCGAGGAATTACATTTTTATTAGAAGAATAACAATTACTAAAGAGCGAGATAAAAAAAAAGAAAAAAAAATAGAAAATGCATTCAACTTCCTTCGCGTAATCCGTCGCGCTTTTGCGATCGCCGGAGGGTTAACGTCGTGAAAGTGACCTCGGCCGCACGTGTGCCCTGATCGGGCATTTTTGCGGGCCGCCACAAAGGGCGGCCGAAAACGGACTGCAGCGCGATGATCCTGGCGCCAGCTCATTGCGTGGGTGACACGTGATACGTCTGCGGGGGTGTGAACCCCGTTGGTTCCTCGTGGCCTCACCCGGCTTCTTTCCCGCAAGAAGGGCCTCCCGCCCTTAGGGACGCTAATGACGCGTGGAGGAAAGGAAGGCAGGGCGTGCCGCGGAATCCGAGCTATTTTCAAAAGACGCCGTTCGAGTAAACGGAGGACCGAAAGGAGACCTTCCGTTCGGAACGGCCGTGACTAATCACTCGTTACAATCGATGTCGCGGATTCTCTTCAGGTCGAGAGACACCGCGCGAGGTGTGAAAGATGACGTGTATCCGGATGCACGCGCTCGAAAATCGGACGTGTAAGTCATTATTATACCGACAGTGTTTCTCTTTCGATTTATATTACATGTGAAACAAAGCATACCTAATACAAAGTCCGTACTTATATCACAAAAGCCTGTTGTAATTAAGAAAAAAAGAAAAAAAAAATCTATGATCGTACACCCGTGAATATTCTTTCAGAAGCGCGAGCTTCTCAATTGAGAACGATCTAATTTGAATGAGATCCAAAACGGCCACTGTCTCCCGTTAGATCCCCCGCTCCCTAACGCGAGTGGCAAATCTCCGTGTAGCAGATTTGACAAGGTACTTTCGTACAATGACGTGATGATTCCCCCTCGGCGCGCGATTGATCGTTCGCCAATGAACTCCATTTATCTTCACGTAGATAATAATCCTCATCGTGCGGGTCCAGGGCACCCCTCGTGTCCCAGGTGCGCGACGAAACCGGAACCCGTAAGGCAGAATCCTTTTGTTGCAGCGTCGGTGGCGATAGATATTAGAGAAGAGGGGGGAAGGGGGGAGAGCTTCGAGAGAAGAAAGTGGAACTCGAATGTCGGATTCTGGGAACTATAGAAATCTCAAAGTAATCTCTGTTTGGTGTGCCTCTCTTAATATCGCGTACACAATCTAAGTGTTGTCTAATTTACTTCCCCGGCGTGGTGGAATAACCTCCCGGGTATCCTCCCGCTTATCGTCTCCCCCATCGCCCGACGGCCTCGCCTCCGCTTCCCGTCCCCCTTCTCCCTCCCCCTTGTCCGGAGCGCGCGTGTGCGCGACACACCGTTGGACAGAAAATAATAAAAAGTCGTCGTCACGACTGACCATAAATCCCGGGCGTCACGTAGCGACTCGGGTTGCTCGGTCTCTGAAGGAACCATTACTTTCGTAGCATCATCCCCAACGGCCGTTCGGAGGAGGTAGCAAAAATAGCGCAATAAAATCTTTCTCTTAACGCCCATGTACATGTGTACATACATTTTCTTTCTCCCGTAAAAGATATATTTATTTATTAATGTGCATATACATATTTCTTCTTCTTTTCTCGGAGAGAGCATTCTTTTTTTTTTTTTTTTTTTTTCTCTCAGAATATTCATATATTTTGTAGATGGTTATACATAGTGCTTCGGAAAAAGAAAAAGGAAGCGGAGGCAAGAGCGAAAGGGAAGGGACGTTGAAAAAAAAAAAAAAAAAAAAGACAGCAAATTCGATACAGGGGTTGGGGCGAGCCGAGTTTCGCGTAACGAAGGTAATTTCACTCTTCGTAAGGAAGGTTAGCTCTGACGGGAAGAGAGGAAAGAAGGGAGGAAAGAGGAGGCAGGGGTGAGAACCGGTGGAAACGGGGTGGAAACCAGGCGGCCAAGAGAGCGAGTTGCGAGGGTCGCGATGGGAAGGAAGTCGGGGGAGGAAAGGGGAGGTGAGAGGCTATTCTGACAAAGCGGAGGGCTCGGCAGGCTGTGTCGAGTTTCTCGGGATAAAAGGAGACTTCTGTAACATAACAAACTGCGAGAGGAATATGGCAGAAAAGTTTAGACACATCGAGGGTGGAAAAAGACGCGCAAAATTATTACAGCAGAAATTGATTTTATGCAGCCGGCACGTGAGAAACCTCGAGGGCCGTCCGTTCATCAATTCAATTGCAATTACAATTAATTGTTCCTAATCCGTCCTCAATTATTTAATATTCGGCGTTTTTGTTCTCGGCCGCGATAACGTTCACGTGGTGATTTATGGTGGCGAAATTACGTAGAGGATTCGATGCCGGAACACGTTGTCGAACGACCCCTCGACAGTCGGCAGTCACATATTTATAAACACACGTCACCCCGCATTAACCGTCGGCGCACCTTTTGTGTACGCCGAAAGCTTAACGTAACACAAAACGCAATAAACCCGAACCTGGGAGGGCGGTGTGTACCGCGGGGTGAGGAACGTACACAAGAAACGTTCACGCTTAGCCGAGGTTAACGCGTGGACCTAATGCGATCACTTCCGCTATTTATGTTAAACATTCACCGGTGCAGTGGCGAATGATTTTTGTATACGTTTAAAATACCACGAAATCTGATGGGGAAATTGCGCGGGGAGCGAATTCGATCTATCGTCACCGAACTATTAAATCTGTTTTAAAATATATTTGTGCAGCAAAGTATGTAAAGTAAAAAAAATTGATTCACTGTTTTCAAAGAGTAAAAGAAAATTTAACAAACTACAAACTTTTATACGTCATAAATTGCAAAAACCTAAAGATATTTTCGAGTTCCAATAAATATAAAAAATATAATTTTTATCAAATTCTAGAAAGGAGAAATTTACAACTTTATGAATGCATTAAAAATTGCATGAAAACGTTTTAATTTCTTTCTTTTCTTTTTTTTTCTTTTTCTCTTCCTTTTTTTTTAACGTCAAGAGTTAGCCCTTTTTTGTGAGCGTGTCTTCAATCGAAAATCCTATAGAGCGGAGCACGCAATCGGTCACGAAGAGGGTCGGTGCTTGAAGAGGACGGTAGCCGGGGATTTCATCCCTGTGCGCCAGTCGCCATCGCACCCCAATTAGAGAGGAACTTCGCCGACGTGGTTCAACTCTCGTTCGCGTCTCTTTCTTTCCCACGTGCCCTCTTCTCTCGTCTATCTCTCTCTTTCTCCTTCCATATACCATGGTGACGTCGAACGCTCTCGATTTCACTCAAAGCCGACGCTAACGAGCACATGGAAGTCACGTGGAAATACGACGTGAAAAACGTAGGTAAGGGCGACGTATTCACCCCCGCCGCGGAAAAGCCGCCGGCGGTCACGTGAATCTGACAGGTGAGCGCGACGACGACATTTATCCGGCGTCGCGATTGGTCTCGGCAAACCAAATAAGACCGACTGAAGAAGTATCAGAATTATTGTACGAGAAATCGAGAGTTCGAGAGCAACATTAAAAAAAAAAAAATTTTTTTTACAATTTAAAAACAATTTTATATTTTGTGATTGAAGATAAATTGATTAAAAGCTCAAGATTTCTGAATCAATCAATTTTTAAAGAATATTTTTTTATTTACGTGTAAAAAAAAAATATAATAAAATAAAATAACCGAGATTCATGATAACAAAACTCCGAGATATAGATTTATCTATTACACGCAGATCGAATTGCTCGTTTTGATAAAAAAAAGAGCTCGATGATACGGCTAGAAAGAGCGAGCGAGAAGAAGTATAGGAGAAAGAGGACCGTGAAGAGCATATGTTAGGGGTTTTCGTCGTCCCCCTGGGGGTTGCGGGTAGAGTGGCCTACCCCCCAATTACTGGCTCCCCTCTGGCCTCGTCTTCGCTATGTTAGGTGGGACCCGACCCTCCAGAAACTACTTCATTACGCAGACAGCCGTGTTGACTTGTATTGTGCCCCTGCTCCACGAGGGAGCCCCTTCAAATAATATCTGTGACGAATCGCTTGCACTTCCCTCGCGCCCCCTTTCACGCTCCTCGTTTTTACACCGTTGCTATCTCATCCTGCGTTTTGCCAACTTATCTCAAGGCTAAAGGATACTTGGATTTTGCAAGGTATCAGCTGGAGTCACGCGAGCGTTTAAATTTATAATTGAAAAAACATTTCATTACCAAAAAAAAAATATATATAATAAAGAAACAGATTTTTTAATTTTAATTTTTTCAATGCTAAAACAATTAATATAACTATATTATTTATTTGCAGAAACGAGTTCGTAAAAAGTTACTTTTTTTCTGCGCGAGAAACTTAAAAGTATCTAGCCTTGCGCCATCCCCCAGTATCACGCAATTATAATCGCTTAACGGGATAACATTGTTGTAATCAGTAGAATAATTAAATTTTATTTAAATCCACTATCGCGCGTTTGCACTTCCGCGCAATCCATCAAGTGCGTGCCACCAAATGGCTGCAAAAATCGCTTGTTTATCCCTCTTCCGATATCGAGCCGGCGGATCGTGAGCCGCATTATGCCACCCTTCGTGGATTTAACGGTAAAGAGCGACGGAGAGACCGGCGGAGAGCGGGAGAGAATGTTGGGCATTTGTCCCAGCGGCTTCAAACCCTTCCCCGATCGCCGCCATATGAAGATATTAAGCGAATTTATGGTCGCCGCAATCAGTGCACCCCACGTACCGCGTTTTTTTTTTCCTTTTTTTTCCCGCCGTACGTCCATCGGGAGGTCATGATCCTTGATCGTCGCGTTTAGATCCCGCTCTGTGTCTCTAGTAACTCAATTGTGCGCGGGGGCAAAAGTTTGACACCGATTAATATGCATTTTACGCTTGTCTTCGATTCATTTAAGCGACGAATAAAAATAATTGCAGCTATTCGAAGACGAGAAAATTAATGAGCGGGTAGAAGTTTGCTGACCGAGATGGTGATGCCCGGAGAAAAAAAAAAGAAAAAGGGAGCCGATAGCGATCGCACCACCTGTTCAGTCCTCAAACAAAACGCGGCTCGGAACGCAGATAAAATCCTTTAAGCCGCGCAAACGGGTAGCGTTACGCCGCCTGTCCGAGTCAAATCCTTACAAAACGGCGCCGATCGGTACGAGCAAACAATGGGGACCCGATAAACGCCACGAGCGCCCGTCTTAGTGCTACTAGATTAGACAGGCGCGACTAAGTATTTGACCAAACACCGTTTGATCCGCCGTGCAAACATCGACACAAAGGGACCGGGTGGAACCGCTCAGACAACGATTGATGGCGCGAATCGCTCATATTCCGAGCCGCTGATGTAGCTAATTATCGTCACTTTCGCGAGGAATGTAACTCGAGCGGAACTTCCGTCTTGCAATTTTCGTAAAATAATTTCTCGGGCAAAATATTAATTTAGAAAATATATCTAACAATTCCGTAGTCACGATACCTCGAGATTTCTCTCTTCGTCTCCGTTCTACGAGAGGGTGAAAAATACGCGCGTATTCTGAGGAGACTGGAGAGAGGTAAGGGGGGCGAGAGTAACCATCAATCATCGCTCGACGATTCGGAATTTCGCGAGGCGCGTACCGATTCGCGGCGCGTCCCGATGTATAATTAGACCAAGAAAGGACTCAATCCCGCGGAGAGAGATAGACGGGGTTCCGCGTTAACGTGGCGCGAGAGGTAGCGCGGGACACCCCGCTGATTAATGATCCGCAATCAGAGGCAAAGGTGGAGGTTCGGCCTCGGCGCGGCGCGGCGCGGCGGCTCGTAAAGGCGGCGTTTAACGTCGCGCATCGCCTCATCATCCCCTCGCTATAAATCAATTTAAGCGCACGCCGGACTCTTCCTTTTCGACTAGTTCCGACTAGCTTCTCGGCCGTGCTCAGGAAACGTTCAGAACCGCTCGCCGCGCCTGGGAACGAGCGCCTACCGGGATTGTTCCCTTCGTTCAAAGAAGCCGAGTGCTCCTTCTCGATGAGAATTAGACGCGCGGCTCGCGACAAATCGGGCAAATCGGATCTCGCTTTTTCGATTCCGCGAAGATGCAACGGTGGGTACAGTACCCGTCGGCAGCCCCGACCGGCACCCGGCGACTTTTCCTTGCCGCGAATTGCCTGATTCTCGATCGGCCGCGTTAACCGATCGGCGATTAGCTAATAACCGATTCAGCGAACGGGCATTGGCGTTGCGCGTCCGCGCAACGTGCATGACGGCGTCCCGGCGCGGACACTCGGGCCGAACAATCGGGGACTAACGAACGCGGATCCCGAACGCTTGTCGCGCTTATCAGCTACCAAAAGCACGCGTAGCCCGGTACAAAATCGTTAAGGGCATTATGCCGCGGAATTAAGACGTGAGTGTTGCGAGGCCGAGATGCGGCGACGCATTAATCATTCCGGTGCGCAGCCGCCAACGATGACGATGACGACGATTCTCCTCTCTGTCGCCATTGTGGCGATACGTGGTTTCAATGCCGCGTGATTATACCACGTGTTCCTCCGCCTCCTCCATCTCTTTCACGCGTTCGTTCCTCCTTTCTCGACACGTGGACACTCTCTCTTTCCGCCGAGGAAAGGCCTGGCTGCTCGTAAGCCGTCATTATCGGCATGAATCGCCGGCCAGGTCCGCGCGATAGCGTGATGTAAACCAGCAGGTGGCGGCCGCGAAGGGGTTTGTTTCTTTTCGAGGTGTCGAGGATACTGCGAATATCGAATCTTCGTGTGGGAGATTAGGCATATTCTTTTGGAGCAGTGATACGCACCTCTTGAATGCACCGTTTGATTAAACGAGCGATTGCAACGGCCTTTATATCGCGCGCTAATTGAAAAATCAAGACAGTAAAAAAAAAAAATAAAAAAAAAATAAAATAAAATAAAATAAAAAAAAAGTTTCTGCGAAACCGGACATTTGCGGTGACTGTCGCCTCACGACGGTCGCACTGGCGAGCGATTAAAAACCC
Organism: Cardiocondyla obscurior; assembly: GCF_019399895.1. NCBI lineage: Eukaryota > Metazoa > Arthropoda > Insecta > Hymenoptera > Formicidae > Cardiocondyla > Cardiocondyla obscurior. The sequence continues at coordinate 2,988,192 of NC_091887.1, read as the reverse complement.
GGCGCGAGAATCATAATCGGCCGTCACGGTGACGAATGTGTTAATCTAACGCTCGATGCAGCTCTCCTGCCGACGTCGTTAAAAAGTAATTAATGCACGTATCTCGTGAGACGAATCAATTACGTCCGAGTCGGAGAAAAAAAAAAAATTTTCCTAACAATTTTAAGCGCTACTATTTCTAATACGATTTCAATTACATTTTCCCGTGATTTACCGATATTTATCCGCCACCTGCGCGAGGGCCTCCAGTCCGCTTGCGTTACCGCCCGACCGAACGTTTCTCCTTCGCGTTCAGTTCCTAACGAGTGAAGATTAAAATGTAAGAGAGGCCCGGGAACGTGATTGATGCGCGTAGGTAGAGCATTGGCCTCGGGTCCCTCGATGCGGCGCGCTCGAGTCGCGGTTTGTCTTCCCGATTCCGCCTGGATCATGCACGCAACAAAGAACAATGGCGCACGGTGGCCGCGCGGATAGGCCGTCATTGTTCCCGCTTGGGAGCTTCGTCCCGGGACTGCCCGCAGGACGTTCTGACCCCATCGCGAGATAAGGGGATCGCCGGCGGTCCCTTTGTGCACCGCAGCCGGACGCGCACCGGATCGCCCGGGGAAGATGACTGTTCGACCGACTTTCCGGCGGGACGGCTCTCGATTCACGGCCTGCGCTCTTCGCCGCGGCGGGTCTTACTTGCAGATATCGATACCGACGATACCGAATTGTTCTCTCGGTGCGCCCCCGAGTCCGCTGCCGCGAAGATTGTTCCTTTATCGCCGGCGATGGCCCGCGCCGAAATCGTCGGCGGTGATCTGCGACCACGACGATTATAATTTCAGATAAAGTTTCGCGATCGCGCCAGGCTGCCGAGCGGATCTCCGCCGGGCGACTTTTAATCTTATTGTGGCCCCGCATGCGAAGACAATTACACGTGTCAATTTGCAGATACTTCAAAGGCATAGGTATTGCTAAGTTACTTTTAACGCCTGAAAACACGATGGGACGCTCTCTATCAAGATGCTCGAACGTATATCGTTAACAATAAAAAAAAAAAATTATACAAATATTGTTAATTTAGCCGTTTAAATTAAAAGTTTACATTAAAAGAGTAGGTATAAAATTATTTTATCAAACAAACTCGCAAAGAATCAAGTCTCTTATTTAAAATTCGCCTCGAATGACATCGTGAAATTGTTCGATATTTTCGGGCCAGGCTCCGCCGATCAACCCTATCGCGTTCAGAAGAGACGGAGCCCAGCTTCCGTTCACGGAAGGTCTCTCACGGCCGAAGGGACTTGCCCAAAATCGCTATCGCCTCGTCACTGTACAGGTCCCGACGGCGACGCTGACTCGGCGTATTCTCGCCGATGTCAACGGGTCTCAGGAAGATTCTTCTCAAGCCTCTTCTCCGCCGTGAAGGAGAAAGAAAGGCGGCGAGACCGAGGGAGAACGGAGCACGGGGAGAAGCAGAGACGGAGAGAAGGGAGAAAAGAGGAATACAGAAAGCGGTCGTCCCCGCCGACGGCTGGGGGTGTCATGAGTCATCGTCCAGTCATCCTTAAACTGCCTTTTAATATCCCGGCTGCATCCGTGGTGACACGAAAAGAGGTGAGAGGGCATACGATGATTGTGGAGGCGACTACCTGACTGCTCGGCGCTTCGTGCCACGACGCCAACTGCAGCCGCCTCGTTGACTCGCGGGGCGCGCGGGGCGGGAAGGACGAAACGGTGGAAAGCTTAATAATCGGAGGCTCGAAGTATTACGAGGCGAATTCTTTCGTGGCCCGACACACGCTCTCGGTGTACCGGTCCCGTGATCGGTTGACAGTCATCGCCATTGTCCTACCGTCCGGTCTACTGTCTCCCTTTAAATCACCGCGAGGAGCCGTGAGTTCTCATGCCGGCGCGCACCGATAGAATTAGCTTGCGATTTTTTATTTGTACAAAAATTATATTTAAAACATATCGAGAGAAACTGTTGTAAAAAATGAAGGAGTCTTTTCAAGTACTTAAAGTTTTACATTGCGGCACCGTTCGATATTCCAGATTAAAATAATCAGGCGTGATCAACGAAGAGAGGAGAGACGAATAAATAGTTAAAGTTTCAATTGCTCGTAACCGCGCCCGCGACGGAAATTAGCATCGGATGCTGGAAACGCCGTAGGGAGAAACCGTGACGGATCGCGTGCGCCCGGTCGTCAAACACCCGTCGATTCGAGACAACCGCATCATCTCGGAAAATATTGTACTTGAGACTTGCACAGCGACCTATTCTGCGACAAGGGATCCGCATTCTTTTTTTTTTTTTTTTTTTTTTTTTTCCGGTTGCAATTACCACGCGCCCCTCTGTCCCCCTCCGCCGCGCGGGCGGCGCAGCATCGACACATTAGACGCGCACGCACGCGATGCACCGCGCTATAATCCCGCGTGTATCATTAGCATCGTCTTCTGTTCTCTCTTTCTCTCGCGGGCTCTCGGCTCGAATTATAAAAACGCGCTGTTCCGGGAAGGGCCGAGGGGGAGGGGAGGGAGAGAGAAAGAGAGATGAAAACAGAACGGGGTGAATTTTCGGGAAAGGAGGCGCCTGGCTGCGTCTTTCCTCGACGAGGCACGCAACGCCGATTTCGAGAGGGGGCTCCTTCGACGAGGACCCTTCGGGGAACGTCCAAATCTCAACCCGGGAACGGGCACCCGCGTCGGCGTCCACGGTAGGTAAACAAACTGCGTCCCGGATCGCGTGGCCCCTTTCCCCCTAATTTGCGAGAGCGGAAAACGGAAAGAGGATGACGGCTATCGTTATCCGCAACAATGTCCGCCAGTTAAGAATAGGTTACGTCGGTCAGATCGGAAACGCCGCGGCGATTCCCTTGGGACATCCTAGCCGCGGGCTCACCGCCAAGATCCGTTGATGTCTGACGCTTCTAATGTGGGTCACATCACTTCCCCTTTCGCCCTCTCTCCCCTGGCGCAGTCTCATTCAGGTCCTTCGCGCGGACAGAATTGGCTTCGTTACGCGCGATTGCCTCCGAATGATGTTCTCTAATAATTAACGTAATGATTCGTGGAAGGAACGAATCGGGAGAAAATATGGCGGCATAGAACGAAATTATTGGCAATCTATAAATTAGACGTCTTTTTTTTTTTTTTTTTTTTTTTTTATCGCATCTTCGTTCGTCGACGTAATGTACGATATGTATTATATGTATGTGTAACACTTCATACAAAGCTCTTATACTTAAATAAAATTTTTTTTTTTACATATTTTTAGTATCTTTATAATCAACAAATTTTCATCTCGTTATTGCTACGTAAAACTTGAGTTTCATGTAGCTACGTAGAGCCGGTCGAGTTGAACTCTACTTGAAACGGCTTTCAACCACGAAATTGTATATTAATATATTTTTACAAAGTGCTTGAGGGGCTTCTCTGAGAGTTCTTTCTTCGAACAGCTTGAACGGTTGCAACAATGTCGGCGAGGTAAAAACAGGTTGCGATGGAAATTGTAAGAATTAGCAGATTGTCGGAAATTTTCGTAATGACGGACCACCATCCGTTTCTTTAAATCTCGTGTCGGTGTTAATATTTCGTTAATATTTCTTAAGACTTTTAAAAAGAGTATAGTATTTCTCGCTTTTTCTTTCTTTTCTTTTAACAGAAGTATCCACAGATTTAATAGACGCTGAAGAGAGCCTTATTAGTTTTCAGAAAATAATTCAGTTAAGAGATCATCGCAAATTGAAGTAGCTTTCTGTCAAAGTTCCGTTTAAAATCCATCAGCTTGGAGAGCTAATTCTACGCGGGTCTCTTCTGCGGAATATAATATACGTGAGGACGGAGGGAAAAAGGGACACGCGAAGGACATGCCTTTGTTAACGTCCCGATCGTCGCGGCTACCTTATTTACAGCCTTGCTTGCTCGAGGGTGCTCGAAGTCGTTCATTGTTTGCGCCGACGATGTAATAGCCGTCGTCAGAACGCCAGGCGGGGGTGGCGACGGCCGGGTGTGGACTTGACAGTTCGGTGACGGGGCGCGAGAATCGACGAGCGGCGAGGAGATACACCGGCACATCTCCCCGCGCGCCTGTACAAACACGCCGACGTTTTTCCGCTTGACACCTTCCGCGTCGAAGGCGCGCGACGACGACGACGACGACGACGACGTCGCCGCCGATGACGACGCTCGCGCGGTGTCGGCGTCCCTCTGATGTTGTCCCCCTCGTCCTGTAATGAGCTGCGCTTCGTCGACGTGCACGTCGCTACACAAACAACGGTCTTGTTTTCAGAGAAAAAGTCCACCGCCAGCCAGCTGGAGGGGTACGCTTACAAAGTCCGCGGCGCACGCGAGGTAGAGCTCCCCGGTCGCAGGAGAGCCGTGAGACGGATCGGGGGTGCGTTTCGTCCGGGTCTCTTTTTTTTTTTCTTTTTTATTTTCTGTCTTTCAGGTTACTAACCGGCGGAAGCCGCGATCCCTGAATCATCGTGAGTCTCAGGTGCTGTCGCGCCGCGAGAGACTCGCTTTCGCGACGAAGGCCTGTCGGAGCGCGGCTCTCGCCCGCGGAATTATCGGTTTGATAATTTTAAGTCGCACGCACGCACGCACGCATTCGCCGAGAGATCGTTACGGGACGCGCGAGCGTACGTTACTATGCGCGCGTACGTCGTTATGTTACCGGCCGGTGGAACGGGTTCGGGGCGTTATATCCTTCGGCGCGATTAAAGGACCGGCGATTTTAATCCCGGCGGGCATCCTCTCTTGGCCGAGCGTCGGAATACGATTCCGGCATAAAGCGGCGACTTTATGATTATTCGTCGTACGATTCGCTGACGGGGCTTCACTTTGTGGGAGACAGCTACGAGAGGAGGCGCGGGCGGGGGCGAAGCGGGATAAGGATAAGGTGGAGAACGACAAAACGCGGCAGCCGCACGCTGGTTCTGCTACCTGAAGCCTCGCCGAGCGCACGCAAATTTTCTCTCCCTCGCGAGCACGGCATATACGGAACGGCCGGATGATTAAGTTCTTTTTGGCCGTTTGTCGATTTCAACGTGTACGTGTTATTTTCGAAGAGCGCGATTGTGCCAGTTACACTTTCGCGTGGCAAACGCATTTCTCCGCAACGCCATTTAATTGCGCTCGCAATTAAAATTTTAGAGGAACGAACGTAGCAGCTCATTTTAAAGGCTGCCTCGCAATTAAACTTATTAACATCCGCCGGGCGCCCGCTCGACGTGAATTCGTTCGACCAAACAGTTGTTCAATCAATTTATGAAACGCGTAAAGTTATTGAGAATATAAAATATAAATAATTACGAAAGGAGTACGTTTGCGAAGTTGTCCGCGGGGATTTTCTCGCGGTTGTAAAATATCACCGCATCTGCGCGCCAGGCGGAAATCTTTAATTCAGAAAAGTCGGCGCGAGAGACTCATGTCGCCCGTCAAGAGGGACATGTACACCCGCGCCGACGTCCACGAGGCTGCGAACGCTGCGGAGAGAACGCGCGGCATTAGAGAGTTGATGTGTGGCCATTGTGACGGAATTTTGATAACGACAGACAGCACCGCGGGGTATCCCGCGGGATTCGGACCTCAAGCATAATTCTCGTAAAATTCCCGGCTTTATGGTAATGTATCTCCCCCTCCCGCCGGTCGTCGCGCCTCACCTCCTGCCTCGCTCTTTCTTCCGCTGGTCCCCGCGGATCTCGCTCCGAATTTCGTCCCTCGTACGCCGGGGACTCCTTCGAAGCCGGCCCGGCACTTCTTTTTCTCTCTTATCGCGATCGCTAACCGCACGGGCACGCCGGCGGAGAACGATTTTCTCGTAAGCGGTTGTAATTTTCACGGCGGTATTCGCCGTTACGTCTCGTAAGTTTGTCACCGCCGAGGCCCGCCGGGGCCCTGATTTTACGCGCCGATTAAACGCGAGAGGAGCACCGCGCCACGGAGTCGGATCGTTATCTCGTCGAATTTCGGACTCGGCAAACGGAACCGGGATTTCCAAATTTCACGCGGGGTCCGAGTAAGACCGACCTGCAATCAGCAATCTTCATTACCAATTCTTAGATAAGGCAAAAAAAAAAAAAAAAAAAAATAGAAGGAAGACAAAAAAAATAAAAATAAAACATTTTAATTTTCCGGTCAAGCGTGCAGAAGAGGAAATCGTAATTGTCGTATTCCATACTCAAGTTACTTCGCCGTGAAATCGGCGAGATGACTCGCGCGTCTAAATTTAGTTTACCCAGGCAAGCAGGTCGGCGAAACGATTGCTCGCGTTTCACACGCGAGGATCACCTCGCGTATCTATATCTCGCCGCTTCTCGCTCGCTCACATCTTTACCAAATTTCTCACAATCGCTCGTCTACGACGAGCCCGTTCTCCACCACTGTGCACCGTTACCGGCCCCGATAAGATCACTCTCGCGGCGATTACACGTAATACTGGAAAGCCGCGCGCGTCAGCGGTCTTAAGCCAGGTAGTATCAGCACCATCTTTATCATCGTCCGCGCGGCGACACCGCGGGATGTCGAGGCCCCCTTTCGAGTTCTAATCTCACCGGGTCCTTTTACGTAGAGCAGGGGGAGGAGGGGACAAGCGCGCGGGGCACGACTCCTCTGCCCCGGCACTCTCACGGCCGCTTCTTCCGGCGAGAAAGCGAGACGCCACGAAAATTCTACGGAATTTCTGCTCCACGGAATGCTGTAACGCAGGATGTTTCAATCTTTGACGGTTTTAATCTGTGGGAAATTTTTTTTTTCTTTTTTTTGACCTATTATATATATATATATTAATTTTTTTCTTCAATTTTCGAGAGCGCGCAGAGCTGCTAGTCTTCGCGAAACAAATCGTAAATTTTCCCAGCAACTTTCGCGCGACGGCTGACGTCTCTATTTCGGAATCGTCGCGGAATCTTTTCAATCGAGAACGTTTACCAGCTTTGAGAATTGTTTTATCATAATGTAATATCACGGTATTGCATGTTGTAAAATATAATACATTGAGAATCTCGTCCCGGTTTCTATTTTTGTTTGTTTGCCTTTTTCTTACGAGTATCGTGGGAGAAAAGGGAGAACGCACCGGAGTCAAACGGATCTCGAAAATCAGCGGAAACGTGACGTTTGTGGCTCGGGGTGCTCGTTCCGCCACCTCAGATCTTGATTCTTTCTCGGCCGGTCCGGCGGGGCACGAGGCTCTAGGACGCCTGGAATCCCGCGCGCGGCACCATATTCCGCATATGGTTTCGTATGCGGCACGAATGGGTCGTGGCGCTAGCCGTGGGTTTTTTGCGCCGCTGAAAGAAGCGCGGCTATTTATCAGTGGGTCCGCTGCCCGCATACAAAACGTGCCTCGGCTCGCAGATTTTCCCGACGCGCGAGGAAAGACGCCCGGAAAGAGAAACACGACGGCGAGTGCGCATACATTGAACGGAAAAATGCACGCATACACGTATTCCAATCTGTCTCCTTTACGTCTGAAATAAATAATTTTATTAACGTTCGCGTTATACTTGAACTGCGATTATTCATAATTTTATGCTCAGGTTATACTTGACGCGTTTATGAAGAATGTGAAGGTAAGAATTTAATAGGCAAAATGAGGCAATCGGATTTATTAATACTGGAGTGACTTTAATTGCACACGATTGCATAAATGATTTCTAGAGGAAGTCGAGTGCTTTTTTTTTTTTTAACGTTGCGACAGTCAGAAAATAAATCCTTACCACACACGAAGTAACTCAGTTGACAAAAAGTATCCGACTTCTACTTTCATATTCATGCTTTAATTCATATTACGTTAAGTGCGAACATTTTTAGAAACTATTTCAAGGCAGTGTGCATTCGCGTTTGTACTAAAATTTTCTGACTTGCCTAAAAAGAAACGTTACTTTCGAGATGACGGATGAAAGGGAAATAAAAAAGAGACGAGAACCGATTGGAAGACGGGTTAAAAATCAAGACGCGTGGAAGTTCACTCCTGCGCAATAAAGCAACGGAACGGGGCCCCGGTGCCCTTCTACCACCGAGTGGCTCCGAAGCTAATAATTAAAATGCATTCAGCCGAGTTATAAAGCCTTAACGACGTGTGTGCGCGACCGATTTTTTGCCCACGCACCGGAGACTTTACGATACAATTTACTGCGTATTTAATTTTACCTTGCCGCTTCATTGATTTAGACCCTGCCGGTAGTATCGGCGTCTCGAACTTTTAGAAACGCCATTCTCTCTCCTCCTCCCTCCCCCTGCAACCCCCGATCGTCCTTCTGTCCTCACGAATCGGCGGCGGATCTCTCCTCTCTAGAATCTCGAGACCCCTCATCTCTGAATTACCTGCTGATATTTAATTTTAATGTCTCTCGCACGGAGTATATCGCGAGAGGGAGAGAGAGAGAGAGAGGAGAGCGTTGCTCTCTCCGGACGTGCTTTTTTTGCGTGACGACTTTACGACACGTAAAGTAAAAAAAAAAAATATATATATATATATACGTCTTGGACGCTTCCGTTTCGTTTCCACGAAAGGTCTTTTTCGGAGAGAAGTTGCTTCGAGGAAATTAATACCGAACCCCCTAATCGCGCCTGCGGTCGAAAGGACAGCCGAGCTCTTAACTTGGCTCGATGGCACGGTCTTTAAAGCCAATTCACAACTGAACGATTATCAGGTAGCCGTGTTTAGTCGGGGGACAGCTATTTCGAGCGTTGCGCATTTATTCGACGATATTCCACGTCGGCGCTATCCTCGCCAATTTTCTTTTTTTTTTTTTTCGGTTTGTACTTAAAGCGGCGCGGCGCGTAGCTTAATGCATCGCGCGAGAATTCACGCGAGCATTAATCGAACCCCTTAATATGCGGTCAGATAAGACGGATCCTGGCTGATATTCCGAGCGAATCGTCTCCTCGCTTCTTATCTGTATCCTTTATTAGTTCACCGATGCGGCTTAACGTCAGCGCGCAGAGCGAAACGCCGCATAAATGAATTCCTCGGCTCATAAGTATTTAAAGGCACTGTGGATCCGAATCACGTACAGTGTTTCCGTGATAACTTCGGGCACAACTTACTCGAACGATTATTTAACTCTCAATTACTTCGGCCTTATCTTCGCTCGACGATTCCCGCTTCATTGAAGAGGCCCGAGATTTCGGTCTGCAAAAAGGCACGCAACGATTGCACGTCGTAAAACGATACGCGAGAAAATGCGAGAATCCGCGAGTTTCGTTATCAGAAAACTTTAGTTACAGAAATATCTATATTTTAGCGACGTGGACGTGGTCTGAAATTACGAGACTTTAAAAGATTTAAAAAAAAAAGGCTAAATTAAATGTAAAAATTTATTATGCGTCACGACAAACGGCGAAGGTGTTGAGAAGGTGTTAAATCAAAGTAGGGAAAAAAATTAAAAAAAAGAAATAAAAGTGTTTTACGCCGGGAATTGCAACGATTAATTGGTACAGCGTGGAATTTCAATTTCTGTGTTGATTACGAGCGTGCGACCGTGGCGCGCTGTTATTACGAGCATGCAAAGTGAAGCGAAACACCCGACGCTACAAGGATCTCGAGATATAACGACAACGGCGGCATTGCATCGCCGATTCCCGGACGTCTCTCGCGGGATGATAAATCAAGCTGAAAGCCTGATCGATTCGAGAGAGCGGTTGCGCGGAAACACGAGGCACACCGATATTCCCAGCAGTCAGCCCAGACGAGCGACGTTACTCTCGTCCAGCTTGGTTTCGTGCTCGTTTTTCTTACTCCTACTGGTCCCCCGGTGCCTCACCCTCTTCCTGGTCGCCCCGCCTCAATTTCTTACGGATACGTCTTGAGGAAACGATAAATCATCTCGTTGCACGGACGGTCCGCAGTTCGGCGAGCATTTTTATTTGACGGCGGCGGCGGCGACCGCTGGAAGGACTTTTCGAAGTCTTCGACGCTACGCGCGCAATGAAATCGTATGGCTGAGCCACATAACGAGACAAATGTCTCTCTCAATTTGCGAGAAACAAAAGATTCGCTGGCTCTTAAAATAAATTATTTAAAAGACGATCGAGAGTGGTGGTGCTTCTCAAGTACTCATTGTCAGTTTTAAAGATCGTATGTTGAGAAAAAACAAAGCGCTAGTTTTTTTTCAGGTTCATTCTCGAAGAGAGAAAACGCTTAACGTTAGGATGAAAATATCAGAGTGGAATTAGCGGCGTGTCAAATTAGCGGATATCGGCATGCACGCGAGAGTATTTAGAAACGCTTAGGTATGCGAGTCAGAAGAGGGACGCACGGTCTGCTTCGAATAACTTCTGCGGTGGCGCCTTGCCGCGTGAATGACTAACCTTTGGCCCCCCCGTGAACGGGGGGTCTTGACACGGTGTGGGTGGCGTTGGCATTTTTTGCCGGAATGCTCGCCGCCATCGGTCTCGGAAACCGTGAGCCCAGTAGTTACTGCCTTCCTGCATCACCCTCTTACCCCGACGAGCACCCAGCCTCTTTCATTTCTCACCGCTAATAGAGCTCCCTTTCTTCTTTTTAACGCTGGCGAGAAGCGGCGCGTTCCAGATTTGACGCGAGCGCAACAATACAAATAGTGTTCTTATCCGCTCAAGCAACTGGATTAAAAGCGAGTCGATGATTAAATTAATTAAAAAAAAAAAAAAAACTAAATATTTCGAGTTATATTATTTTCTTCGACAGCAAAGAATTTATTTCTAATTTATTTCGTAATATCCTGAACTATTTTTCTTTTTTACCGCTAAATCTTCCACGCATCGCATTCGTAACTCAACTATGTCACATTTTTACGATCGCCGGCATGAATCTTCCCCGCGCAAAATTTTTCGCGACGGCCTTTCAATCCGCGTGGATTTCCATAACGACATTCCCTCGTCCTTTCTTTCGTGCGAACAAAAATTAAAAATCAAAAGCCAAAAAAAAAAAAAAAAAAAAAGAAAGAAGAAGATACGCGAGGAGTCTCGTAAAACGGAAGGGAAAGGGAACGAAGGGTGCGCGGGAGCCAAGATCGCGGAGAAGCGGCGCGCAAAAGTGCCGAGTAAACATGGCACTGGAATGACTAGGAATAGCGCCGGTGTGCCGGCAGTGCTTTCCGAGGCAACGTGATGAGATGCGAGGCAATCAATGCGCCATCAACTCGCCTCGATTTACGGCTACATCGTCACGGGGCCTATTCCGCCCGGCCCGTCCATTGCTCGCCTCTCCGCGCGCGCGTTTAAAGCACCTCCCTGCCAGCTCCGTCCGATTCCACTTCGGACTGCCCGACGGCTATTCTCCTCGGCTAAGAATTATTTCAATTTACTCCCCTGCCCGCTGCCCGCCCCGCGGTCCACCGCCGTTCTTCTTCTGCCCTCCCGCCCTTCCTCGCCGCCCGGCTCCTCGTCAGCGCGTTCGAGAGCCCGTCCGCGACCGGGGATGGATTTACTCGCCCTTTTTCGCGATCTTTTTTCGCCGAGAGCGCGCCGTGATTTATGGAGACGCGTCTATTAATGTCGCGACGCGCCGTTTTGAATATTAGGTTGTTACGAGGGCCTTGTAGGTTTTTGCGCGAACGCGAAGATTGAATACGGCAATAAGGACCAGGGGGAGGAACGAGAATCGATAGGGACAATTGGCTTCGATCGAGCTTCTGAGAATTAAAAAAAATAAAAAATTTAAGCTGTTCCGTTTGCCGGGGAATATTGCGTGTGCATCGACCGATGATTCGGTTTAAAAATATCGGGGAAGCAGAAATGATTGACTGAGAAAATGGCAAAGTCGTTGTTCAAATTGTGCACGTATCGTCGTGTAATAAATTAAAAAAAAAAAAAATACTGTCCGCGCAAACGAGTCTAAATGCGAGAAGAGTCTCGGCCGGCCCGGCGCGAAAACTCAGCCCCGATTACCTCCTCGACGACGTAAATAACAAAATAGACTTGAGCGAGCGAGTTATTTACTTTAGCGATGCACCTCGTATCGTTTAACTCATTTTCTGCATCCCGCCATCAATATTAACCGTCGAACACCCCTCGACGGCCGGCACGCACACACTCGCGCGCGTCCGCGAGCGTCTAAGCCGCCTGTCAGCGTCCTCGCGAAGAAGAATATTTAGTGATAGTCGCCCGGAGCGAGAGAGCAACGGACGTTAACTAATACACCCTGGGTCCGGCCCAGGACCCAGTGACGTATGGGCCTCGGTAAATAAACTATTAATATTATGGTAACGTCACGCATTCCTATCCATATTGGCTGGCGAGGTCCATCTCGGCGCCCTCCGCTCCTTCCTCGTCGCGGAAGGCCCCGGCGAGATTTACAGGCTCCAAGAACAAATACGTAAATTACTGGGGGGACCCCGGAGGTTAACGGCCACGAGTGTTAGAGTGACCGTTCCGGTTAACCCATTCATACCGGCCCGGGCTGTTAACGCATGATCGCCGCCTCGCCATCGGCCACCTTCGTCGATTCTGTTATTATATTCCCTGACGAATGGCGCGAGCAGCAATTTGCTTCTACTCCCGGTGAGAAATCGCGCCGCGATAGAAACGTTATTTTTACACGGCGGCGAGACGGAATCTCGGCGACGCTCGCTTATAGTTTATTAATTTGACGGCCTAATTCGCGTAACGTGTGCTTGGCCTCGATTAATTACCCTTTCGTTAAATGTAGGAGTACGCGGCAACGACAGTTTCCGGCGCTCGACGGTCCATCACTCGAGACCGATAATTATCCGTAATCTTCCGGGCAGCATCTGCGGGAACGGACGGCTTCCGTAATACGCGCTGATTCGCTCGCCCGCGCGATAGTAGAACCGAATCAATTACCCGGGCCCGCTTACGGTTATCGGGCCACTGCAACGTGGATTGTTCGGCCGAGACTTAGGGGTTCAGGCAGGTGAGACGGTGCTACGCGAGGCGTCTCGTTTCATAATAAACGGATAATACGGCCGGCCCTGTTCGCTCACTTAAACAGTAGTGCGATGAGGGGCGTGCGATTCGGGAAAGGAATCATTCTAGTCGGCGGATGTCTTTCCTTCTTCCTTCTTCCTTCTTCTTTCCCGCTTCTCTCCTCCCTCCCTCCTTGTTTCGTCTTTCCTTCCTCTTTCTCCTCCTCCTCCTCCTCCGTTCGTTCGTGTCGTTTTTATTGCCCGGCGAGTACTAGCCGAACGCTCGTATCTGCGGATCTCATGAATCTTACATGCACTGTATAATTATTCGTGTGTAGAAATACAGAACGCCCGTCTGATCAAAGATGGCGAGCGCCGTTGCTCGGCGAGAGCAATCCGCGATTTCTCCGTTACCGATTACAGACCCTTCCCTTCCTCTCGGCCGTCGTGTTTCCGTGAGATACGGCCGATAGGGATTAATCAGCGGTGTAGATCGAATTTGAAATACGCTCGCGGTCGGCCGATAATTACTTTATTATACCGGCGAAGTAGCAGCCGTGACGAGCGTCGATCTCGGCGCGTCTAATCGTCGCGACAATTTCTGCCGCGTTTTCGCGACGCAACTTTTTCTTTCTATTCGCCACCGTCTTCGAATCGCGCCGTCGATAGGCGAGGCTACGTTGAAGTGATAAAATGAAGCCCATTCTCTTTCCCGCTTTCGTTCCGATCGTCGCTTCTCTCTTTCTCCCGCACGAGAGAAGTCGGGACGTTAATAACGACAAAATGAAGAGCATGCATCGGAGGCCCGTGCATCGACCGTGGGATCCGCGGGCCTCGAGCATCCCTCGTCGACGTTGACGTGCGCCTCGCTTGCCTTTACCGAGTGTGAGATGCGTTTTTCAGCTTCCATTTGCAGACAATCGACGCGGTAATCACGGGTTGGGCGCCGGAAGCCGAGAAGATATTCGCGCGCTCCCAATCAGATAACCCTCCTCCTCTAGCCTGCCCGCAGAGTCTGACCTACCTCGCTTCCCTCGCCTCCGCCAACCTCAGCCCCCACGCTCGCTCCCTGGCCCTCTTTTCCCTTCGCCCGGGTTTATGCGGGAGTTATGCGAACAATGAGAGACAAGTTAACGCGATTCCACTCACATCAGCTACCTCACTCTGCTTAATTCACTTATTATCGGTTTGCATAATACGGCCGCTCTTGCGATTATTTTAAAATATACCTTTTGTAGGCGCATTCGCACAATAAGGTCTAAGTAAAACTCGCAGCTAATGGATCAACGTAGTATTACGTATAAATGTAAGGTAACAACCGAAGAAAATATTAAGCCCTTCCGTAATGCTCGCGAGGAGAGATGTGCCAAGTACATACACGCGGACGCGATGAAACGTAGGGTCGAAGTACAATCGAAGCTATCCGAGGGATCTCGCGCGCGCGATGCGTGTTCCGGAAGGCCGCGGCGACTACCGGAACAGCCCGTCTGACATTCGCGCGTCGCCGTCTTCTTGACAAGATTCCGCGTAAGAGCGAGGCGGCCGAAGAAGGCGGGCCTTTTTTACGGGCGCGCATGTTCTCGCGATCGTCAATTATCCGGACGACAAGCGGCGCTGGTTTTTGCGGCCGAGCCGGCTGTGGAGGAGCGTCGCCGCCGCCGTCGTCGTCGTCGTCGGTCGTCGTTCTTCTCTCTTCTTCTTCTCCTCCCGTTCCCTCGCCCTTTCTCGCCCCGCGTCCTCGCGATGCTTCCTGAAGATCTCTCGCGGCACGGAGGGCCCGATCGGCTGTTGCACCGTGCCCGGAAGATCGCCTGGGCGCGCGTCTCCCGCGGGGAAACGCGCCATTTATCCACGTCAGCCTCATTCACAGACACGCACGCCGGCTCCGCAATCTACGATCCTTACCCACGTGACGGTGCCGCGCATAAATACACTTCATGCGCACGCATTCGTGCTCTCCTCCTTCCTTCCTTCCGTCCGTCCTTTCCTTTCCTCTTTCCTCCGCTCTTTCACCTTCCGAGAAAACGAGGCTCTTGCGGAACAACGGGCCACTTGGACAAAAACCGGGAATAGATCGCGCGCAGTATACGGGAAATATTTAAATAACGTCGGCAGAGAATTATTCGGAGGATGATGCACCTTGCCGTTTCTTATCAAACGCCGGGACGAGACGTTTTTGTTTTTATTTTTTTTTTATTTTTAATATAGTCCGGGATTTTTCTGTACTTCCTAAATATTTCATCAACGATACTTATCTTTCGCCGAGAACGAGCACGCAACGGAGAACGTCCGGAAAGGTGAGAAGAAACCGGGAAGAATCCAAGTTACGTTCGCTTCGATTAAATAACTCCTCGGGAAGGATGCGTGGAACTTTTCGTGGACGGTGCACGCGCGTGTTCCGTTTAACTCTCTCTGACACGCACACGCACGTTTACGGCGTCTTCTTCGTTTCCCCGTCGCTCCTCCGTCGCGCCGCATCTTCCCTACACGTGCGTGCGAAACGTGCACGCACACGCTGACGCGAATTCACGGTGGAAGCATCCTGCCGCCTCGTCGCGGATAGAACGTCGCGATAAAACGCGGTTAACGCGGAAATTAACCGTTATATCTTTGCACTTATTTACTCTTACGCTGAGAGATAACCTCCGGCCGCGCCGCACTTAACATAATGCAATCGAGGGGAGAGAGGGGGAGCCGCCGGCCCCCGTTCGTCTCGTTGCGGGACCGCGCGGCGCTCGTAGACGCACCGCCGTGAGGAGCGATCTCAGGATCCGTTAAAACCATTCTCGCCAGGTGTCTTGAATTACTTTCGTGCCGCGCGCGCGGCACGAGGGAAAGACCCACTTTTGTTCGCCGAACGGAGACTGTAACGGGGAACCCGGCCGTTCCCGCCGCGGGGCCCGCTAACGATGCCCGACAGCCTCCATTTTGCGGTCGCGCTAAGGCTCCTCCGTCGCGCGGTATCATCTTCCGTCGATGATCGATGATGTCCGGGGTTGGTCCACGGTGACAAGGCCGATCTCTCCTAAGCGGCCTCGAAACGCTCGGAAATAACGTCGCCGATGGTCACGGTCGAGCGGATAAACGACGGAGATATATCGCGCGTGATTGCGCGTCGCCGCGCGCGCGAGTTGTCTACCTAGATTAATTATCGCGCATCAGTTCGACTATCGCGATAGCGTCTGGTGGGTGATAGGGGAACGGTAAGATCAGCCGGAGCTAAGTAGGTCGCCGCGAGCGTCATTGTTCGGCGTTTTACGTTTATAATCTGCCGCGGTAACGAAGATGGTTTTGCGACGGAGTTGACGAAGCCGCTCTTCGGTAGAAGTCTTTTTTTTTTTTTTTCTTGTCGACTTTTCGAGGTAATCTTCGTTCTCCATTCAGGGAAGAGAGAAGTCGCGGACTCTCAATCTTACACGTGTATTTGATTCATTCATAATCCGACATGTTCCTCCTTTCTTCTCCCGCTCGCCCCCCTTTGTTGTCTTCGGAGAGAGCCAGATCAAAAGGGAAAGATCGCAGGACGGGTCCTGAGTGTCTGGCGGCTCGTGTGCCGCGCACAGAGCCGCAGCCTCCGTCGACGTTCACCAGATGACTCCCATTCTCGGTAGGGTCCCCCGGTGATGCTGGCTGGAGCATTATTTCCATCTCCATCCGGCTTTCCTGGTCGCCCCTTCCCCTTGATGTCGACGCAAACCGGTCGTGGCAGCCAATGGTACGGCGGCCTCGTCGTTTCGCGATGATCGCTATTGGCTGCTCTCGAGCTGGTTCCTATCGAGCGGGCGTCGGAGGGCCGCGCCTCGCGGAGAAGCTGTCGAGGTTACTGTACTTTCGTCCACCCTCCCCGTGCCGCGTGAGCGAGACAGAGACGGAGAGTCTGCGAGAGACAGGAGGCGAGGCGAAGGGAGGACGAGCGAAAGATAAGCCAGCACTCGGCTGCCGTTTCTTCTTCTTCTATTACTACCGACCGCTTCTTCTTCTTCGTCGTTAGTATCGCTTCCAGCCGTCTGTCCATCCAGAAAGTCGCTGATCGATATGACAGTATTCTCCTCCCTCGCTACAATGACAACTTTCTTTCTCGGTGCATCGCGCAACGCGCTCCTTTCGACTCAACCGTGGACTTGAAGGGTTCGCGGGGAAGGAGGGAAGAGAGGCGGCGACTGTATGTGATTGAATTAGGGTGGATTTGATTGAATCGCAAGCCTCCAGCAGGAGACGTTCGTCGGAGTCGACCTCTCACCGTCGGCGGAAAAGGTATTTACTTGGAGAGCCTTCAACCGGAAATTTCGAGCGATATCTGAATCGCGGTATGCCGCTTTAATTTATTAAAATGTTGCAAATAATTATTTTCGCAGGTAAAAAAAAATATAACTTGACAAATTTTGAAACGTCGCACGCGCCTTGAGATCTCGAGGGCCGGCGGCACGCGAGGATTAACGCAAGCTCGCCCGTTTAGCGGAGGGCTTCGATTTGTAGCGACGCCTTGATCGTGCCACCCGCGGTTAATGAGCCTAATGGGACAGTCGTTTCTTGGGAGCGAGAAACAACTCTGTCGCCGCGCCTAGACACGATGGGTTTTCGCCGCCGCTGGTTTCGCGCCGGCAAATATAGCTGACCGCACGTAAACCAGACGAATTCAAAAGAACAGACAATGTGTCCGACTGTCACTCGCCTTCCTCAGCTGACAATTAAAGGGCACTTCGCTATGTGCGTCTAGTCAGATGCGCACGCGCGGTTGAAACGGAAGCGTACAGTTGCGAGACGCAATGTAATTTGCATGCGAAATTGAAACTAGAAACAGGCAGCTTCGAAGGTAATTAATTAATTTGAATGCTTTTAAACGCTTTGATTTTGAAATATTTTAGTTTCGGATTTTATTTTTCGCAGATTAAAAAAGTGCTCCGTGAAGCTACGTGTTAAAAAAAAAAAAAAAAATAACATGTGTTAAAAGAGCTTCTTAAAAAAATTTAACACTTTTCTTTTTTCAGAAGTCTTTAAGATCTTAACGTTTATCGGGTGCGCGAAGCAATTGCGTAATTACGTCCCAGATGATTTCGCACGGAAGGAGGAAGAATTCTCGTTAGGAACGAGTCCAATCGACAGCGCTCGGAAAGACGGAGTGACAAACTGGTGGCGATATTAAAATCACCGCGGGAACACGTTTTTCGCCAGCTGGCGTCGTTTAAGTAATAATTTGTACCTGAATGCGTGACTGACGCGTGACTAACCACTCGCGTGTCACGTCATTTCTCTTCCCGAGAGCGGACTCTTCCCATCGGGATACCCCGATTGCAAATTAATTGAGAGTGAAATGTGAGCGCGCGCGGGCGAGCGCTTTGCGGGCGAGACGTCGCGGCTAATCATGAATAATGAATGCCGCTCTAGCACCGCTCGGAACGTTTCCGGAAACATGAAATCGATGTCACCGGAAGAAAAGGACCACGTATTAACATTAAGAGGGTTAAGACTTACGCGAGCGATAAATTTCTTCGAACAAACTTTATTGTAATTAATTCATGAATAAAAAAAAAATTTTTGTGACAGAATTTAAATGCATTTTCTTTTTAATAAAATAATCCCTTTCATTGTTAATACATTACTTACTTATAAAATAAAGGTAACAAAAATTTCGAAACTTGAACGATTAAAATAATACCTGTGGCAGAATTAAATTAAACGCAGACCTAAAAAAAAAAGAAAGAAAAAAAATGAGATAATATAGATAAAGTAAATTACGTAAAAAAG
Source organism: Cardiocondyla obscurior (assembly GCF_019399895.1). Classification (NCBI taxonomy): domain Eukaryota; kingdom Metazoa; phylum Arthropoda; class Insecta; order Hymenoptera; family Formicidae; genus Cardiocondyla; species Cardiocondyla obscurior. Next base: position 2,969,611 of record NC_091887.1, on the reverse strand, counting down.
AGAAGAGAATAAGAATCTCGCAAAGTATTTTACTCGATTATACGTTTCGTTCAAACTGGAGATTTTTTTTTTGTTAAAGAAAACGCGGAGAATATAACTGTGCAAATCATTATCATCAATACCCGTGCCATTATCATAGATGATATCAGTGGCAAGTGCCAGCCGACACCAGTGATAAAGAAACGGGGAGATCTTTTTGAGGAAGACAAAGAAGCGGAAAGGAGAAGGTTGCGGGATCGAGACGGAAGGAGACAAAGGGCGAGTGCTGCGGAGGCGCCGGCGCGACGCGCAGACGCCCGGCGTCCCGACGTCGCTACCCCTCGAGCCGGCTTCGAAAACCCCACCCTGTCACCACCCCGGCGAGATCGCGCGGAGGGACCAACCCCCGCTTCCCTGCCATGGCGACGTCCGCCTCTGGCCCCGGGTGGCCGTCCCAGGATCGTAATATTATGCCGACGGGGAGCAGCTTCCATCCCGCGCGAGTCCACCGCGTCCTTCGGGCTTCCTTCTCGCGCACCGCCGACGCGAGTTCTCGCGCATCGCGAGTTTCCGGCGCGCCAGTTTCCCGCACGCAGGTTTTCCGCGCGCGAGTTCCGCGCGCCCGCGGAAATGTTACTCCCTCTCGTCGAATTTCTGTCTCGCCGCACGCGTCTTCCGTAGATCTCTACGCTACCGTAAAGTCCCGTCTCGAATAGCCCTTCCCTCGGAAGTATCTCCTCGCGCTTGCGAATTTCGGAGTACCTCGGTGATAGAAAGTCGGCCGGTTCGTCGTTCGCGAATTTAGTCTCGTTGGCGAATTCGCCTGACGGTTGGGAAAGTGTAGGAGAAGTGTTCTAGACCGATAAAGCGAATCTAAGATTGTGATAAGGACTGTGTCGTGCTCTAATGATTTGTACGTTGAAAGCTGAGAGAGGAGAAACAAGTCTAATGAGAATGCTGTGCTTTGAGAAAAAAATGAATTGGTGGGTGGTAAAATATGTAAAAAAAAAAAAAAATTAGGTGGCATAATTAAAAATGCGACGGAAGTTGAGTTTTGTGTTTGCTAACCACAAATGTGATTCAAGCGGTAGCTTCTTCTAAGAAGAGATTAACCAGTTTACTCTGGTGCGATCCGTGATCCGCTGTGGTCACTCTTCTGTCTGACGATAATCAAAGCTTATCTCATTCAAACTTTCGTCACTCGAAAGTATTGCTTTCCTTTTCATTATTTTTAGACTTAGAGCTCGGTTTGAGTCACAGTTTAATATATACATTTTATTAAAAATTAATATTCTAAAAATAAATATCTAATAATGTTCAACTTGAAAATAAATGAGACCGAAGTTGAGAGTCTGAGTAAAAAGTTTTTTACCACGAATTAGCATTAAATCGATCTGCTGATAAGATTTAAATGATCGAATGGTCAAACTCAGAGACGACACTTTTCTCTGATCGTCTCTAAAGATCGGTGTAAGCGCGTTAAGTCTCTTATTTCAAATAATTTACGAGCGACGCTTTAGAACAGATACAATTTTGCGCTTCTACCGTCGCGGAGATTCTATTATCGTAGAACCGATGTCACGCGGAGAAATTATCTTTCTCTGTGGCTTTTCGCTTGTCCAGAGCATGATTGATGACCGCAACGACCGCCTGGTCGGTACGAGGCAGCCGGGATCGTCGGAGCGCCGGAATATCCGGGGCTGGAGCCGCGCCGCGACCGAACCGAACCCTGGAAAAGTCGCTAGATCCAAGATGACCGCGACTTAGATGAAAATAACCGAGCGGAAATAATTTTGGCCGCGGGGGCAACGTCGCTGGCGAGAGGAGAGAAGTGAGGAACGGCCGACAGTAGTATTCGCCGTCGCGTTCCAGCAGTTTAATCGATCGCAGGTGAGCAGAACGACGGAGACATGTTTAACAATCATTAAAATTTATTCAGAAATTTTATCCTCCCTTTTAATTAAATAAAATATTTTATTTTGTTTAAAATTAAAATCTAGAGCTTCTTTATTTTAAGAACTAAAGTCTTTATTAAATGTGGTGTCACAATTTGTGTATTTAAATATTTAATTATTAAAACGTAATTTATTATACTTTATTATTTTAATTAATAGGCTTGTATGAGAATTTTAAGCGTTATTAAATTCAAGTAAACGCGATTCTTCATGCAGCCGCTGCAATCTGTAGAAGACACTTTGGTACAAAATACTGATGTAACTACACGCGTGTTTCTCGCTATAGAAATTCTGTTATCGGGGGATCAAGCGAATCGATTTTATGGAAATATAGCATGCGATAATATCGAATCCACGTGCTATTGCAGACATAATGCCGCCGCAATGCAAATCCACGGGGATGGCGAGCACTTCGCTTTTCACCTCAAACAATGCCGTTTTCAACGATGAATTAATTAACATCGAAAAGTCGTATCGTTACGATCGACAATGCGTTACGCGCGGGCAATGCTTGAGACACTTCCGGTACTCGACGTTGAATAGAAGTGACGAAATAATGTATTGATGCAAACGCGTGAATGTATACTTCGATTTAAATTCACTTTGTTGAAGTCTAAATCTGATTCACTGAAAAAAAAAAAAAGAAAATCAAGAATTCTTCAATCGGTTTTTAAAAGTCACGTAGAAATAGATTTCCGTATGCGTGAAGATTTAAAGAGCGCCGTGACGATCCACCGACGGTTTATTGTGCGAAATTCGTTGCGCGTTTCGAAAGCGAGAGTCGTCCGTTAACGGATTTCATTATCGCCGACCACGAATTGTTTTCATTCATTAATCTCCGCCTTCGTCACCCTTCCATTTATAGAACGGAAGTTTATAACGGCGCGAAGCTATTCTCCTATTTTATAACAGCATCCCGAGAAAGACTGCGGTTAATCAAAGGGAATCGACGCGCGGAGGGTTGCGAGTACCGTGCATAGTCCCGTGTCAAGGTCGGCGATTTTCCATCGCGAAGCCGCATCGCGGCGTCTGCGAACAATGTAACGCAAACGCGTGATCGTTCCCGTCGTTAATCAGAGAATACGCGCCTCGTTCGAGTAAAGTCGGCGGTGCGTGACGAGGACTAGCAATAAACGTTTGCAGAATGCCGCGGCATGCGTCGTAGCGGTTCGAGATGCTGAAGGAAGTCGGTTGCGGTAGCACCACACCCCCGCCGGGCGACGGGGGCGGCGGGGCGAATGGTCGGCAGGTCGGCGCGAACGAAGGCACCGGCGGCGGAGGCGGCGGGGGTGTCGGCGGCGGTGGTATCACCGAGGGTGTTCTCGGCTGCGGTGGCTGCGGAAGGGAGATCGCCGAGCGCTGGTATCTAAGGGCGGCCGATCGCGCATGGCACTGCGGCTGCCTGCGCTGCTGTCACTGTCGGGTCCCCCTGGCCGCCGAGCTCACCTGCTTCGCAAGAGACGGTAACATTTACTGCAAGGAGGATTACTACAGGTTAGTTAGACCACGAAGGTACGAAGGTACAATAGCCCTCCCGAAGAAAGAAAAGCGAGAGCTTGCAAGCAAAATTCACTCCCTCGCTGCGCACCGAAATTTTTTTTATTTTAGCAGCTTTCTTGAAAAAGAAAGTTTGACTTCATGCTAGGATGCTCGAAGACGAATTGCTCGAGTGGAATTGATGCGAGATTCATTAATATGTGGTCTCTCGTCTCGATATTTATTAGACCAGCGGTGAATTTACATAAGAGAAGCCGTTCTATCTTGTAGTCTTTTATCAAAGCGCCTCCTCTTTTAGACCACACAAAATGTTAGCTAATAGCCGTTTCCAAATACACCCTCTAGTCGTTATTCAGGAATTGGGCCTTGAATTCCACACTCGGCGCGGCTATATGCTCGCCGATAAAGAATGCGAGGAGTCATAAGAAGAAATAGAAAGAAAGTAGTTTCAAAGAATTAAAGAAAACATTAAAAAGAAAAAAAAAATAATTAAGTTATTATTATATTAGAAAATGTTAATGGTTTAAATTTCGAAAACTTGGCGTTTTAAAGGTTCGCCTCGAAAGGATCTAACATGCCAGCAAGCGAAAAATTGAAATGCAAATCAAGCGCAAAAAGAGAAATAAATATTCTTTATTATGTGAAATAGCACGCTTACGCGCTGACGTCCGACGTTCTCGGCCGAGGGTGGAATGAAAGGCTGAGAGGCGAGTTCGTTAGAGCGAGCAAGGGAGGAATTCAACAGCCGTCCTCCATGCAATATGCAACAACGCGAGCCCTTTGTTTCCGTCTACGCGAACGCGAACGGTCTGCGCTTCGATCCCTTACGGAACTCACCTCAAACGGGAGTTCGCATTTACGAACGTCCAGAAGCGCAGAATTTACGCAGCATATAATACACCGTCGGATTTCTATCTTTTACTTTTTCTCTTTTTTTTTTTTTTTAATTTAATATAAAATATAAATATGGACACAGAAAAATAATAAATAGATATTTCCTCAGATGTTTGTACGTAATAAAATATTTAAAGGGTTTAAATTACGTTCGAAAAGTCGATGTCTTTTGTGAAAGTTTTTTTCTGTCGGCTAGAGATATTTATAAAACTCAGCGACGTCGCTCAAACGTGGTGTTGAAAAATCCGTAGCGTGGAGTAACTTCGTAACTTTTTAATTGCAGATTATTCGCGGTATCCCGGTGTTCTCGATGCCGCGCCGGCATTTCCGCCTCGGAGCTGGTGATGCGAGCGCGCGACTTGGTATATCATGTAGCGTGCTTTACTTGCGCCTCGTGTGGCACCCCGCTGAACAAAGGCGACCATTTCGGCCAGCGGGACGGACTGGTGTATTGTAGGTGAGAAACAGGAGTGTCTGATCATTACTATCCTTCAAAGGCCGTCTCTCCTTGTTATCAACGAGTTCGATGACGAGGTTGACAGGAGCACGAAGCGCTTTGTCGCACCGATTCGTTCTCCCCCTTACCTCTCACCCCACCGCGCTAATGACGGTTGTTGAGTGCTAATGACGGTCATTAGAACGGAGGGATTCGGTCTCGGGTTCCGGGAAAACGGTCGCGACGACGGATCCCGCGAGACGTGAAGATGAGACTTATATAAATGTCAAGATTTCAGAAGAGGCTTGCGGGCTTTCTCCGTACGTTTGCGAAATGAAACCGCTTGCGATTGTACGCACTGTAGAGTTGTACAATAATCGGAATTGAATAGATTTCCTAGTTAACGAGATATTTCACCGGGGAATGAAAACCAGGCGCCTCCGATTCGAACAACGCGCAACAATTCGCCGAGTTAACAATCTTATCTCTCGACTAATAACGATCCTCCGCCGCTCGAAAAGCCGCTTGCGAATCAACCTTCGCGCGGCAACCGGCGCGGTATCGCCGAGTCGAACTCGTACATCGAACTCGACGCATAACGCGGAGGTCAGGTCGTCTATCGACTACTTGACAGAGAGGTTGACGACTGACGAGCACGTCGCTCCCAAGACCACACTACGAGTTGCTGTGCTGCGCCGGCGACTACGGGGGTGCTGCCGGCAGCATCGAGGACATCGGCTCGCCGGGGGTGTCGCCGCTTCCGGCCTACTACGAGCAGAGCCCGATCGCGACTTCCGGCGCGGTGCAGAAGGGTCGGCCGCGGAAGCGGAAGCTGTCGGAGGTCACCGGCTCCGAGCTTCCCGTCACGATGAGGCTGGCCGCCGGAGCGCTCGGTGAGTCAAGCCAATGTATGTTCCGCAATCTTGTATCGATCTCGTCAACGATCTTCTCTCAGTTCTCGTTCAGCCCTTTCTGCCCCTTAGAGTTTCCACCCTTTTCAGACTCTCCAGCTTGGCATTTGTTTGTTAAATTTACCAGATGCTCTCTCGCCTCTTTTATCTCTCTCTTTCTTTCTTTTTTTTCTTTCTTTCTACGTCCATCTTGCATTCGCTCTCTTTACTCTTGTGTCTTTTCTTTATTCTACGCCACGGCAAACGAGTTAATCGACGGAGTTGCATTATTTACCGAGCAGCGAGTATAATGGGGCGTTCCTTCGTGCAAACATTTGCCCGGGCCCGCGAGAATCGCAGATGTTATTTCATTTCGTACGCGCGATTACTCGCCTCGTTAACTGGAGCATTCGACATCGGCGAGCGGGGATTCTTTGACGAAAATCGCGCGCACGCCACGCAGATGTCTAATTGCCCGATGATTTAACGCGCGCGTTCTCGATAAGAAAGGCCCGTCGCGATCTCGTGGCGCTCGAATTCGATTATAATCTTTATCTTTAATAATTCCATGCCCTCGAGAATTAACAGATGATATTGCGGAGTTACGGCGACGATCAAAATCGTTGACGAGCGAAAATTATAGCTGACGTTCCGCAAATCCCAGCCGTAATATCGCGAGATTAAACACGTAAATCGCGAAGTTAATCGTCATCGTTACGACATCAATGAAACGAAAACCGGAAGCTCGTGGTACTTCGCACTCGTGAAAAATAAGAGAGAAAAAAAAAATTAAAAAAATAAAAAAATAAAATAAAATAAAATTCTACTTGTGTCATTTGCCGGGCCGGATTTACGTCGCGTTTCGATACGATTTCCGCCAGACTTTACGAGCGTTTCTGCTCCGGGCGCGAGTCAAGATGGCAACCGACCGGTGCCGCGCGTGATTCCCAGTTATTTTATAATCGACGAGAGCAAGGATCACTCTCCCCGGACTACCGGCCGGAATTTACGACCAACAGCCATAAAATCGTCCATGAAGTCCTGCGTGCGCGGCCACGGGTGGGAACAGGCCGGCCTGGGAGAGAGAAATCCCTCTCGCGGTGTTTTATTGTCTTTATATATAATTGGGACAGTTTTTGCGAAAGGGACACGCCGACGACGGGAACGATTCCACGGCGTAGACGCCGAGCGACCGACGGCGGATCACAGAGGCACTCTCCCGGTAATAGTACAGACACAAGAAAACGTTAATCCGCCTATTTTTGAGCTGCCAGACATGTCACAGGTAATGCCTGACACCGAAGCGAATGACGTACGAAATCGCGGAAAATTAAAATCGCCGCGGGCCTTCTGATTATTCGCAGCTCCCTGTTTCTTTAAACTCTAATTTATATAAGAATTATGTACTAAAGATAAAAAAAAAATATATACACTCTTTGGTGAATAATTTGATAGATTTAGCTCGATCTAAACATCAAGAACATACGCTAATTGTCGAACGTATAACGTACTGCAATTATTAATTCCCGAAGATGGTATATGACAAAAGTGCTCTGTTTATCTTGAAATTAAGAAGACATTGACATTTTTTGGGAGAGAAGGACACATGCGAGCCATGGGAAGTTCTTCCTTCTAGAGCGACTTGGCGGAAGGATTACAGGAGGAGGAGGAGAGGGAGATTTGGCGGTTTAAGAATGAGATTACAATTTGTCAAGGCGAGTTAGAAGCCAAAATCACCGAGAGGACCGGTGAGCCGGCGAGGGAACGAGAGAAAGATGCCGATGTCGGCGACGCGGCAAGAAACCCGTGCAGGCGGCATTATAGCGCTCCGACCGGCCATTCTGCTGGCAGTGGCCACGCATTGGCCACAGCAGCATTCTTTTCCGGGCAGATCGGCCAATCGATGCATCTCCCGGTGCCGATACCTATCTGTCACTGTCCGCCGGTACCCGGAGCCGTTCCTCTTTCTGCGGAGACAGAAAGGCCCCGCCGGAGTCGAGAAGCGCGCTGGGAAAGTCCTAATTTCGCTTCGATTCGCGTATAAAGTCACGCCGGAACCGAAAGCACGTCTATCCGGCGATTTAAAAATTAAAAAAAAAAAAATAAAAAAAAAAGAGAGAAATAAAACGTGTATACTTAAATTCTTAGTACCAACAATAGAACTTTTTAGAGCGATATTATTCTTCTTGCGGAAAAAACGAGTCGAATTAAAATTAGGTCCTTCTAAGAACACGGAAGAGGCTTGCGGCGTTTTTCGAACGAGATCTTTAGCTATGTGAAGGCAGAGTCTTAATTGATCAATTAGCTGTCATGCCACTCCGCACGAATTTAACTGAATTATGACGGACGAAAATAAAGAAGCGCGGAAAGGGGGAGAGGAGAAGAGAGAGCCGCCGGAAAGAGGACGAGCCTGCAGTTGTGTGTGCAGTTGCAGTTGTTGCGCGCCGGCGAAGCGAAGGAACGCATCCAATAAATAAGACGACGAGGGTAACCATTGAATTCAATCGGGAGAAGAACGGGTTCCAGTCGACGAAGCGGACACGCGGGGCGAAGGGAGGGCCAAGGGGGCGGGGGGATCCCAGAAGTAAATCCCCGAGCACGTATGCGCCATTACTGTTTATTGTTCCGAACTTCCATTCCCAACGTATGGCGATCCGCCGGTTTGCCAACGAGAGGAAGAGAAGGAGAAAGAACCGAGAAAGAGGAGAGGAAACGGGAGAAAAACCGTTTTCGCGAATGGTACCACGACGCCCGCGGAATTCGTTTTCTTCGTCGAGGTGAACGACACGGATTTCGTCCTTTTTTCCTGGAGACGACTCGAAAAGCACAGTTACGTTCGCGAGTATCGGAAAGGAAACAGCAGGGGTCGGCCGAAAGGGGTCGAGTTCTCTCGGAGCGAAAATCCGCCCAGCAATAAGAATTACCGCCGTTCGATCGGCAGACGAATAATACACGAATGAAAAAGAAATTATAAATAATTAAGAAACGCTAAATTAAGATATTAGGTCGGCAGAAAGATTACCTGAGTTTTCATAATTCTTGAACGAGAAGAAAATATCTTACTAATTGAAGTAAATATATTCAACGTATATAAAAATGTTAAGATTCTTTTTTTGCTTCAGAGCTTCGCGATCTTTTACAATTTTCTCATTCGATCTTTGTCCTAATTTTATAAGCTTCACGTTTTTATTTTATTTTATTTTCTTTTCATTCTGGAGCTCGCGATCTTTAATAATTTATCAATTAAAAGGGAGATTGTTAATAAGCCTTCAAGCGTCATTTTTCTTCTCAATCGTACGTCTGCGATGTTGGACGCGAAACTAAAATGCGAAAGAAAAGAGAAACTTTCTAGCGGACGTCGCCGTTGCAGAACTGTTGCATCCTACGGAGCTGTCTTCGTCGATGGAGTCGCTGGCTGCGTACGACGCATCCGTCGGCTCCCCAGGACCCGTGCATCAGAATCAGCGGACGAAGCGTATGCGTACTAGCTTCAAGCATCACCAATTGCGCACGATGAAAAACTACTTCGCGATAAATCAGAATCCGGACGCGAAGGACCTCAAGCAGCTTGCGCAAAAGACCGGCCTGTCGAAACGAGTGCTGCAGGTACGAAGTTTTCCGTTTCGATAGCTAATTAATGTCAATCAATGATTACCTACTTCTGCCTCTCTAATCTTGCGACAAATCTAATTCTTTATACGTTGTTTAATTTTTCCTATTTCCAATTTTTAAATAAATGCTTAATTTTAATTGCAATTAGAGTTGCTTAAAAAAAAGAAAAAAAAAAGAAATTGAAATTATGTGTGATCTTTTGATCTCGCGTCTGCTCAGGTGTGGTTCCAAAACGCGCGCGCGAAATGGCGACGGAACCTAATGCGGCAGGACGGCGGTAATGCCGGTAGCAATGTCGGCTGTTCCGGGACGGCGGTGTCTTCGAGCACCGGAAATTCTCCGAATGTCGGTCCCGCCGCCAGCATCCTTGGCGACAGCAACAGCATGCCCTCGACCTCGATGGAGGAATTACACGCCCTTCATCATCTGCACTCAGGCGTCTCCTCTCAGGTCTCCTTCTCCGACCTATACTGACGACGGCTTGAGATGGAAGAAGACGCTTACAGTAGCCTCTCCAGCCATCTTGGATGAAAGATTATCGCGCTTCCTTGCGAATCGGGGAAAGACTCGGCGAGTCGATGACATACGTTTGTCGCGGTTTCAGCGAGAGATCTTTCTGACGAACTTCGACACCGCTAACATATCGTGGCAGCCTGGTTCTACTTTCCGAAGTTTAGAGTGTGATCCTTGTGCTAGTAACGAGAACGTTCATTTAAATGAATAAATGGAAACCGGTGTAGCTCGATCTGGCGCGGAAAAACAGACTTTGGCGCGAGATCGGTCGAGATTGAGATTGAATGCCTGGCCTTCCACCTAATAAGAACGAATTATCGAATTCGACAAAGGATGTGAGTCGTCGGAAGACGTTCCCGAAGCCAGTCTAGTCAGTTAGAATCTAGCGAGTAACTTTAAGGACGATTATGGTTAAATAATCAGTGATAATAATCATAGTTCCATGCACATCCGAATTACCAAAGATTACTAGTTGACGAGAATAGTAATAACGTAATCTAGGTACATATGCAAAAAGGGTGTTTCATTAGCGATTACATCGATAATTGACGGCGAAATTTCGGTCACTCTTCGACATATGGGGTGTTCCAGAAACTTATACCAAATACCGTAGCAAAAATGCGTTTGAAATACTTAAAAAGAGTGTCTCAATAAAGTAAAAAAATTAAAAAATAAAAAAGATATAAAAAATTCAAGAATTTAATAAAAATGCCTGAATCTTTTAATGTTAAATAATTGCAAGATATTATAGAATTATTTTTTTTCGTAAGAGAGAGAAGATTGAAAAATCTTTGCAAGTTTTGATAAATTTACTTGACGAATGTTTTAAACACTGTTGAAATTGTATGCTTTATAAAATGCAGCGGAGCTTTGTAGTTAAACCTTTTATGCGACTCAGAACACCCTATACGATGTCGTAAGGGCCACTAAATTAAACGAAGACTCGCCCATGCGGACGAACACGTACATTACATGTGCAATCACGTAGGGAAATTATTTAATTTGTCCTCATTGATTTTATACGAGACTTTGCGCGCGACTAACTTTTATCGACTACGCGCTATCACTAATTGATCAAAGTTAATTCGTTAAATGCTCATTAAATCTGTAATCAAATAATGAGAATCTCCGAGAATCGGCAGTATAATAAATATTAAATAATAAAGAAAATATAATCTTGCGAATTTATTGTTAAAAATATCGCAAGAAGGAATTGAATCCAGTAAACAGAATTATGCGGAGCTTGATAAAAATTTAGGCGAGCGTCTACGAATTTTATATTAGCGTCGTAAACGTACGAAAGTTTTTCTTAACAAACAAAAAGAAGAAAGAAGAAGAAAAAAAAAATAAAAAAATAAAAAACGGCGTTCCTCTGCTCGTGCCAAAAGACTTAGCTAAGGAAGAGACATTTTTTAACGAGCTGCTGGAATTCAAAGGGCATAATATATTTTTGCAAACCGCGGTCCGAATATCGCGTGCCATTCCGAGGACGAGAGATTTTGCCTTGATCAAGCCTTTCATATTATGCGTTCTTGTATTCACGTTTCCCTCTCCAAATCGTCATCTTTGAATTCGAGCAGTACGGAGGCACACACGTAACACGTGCATTGACGCAAGTTTGACGTAATCCCACCCATGTGACTGCGTAAAGATTAGATTACCACGAAGTTTTAATTAAGTTGAACTTTCGGGTTTATACGTTATTACGTACAATAGGGTTTATAAAAAAAAGAAAAAAAAAGAAAAAAAAACTGTACTTTGTGAAATTTGAAATATGGAAGAGTTATTTAAATTAATCATCGACGAATTTTTTTCTGTGAAATCCGTGTAAATTAATTAAATTATTTTTTTTTTTTTTTATTCGATTATCGGTTATTTACCTAATTATTTTCTCATCTGTATTTTAAACATTTAATTCAAAGCTATACTTGAGAGACTAGGTGACAAGTTTTTTTTTATTAAAAAAAATTTTTTTTTTAATTTTTACGAAAGCTTGAGAGCATTAGCGTGGCAGTTTAATTATATAGTCAACATCTGAACATTAATTTAATAAGAAATTGATTTGCGGTGTCCATATAATTTTACAAAAGCTGATAACGTTTCGAAATATATTTGTAGAGCGCTACGTTTATTTCCTTCTTTACTTCGGCCTTTAAATAAAACGAACTCGAGTACTTTATGGGTATCTTTTACGACGTATCTTGTCACGTAATGCTCGGCAGGGAAAATCGATAGATCGCACGTTAGGTATGTGTAGCATAGCGATCATTAAGCGTACATGTTAAAGAGCGAAGCAATTATTTCCAATTCTATAGACGAATTAATGTGCTACATTCGAGTGCAACTATTATCGCATAATAAATAGTTACTTACATCTTGACTCAGACGAAACCTGCTCTCTTGTCTAATTTGCTGCACCTTCTCCGTTCGAGATATAAACTGTAACAAAAAAAGGTAAGTTCTTATTAGTATTACACGTAAACTCTGCACCTATAATAAATTTTTTAATTATTATAATATAAACTTTTTGCGAATTATAGATTTTATGCTGAAAATTACAGAAGTCAGAACCTGCGAATCGGGGTCAGCTTTCAGTCATGTAAGAGCGTATCGTCAAAGTGTATTTTTTTATCATTGAGTATTTTGTAAGATTTCAAGGAGGTTTGCCGTAAAAATCAGAGACTCCTGAAGTAGGTACAAATACTACCAAGTTGGAAGTTAAAAAGGTTTGACCTGATACCTCACCGACGACACGTTTTATCATCCATCATGCACCGGCATCCCGAGCACGCAATTAAACCCTCTCACCACACGCGAATACGTTTGCCGGTTTCTCGCGAGGCGCAAGTGCAAGTTGTAATTAGCATCAAATTAGGTATTTAAGGATTTCACGTTCGAGTCAGAAGCGGATAAGCCGAAAGGAAGACGCGACGACTTCAAGGAAGAAGAAGAAAGAGAAGGAGGAGGAGAAGAAGAACAAGAAGAAGAAGAAGAAGAAGAAGAAGAAGAAGACAACGACGACAACGAAGAAGAAGAAGCAGAAGAGAAAGAAGACGAAGTCGAAGACGAGGAAGAGGGACGCCGAGGGGGAACGTGGGTTCTACTTAGGGGTTATACCAACATAGCGAGCCCTCGTGTAAATTGTAGGCCTCTTGAGTCGTATAAGTGCACCGCATGCCGTATATATTTTGTCGGCGCTCATATAAGTTAATTTTCAATCTATATGCGGGTTCTCTCGGATGGCGCGCGGCGACTCATCAACGAAATGAAGAAATTGAGACTCTCGTTAATATTTAATGAGCAGGGGCGCGCGAGCGCGAGCGTACGCGGATACAATGGCCGTCGGTCCCCGGGGCCCGAACGTCGGCGGACCTCGAAATATCACCTTCTCCGAGTCCGCGTCGCGCATTTACATGCCGCAACGGCTCGGCCGGGCTCTCTCCTCGGAGACTCGCAGAGACTCGGGCGAATAAGAAGTTTCGGCTGCATCCAGCGCGCGTTCCCGCTCCGTATTTTCTTCGGCAAGGGAGAGAGAAGCCTTCTTACGGTGCCGCAACACGGCAGGTGCGCGCGGCGGATCACGCTTCTCCTTTTTCGACCGGCGATCGTGAAATATAAGCGATCGGGGCGCTCTCCGCCGATTCTCCCCCGACCCATCTTCGCTTTGTTCGAAACGAATATCTCGTTGCCTCTCGTTGACGGCAGAAATATTTGCACGCCCGATACCACGGGACGCGTTTTATTTTAACGGCGCGTTCGACTTCCTGCCGAAGCTTGGGTGAGGCGCGCAGAAAAGTGCCAGGATACAAAGTGATTAATAAAGATATGATTACCCTGCAATTTTTAAAATTCTGTCTGACAAATATCGGAATATAAATTATAATTTTTTTTTAAATATATGAAAGCACGTTATTAATTGATTATTTACAGGTTTGCATGAGTTGTCAGCGTCATTCGAGACCATTATTCAAGCTTTGGTGCTTCCAGGAAATAGCAGCGTGACGATTGCGAGTAACAGGTTGTCGCAGAGTTCGCAATCACTTGCACGTCGCCGAGAATCGGACAAACGAAGAAAGAACGACCACCTTCCATGACCGATTGAATTTTACGTTAATTAGCCGAGCGTCGTTAAGTAACACGCGAAACCGTTTGAACGTCACAAGGTGAAGGCTCTTTGTAACGAGAAACACGTTCAGGCGGATTGCTATTTCGCAAAGAAACGATCTCAATATAAAATTAAACAAATAAAAAAAAAACTCCATAAAAAGATATCGACGTCTTCATTAAAAAAAAATTGTTGTATACAAATATGTATAATACAGCTCAAATATTAATGTTCTAAAATTAGGAACGGGAAAAAATGCACGAGTATAAAAAAAAAAAAAAAAAAAAAAAAAAAAAATCGGAATCTCTCGGTGTCTTTAGAATCGTTACGAGCTGTTGGATAATCGGCGAAGTCCGGTCACACAGATCTAACATTCGAAAATTGCTCGGCGATCCTCGGCAAATTAGTCGCACGAGCCGCCCCAATTTTCTAGGACTTCGGAAACTAGTGTTGAATTTCGAAAATCACCGTGCCGACAAAAACAATCTCGCACCCGGAGGAACCGGGGGCTCGTGTTGCCGCGCGCCACCTCGCTGATAAAAAACGCGTCTCGAGGACGAAGGACAATAGGGAGAGGCCGTGGCGGTTATACTAACGTCGGGTGGTATCCCGAATCATCTCAAAAAGTGGACCAATTTTCGGTAATTTGTACGCGATGGCTCATTGGATGTGCACGCAGGAGAGAGAGCCGGTCAAGAGAGGCATCCCTCAACCCTTCCTTCCGCAGGAACGAGATCGTCGGGCGAATGCTTGGGTGGACGCGCGAAGAGGAGAAAGGATTAAGGAAGGGGAAAACGCAAGGGGAGGCTCGCGGGAGTCTATTTTTAAGGGAAAAGGAAGGTTCCGAGAGAACGAGTCCGGTCGATAGTCTTTTGTTCTGTCAAACGTCGGACGCGCCTGCTCCATGACGCCGCGAGGGAGCCCTCGGGAGAGAGACGGAGGAGAAAACGAAGGGAGAGGAGGAAGGGCGAAAGAGGGAAAGGGTACGGGAGACGGGACAACGAGGAACGAGACTAGAGTTTTTATCGCGGCGGTTGTGAAAGCGGTAAGACCAGCGAGCGTTCATCGTCGGTTCGATACATACAGGGTGTTTGGTAATTGATGGTACAAGCGAGAAGAATTGTCCGGACGGGGGAGGGCGAAAACAGGCCGATTTCGGGCGTGTTTTTACGCGCGGATTCGGGTATTCAGGTCGAAAAATTTAAAGCTCCGATCTTGAACACGTCGCGAAAGAATTACAGGATTTCGCGATTAATACCGAATGTTTATAAATGACGAAAAGTTTCAAGATATTAGCGAAACGTATATATTTCTCTTTTTATTTCTTCTTCCTTTCCCCGACTACCTTCGAGTATTTCGCGGATCGTCTCGCCTCCTCTCCGACGTACGCGATCGTCGCGATGCCGCCGCTATCTCTGCGAATACGATCGCACGGCGGAAGCTACTGTACACGGCAGATGGCCGCCGAGAGGGTGACAGAGGCACGCGTTACCAATGTATGTCGGTACGCAAGAAAATGCGACGCGCGGAAACTTTTCTTGTTTCGGCGCGACCGAGCCCGTCAAGCGATTCCCTCGTTGCGCCGCCGTCAAGGCGGCACAACGCGCGCTCGCCGTTCCTCCTTTTGCTCGTAAAACCGGGAAAAAGCCGGGCGCGTTGACCCGGCGATCGTCCGTTACATTCGGCCCTTTTTGCTTTCACGGAGTGATCAGCGCGAGGCAAAATCCGCTTCGTATTCGCTTGGTGAAATTCGGCCGCAACAATTCGAGAGCCGAGCCGTCCAAATTTGTCGCGTTGACGTTCGGCAGATCGACGGTGGTTTCGCGCGAGAAGTATTCACCGACGTTAAACGTATCTCTTCGAAAGGTCGGGCGGTTTTATTTGATTTCTTTGCATCCTTAAGAAACGGACCCTCTTTTCCGTCTCATTATCTCAGGATATAAACTATGATTTAAGAGCAGGTATTCGAAACGCCGTTTCATTGGGATGATCGAAACTGCGGCCTACATTTAAATATCGATACGCAGAGATGCGTCATCTTCCGCCGCCGCGGTCTGCGAATGTTATGACGGGATCGGGTTTTCATCAATAAGAATTTAATTGGAAATTACGGAATTACTTTACGGCAACAGTTATTAAACTTTACGAGTGCGCGAGTAATTTACCTACCATTTTAATTAATTTTACGCGTTACTTTCTAATTAATGTCAGACTCGTTTGAGAAGTGAGATACATTTTTCTTGTTATCAGATAAATCCCTTCCTTAAGGTGGAAGATATATTGCTTATTTAAATGTTCGAAAATTAACACGCGCAACTCTTTAGCTCCCAATCATTTATAATCCAGGTGTTATCAGTATCTTATTGCAATCTTCCTTCTTTTTTTTTTTTTTTTTTTTTTTTCTCGAGCTGCAACATCTGCGGGAGAACGTAACCCGCGACGACAAGTCCGAGTCTCTTTTTCTTCGCGTTAATATCCGATACATGTACCTAAGGCCACGTGCTCTCTGCGAGTTTATGATAACGATAGCAACGTAGGCTGAGTTTCGCGCAGCAGCGAAGAAAGGAGAACTGAATAGAATAGGGAGAAGCGGAGATTTTCCATACAATAATGATGAAGAGGACAGAAGAAGAGAAAGAGGGAGAAAAGAGACAAGAACCTACAAGATATTTCCGCACAAATGGTCACCCTCGTTAACATTCTAAACCAGAGAAAGTAGATTGCAGTAAAAAAAGATTCTAATTTTTAAATTTTGTTCAGGGCATTATATATTAATTTATTTGTAATAAAAAAAAAAAAAAAAGGGAGAAAAAAAAAGGGAGAAAAAAAAAAGGGAGAAGTAGGGCTTCCTGCGGGAACGGCCGCAGCAGATGCTGTCGCATATAGAGAACGGAAAAGGAACGGAAGATGGCCGCGACTACCCGGCATTGTCTACCAGGGACTTCGTTGTAAATAATGCCTCTTCATGGCGGCGAACCAGAAGGTCGGAGAGTTGGCAAAGTGTACGATCTGGTTGGCCCCTCGCCATCTCGCTCTCGCTCGTCCCTTCTCCCCCGGTTACCCTCTGTCTCGCCCGCGCGTACCCTCTTACCTCCGTCGTGTCCCGTTCTCTCTTTCCCAGTCCCTATCTCTCTCCGGAACCTGTCGCGCATAAACTGATTCGATCCCGATGTCTCCTCGCGCGGTACTCCCATTGGCCACCGTGGTCACGCCGCTCGCCTTGCTCGCCTCGTCGCTCCTCTCCCGCCCTTCCCGCACCCTACGGGACGAAGACCACCCTTTTTCTCGTTCCCCCAGGGTCCCAAATATTCGCGAAAGTTACGCGACCGAGTGGTCCACGACGAGTAAATCCACGTCGGGTGGCCGCCGGGCGTGCGGGAAGGAAGCAGACTCTCGGTCCTTTAACGAATCACTCGCTGGACCTCGCGATCCTCCGGGGTCCACTTCCGAGATAGCGTGAGCCCTCGAAGGTTTCCGTGGAAGCCCTCGATCGAAGAGGCGCGTGGCAATTAATCGAATTAAAACAAAAAGGCTGTAAAACGTTACCTATGCTTTTCAAGAGTTTAAACGGCGTTGGGTGATGTGGAATAATTACGGGATATTTGCTAATCGCAATTACAAATTACATTTAGAAAATCCAAAGTCGTGCGAAAGTATCGCTTGGACAACGATACTCGCAGTTTCTCTAACCAAATCTGATATTTGCCACGGTATCGTTTTGCATATCGTTAAATACGAATGCATTAAACATGCGGTAGATACGCGCGCCCTTCGTGTTCGTCGTGTTTTGCGCTATCGGGTTTTAACGATGCCCGCGTAGCGTTCAATTAATTCATTGAAGTTAGCGCAGTTAATTATATAGTCGTCCGTTTAAGTAATCGCCATAGCATTCGCAGATAATTAAAGTGTTCGATCACTTTTCCTGCAACTTGTCTCTAATGTACTTTATTGCAGGTCGATATTATAAATTTGTCATTGCGTCATAATTTTTTTTTTTTTTCTATCATATATGTAACGTAATTAAATAAATTTCGCAGCAAATTATACGTCAAGATTAATTCCTCGTATTTTTTTTTTTGTGCGTGCAAGACCTTCAAGCGTTGTTGTAATATAATACGATTGTATTAACACAGATACCTGATTTAACTTTAAAAGTATCACCTAAATCTTGAAATCTAAGTGGATTCTCGAGGATCCACCCTATACATGCTTCTATCTTCGATAGGTAGGAACGGGGTGGGCGACGGCTCGCCACAGTGCCGAGTTCACGTTTCGCGGTCTTTTTTCTTGGATTATCCAACCGGCGCATCGCTTATTCGTGTATCGACCTTTTTCGCCTTTTTGGCCCTTTTCTCTCCCGAGAGAGGGCGTAGGGAAGATTCTTTGTTTGCACCGAGTTTCTCCTCCAGGAAGAGCAGGCGAGCCGGTCGGTCGGGGGAGAAAAGATAGTGGCCATTGTGGCACGATCTGGACAAAAGTCGCTATAGCGACGGAATTCAAAGGAGCTGAAGAATGGCGGCCGATGCAAATTGAAGCTTTTTTCTCCGTTCGCCACTGCCTGGCGCAATATTCATGAGCTTTTCGCGAAGAATGGGCGCGTTGTCTAATATAATAGACCGAAAAGGGTTCTTTTAAACTTACGAAATGTATCTCTTATGTTTGCATAAGAAATTTAGAACGTCTAACGTTTTGTTTTCTTAATGGTAATTTAAAGAGTACGATAAATTTGTTTCAAAACTGTTGAATTCTCAATAAATCTTAAGCTTTCGTTAATTAAAAAAAATTTCTATTATATTTTTATATCTCTAAATTATTATTTTAACATGTACATTTTTTAAAACTTAAAAAAAATTTTTTTTAATACTAAGAAATTATTGTTCTTGTATTATATCATTATATATAATATTTCTTTAACGATAAATTAAAAAAAATATACCTAATACAGCACAAAATATAGAACGCCACGTTTTTGGATGCAAAGGCTCTCACGATCGATTTCGATTCCTGAAAGATGCGTTCGATCGGCAAGCCCGTGTCGCTAAGGAGAAATTTCGTGAATGGAACCTCCTAGGAGGTACCATTTATTTCGGAATTAATTCGCTATCGTGCTTGTCGAACGCTGCCTGACAGTGGTCGAAAGATTTACTCCCGATCGGTTGATAACTCAGCAGTGGCCATGTCCGCTGTGTCTACAGGGTGTTTTTCAAGCAACGCTCTTCTGGCGTAAATATACCCTCCGGTGACTCGGTCGACTACTAAACGGACGTAGATAAATATCCCGCAATTTTTTTTTTTACTCGCCGTTTATTAACGCGCATAACGAAAGTAAAACAGCAGAGCCCGATTGTGACACCAATAAATGTCAGTGTCCGTCAGCGAGCTGAGAATTTATGTCAGTGCAATTGAAATAAAATTATCATATATGACGATAAGATTAAGTACATATCGTGCATAAAATATAATAGATTGATTACCGATTAAATTAAAACGTATTAAATTATAAATGGAATTAAGAAGTGGTAATTGCGAGATTAAAAAATAAATTATTAACCGAGAAAGAATTGGAAACTTAAAATTCACAAAGTTAAATTTTACTAATAAATTTTTGTAATTATTTGAGAGCTACATTTTTTATTTTATTTTAAAGATTCACGTTTAGATAATTAAAATATTATAGTTTCGTCTCCAAAAAATATAATTAAAAAGTTCACAAGTTTATTCGTAACCCCAAGATTCAATAATTTGCTTTTTTTCTAACATTTAAAAATACATATCACAATCTAAAATTAATATGTCTGCATTTTTATCACCGCTGATTTTATAATCGACTGAATCGACAGTTTAATCTAACTGATTTTTTACCCAGAAGTTTTTCATCGACTTTTTATCGCATTAATATTCATGCGAGTGATCATATTGCTCGATAACCCGTTGACACGTGCAACGCGCATATATCAAGAACTCGTGATTCCTTAATCCGAGACGGGTCAGCTCATTTCCCGCAAGAGTCAAGAAGCTCAATCTTTCTCTTTCTCCCGCTTTTTCGCCCTCTCCTTCTCCCTCTTCACTTCTATCCCTTTCTTCCCCGCCGTCCCTCTTTTGAGTGGTTTAACGAAGCATTTACACGCGGGGGAGCGGTAGGTCATCGAGGAGAAGCTATTCATCACTAATTTCATCTCGCCTTCCGACCGGCTCCTTTCGTCGTGGGCGCGATTTGTTCCGAACTGGCGTTTAGGCCCTTTCGAGGCGAGCGGCCCCGAGAAGTTCGGCTTCCTTAACGCGCTATAACTCAATTGGATGATGAGATATGGGACACGCCCCGACCCCGCGCCTTTCCCATAACTTCGGGACTTTTCCTGAAGGTAAGTTCAGAAACGCGGCGACCGTAAACGGTAAATTAAAGCACCTTTATTCCTTCCTGTATTGATCCTTCGTTTATTGTTCATTTTTTAAATTTATTTTTTTTTTATTTTAAATCGTACGCAACAGAATCCGTTTAAATCTCCGCAGCATTGTAAAAGAGAGCAACGTACCATCAAGCTCACAGAAAAATTCATTTTTTCAAGTGCAGCATATAAATATTTAAATACCTTACCAAAAATGTGCAGAAAGTTGAGAAGTTTTTTTTATTTAATTAATAAGAAAAGCGCCAAAAAAATTAATTCGTAACTATTAACTCATTGACAATTTAATGTATACATTCTCTTTGCAGTTTCTTCTCTCTAATCCTTCTCTAACCCGCGTACATGCATAAAGTATCGCTTCTACGTGTAGTAACCACTTGCGTTCTTTAACCTTCGCCCTTCCTCGCCGATCCGAGGGCGAGGTACCGCGAGGGGTCAGGGAGAGAGTTTACGTCGGTGCCTGGTCGTGATATATACCCGCCGGGACGGGCACACGGGTGTTGCAGGGCGAAGTGGCGAGGGGGCAAGGCAAAAAGGGCGCAGTCCACCATCGTACGGGCGTAGGTTTGTTTTAACAAGGCATTTAAAGCGTACTCGGTAAACATTCGACGAGAAATATTGGTTGTTTATGGCGCGGTGATTTATCACCTCGCGCTTGGACGAGTCCCGGCGTATGGGATGGGAGTGAAAATAAGTTCAGGTATGGTTCATTTGGCGCGAGCGAGCCGAGAGAGGAACAAGGGGGAGTGGGCGAACGGGGCCCTGAGGGCGCACGGAGCTCCCCCGATCTTCCGCCGACGCGTTCACGTTTTAGCGCCGCTTAGAACCGCGTCTCGCCCCCTCCTCCCCCATCCCCCGGACGTGAGCATTTATTTCGCGATGCGCGCGAATAAATTTTACCGGGGATGGTTCTAATAATTGTCCATTATTTATTCTTTCCGTTTCGCTCTTTTCCCTCCCTGCAGCTATATCCGCGGTCATTTAAATAATCTTTTACGTGGAATATTTTACGAGTTTCTGGCAAAAATTTTAAGTCAAGTCTCTAGAAATATGCCAGGCATTTCGGAATTTTATATAGTTCAAATTTTCTCATCTAAGCCAAACGGAACACCTTACGCAAAATTTTAACGATACTATTACGTGACGTCGGCAGTGGTCCTGTCAAATAAACCTTAGCCGTTCTCCGAAAAGGAATACCGACGTTTGTCTCACTACGATCGATTTCTTTCCCAGGATATCCTACTGTCTCACGCTCAAGTACCCTCTCGTTAACTCTTGCAACCGTCACCGCAACCTTATTAAGAGGTTTGCGTCGATTCCGCGCTGAAATATTACGAGACGCCCTTCCGATTCCAGGAAGGGACACGAGGAAGCGTCTGAAAGACGTCCAAAAAATTCGTCGAGCTATTAAGAGGAATCCTTCATCGCTACCGTTGGAGATGATAATCTCAGGTTGCTACCGTTGCGTCCCGTATCGTTCCGCGATGACGACCGCAGGACAGATCTGGCCTCGGGGATGGCCGAAGTTTCGCCCTAGGAGGTCTCGCAGGCTCGACACTATTAGATCTCCGCGGACAATGGGAGATCCCGGGTCTCGCAAGAATGCGCGGGCGCTGCGGGGTCGTTAAGGAGCAGCGATGTTTTCGAAATGAGGCAAACTCTTTCGCCGCGACCATTCTTAATCTTCATTAGTTCATTTAGGATTTGCATACCGAGGCCTCCGGCCGTTTATCTGATCGGGGAGAACGCGATCGCGCCGACCGAGGGACGAGCCCCGCCGTCGAACTCTTCTGTGAGGATTCCCGAAAAATATTTAAACGCATCGGGAATAAAAACCGGGAGTCGAAAAATCTCTCCGACAAAAGAGACGCCTGATTGTAATCGGTCAAGTTTGGAGAAATAGAAACTGACGATAAGAATAATTATATGAAATTTTCAAAGCTACAGAGTTGATACTTTAAAAGTATTAAAACTTTAAATTGCAATTGTATTGGAATTACAAAGTGTTAATTATTAAATAAATAAAGTTATGCTCGATAATTTAATAATTCTAAAATTTAATTTTTTAGTTAAGAGAAATTCAAAGTGTTACAATTAAATTAAAAAAAAAAAAGAAAAAAAAATCTAAAGATAATTTATCAAAAGAAACAACTAGATGAACATTGAAAATTTTATTGAAATATGCTCGCCTCGGCTATCATTGTCCGGCAACTCTGGGACAGCCGCATCGGAGAACCGAGGCTTGTACTATAGAAAACAGATAATGTTACGCAAACGATCGTAAAATGATTTTTTTCGATCCGTCGCAGGTCGACGTACCCTCGGTGAAAGTTCTGCATACAGTCCCCGGTTATTAGGCCCACCCAATCGGTACTTAATCGTGACCTAACCTCCAGCTCGCAACGAGGAACGAAGGGGGGCCAAGAAGGTCAAGCTTAGCCCTGAGATGCGGCCACGGCAAAGCTCACCTTATCGCGCTCCTCCGAGCCCGGGTGGCCTACTCGGCCTTAATTGCAGGCCCATATCACGATCCAATATGGCCGCCCACCGCGAGTATTAGACCCCGTGGCGAACGTCAATGTCCGCTTTATGTAAGTAAATACGGTATCATGCATCGCGACCGACAATATACAGACAGCCAAGGACACGCGCGTCCATCAACACCACGATTGTATTTTGCGTCACGAAGCGATAGCGCTTCGTCGAGAAGTGACTTTAAAAAAAAATACACTTTCAGAGAAAATTTTATCAATTTATAATAAGCCTCGTAAAATTTAATATCAATATTAAAGAGAATAAATATAAAAAAACAGGAATAAAAATTTCCTACGTCGTGAAATGTCTAAACATCGAGTTTCTGATATTACAATACCTAACATAAAAAAATCTACCGTCCAAATATAATAAAAGAAAAAAAAAATTGCAAAGCAGGAAGCGATCGAGCAGGAAGCGCTTAAAAAATTTTCCGTTTGTCAGTTGAGCGAGAGGTGGGCTCTCTGAAAATAAAGGACAAAAAAAAAAAAAAAAAATTGCCGAACATATTCCGCGCCTCGTCTGCGGTTGTCGTGCAGGGATCCGTCCGCAACTGGTTCGCGCCGGAAAAGGGACGAGTGTCGTGAGCAAATAGCAAGGTATGCTCCGCGAAAGTAATTAATCACCGCGCCGATAAGGGCTGTCGATACTGACAGGCGCGGATTGGTTTCACGAAGCACGCCGCGGTCCTCCGTGCGAGAGGGAACGGTTATGCCGGAGGGCGAGAGGAAATCGGGATGCCATCTAGAATATGTGAGACTAATGGTCGGCTACCTAACTCAAAAAGGACGAGACGGTACGAAAGGAACCGAGAGAATCGGCGTTACCAATCTGGAAAAGTGACGGGTCACACGTGATCGGCACCGCGGCAGGATGTCTCTCTTTCTCTCTCTATCTCGCTTCGGAACACGGTAGATTGAGACACCGTGCGGTCAACTGATTGCCGATAGGCCGATGGTAAAATGAACATCGGTGTACGAAGAGTCGACCGCGAGATAACTATCATTTTTCAGCGCGTTACACGACGAAGGGGCCCCGCATGATGAATGAACGTGTCGCGGCTTGCCGCGATTTTCCACGGCGCGAACTTGAGTGAGTGGGACCGGTGCGCATCGGGCTGCGATGAAGCTGAGACACGGAAGGAATCTGGTTGAGTTAAACGAAGAACAAGAAAGCGCACGGGAATTCAAAACGCGAATGTAAAAGACAGGTACATAATTTCTCGATAAATAAGTAATCGTAAAAAAATTGAACGTAAGCATTTTTGAAATCTTACACATTTTTCTTAATCGCGTACGTTTATTGCGAATAAACGCTTCCATTTTATGATCTCCCGGGTAATTAAGATAAACAGGAAAGTAAGCAAATCTAATCTTAATCCACCTGTCTCGTACTTTTTCTTACCTCTCCTCGTAAAGTCCCCTGCAATTGTACTCGTCAAACGAATCACTTAAATGGAATTAAACCCTCCATAACGAACGCGAAACGCCGGAGTATATTTTTTTATCTTCACGTTTCTTTCAGAGCGCCGCGCATTTCGGCGATAAACTTTTGTACAGCGACAAGAATCGAAGTGACGTCTAATAAGAAATCGGGGGGCTATTTCATCGACCCTTAATCTTCGCTTCGCTTCCCCGAGACGACTTCGTCACGAACGGCGACGCCGAGGATTTGACAAAGTCCGGATATCGTTTCAAATAGTTTCTTCACAAACAACCAACACGACCATCGTCACAACCACTACCACCATCTTAAAGACATTTTCCCTCGCACGCGCCGTCGAAGAATATCCGAAGAGAGAAAGAGGAAGATGGCGAGAACGAGCTGAGCGAAGGCGGAGGGTCGCAGGTGCAATTTCGCGCGAATGTCGGCACGCATGTCGGATAGCCGAGAGGGGCGATCAAGGCAAACGCACCCTGGAGGACTGGGCGACGAGAACAAACTAGCCTCCGAGCATCAGTGGTGGCCGTGTTCCGTTCGCTTCCTCTCCGCGGAGCCGAAGAGAGAAGTCGCCCGGTTATGGCTACGCCTGCTACGCCAGAAGAGGCGGTTAACGAGTCTAATTAGCGACGAAAACGAAAACGAGTTTGACCCTTTTTTCTCTCTTTCTCCGTTCCTCCAGCTCCGGCTTCTCTTCGTCCGTCACTACCTCCCTCTCGCTCCCGCGAGGGTCCCCTCTATCGCGTACCGTCCTTGTCCGCGAAGTATCTTTCTTCTTCGCTCGTATCCGTTTACTTTCATCCTTCTCTGAGACTAAACGCTCTTAACATTCGAAAATTCGAAAGTCGAAAGTAAAAAGATTTGAGAACTGAAGTAGTAGTAGTGGCGATAGTACTTAAAAATTTACGTATTCGACAGATTCGCAGAATGCAAGAATTCGATTATCTAAAATTCTTTAAATTATAACTTAAAGATTTCAAGATTTATACATTCGAAAGATTTTGTAACGATCAACGAAAATTGAAATATGCGCGTAATCGTATGTACTTAATCGTAAAAAAAAAAAAAAATCACCCTAGAATCCCGGATCGCGTTTAAGAAAAATAGGAAAGCCGGACGACACCGGAGGATCCAAAGGTCCGACAGTTTAGAAAAATTTAGAATCCATGAATGTCTCCGGGTATCGGTCTTGGCATCTTTTTCTGGTCGCACGATCGTTCCTCCTCCTTTTAAATTGGACAGATCCCTGACCGACTCGAATCCTTCGGCGTCCTTTTCGCTCGGCGGCCGTGGGGAGGAGTACGAGAGAGGAAATGGGGTCAGTGGGACGCAACGAGGTAGGTCGGCTGACGAGACTTTAATTTGCGTGCTTGGCCTGATTACGCTTAGGTCGCTACTCGGCGGAGTCTCTCGCAAAAGCGCGTAGCTGAAAAGGGAGCTGAAGATGCGGAGAGAGAAAGAGCGGAAGAACGGAATAAAGTCGAAGGGATGACGAAGAGAGAGAGAGAGAGAAAGAGAACACGCGAGAGAGAACAAGCGAGCTTGAAGAGAGGCACCGGGGAGGACAGGGGCGCTATCATCGTCGACACGAGAGCGAGAGTAAGGACGCGCGGAAGAAGATGAGAATGGCCATTAATTAAGAGGAGGATAACGACCCCGAGATTCGTTAGTATGCTCGTGGGCGGTGTCCTAAGACATTCCATTCGCTATACCGATCTGCTCTCCGTATACATCGCTTCTTCTTCTCCGCCTTTACTCTATCATCGCGCCGAGGGAGATTTTTAATTCGACGACGGAGCTATCGTGCTCCTGCGTTCTCAAAATAGAATTATATATCTAACGGTGTTTTTTCTAAAAGCATGTAAAAAACAGAAAAACGAGAAACAGTTGTTTCTTATATTAATAAAATATATTTGTTTAAATTGTTATTGCATTATAACGTGATTTATTAAAAACCTTCCTTTCCCTTTTTATGCTATTTTTATTATTTTAATTTTTTTTCTTTTTTTTTTTTTTAAGTTTAGAGGCCCAAGATTGTTAATATTTTCTTATATAAATTTAAACTCGAATATTATACTTCGGGAATTAAATTCAATTCAGCTGCGGCGTCTCTCCGTTTCCCTTCTTCGTTTTCTTACGTTTCAATACGATCAGTCACGCGGTTTGCGCGGGCCCGACCCGCTAATTCTTTATGATCCTAATCGGGATCCTAAACCCGTGGCATTTTTTAGGCTACCGTATGGCTTGATTGAGCCTCGGTGAAAAGCATTCGATTTATACGGGGGATATCTTGATCGGCGGCCGAGGGAAGAATGTACCTTCATTAAGGCGACCCGAACATACATGGTTTCGCTCTCGGTTCGGGGCCTCGGACCAATAATCACATTTTTTCGTAGAAATGTAAGAGTCCCAGGAACCGTCTGAAAAATTTGTTTAATCGCGCCGGTGTAACATACCTAAGAACGGACGCGAGACGGATGGCGAGGTTCGCGACGAAGATTTCGACGTTTCTTTCCCTGCGTCCAGTGCGCCATGCGCATAAACGTTAAAATTGCATCTGGCTATAAGGCTGAAATGTCAGATATGATCCAATAGGTCACCGCGTACATCATTATAATAATGACTGCAGTCACGATCGCATCAGAGACATCGAGATAAAAACAGAGATTATGCGGAACTATGTAACGGTAATAATGGCAGCAAACAGCGAAATAATAAAAGTAATAACAGGAATAATAAAAGAGACGATTCATGCCGCGAATTTTTTTTTCCGCGGAGGGATTTACCGCGGCGAAAGAATATCCGAGGCGGAAAGTAGAACGTAATTTCGAATTTAAGTTACGTTTCAAAAGGAGCAGTCAAAGAACTCGTCGTTAAGGAAGCGGTATGAAAAGAGTCCGGGCGACGAGAACGAGAACGACAGCTCGCAATGCAAATACGGTGCCGTTCGTCGCGCGCGGCCGATGTACGCGGAGGCGCAGGAGAAACATTGTCGGCTTGTAGCTGTCGTCGGCCGCGAAGAGCACTCCGTTAGTTCGAGAGCCCCGTTGTGTCTGGCTAACAAGTCGACCCTCGTGGCCCCTCGAGGGTGGTCGGCCCCCGGGAGGTCTCCCGATCACGCGCCCGGTATCGGCTACTCGGACACGCCCGCGGTCCGTCATCCCATCATCTACGTTCGAGCGGCCGTGCACGACACAGCCGTGGCCTCAAGAAGGGAGAGCGAGGCGAGGACGAGGGGGTTCGCCAGCCCGAAAGACCGAGTGTGTGCCACGGGTACCCACCGCGCGGTAGATAGGATAATGTTCCGCTATTTATACAATGCGGCCCACTTCTCGGGCTGCCTCCAGCCACCCATGAAGAGCGAAGTCTCCCGGAGAAGGACGCGCCGATGCATTCGCGGGCCCGTGCACGATTGACGTGCCATTGTGGTCCGTACAACGGCTCAATTAAACGCGGCGGGGTATATTCGGATACTCGAGCGGGATCGATCGAGATCGATGCTGCAAAAGTAGATCCGCGCGATCTCGCGAATGCAGCAATTTTTTATTTTTTTATATTTTTTTATACGCGACCTGTCTTATATAATGACGTCCTATTACGCAAACACCACGGTGAGATTTAAATCACTGTCGGTCAATCATAAAGAACTATATTATTTAATGCTCGAAGTCGCGCACTGCTTTATTCAGAGGATTAAAAAAGGCTAAAAAGAATTCGTAGATTTAACGCAATTTGAATATCAGATCTATCTTCTTTATACGTCGTAATGTTATTAGAACAAGAGTGGCGCATTGTCGGAGTCCTCAAATAAAAGAACCGAAAGGGTTAGGAGCAGAATTGGCGCGCAGCAGCTACTTTCTCGCATCCCACGATATTTGAAAGAAAAAGCAGCGTCGCATCTAACAAAAAAGCTATGACGTTTCCCACGTGACCCGTCGAGGCGAGGGAGGCTGGGTCCACCCTCCTGCAGATTGCGAGTACTCATTGTTTCACAGAACAATAATAACTCGCTTGCAATAATAATCCGTACGACAAGTGTGCGAACGCTCAACGAGCAGATATCGCAAGGAGTGAAAGAAGAAGAGGAAACGAAGAAAAGATAAAAAAAAAAAGAACAACGTAAACGAATATAAAAGCGTGAGATAAAAAATTGAAACATCTACATAATAAAAAGCTATTAAAATATTTTGGAATAAGAAGCTCAGTTAATAATTGTGTTAAAAATTGGTATTAATAAGAATTTTCGCAAGAAAAAGATGTAAAATCAATTAGAGTCGCGCTTTTGTCAAAAACCTGCGAACTGGTCGCTGACGTTAAACGATGAGAAAACGTAGGGAAAGAAGGGAGGAACAGGCGAGAAAAGAAAATCGACGGAAAAGGGTAGAAATGAAGTACGGGAAAGGCGAGAAAAAAAAAAGAAATACGAAAACGAAAACCCTGGAGAAAGAGAAACGATACGGATCATGCAAAGGGTGGAAGCGCACAAAGACCGCGCAAAACACACAAACAGGCGTATTACAATAATGGCCGTGCGTGTTGTACAAATACGATATCGGCTTGAGGGGTCCGCCGCGCGGGCACGTGACCCTCTCAAAGGGCTCGTAGCATAACGAACACCCCCGACGGCGCGGCCCCCCCGTCGGGGACGCTCGTGCTTCGCGACCAGTTAGCGGGGTTAACTTACAACCCCGCGGCTAACACGCTTGTCCCGACCCCTGAGAGTTAGCTTTTTTCTCGTTTTATTATGTTTTTTTTTTCCCCCCTTTTTTTTCCCTCCGTCGCGTTATGACGATTATTCGGTAATCTCGCCCGTTTTCCACATTTTCGGAAGGGGAGACGACAAATTTACGGCGTGCATTGCGCCATTGTAATTTGGACCTTCATTAGAGGCAAGTTTAAGTTGATAATGATGTAACGTGATAATGAATTCGCCGAGCAAAATCTCAAATAATTGATCTTATGAAACTTTCAGCTGCTGTTTTTCTAAGAATTATGCTAGAAAATTTAAAAAAAGAAAAAGGAGATACTTAGTTTAATTTGTTACGAGATTCCTTAAAAAAAGATTATTAGCAAGTTGATTAAAGATTATTTAACAAATTAAATTTTGATAAAATCTTTCTCCTGAAATTTATTTTTTGTACGTAATACGCACATAATTAACGTTATATCATGTGTCTTATTTGTATTAATTTTCATTCTTCTAAAAAATAAATTCGGAAGATCAATTATAAATTTTTTATTATTTTAAATATAAAATTTAAAACGATTAGTTTGGACGATACTTTTAGAGAGGAAAGATATTTAAAAAAAAGTGCATGGGAAAGTGTCGTAGAACGATATCCACTCTCATTAACAATCCGCATTCTCGACTTTCATTGTCCGCATTTTGTCGTGCCAAGAGCTC
Organism: Cardiocondyla obscurior; assembly: GCF_019399895.1. Taxonomy (NCBI): domain Eukaryota; kingdom Metazoa; phylum Arthropoda; class Insecta; order Hymenoptera; family Formicidae; genus Cardiocondyla; species Cardiocondyla obscurior. The sequence continues at coordinate 2,939,950 of NC_091887.1, read as the reverse complement.
TTTTTTCACGCTATTTCCATAATAATAAAGAGAAACGCGCCACGATATCGACGACCGGCGTCACCAATACGTTTCACATAGTTGGTAATTCGTGAGGGAGGAACAGCGATTCGAATGAACTAGTACGGGGCGTGTAATGAAGGGTGTATATTCAGAAACTATTACGAGCACGTCTCATACATTTCGCCACGTGCTGCTGCAAGCTGTAAATCACTTATACGTGCGTTTCCTGTAAGTTCGGCCGCAGACAAGAGTCCCTTTTATCAAAGGGACAAATGGCGAAAGAAACATACATCTTCAACATATCGGAATTATTTTTATCCTCCACACACGACTAACATTTAATTTCGAGCCTGCACGCAGTTCAATCTTGTAATAAATTTTTAATTACGAAATTCTAAATTTTAGATTAAACTTGCATTTAAAATAAAATCTCGATAAATTCTATGCAAATTAATTAAATATTATATTTTTAAGAAATGTAAAATAAATTTACTCAATTTAACATAAATACATTGTTTTCAGAGAGAGAGAAAGAGAAAGAAAAAGTTTTAAAAAATATATCTTCGGAAAAAAAAAAAAATTTGAAATATAATGTATTAGTTTTATCACGCCACGTAACAAAATGCTTACTTTTTATAAAAATATGTCCACGTATTCACGTGTAATATTTCTCGTTTAATTATGCGTCAATATTTTAGATCGCGACTGCATTTCGATTGCTGTCAGAACGTGGGATAAGTACTTTGTCAGGTGAGGCCTGTATTTACACGCACTGACACAAAATTGACGTGTGAAGCACGCACTTGTGTCTGACAGGGTGGCCTTCGACGGAAATGCGAAGTCGGGGTGGAATCTATTATCCGAATATGCGCTGTTTCCGTTTATAGAAAAATCATTACGAGATGGACTGATAGATTACGTGCTAAACATATAGTTCGATCACAATTCAAAGAAACACTTCGGCAAGTTAAATATTATCAGAAATTCGTGTTTCACAAAAATAGCTCCAGAATGCTCTACTTTAAAAAATATGATAAAAATCCAATTTCTAGAATTTTTTAATTATTCGTTGCATAGCAAATTAAAAATAAATATACAATGAACTTTAGCAATTATAAAAATGTTAAAATGTTACTTAAAAAAATAATATAAATGTAAGCGTCAATAATTTTTTTCTTTTTTTTTTTTTTTTTTAAAAGCTCGACATAAACTTTAGAAAAATATGTATATTTATATATTGTTTAAAATATGTAAATTTTAAACAATATATAATGCAGCGTAATTATTAATTCCAAATATTAAAAAATTGTACTTTTAAATTTTATACATATCTATATTTAAAATTAACATATGTCGTATTATAAATTATTATCTTGTGTAATTTTAAAAATATTATGAATGGTTAAAAATTTAAAATATTTTTATGGATTTAAACGAAAATAAAATATACGTAAATTTTTTTTAATGATAAATTTATCAATTTCTTTTATATTAATTTTTGTTTTTGTAAAAAGTGGTGGTAAATGATAGAACTTCGTATCAAGTCGCAGCAAAGCCGCAGTAGGTAAAAATGAACAGACTGGCTATACTACCATCTACTACAGTCGAGAAGTATATCTTCTGTTAGTATTTCCTTGTGAATACCGTCTGATGATGTAGATAAAGATATAAACCTTCTGATAAATGAATTTGTCCGACAAATAATAATATAAAAAATATAATTATAAACTGCACGATATAAAGAATTGTTAATTTAATAACCGAAAATAACGTTACGGTATGTCGCGTGAAATAATATGTAAATTATATAATAATCTCATATATTTGTAAAAATCTTTATATAATTTATTTTAACAAAATAATAAAAATATATAAAGAAGTATTGTGCAATATTTAAAACATATTTTACAAAGAGAAAAAAAAGTCTGCTCATAATTACGCAAGAAAGTAAAGAAAGTCTAAGAACGAGTCGTATATCGAACGCGTTAGGAATGTTCTAATCTATTTAATTCGCCTTGTATTTCTGCCTGCCGTGCAATGCATAAATTCAAAACCGTTGCACTTGAAGTGTCGAGAAACAAACAAACCGCGGGTTAAACAAATGCAAATCACACTTGGCGTGCGGCCAATATCAGCGATCGATTTTACAGCCCACGATGCCTTTCAAGAAATTCAAGCCGAAGTTCTCCATTTACCAAGTTTGCGTAACTATACTCGAAGCAAAGCATTTGCCGCAAAATGCGAATCCGCTGGTCGTCGTCAAAGTTGGAAACCGCAAGAAAAGGACGGCAGTGCGCGAAAGGACTGATAATCCTATATACAACGAGGTGAAGTTACCTAAGTTTTCGAAGCTGATTTGTGTAAAACTGACAGCTGTTTGAACCTCGATTCAAAATTATAACAGCCAGAACTGATAAACATCCGTATGTCTTTGCGCGATAACATATTTTTTTTTTTGGTCTTTATTTTCGAGCTACAAATTTCGAAAAAGTTTTCTCTTCCTTTCTAGAAATGGCAGAGACTCATGCATTCTTGAATAATAATAAAATATTCAAATTCTCGTCAATTTAAATTTTTAATATTTAAAACATGGAAGGATTCGATTTCTCTTCCTACAACTCGTGGACTCTTTGAATATTGTAAATGACATTTTGTCAATGTAGAATATAAAAATCATATGCGTTTTAAATTTAAAACATAGTCAAAGTTTTGTAGATTATGATTATTTTATCAGCCGAAAATTAGGACATTTATATTTGTAATAAAAAGAAAAAAATATATATATTATTTATAGTTTAAAGTAACAGAGTACGTTAATTTTGGAAGCTCGATCGATTGATCTCTGCGAAGATTATACGTGCTTCAAATTCAAAGAATTTTAGAGTTTATCAGAGCTAAAGATTCCGTTGTTCCAGCCTTCCTAAATTTTCCTGACATTTAGCCTTCGAAACAAACTGACGGTTTTATAACGAAGACATTTAATTCATGCGGAATTCTACATTTACCCTTTGCCCTTTGAAATGCAGTACTTCGTATTCGACTTCACGTGCAGTTTGGAAAATCTGCTAAACACGGGAATCACGATAGCGGTGTACCTGCGGAACTTTCTTCCACGACTAAAGTTTCACGGAAGCACTTCCTTCGAAGTTGTCACAGTATGGGAGCAGCCAGGTCACGAAAAAGAAAAATGAAAGGGAGAGATAAAGAAAAGGCGGGCGTACCTTAGAGCTTTGTTACTGATACGTGGATTAAAAGGAAGAAATAAATCCTTTCGAAACTGCAAACAGCTTAATTACCTTCGCAAAGTATAAACAATTCCGTTCACAAATAAAACCGGAGACGTATCTCGGATATATCGAGGGAAGGGGGAGGGAGAGGGGGAGGGGGGAGGAAAAATGCACCTTGTAAATGAAAAAGAAACACGCTTGATTTTTCAAGAAACATTTTCAGAAATATGTTATTGCTTCCGCACACAGATCGTCAGTACTATCACAAGTGGGCCGTGCTGACAGACCCGAAGGATCTGGCCGCGGGCCCGAAGGGTTACGTAATGTGCAACGTCACGGTAAACACGAAGGATGAGAAAGTGCGGGTGCATCCGGAAACTGTTGACGAGGACGACATCGAAGGGTAATCCCACCTGAGATAAATCCCCGTTATCGACATATCTGTAATTTACGCCGAACGGCGTTGTCGGTATTTCCGTCGTTTGTATTCGAAGTCCCGTGGGAATATGCTTAAATGAACATAGGAATCTACTGCTTCCCATCGGCGGTGAGAGACTACCCTTCAGACAGCGCGTTCGATATGTCTTCGTCGTTCACCGCGCCGACGGTTTGCCCGACATGAGCAGCCTGTGCAGGAAAACCGATTTCGAGAACGTTAATCCCTACGTGCAAATATCATTCGCCGGAATGAAGGTAGGAAGAACGAGCCGATTTCTCGGCTGCGGATTCCGCGAGATAAAAAAAATTTGTAGCGCTCTCAGTTCTTACGAGAGTAAGCATGTGATATCGCGAGGCGCCTAATGGCCTCGTTGCTATCGGCGAGAATTATTTATTAACATTACGAATACGGCACCATGCGCGGGCGGTCGGAAACGATAACAGACTGCGGTGCTTTCAGGGATCGACGAGTGAAGCATGGCAAACCTACTCCCCGAAATTCTACGAGGCTATCGTTTTCAAGGAAATGTTTCCCGTTCTCTGCCACCGCGTGAGAATCACCATAAAACACCGTATCGACAGTTGCCGGACTTGCATCGTGGCAGTTCATATCCTGGACACAACGAAGATTTCGAATTCCGGAGAATACGGTGAGATTGCCAAATAATTCCTTGCCAGGAATAAAGAACGGTCCCGGACTACGTCCAAACGTTCGGAGTTGCTTTCGAGGGAGATAAACTTGGAATAAATTTCTTAGCGTATCTTACACACGTCGAGAACTTTATCTTCCGTTCTTATACGTTTAGTTTTAAATTCTATAAAAATTCAACACAGATGTGAGTTCGAAAAAAAATTTCAATATCGCCAGATTACGTTGCCTAAAATATTAATTTTTTTTATATCGTGATTTTCGCGTAAAAATAAATATTTCAAATTATAAACCGCGAGTAAGTCCGATATTTTTCAACTTCATTTAAACCGAGCTTACAAACGTGCGCAAAGTCCAATGTAAATGTTAGAAAGTAATAAAGTAAGAACGCGACGTGAGAAATTGCAAAAGATAGCATTTGTCCTGCCAACAGGATTCTTGCCGACTTACGGACCGTCTTTCATCCACTTTTACGGATCCGGCTCGGTGGAAAAGAACGGCTGCTCGGGCAAATGCTTGACGGCAATGCCTTTGTACCGCGGAAGGGTGCTTCTGTCGCTGAAAACTGAAATGGATGACCCAGAAGCGTATCCAGGAATCGGAGCCGAGACCGTTCCAGCATTTCCCATTATTGAAGTGATTAGATTTGTTGCTACGCTTTGCTTTCGCGATTATTTACGTTATTTATAATTGAAATTTAATTCTTCTAATCGAAATTTAATTTATTTTTGCAAATTTCTATTTCTAAATCATTAAACGTGCGAATTAATCCGACGGCTTTTTTTTATTTCTAAAATTTATTAATAGAAAATTTCTGTGAAAAATTTTTTTTCAGAAAAATCTGTGGTCGACCGAGGAATATCTTTTGGTCGGAATACTGTACGACGTGTGTTTGATCGATCGTTCTCGATTCGGATCGAAATTAATCAGTTTCGAACTCAGTCTGGGAAACGCGGGAAATCAACAATTTCCACATAGTCAATGTGCGGAAAACAATGATGACGGCCTATCAGGTGCTCTATGAACTTTGATTTTCATTCAATTTGTTACGTTTATTTAAAAAAGTATTTCAACATCGAATTCGCCTGTACCGTGGAGAATGGAAATGAAAATTGGACACAGCTCGCTTCAAATACTCAGTATTTTTCTTTCGCCATTCGCAACTCTGGCGGTGTAGTCATTGATTACGACTTCTGCAGGGTGGTTCACGACAAGAGAGACAAATTTTTCGGTTTGCCGGAAGAGACGACTGTTTTAGGGTGCCACTGAATTTATGTCGCGCAACTTGTTACTTTTCCTCAACTTGCGACATCGTTTCTACGAATTTGTCGCTGTAGCTACAGCCACTCTGTACTTGTCTCGTGAAAAGTATACTTTTTAATGTCAACGCGGGGCGGAAATCATTTTGCGGAAATCTCCTCGCGCGCGAGATCACGCTCGGGATTGAAGCGCGCGACGAAAATATTCCCATTTCCGTTTATTTACGTCTTCTTTGACAGAAAGCGAGCTGATAGAAAAGCGATTGACGTTCGAAAGTCAATCGGCCCCCCGAACGACTGGCTCTTTGGACGGCATGTATAATTACGTGCCACTGGGATCGAGAAAGCCCTGTTTGTACGTGAGATCTTGGTGGCCAAACTTGGAATGGCGAATGTACAACAGCAATAATCTACGTTTTATATCCGACTTTTTGGTATGCTTAAATTGCGCAATCTTACATTTTACGATTATTAATAAATCCTAAAATTTTAGCTTTGATTCTACCAGCAAATAAAATACTTTTAAAAACGTAAAGCCATCGTAAAGTAAATTAAAATTGATACATATATGTTTTATAGGAGGAAAAATTAGAGAAACTAAAAAACCTGATAATTATGGAGAATCCGACAGCCTTCGAGGCTTTTAATGAAACGATTCGTGCGTTAAAAGCTCACTGTATGCGTTACTTACACGCGTTGGATGTCGGCAGGTTTGAAAACGAAAGAGGAACCACCAAGCTCGATCACCACCGCGTGAGCTTGTGTCGTAAGAATGTTGAAGATATTCTTAAAAAGATCAAGATCAACGGCGAGCTGCCTAATAACAATTACATGAAGATCGCGATGACCCACGCGTATCAGTATCTAAAAAAATTAAGAAACCTGTGCGACGACGTAAGTTAATAACTGAATTTTAATTATTAAAAAAAATTCTTACAATATTTTAAAAGATAATATTTTAGAATCGTTCCGCGAGAATTTTAATGTGACTGAAAAATCAAGCGCCGATAACAAGCGAAGTTAAAGATACTCTTAAATGCGATTTCGATCGCACGTAATCGCCTAATCGCTTAATGCATCGTCTAATTAGCCTCAACACAGCCTACCGGATATCTTCATTTGGATGATTGCCGGCTCGAAACGGGTCGCTTACTCGCGAATGCCAGCCGAGCGGATCGTCTACTCGGAGGAGCCGACCGAAATGGGTGGCGAGTGCGGCCGGCGAGTCAATCTGTTCCCCAGAAACCCCGACGACGAGAGGGAGCCCGTCGAATATAGCGCCTGCAAAATCGAGGCGTTTTTGTGGCTCGGCAACGTGAGGTACGCCGCTGCGTGTTGGGGTGCGATTCCACCGGGATACGAGGTCGATCACGGCGGAAGTGTCTACGCCTTCCCGAAGTACATCGAGTACAATCAGTCTCGGGTGAGAGAGATACGGGCGCGAAAAGACCGGCGTGAGGGCATTACGGGGTGCATAACTCAAGCGCGACGGCCGATTTTCGAAGCGAATCGCGCCGACGCGCCTCGAAAAATCTTAAAGTGAAAATAACGTCGCGATAAACGTAACGTTTCCAGACGTTCCAGCTGCGAGCCCACGTCTTCCAAGGCCACTTTAATCCCGGAACGGACGCATTCGAGTTACTGGATTCGTTTCTACGCGTTGTGTTTCAGGGGTACGCGGCTACCACGCGGGTGAGCGGTCCTCAACGTTTTAACGGAACGCAAAAATTTTACTTTTCCCCAAAGGCGTTTGAATTTTTTAAGCATGAAATTTGTAAGGGAAAAGGTTGCTCGCCGCGGGTACCATTCCGTCTCGCGATCAAGCCGCATACACGATCACGACACCGTGAAACTTCCACGGCGTGTATTCTTGTGGCGTATCATCTCAAACGCGCGGGAGTAACGACCGATGTAATACGAGTGTGATTAATGTTGCACGCGCATTACGTTCTGCTCGAGCCACGTGGTTGACAATTATTAAAATATATGATTTTCCACGACTGAATATTTGCTACTCAATAACGCTGTAACGCCGTTGAAATTAAAACTGATCTCGTAAGAACGAGATAATGTTTTAAAACCGATATGTTTTAAAATAATCTCGGTAATATCATTTATCATTCATTCTAATATTATAATCCCGTTATGCGTTAAGATTAATAGACCAAATTAAATCAATTAAAATGGTTCAAAATGTTATTTAATAGAAATGTAAGCTGCACGTTAGATTTAATTTTTATACGTCTTTATAAATTTATAATCTTTCCAGACGATAAGACAAAGCTTAGACCCGTTTTGGGATCAGACGTTAATTTTCCCTCCGATTATTCTGCACGGTACTAAGGAGTATATTAAATTTCGACCACCTGAAGTGACTTTGCAAGCTTTTCAAGAGAATTTATATGTAAGTAAAAAAAAAAAAGTAAAATTGTCGAGAGTTTTCTAGCTGTATTTTTTTTCGAAAAATAAACAAGAAAGGGTAAAATGAAGTAGTGCGTCTTGAAAGAAATACGAATGTAAAAATATTAGTTTATTAAAAAATTAAATAAAAAGAGCGATGACAAATTTCGCCCATTTTTTTTGAACTTCGAATTTCAAACTTTTTTTCATGCCAAGTAGTACGATTGGATGAAACATTAATCCCAGTAAAATTTCAAGATGAGCATAGGCACGGTCCCGGAGATATGAAGGGGTGAAAGTGACGGTTTCTCATAATCCATGACTTTCATCCCCTTGTATCTCTGAAACCGTGCCTGTGCTGATCTTAAAATTTTACTGGAATTAAACTCATCTAATAGTATTATTTGACATAAAAGAAAGTTTTAGTCTGAAAAATGATCAAAGAAAACAGGTCTTTTTGTCATCACTTTTTAAAATTAAACTTGAATATTACATATCTTTCGTACGAAAAATAATGCAGGGTACAAAGGAATTTTGCGGTAGGTGTATAGTAGTGCCATTAGTAAAACTCGCTACGGAAACTTATTCGCCGCCCGATTTTCCACCGAAATTAGAGTGGCACAAATTTCAGTCGCAAAAAGATTGCACCGGCTCTGTTCTCGCCGCTTTCGAGCTGATAGAAGTGAGTTATCGATTTCTTTTCTCGTGACAAATATCAACACAATGTTTCAACTTTGTCATCCCTCGCAATTTTCTTTTTTTTTTTTCAAATATTTTATTTAATCTCTTTTGCAATTCCGAAAATTCAATAAAATTTAATATAAATATAAACCGTGAGCCAACAAAACTTTTCTAATTAACAATTTCTTTTTCAACTGCCCAAGACATATTATCATTATACTTTGTAATTTTTCGAGAAATAACTAAATAAAATATTTATCACAATTACATTTTCTAAATAAAATTCCTGTATTTCGTATCCTGCACAAGTCAATCAATTACAGTAAAAAAAAGAAAAAAAAAAAAAATAAAAAAAAACCGGACAAAAAATTTTCAAACACTCACGACGTATGTATCTTGTTAGATATCGAACCGAGTTTTACGACTTTTCTCGAGAATTGAAAAATTATATTACTGCAGACAGAGACCGAAGAGATTTCGGACGTTCCATTGTTAGTGGAGGACAAAATTTACGACATCCCGCCGGATATCAGGCCGAGAATGACGAGCTACAGGCTGGAGATGATCTTTTGGGGTGTTCGCGACATGAGAAAGATAAAATATATCCCGGTACGTAGGCCGAGAATTATAGTGGAGTGCGCCGGAGTGCACGTCAAGTCGGAAGTGATGAAGAACGCCAGGAGATTCAGCAACTTCGAGAAGCCGCACATTATGATTGAGCTGGTAATTTCGAAATCATCCGAAGTAAGGTTAATTGGCAAAGTTCGCGCATAACGCAAATACATGCGCGCAGTCTAAACATCGCGTCTCCGGCGATTTAAGAAACGAGCCCTCGTTTAAAGAAACGTCGACAGCATTTTTAAGAAATCGAAAATTGCTTTCCGATAAAGATTTGATTAACGTTTAATTTGGACCGTCAAACCGTTTAACGGCCGCATTTAACGTCGATTGTCTCGTTAGTCAGAAATCAGAGCGCGATTAAAATAAATCCGCCCGGTGTACGTTATTAATGGCGAGAAAACGGCACCGCTATAAAACGCATTAATCATCGCATTAATCAAGGAAATGCCGGAGCTCGACGTTTACTATCCGAGCATCACCATAAAGGCTTACGATTCTCGCGGATTTGGCTGCTTCAAGTACGCCGGGATCTGTATTATCCCTAACATTCACGTGTTTCTGGAGCAATTAATAACCGTGGGGGATTACGATGCGCAGATATACGAGTCGAAATTCATACAGAAATTCCAGCTGGCTAAAAGACAGACGGCCGTAGTGTGTTAGTGCACGTTTATATTGTTATTTTAATGGTATTGCAAAATTTTTTGTATATTAAAAAAGAAAGAAATTAATTTTCTTTTCTAAAGTATTAGATCTCGTATACTTTTTTAGAGACTAGTTGAAAAAAAATAAAAAAAAATTTGGAAAAATATAAAAAAGTGGAATTATAACTTTTAACAACTCTCAGATTATTAAAAATAGTCTTTACGGTATTTTGCACGCGGTGATAAGATTTTTAATACGGCATTTATATAGATATATATTTTTTTTTAATGCAGTACCTTTGCCCATCGATTATAGTCCTTCGAAAGAGAAGGGCAAAGGACTCATTGCATATAAGAGAATGGCTGCAACGGACATCTACTCCAAGTTGAAGAGACTGCTTGTAATCACGAAGAGGATATTGAAATTCAAGTTTCTTACTAAGAAAAAGAAGGTGGAAATTTACAAAGACAGCGACGACGAAACTCTCGATTGGTGGAGTAAATATTTTGCCTCTCTTCAGGTTCGTAAAATCGTTATTAATATACAGGACGATTATTTTTAAAATAGTATTTTCTTCCTGCTTCATAAATGACTTCATAAATGCGCGATCTAGTCACTAGCCGCAAAATCAAATTACCTAGACAAATTTCTACTCGGGTAATATTTAAAGTTAAAAATATTTAAGAAAAACTTTTGCTTTCTAATCTGAGAGTTTTTTTTTGTACTAGTATTGAATCGTGCCAATGTAACTGCATAGAAGCTAAACTGCTTAAATACTTAGCTGCTTAGATACTCAGAAATTTAATTGTTTAGGTACCTAACGACTCACGAGCTTGATGGCTTAATTGCTTAGGTACTTAACTGTTAAAACGTTTACTAGCTTACTAGTTTATGCAATAAACAATTGAACGACGTGAATACATTTGCATTTGCTGTTTTATTTCTAAAATTTTTTAATACCGTCTAAAATCGCATTATAACTTTAATCACAAATAAATATTAAATTTACACTTTCATCGGTTTAAAAAATTTTTTTCTTTTTTAGATTTGTTTCTTACTTTTTAAACCTTCAAGAAAGTTTTCAGAAAATTTCCTTCAAATCAGCTTTATATCTCAGTCACCAAATTGCATTGGTGATTAATGAACCGATTCCGATCGAAATCACGTAAAGCATCTTGATCGGAGTCAATCAGTCGAAACATCTAATAATGCAAACTATTGGGCCACTCTGAACTTGCAGGAAGAAAGAAATAGAGAATTGGGGATCGCGATAACGCCTAGCCGTAAATCCGTCGCAACGTTCAAGGTACTATTTAATGCACTTGCCCGAACTTGCATGCTCAGACACTGAAATTAGATCTATTCTACGGAACTAGAGATGCAGCCGCAATTCGAGGGGTTTCAAGACCGACTCCGCACTTTCGAATTGTGGCGAGGAAAGAGAGGAGAAAATTCCGAGGGCGCCAGAGATAATTGCGTCGGCAAGTTCAAGGTTGATTTTGTTTAAAATATCGTTGTATAAGTAGGGATTGATTTTGTATATAAATAACGAAAAGAAGAAGCTTTTTACTGGAAAGAGAATGTTGCCCGCGGTGGATTCGATAAAAATTATAATTGCTCAAACGCGATAAATGTCGATAGCGTACGTAACATTCTAATCAATAGCGTCCATTAAATGACTCGGGGTGGTAAATTTGTGTCAAATGCCATAAACTGTGATTTAGGGGCATATTTCTATATACCGATGGCCACATCCTGATAATCTTCCGTGCAAAACGAGAAGCGGCAGAGACGCGGCTAATGGCCTGTGCAACGATTATCCGCCTCAAGAGCCTGTTAAGCTCCTCGTTAGACTCTACGTTATAAAGGGTTAGTCTCAACGTTATATCATGTGCGTCGAAAAAAAAAAAAAAAGAGAAAAAAAACATGACTTCTTCTAACAACTTTGCTCGTCCGCTTTTACATTAACTAGCAGATTTTTCAAGGAAGTAAATTCAAAGCCGCGCTATCATAATATTTATTTTTAATCACAGTAAATGGCCATGGATTCAATTTTATCGATCGCGTACTAAAACAAAAAATTTAACACAACGTTGTGATACAGGAATAAACGTCTAATAGAATACTGCGAGATATTTTTTTTATATAAACAGCTCCCTTTTTCTGGTTAAAAAAATATATTTAAAAAATTAATGATAATTAGAAAAATCTATTTCACTGGCAAGATTTTTCGATATAATCTTTAGTCTCTTTAAAAAAGTAAAAAGCCTATTTGCGGCATCGAGCGGGCAGTAAATTTGCTTTTCGCGCAGGCATTAACTTGCAGCCTAAGGATCCCTTCAGCGGCAAGTCCGACCCCTATCTTTGCGTGAAGTTGGGAAAAAAATCTATCAGCGACAGGAAGAATTATATCCCCAATCAATTGAACCCTACATTTGGCCGGTAAGGTCAACGAAAAGCTGCCGTTGCGTCTTCCCGAGGCGCTGCGGCGATATCGCGGTATAGCCGGTGCCCTTTGGGCGTTATCGAGAGAAATTTTATCGATACCCATCTATGCATTCGTGCGTACCGGCTTTGTTGGGCTCGCGAATTGCACGATCGGATTTTCCAGCTGCTTCACGTAACAATGTAACGTAGATATAAAAGGGATTAAGATTATTCAGATAATCAATAAAAAATTTTTTTTTCTTTTCAAAAATGTCTAAGAGTCGTGTTACTATTGTATAAAATAACTACGTTTATTAATGTATCAAATCTAATAAAAAAAATAAATTATCAAATTTATGTTTCTTCTTTTTTTTTTTAATTTCTTGTAAAGTTCAAATTAATTTTAAATGAACATTGAAAAAAAAAAGTATTAATTGCAGTGATTATTTCCACGTATCTGATAGCGTGTTCGAGATCGAAGCGAGTTTGCCGCGGGATTACATGCTGGAAATTCAGGTGTGGGACTACGACGCCGCAACGGCCGATGATTTGATCGGCGTGACGCGGATCGACATCGAAAATCGATTCCACAGTCGGCACCGAGCGCACTGTGGGATCGCGAGCGCCTACAACGCTACCGGTTACAACGCCTGGCGAGATCGCAAGAGACCGACGCAGATCCTGGAGCATCTCTGCAGAAGGAACAATCTACCGTCGCCGGAATACAGAGAACGCGAGATCAAGATCGGCAGCCAGTCATTTCCCTTTAACGCCGCGATCGAACGCGAAGATGAGACCGGTACGCTAACATTTTCCATCGTTCGGGGGGGGAAGGGGAGGGAGAGGGAGGATTATTACCGTAACTGCTAAGTGATATTCCGACAAGAGGTAGCTCATATCCTGACGCAAATCAAACACCAGTCATTTGTAATTTACAATTCAAACAGAAGATTCAGATTCACGTTTATAACGCCACTTGTGAATCTCATTTCGAAAGCGTGACAAGTGAAATATTCATCTCGTAAAAAAAAATAGAAAAAAAAAAAGTAGAAAATTTTTGAGCTGGTTTCCTTTCATATTGGGATAACGCCAAATGCAAATTTTAATTTTTTCTTTCTTAATCATATCGATTTTAAATAAATAAAATTCTACAAATAATAGATCTAATTGTTAAATTATTAAATATACTGATTTTAATAGAGTTGAATTATTTTCTTTTCCCCTGAGACTAATTTTTAATTGTCCTTTCTTTATTCCTTTATTTAACAGACATAACGTTTATTGGCAATAAAGTAATTAATTGCAGTCTCATATATCCATTAATTAAAATTCAACAATCGCGTGGCATTTTCAATATTAATAATGTAGTAATCAGATCAATGAAAGGTTCGTATTGATAAATTATATAAAATTACCAAGCAAAGAAAGGTGAAAGAGCGTCAAATATAAGCGTACCTCCATACGAAAAATTTAATATTAATAATAATAAAAAATCAGCGCCATTTTGTGATTGTCAAGAAAGTTGAATCCTACCTTACAGTTGTTTAGCCATTGCCCGTTGCCTCCCAGGTCGCCTCCTCCTCTCAGTTTCCAATGCTGGTCCTCTCGAACTCCGTCATCCTTCCTCTCGAACTCCGTCATCCTTCCTCTCGAACTCCGTCATCCTTCCTCTCAGCCTTCGTCGTCGCTCTCTCACAGGCACTCTCTCACACTTGCGAAACACTTCCATTACGGTCACACGCACACAGCCTGCTAAGTACAAAAATTGCACAGCACTTTTGACGACTCTCAAACACGTCGATCGTACACGAAATGCAGAGAAGACTCTGCTAGAAATGTTCGACGCATCGTCCGATCCGGCACTTCAGTCTTTACGCGGTCTCGATTGCGCAGGTTAGGGTCCGACATTGGCGTACAGTCTCTTTCTCTTTCTATACTCAACGCCATCATGGCTGGCGACACAGTTCCGCGGCGAAAACGATGAACTCGATGCTCTCTGTAGTCTCGCGCGCCCGATTACCGTACGGCCTCAATGTTCCGAATAATATCTTCAATCGGCGAAAAACTCCAAGCCCGGAGCAAAGCCCTCGATGTACGCGTCTCATCTACGTCGAATCCGAATATTGTGGACGTCCGCCGACTTCGACAATCACTTCGCAACGACTGAGGAAAAACTAACGTCTCGTCACCCGGCGCGCTTGCTTCTTCTTCGAGGCTAGCGTCTAGTGTGAACTTGCAGCGGAAGCGCCATGGCGGCTCGAGGATTGCGCGTAATAAAAAATCGCCGATTACACGGACGAGTAACGACATCTCTAGTGTCGCGGAGGAGTTGCGGGGGCGGGAGAGCCGCGGGGGTGTGAGCGAATAATCTCGACGCTCGGAACTCGCGTTTTTGGTTCGAGACGCGTCAGGATTACTTCTGAGAATGTCACAAGACACTGGCGTCCATACGGCTCGTGCAGATTTCCACTGCGTACGGTTCGTAGTTTTACATGGCGCGGGTTCGCGTCGCGTTTCGTCTCGTCTCGGACACTCGGAGCGTACGCTATGTTCCGCTAATAAGTCTCGTTATTGCTCGTCCATCGGCGCGAGAGCGATGAGGAGTTTCGGAGTCGCAAGACGCGATTACGGCGACTATACGAGTAATTAATTAGCTGAACAGATCTCCGAAACGACGACCGTCCTTACTCGTTCGCTGCAAGAGCGAAACTAATCGAGCGCTGATCGGTTACTGCAACCAAGATGTCTCTACGCGACACGGACTATACTAAAAAATCGCAAATTTTACGGACAAGTAATGACATCTCTGGTGGAATTCGCGAGGGAGGCGCGAAAGGGAGGGGGAAAGTTAGACTGGACGCCGGGGCCTTGCGTGCTTTAGTTGACGGCGTACCGCCGTATACTGAGATTACATGGAACCGTTCGCGAGTGAAATCGAAGGACATCGATGGGCATACGGCTCGTGCGGTTTTCCGTTGTGGATTCGCGTCGCGTCGGGTTTCATCGCGGACGTTCAAGACGTATACAGTGTTCCGTGAAGAAGACGTCGCCGTTGCTCGTCCATCGGCGCGGGAGCGGAGGATCGCGTCGGTCAATCGCGTCACCGACCGTGATGGCCCCGAGTGCGGAAAGACTACGAATATCGGATCGCGATCTATGCAATCGCGAACGGAGGCCGCTTTGGCAGCTTGAGGCTCGCAATTTCACCTCCGCGAGTGAGTATTTTACTACCTAGACAGATCTCCGACGCGACGATCATCCTCATCTGTTCGTTGCAAGGGCGAAAGTAACCGAGCGCTAATCGGAGTCACTCGGCTACTGTAACGAAGATGTTTCTGCGCGACACGGACTGTATTAATTTTATAGACAAGTAATGACATCTCTGGTGAAATTCGCGAGGGAGGCGCGAAAGAGAGGGGGAAAGTCAGACTGGACGCCAAAACCTTGCGTGCTTTAGTTCACGGCGTACCGCCGTATACTAAGATTGCATGGAACCGTTCGCGAGTGAAATCGAAGGACATCGATGGACATACGGCTCGTGCGGTTCTCCGTTGCGGATTCGCGTCGCGCCGGGTTTCATCGCGGACGTTCAAGACATATGCGACGTTCCGTGAATAAGACGCCGCCGTTGCTCGCCCATCGGCGCGGGAGCGAAGCGTCGCGTTGCATCGCATCGGCCTATCGTGTCGCCATGATGGCTCCGAATGCGGAAAGACTGTACGAATATCGGATCGCGATCTATGCAATCGCGACCGGAGGCCACTTCGGCAGCTTGAGGCTCGCAAATTCACCTCCGCGAGTGAGTATTTTACTACCTGGACAGATCTCCGACGCAATAATCGTCCTTGCGAGGTGGCAAAGTTAGCCGAGCAACAATCGAAAAGTGACACGGCCACCATGATGAAGATGTCTCTACGCGACATGGACGATTACCAGAATCATCGCTAATTTCATGGGCAAGTAACATCTCCGCGTCGCGAAGTAATCGCGGGAGAGAGTGCAGAGAAGGATTCGACGCCAGAGGCATGTGTGTGTGCGGGACGCGTCTAGATCGCCCGCGAGAAATATCAAAGAACACCCGGTTACAGTTTTTCGTCGCGGGTTCGCGTCGGTCGCCCAGCGGAGGTTCGCGGTGTAGAGTTAACAAGTGTCGCCATTGCTCGCCCACGAACGAGGGACCGAAGTGAGTCACGTAATCCGTCGCCGGCCATGATTCTCGCACGAAGCGCGTACGTAGATGTGCGGGGGAGCTACGGTCGCGGAGGACTGAGGGGGAACGCGCTGCACTACTACTTCTCACGTACTCGACGGTCGAAGGAAGGAATCAAGAAAAGAAGATCACGTACGCTAGCCGCCGTAGCCGCTACATCTCTTAGTGTAAGTGAATATCGGGACCAGCGGACCCTGACCAGCGCAATCGAGACCGCGTAGACTGAAGTGCCGGATCGGACGATGCGTCGAACGTTTCTAGCAGAGTCTTCTCTGCATTTCGTGTACGATCGACGTGTTGAGAGTCGTCGAAAGTGTTGTGTAATTTTTGTACGGAGCACTACGTATGTGCGTAACCATAATGGCACTGTTTCTTGAGTGTTGCGCTGCGAGGGAGCGACGACGAAGACTGAGAGGAAGGATGACGGAGTTCGAGAGGACCAGCATTGGAAACTGAGAGGAAGAAGCGGCGTGGGAGAGACATCGGGTAATGGCGAGACAACTGACAAAGTGAGTGACGCATGATATTCCTTAAGTTTCTATTTTTTAAATATTTTTTTTTTAATAAAAAACTTCGCTCAAAAATTATTAACGCAACGTAATTAGTCGCTCATCTCGATAAGACGATAGGAACATGCCACATGCTTCGCGTGAATTATTTATTTTATCGCTAAATTCAAAGATTTAATAAGCAGATTTATAAAATAGGTATTAAGTCGTATTAAGTATATTTTTTAATTAATAATCAGAAGGCGCTTAATGTGCGGCTCAATTCATGGAAATGCTTTTAAAATACAAATTAATTTTTTAATTGTTTTTCTCGGAATTTAATAAATACGTGAATAATTAATTTTCGGCGTAAATAAAATAGATGAAAATTACGCGAATACGAAGTAAAGTTTTTAAAGAAACTTTTGTTAAATAATCAATGTACGCTGACAGACAAAAAAGAATGCATGGCTCTCAGTGCACTTCGTCACTGGCAAGATTTTCCTATCTGTGGATGTGCCCTAGTACCGGAGCACGTCGAGAGACGGCCACTTTTCAACGTTAAGAGGCCCGGTCTCGAGCAGGTTGCATGAAATTCATCGTCTGACTATGAAAAGTAACTTCGTTCGTTAAAAAAAAACGTGACCGCGGTACAGACATCGTTGTTCCGCGAAAGAAAAATTCGCTTTATGTTTTAAATTAAATTAAACCGTGCGTTTATCAAACAGGTCACTATTTCCTTTTTCTTTTTCTTTTTTTATTAAATAAAAAATTATCATAAAACAGCTCTGCTTAAATATTTTGCAATATTTCTCAGTCGTTGAAATAAGAAATTCTAATGATATCACGTACTCTGGAAAACTTCTTAAACCCGAGATCTTGATATAAAAATTTTTATTCCGTTAGTTTCTTGAGTTGCGAATAATTAAAATTAATTCGCGATAATTTCGCTTTTATACTTGATAAATTTTTGAATAACTTAATGAGACGAAAATATGCTAATCGGTCGTTGCCTGATATAATCCGATTCTCTTTTTCGTATCTTATTTTTTCCCCGCTTATTTGTTGTGACATTAATGTATAAAATCCACTCCACCGAAAACGTTAATTATGTCCGACCAAGCGAGTACACTAATTAACAGAATATGACCGATTTCTAGTGGAAGACCTTATCAAATTAACGGTATACATATGTTAACTGAAATCGTGCTACGCGCAGTTGGCAAATATTACAATATGTAATTAATTCAAATTATGCACATTAATTGAATACATCGCGTTTACGTAGCTCGATTCGATCTATCTGCTTTCCATATGCCGGCGACAAATTGGGCAAAGAAATTATCGGCTGAATTTTGACATCGCGCCCGCGGTAACAATGTCCCAGAATTAATTAAAGCGCGATGTAACGCTTCGGAAATACGTATCTGATTGGGATTCCGTATCGCACACGCGCGGCATCGAATGTACAAATTTTCCGAAACGGACGTATTATTGATAAATGACGTGCGGGCACAAACGGCTTCCTGTAATTCAAATCCCGCGGACACGTGTTCCGCTCGGCGCTCTCGAATGCGAAAATAGTAGCGAATTTGCGTTGAAACCGACGGGATCTTTCGAAACTTCCGATACGCGATATGTTCGAGTGCTACGGGGGCTGCGGAAACGATTACCGCACGCGTGAGTAACGCGAGACGATAATTTACAACGCCCCGCGCCTCTTCGATCTCCACGTCACGCGGATAAATCGCGCGGGAGTCGCGCTTCGGATCGGCACTCGTCGACTCGACGCGTTTACAAATTGTTAATCGAGAACGGGTAATTAATGGGGAATCGACGATCTAATTATTCGGAGGGATTAACCCGGTTTTGCCGAGTGATAATGGCACACATACGTGCACACCCCGGCCGTCGTCTATCAGATCAGAATCTACGAATGACAACGCGACAACTTTGCGGAAACACCGATCCCAATGCGTAATTAAACAATATTTATTCCTTCGAAATAAGATCACGCTGAATACATTTAATAATGATAACCGTTATAATTATTATGTAATTTTGTTGATTGCGGAACGAATCCTGTACATTTATATTACATTAAATAATTATTCTAATCGGAATAATTAATCAAGTTTCTGTTACAAAAAGGGATTAAATAGTTAATCAGCTGATTACGATAAAATACACAATGAAATACAGAACTCGGAGTGGTAGCGCTGCGATTCACTTTTAACTTGAAAATTAATGTAATCACGATATTTTTATATTAAGATCTCTTTGAAGTCGTTATTCGGGATACGTGTTGCATAATTATCATCTTTTTGTTTAAAGAAAAAAAAATATATATATAAATATGTGTAAACAACTGTTTTATCAGGGCAAGCTTGAAATGTGGGTTGACATGTTTCGAATCGAACATTTGCCACCGAAACCGGCAATCAACATTGCTTCCCCGATACCGGAGGAATATGAAATTCGCGTGATTATTTGGAATACCGAGGACGTGCCGTTGACTGAGAGCCAATTCCTCACTGGAGAAAAGTGCTCTGACATTTATGTCAAAGGGTATGCCATCGCGAACGCGTGAGATGAATACTAATGTTTCAACGGGCTTATCTAACAATCGCACGTAATAAAGCTATAAAAAAAATATTTGCGGTAAAAGCAGCAATTAGTCTGTCGAATTATTAGAGTTTGTCGTGCTCGCAATTAATGAGCTTCCTTGATTAACGATTCATAAGCGTATTGAGGCGACGATACTTAAAAATTCACGGATATCCCGCGATTTATTCAGGCTGAGGCAGAAATTAAAGGTGAAAAATAGAAATTGTAAATTATTGTTCAGCGACATTTACGCCGGGACATTAACCGCGTTTTGCGAACTCAAATATATCTCGCTTTAAATTTTATACTTTCAATTTGAACGTAATTTTTAAACGTTGTCAATTATATGTATTGATTTTTGACGCTCATTGTTTCACGTGGTCGGTAAATAATTTTTTTTTTTTTTCTTAATTTTGTCGTGTTTTTTCTGTTTTTAATGGCTTTTTATGGTTCTTAATGATAATTTTGTTGATTTAATATAACGATATTTCAATTTTTAATTAATACTTCAAGGTAATCAGTTTTAGTTTCAATAATTGATTTTGTAAAGGCGATTAATTGATTCGCTGCTGCGAGTTTACTATTCTTCTTGAAATAATTGAGTAGATGGATTCAATACGAGAATTACCAGAAGACCGACATTCACTACAATTCCCTGACCGGTGAGAGTAACTTCAACTGGAGATTCGTGTTTCGCGTCACGTATTCGAAAGGCGAGAATGTCATGATAGTCCGTAGGAAAATGTCAGTATTTGCCAAAAACGAGATCGAGGAGAGGCTCCCCTGCAAACTACACTTACAAGTTTGGGACAGTGATCATTTTTCTTCCGACGATTTCCTGGGTTATTATAAAAATATTAAATATCCGATTATTTGATTATCAAATTAAAAAGAATTTTATATGCATAATATGATTTAAAAAATTACGTCATATGTTTAATAATCGTTTCTAAATTAACTCGAATATTATGCTCGTGTAAATTTACTTAGCTATTCAGTTAAATTTTAATTGCAAAAAATTGCATTTCCCGGAACAGAGTGTACATGTTGTCTAGAAAAAAAAAGAAAGAGTTGTGCTACGTTTACGTGATTAATTAACATAATTTATGACGTATCGTAGCATATCCTCCAATTAATTAACGTGTTGCAGGAGAGTTGACACTAGACTTGTCGAAAATGCCGCGGGGTAGTACGAACTCCAAAAACTGTACCCTGAAATTACTCCAACCGCAGTTACCTACAATAAATTTATTCAAAGTTACCCGAACTAGAGCTTGGTGGCCTTTTACACGCAGCGTTAACGCCGACAAATATATTCAAGCGGTAAAATAGCGTGAAATCGCAAAAAGAAAATTTTCACAAAGTTGTGTCGGATAAACTAAAGCGAATATAGATTTAACAAAAAATTATTTTTCTACGGAAAACAAGAGTAAAATAATTCAACAATTTTTTATCATCTAATATTCTCTGTTACTGCAGGGTAAAATTGAACTGGAAATTTCCATTTTAAAAGCAATAGATGCGGACGATCAACCAGTAGGTAAAGGACGAGATCCGCCTCAGAATCTTCCACCCCCAAGGTTTATCCCTCCTTATTCTAATTTTATCGATTTATTTCTCGGTTTAATTTAAAAATCAACAAACTTGCTTTTAATAGAAGCAATCATATTACTTTCTTTTTCCATTTTTTTTTTTTTTTTTTTAATACTTTAGTTACTGATTGCCGTCAAACACATAAATTATATTGTGCTTGTAGTCGACCCGACACTTCTTTCTCTTGGTTTCGCAATCCGTGGAGAGCGTGCTGTTTCATCGTTTGTCGTTATTATAAATGGCGTATCCTGTGCTGCATGACGTTTACGCTATTCGTGCTTTTAGTAGCATGTGGGATTTACGCTTTCCCCGGATATTTTGTTAAACGTATCTTGGGCGCTTAGCACTTGAAACAGTATATTTAACAAACTTTGATAAGTTTAAAAACTGATATTATTATAGCCCACGAATAGAAAATAAATCACGTTTACGCCGTTAACTCTTATATCTGCTTTTGCTAATCCAATAAATATAATACAATTATTTAAATTAATTAAAAAATTAATTATAAATTATATAAAAAAAAAGAAAAAAAAACGAATCCGTACATTAATATAAAACTTATAGGACCGACATTTTTTTCGTAATAAATTTCATCGACCTGACTGTTAAGTATTCTAAAGTTTGAATTAGCATTTGATCTTTCCTCTCTCTCAAATGTGAGCGAAACTGAGTTACACCACTTAAGTCCTTAGCAGCTCACGCGTCTGGCGCGTTATGGATTTATCGTATTATACGAGCGTCGCCTCCGTTCTCCCGTCGTCTTGCAAATTCGTGTTGTACGAAAATTCACCGCGTGCGGCCCGAGTTTCGTGAGTTTCTCATATCTCGCGCCGCGGGGCGAAGTGGCGCGAAGTTACCCGGCGCGATAAGTTCGAACGGGTCCAATCGCGCGCATAACGAAAGTCGGGGGTGGCGCGCGTTCGCCGCGCGTATCGCGTGGACATTTCGAGCGCGGCGTGCGTGCAATAAACATTGAGAGTGGCGTGGGAAATACCGTCCGAGCATCATATCGCGTTAATTACCGCGCGAGATTTCAATTATCGTGTTTTCCCATTGTCCGGCGGGAGCCAACGGATTCGATAGCGGAATCAGACGGGTGTATCGATCGGTGAGTTTGATTTATTTGTACCTCACTTAATTGCTCATTTAGTTTATTCGCGATAACTGCACACGCTCGTGCGTCTCATCGTTTTCCATTATCTGCGGGGAATAAACGCGCGAATATGTAGAGGGAGTTTTCGAATGTTAACGAGCGCCGTGATAGGTTTGGAGCACTTCTGATTCCGCCTCGTAACCGAAGATGCAAATTATTTTAACCCGTACGAACAGTCCTAGCTTTGGAAATTGGAAATTGCCTTCTGGCCGCGGTGATATTGATTCGCATTCGGCGTATCTTGCGCTGCGAGGAGACGCGAAGTTGCTGTTTGCGTTGTTCGAGCACGTTAACGTCGGACGCGTAATTTACTCGTTCAAAGCGCATCGTGTGTACGATAAACATCGAGAATAATGGAAAATGACGGGCGAGCGTCATATCACGTGTGACGTGAAAATCAACGCTTTTCAATTAACCTTTTTTTTCCTATTTTTTTTTTTTTCGATCGACATGTTCGTCGAGAGCGCGCACCTGATTTGACAATGAAGTCCGCCAAGTGTTCGCGGTAGCGTATCGATTGAGACATCAATTCATTTGTCACTGTCGTGAGTAATTGGTCATTTATTAAATTTTCATTATTCGTAATACCACACCAACCATTGCGATCTTATATCACATCGTTTTCAATACTGGCAAAGAACTAAAAGAAATTCTGATGTACGAAATTTTTTAATATAATCGAAGAAATTAAATTTTTTTTTTTTTTTTTTTTTTTTTTAATATGTAGCTAAAATTATATTTTTTTTTAATAATCTTGTATGCCGGTGGACCAGTTAA
This sequence comes from Cardiocondyla obscurior, assembly GCF_019399895.1. Lineage (NCBI taxonomy): Eukaryota > Metazoa > Arthropoda > Insecta > Hymenoptera > Formicidae > Cardiocondyla > Cardiocondyla obscurior. The sequence continues at coordinate 2,916,769 of NC_091887.1, read as the reverse complement.
TTTTGCTACGCTGACGCGGTTATAAAAGTTTCGTGCTTGGATCGACCTTTATCGGTCTATCTTACGACGCGTGGACGATGCGGCGGCTCGCGTATTTGCGCGTATTTGCCGCCGTCCGGCTCGAACGTAATCAACTTTACAGTGACGTACTTCGCGCGCGTAACGAAAGTCAGATAGCGTCGCGACGCTCACGGGGCTTTCGACTTATCGCTCGTCAAAAGTACATCACGCGTGAGCAACAAGCGCCGCGGGCGTAGCGGCGAGATGTCGGCCGAGTGTTCGCACCGTGCTAATTAGTGCACGTAATCCTAATTAACTCCGCGTTTTCGCAGATCGACCCGTATTCACGCGAGCAAACGCGAGACGGCGGTGGAAGTCAGACAGGAGGCAATGACGGCGTATCGATCGGTGAGCAAATTCGCTCATAGTATTATCGTTCGGTTATCGCGCAATGGAGTTTTCAGAGAAGATTAATTCCTTTCCTTAAACCATTATTCGAATAGTCGCAGGAAACTCGTTTCTTTATTAGCGAAGATAATTAGTATATCGGCGTTCTAAGTCTTTTGATTGTAATGTAAATGAATATAAATAACCGTTATTGTATATCGCTTTGTTACGTTGTAGTGATTTATTTTTTGGCCTGACTGATGGTTGTTACACGCCGAGATACATTTTCAGATACATTATCATGAATTAATTAGTGACTCATAATAAATTGCTTGTACTGCTTTATAAATATAAATAACAAATAACGTATCTGGTGTGCCCAACCTACAAGCAATTAAATACGTTCGCGTATTGTGGGGCAAAACGTTGCGCCTTGACGCGTCTCGTTACTAATTAATGCGCCGTCGATCGATAGCAACAGATTAACCGCGATATGATAATACAATGGATGCCTTTCCGATGTTTAGCGGCGATAAATTTTAGCTGGAAGCAAATAGCCGCAGATTTTTTTTTAACGGAAGGTAACGTTGGCCATAAACAATATTCTCGAGATAAATCTCGGTATCTACGTAATCGAATACTTTGCTGCGTTAACAATTTCTTATCTTTGCAACACGGTTGCAGTCTTTTCCGAGAACCAGCGGAAATATTATTTATAATGATGCAGTGTGTTATAAGATACCTGTATTAATTTTTTTTTTACACGCTAATTAATTAACGTAACAAGTACGTATTTTATTTTAATTACTCTTAAAAAAAATTTTTTTTCTCTTTATTTCTCTCTTTTAAGGTTTAAATGAGATTGAAAAATATTACACAATTACACACATTCTTACAAAACAAAAACCTCGTGTAAAAATATCTTTTATGAATTTTTTTTTCTTTTTTTTCTTTTTTCTTTGTGAAACTGAATATATTCTAGTCCAATGAATGCTATTGACGCGACGTAAAACGTTTCGTACACACTTTAACGACAGGCAGGCAGAGAAAAAAAAGATAAATCCATAAAAAATTGATTTTAATTTAACTAATGTATCCCACGCAGACAAAAGTTCGTGCTTGGAATTTAGGTTACTTCATATCACGTGAAGGCATTCTTATGCGACGTATATGGAGGGACATATGAAACTCTAACTAGATTATTAGACGCAAACTTTCAATTCTTTTCGAAAGTTATTTAAACTTCGCGAGGGTAGAGGGAGAAAAATGTGAAAGTGAATGTGGTATGCGATATAAATACTTTTAAAACGCGTAGTAATTAAAAAATTAAAAAAATATATAATTTATCGTAATTTACTTTATAAATTATCGCTAAATTATTATTACCAATTTGGGAATTTCCCGTTACACGTGGTAGGAGCATCGTTTCATGCTTATTCTGACTTATCGTTCTACCTTTACTCCGTTAATTTTTAATGTCTCGTGAAAAATTGAATAAAACGCTCTTGTCTCCGCGCATCAGGCTGTTTGATTGGCGGGTGAATGAGTGACGTGACGTAACAGGGATCAATAACTCCATGGCACAGCCTTCTATCGTGATCTGTTTTGTCCAGCTTAACTGCTGCTTAGCATCGTATCAATCGCGTTTAAAATCCGACGTGTGTATTTTTAGTAGGCACGAAACGCCTTTCAAAGCGCATCTCGGGCTATTTATAGAAAGCGACATTTGTAACGTCAATCAATTCCGTCTAGTTCCTGGCCTACGTCAACGTTTGCGGCGGTTCGAACAATAATTGTCCCGCGGAGTTTAATCGTACGGTGACACGTGTGCAAAATTCCATCCCTTTGACTCCGAATATAGCCACGTTATCATACGTTACGATTATTGAAGACTATACCCCATACTGTAATTACTTGGCGTATTTTTATATCCCTCGGAATAATAAAAATAGATAGCGTATGTCGGTGTTAAGTAAAAATAAAAATTGAGCTTAGCTCTTTGATTGTATGATATTCGCCGATTCTAATTCCTGGCAGGATTGTTAGTTTTCGTTTTGATATTTAATATATTTAGAATTAAAAATAAAGAAAGAAAAAAAAAACTTAGAAACGAGAGATCAGTAAATTAACAATAAAGACATTAAGTTATTACCGTTATCATTATTATAATGACATAATTAATTTATTTTTGACGTCGTAAAAATATATTAAAAATTCGTATTTTTTAGTCGACGGTTTATTTTATTCATTTATGCTGAATCACGCGGGTATCTTTTAAAAACGTTCGTGTATTCGCGTTATTTCCTTTTCGCTAATAATTCATGTAATTGAAATTATCATGCGATAAATAATTGATCAAGGTAGCGAGCTTTGAATGGACATAAATGTATCGTCTAATGAATAATTATGACAGAATAATGAAGGCATTACATACATACGCATACGCATACGATTATTTATGAACTGTCATTTAATTTAACTAATTATTATTGAGATTTACGGACGTCTTTCCAAATAAATTACTTTCCCGAACGAATATAATCCATTAGTGGACGAAGGGAACAATTTATACATACTAGAAGAAATCGTGTACGCGCTATTTTTTAAAAGACCTCAATTACAAAAAAAATTATATGACTTACCAGTCTGCATGAGCTTCAGCGGAGTTGAAGAATTCTGCCGGTGACTGTAACATAAAGAGAAAAATTAATGTAGACATGTATATTCGTTAAAATAATTAATTAAAAAAAAGTTAAAGTTTTTACTTAATAAATATTTTATTAAAAAAAATTTATATTTACCTATAAGTTGCTCCGCCGATGCAGGATGCCCCCCGGGCCTGCTCCTCCTCTCAGATGGGACGTGACGAGCCATCCTTCCGCGCACGAGACACTCGCGTACGCGACCGGATTAATTACTATCGCGAAAATTATTTAACACTTTCGCACGATATTTTTCGACACTCCCGTAAAAAAATAATCGTAAAAAAAGCGCGCGATAACTAGCGGCACTCCCGAAGCGACCGACGAACCGGCTGCGGTTCGTATTTATATAATTTATGCGTGCGACACTTTTCCTTGCACTTTTTCCCAAAGGAGATGTTAGGTTCGTGCTCCTTCGACGAAAGTCTTCCTCTGTATTGTTCTCTGAAACAAAAAAAGTTATATTTGATTAGTAAAAATGACGAAAATTAAACTTACTGCGTTACAAATAATTACAACTATTTTATGTGAAATATTCACTTCATAGATACCCGACACGTACGCGTTATCGATCGCGAAGGTCAGTTCGCATCAGCTAATATTGTATATTAATATACAGTTGACTATGCACGGCAGCCGACCGGCCGGCAGATACCTACGTTTTACGTGATATCCGCGCGAGATGTGTACGCCGAGCGCGTGACCGACCGACCTCTACTCCCGATCACTGCGCGGCCATAAAAATACTTTAACAAAAAGATTTTCAGACCTGGCATTCCTATACCACGAACGAACATCTCCCGAATCTATCGCGGACTGGTCAATCGAAATCCTCTTCTCCCCAAGCCCGACTCTACTCGTCGATACTTCGTTTACGACAAAGAGACGCGAATTTAATGTACGCGTATGCACGTGGTTTTAACTCACTTGATATCGAATAGATGTAGTCGCCGGTACGCACAGTTAATGCGGGAAGATAGTTCACGCAAGATTATGTCTCCCTGGCCCGTCGATTGTGCGTAGATCTGTAATACGTACGGAGCACGTGCTGCGTACGTACGTTCTGTTCGACCGTTCGAGAAGGACAGAGCGATGGTGGGAGTAGTGGAGGAACGTAGCTCGCGCGCGGTACATACGCCTGTTCCTCCCTCCCCACCCCGACCCCCCCCCCGGCTACCTGCCCGTCTCTTTCTCTCTCGCACTGGATACTCGCGAACGCACCCGATTAATTATTTGTCGCGAGAATTAATTTTTTTATTTAACACTTTCGCGCGATAGTCCACGGCATTCTGACGTTGACTCTCGCTTGGCGTGAAGCGAGCCAAGCGAGAGAAAACTAATCAACGTCGGTTTTAAGCGGTAATAATTAACAGCTAATTTACGCATTATACCAATTTTGTAAAATAGAAAATTAAAACAGAATCCTCCCCCTTAATTTTAATTTTTTTGTTTCTCGCTCAAATAAAACATCTTTTACGCAAATATTGATATCTTTATAAATTCATGTTTAAACTTAAAATGCGTAATCGGAATCTCGGTAAATCTCTGCTAATCTCTGAAATACAGCATTTGTAAATAACGTAAACAACTGTTTTCGAAATAACAACTCCAAAGCAGGCGGAACGCGAAGGCTTTTGTATAGTTAATTAACGCTCCCGCACATACGTATATCGTTGTAGTCGACTGCAGTCCCGGCGGGGGAGTTCGCCGGCCGAGCTTTCGGGCGGACGTTAAAGCACGCGGGGTCAGGGGAAGGCCGGCGTACGAATAGAAACACGAATTCACTTATTACGGGCTGCAGAATCACGCGAACGGATATATGCAGCTCGGAATGCACGGTCTGGATTGCGGCGTGCCCGGAGCAAATTCGCCCTTAGTGCCTCGCGTGTGTCCTATCCGCGCTCGTATCTCGATATCACGACCGGGGCACTGACCCGCCTCGGTGCCTACAGCCTGGCTCACACGATGCTTTGTTACCGCATGGATTATATGCGGCACGGCGCAAAAACTGGCACCGTTTTACCGCGGGAGAAGAAGGTATTATCAGACGTCGTAGATACGTCCTATCGCAATTAGGCCGATTTATATATAGCTAAAGAAGCGTGTAACTCGTAGCTCAGGTATTCGTGTCATAATGGATCTACGTACCACCAGGGGAGACACACGTCCTCTAGCAAAATAACATGTGACGTGAACTTTTTCATTGGGCGTAGTTTATAATTTATTTCTAATAAAACTGTTGCGCGTAATTATAGTAACGCGCGGATTCTGAATTAAGTTGGAAAAGTAATACGGTACTGCTATCTTTTTTTCAACAGATCGGTTATTACTTTTTGATCTCTGACATTTCATATGTGAATATTTCAGAAACAAAATTTCTTTTTCAAGTCGATCTTTGAAATTGTGAGTGCCTCTCCATTTTTGACTAGATTCTTGAATTATAAATATCATTTATGTCTAGAATTTATCATGGATATTATTTTCAAGTCTAAGAGAAAGTTTTCTCATGATTTATGTTTGGAAAACTCATTCTTCTCTGAAATATTACAGATCGGAAATTAAATGCATTGTATATTCAGCAATATGTATATATATATTTAACTAGAATTTTCTTTTATTATGTTAATATGCTAGTTTTCAAATACTTAATTCGTTGTTTTTTTTTTTTTTTTTTTTTTTTTTCTAATGTAGAAGCATTTTAATTATGAAAGTTAGATTGGTTCGAAGGCTTGAATATCGACGTGAAAAAAACTCGTGAGGAAAGTGAAAGAAAATAATGTCTGATTAAAGTCTCATTAATCTAATCTATTCGAAATCTACTTGAAATTAACGAAAGAACTTTTCCTTAGACTCTTTAAATGAAGGTATTTTATTTGGTTGTAATTTCATATCGCATTTAGAAAATATACTGACTTGTCAAAGCATTTTAATTGTATAATGCTTTTTAGTTAGCGTGCCGGTTGCTAGTAAATATAATCGTGATGTAATCCAGTCTTATGAAATGTAACGCGATAACATCGCAAGCCGGCAGTATGCATGCGTGACTTACCGTCACCCCTAAAGCTCAGGACTTAAGCTCGCACCTCAAAAGAAAACTGATCGAAGGTTTAACGCCGGAAATAGGACTGTGTTAGCGATAACGCCTAATAAACTTCAATCAAGATTCTCATCCGAGAGATTGAACATGTAGGGAAGAAAAAAACCGTGAAAATACAAGTAAAATCAAGGTAATAATAATATTAAAGGAAAAAATATACAAATTTAGAAGTTGCATATTAAAAATATCTAACCAATTTTATTAGTTGAAAAAAAATAGAAAAATTTTAAAAATCTTTAATATTAGTTAAACTTAATAAAAGTTGCAACGTACGTAATTTACGTAGATCAAATTACTGTATGATTAATGGACGTATATGTTAAAAGTAATTTCATGAACTTTAAAAATTTTTCCTAAAGTGGAGTCGGCTTTATACATTTCTCAAAGCGCCTGCAGCTGACAGGAAGGGAGTGCGTTAGTTCTCTCGGTGATTCTGTGCACTTTTTTTTCTTTTTTTTTTTTTTTTTTTTTTAACAACTTAATTCGCGCTTTTCTCAAGGCAGATCTCCCGACTTACCTGAGAAAAGAAGGCAATATTTTTTTTCACTTTTCTTTGAGCTTTTTACAGGGTAATTCGTACATCTTTCTGGCGAACTGTCGAAAGTTTCCGTGCTCTCGGCTCACCGGGTCTGCCTTTTCCGACTAACTTTCATACAATGGTAGCCGCGCCGTTAGGTTTTTCCACCGCTTTTTGTGATTGCCAAAGTATTTCGAATTTTCTTCGGCATTTATGGATACAGAAAAAAGTTAGATCGAGCTTTAAACCAAAACTTTATCAGAGTCGTTTACGAATTTTATTGTAGCGTTAATCATTTTATGTTCGCACTATATTAATTACAATTTAAAACATGTGAAACACAGAGGTGTATAAATACTTTTTAATTAATCTAGAGGCAATTTGTTTTTCTGGTTAAAGTGCAAAATTTTTTTCAGTCACGCGCAAATAAAGAATCAAGAATAATTAAAAACAGAAAAAAAATATATATATGTATATACATATAGCTTAAGCTTATTCTATTAAAAGATAGAATCAAATTTAGGAAACTTCTGCTAAGTGCACTGTCTTATTAACACGGTAATAATTCTGGAGCTAGACGCGGAAGAAAAGTCGAGCTTTTTTCGAAAGTTGAAATTTTCTCCTACGGCTGATATAAAATCAGATTAAAGGTGGATAGACCTCGGCGTTAAAGTGAGAATATCGCGGGGGATAGGTCGTGTCGTTCTATAGGCGATGCGTTGTCCGCACACCTTTAGCTACGACTTTAGCTATGACTCCCAGCTACGTAACGTGCAATAATCTATTCCGCTAGGCGTGTATTTTTGAGTTTACGTCGCCATGGCGACCAGGCAAATCGCGCGCGCATACGACGACGTCCGCGACGACGACGTCGACGGCGACGTCGACGACGCCGGGAGAGAAAGAGAGAGAGAGGTCGTTAGAGGTACGCGATATCGCGGCGGCGCTTGGAAAGGTGAGCACCACGAGCTGTCCGGTGGCCTATTTCATAAACTCGATGGGCCACTAAGTTGGCGATCAGTCGAGCGCGTCAATACGCCGTATTGTTCGTTAAAAAAGTATGCGACGCGACACCAGGACGTTTTTTTTATCTCCAATCTACTTTTTAATATTTTCTCCCGTTTATATCGATCCCTTTAAATATCCCCAGCTGTTTTCAATGCGCCCGTGGAATTATTTGTCTCGTACAAACGAATAACTCCCCTTCCCTCCTCCCTATAAACGGGTCTGATGGCCGATAGAAAGTTTTCACCCGCAGTCACAGCTTCGGGGATTTGGGAACTAAATCTCTTTTGCGTTGAATTATAGTATAACCTCACACAAATTCAAAGCACTTGACATTCTGCACCCTGCAATGTTAGAGTAAAGTGATCGGGTGCTGAATATTTTACGAGCTATTTTATTCCGACGTATTGCGACGTAAAATACAAATAACGTCTCATGAAATATTTTATTTTTCTATTATTCTATTTTAATGTTGTGTTTTCACGTGCAGCATTATGGATATGTGGAAGCAAAAAAGCTTTATTTTTTGTACGGTAATAAACTAGTTTTTTTTAAATCAATGCAACAACGAGGCAACAACTGCAGTTGTAAACGTATCGTGAAGCTGTTTGTTAAATTTGCACGTCATATTTACGAATTTAGGAAGTGTCAGTTTGCAAAAATACGAGATAACAACCAACGTTTCGTAGAAATCGTTGCGCCGAATTTGTAGGATTTTATCTGCTGACGCGGAAATTTTGTGAAACGGATACGTGATGATTTTCTATAAAAATTGAAAAATGTCTTTGTAAGCAATTTGGCTCTCGATCTTGGAAACTGCCGAGCAATGAAAGTGTTCCAACAATATCTATAATGCGTTGTTTTTATCTATAACATCGATAACACTCAACATCGTTTTATTAAACACTCCTTTTTATTATTGAAAAGTATTTTATTTTAAATTCTCTCACACATACAGAATTGATTTAATTGATCAAAAATTTGAAATGTTTTTCGACTGAAGAGCTGATACAAAAGGAACCGTGAGTACCGCGCTAAAAAAATAATTTCTCCGTAAAAAAACAAAATATAATTTATTGCAATTAATCGTTATAAAAGAATTTAGACATTTTCGAGTTCCATTTCTACGACAATAAAATTTTGCTGGCTAGAATAAAAAAGAAAAAAAAAAAAGAAAAAGAAAAGAAAAAGATGTTTCCGTCACTTTTCTCTAACGTAATTTATTTCGAACGTTCCACGTTATTTTTACGTCAAATCTTTAATTGTACAGAAACGTCGAATGTTTCGAGAATTGAAAACTGTAATCAAAAACTTTTTATGAATAACGAAATTTATCAAATCCAATAAAATGTACAATAGCAGCACACGTCGCAGCGGATATTGGCGGCGTGCCGTTTATAATTCGACGAAGCGATAAACTTAGTTGTTTGTAGTAACGAAGAAATTGGCGCTTAAGTTCATATAACAAGTTAATAAAGAGAAGAATAATGGTGGTATCACGAGCAATTTCGAGTAGGTGAAAAGGTATTGGGGGAATTGTTGTTTAGAAGGGATAAATCCGCGGCGTGATGAGTTGATCCATTTACAAAAGCGCGAGTGAGACATGCTATAAAGCGAATGTTTGCGGTTGATTCCATCTTTCGAGAGGAAGAGCGGTGGAATTCCGCCGGGAAATCTTCCGTTATGCTATGATACTGCAGGGCCTCGTCAGAGATATTATTTATGGCACACTTCATAATCGCATTCGGCGTGCACGCGGGTTTATAGTGGCCTCGCATGCGCTTGTAATTACTCAAATGCGTATTAATTTTGCGAAATTACATTGTCGATAAAAAAAAGAAAAAAGAAAAAAAAAACCCCGACTGTAACGCTCCGTACAAAACGCCCCCCCGTTAAAATGTAGTTATTTTGTAACAATTCCAGTAATTTTGCGAAATTATATTATCAAGAGCTTTTGAAAGCTTTTATATAGGATTACATTTGCCAAGCAATTTTTACACGCGATATGCAATTAACTGTTATAGTGTAACGCAATATAAACGTAATCCGTTTATTCTTTTAAAGCTACCCCGAAAAACACTTGTTAGCGGATCTACTAAATTTTAATGATTATTTTAATAGCGTACGATTATTATATAATAATATTGGAAGTAAGTATTGGAATCGCGTGTAAGGATCGATATCTTTCTTTCGCCAATGAGCTACGTTCTGGCTATTTGTTGAAATCAATATGGCAATAATACTTTCAATCGATCCGGCCGATGAAAGTAAGGAATAATATTGTTGCAGACTCCAGTTCTTAAATTAAGGATAGCAATTGCTGGATTAATCATGAGGCAAAGCGACTGCAAAGGTGGTTCAGAACGAGGATCGATATCCTCGTGCGCGATATTCTCGTTGCGTCTATTTTTTCTAGCCAATAAGCTTTCGCGGTGAAATCTACGTTAATCAGACTAATCAATCACTAGATCAAAATATTTCATTCAACGATTTCAACGGAAGACCGGTCGGACCCGTTAAAAGTTTTATTTCGCGTTTGCAGAGATTATACGCGATACATAAAATCTTTTTCTTTATTTTTTTTTTTTTTTATTCAAATTTCACAAAACTTTATATGAAACTTATTAAACTTAAAACTTAAATGTTTATAAGAAGGGGTGGACATTAGCGTTTAAGATTCGATACCCCGAACGTTTGCCCTTTAAATAATTCTCACGCGGAGGGTTTTCGGAATTGTACGAAGGCAGGGCGCCGGACCGAAACTCCAAGATACTCCTGAAACCGCGATACGTGCTCTCTCGTCACACGTCTATTTTTACCCGTCTCCGTTGAAGCGCGACCGTAGTTCACCATGGTGAAATCTAAAAATCGAATAGTGGAGTGTGCTAGAGTCAATAATCGATACATCGCGGTGCGGCGCTCCGAAAAGCCGGTGACCGCGGCGTGTGGATTGGAAATTGCAGCGCGCGCGCGGTGCAACCACCCTTCCGTTCTCCTCGCCGTCGCGTCGTGCACCCCGTCGTCGTTTCGCTTGTGCCAGGGCGCACGTGACCCCGATGGCGCCACAGGCGGGTGCGACGGCCCTGAGGCCGCTCGTCTCGTCGCGACGCCGTCCCTCCGTCGAAGCGTCCCGACGCCGGCCGACGCTGCACGAGGGCGTAGCGACGGCAACCACGTTTCTACCCTCGTTTCCAGTCCGTCGTGGTGTGTCTCGTCGGCCGCCGGCTCGTCCGACAACCACGCGCGTTGCTCTGTTTTCTCTCCCTCTCTCTCTATCTTTCTCTATCTCTTTTTCTCCTCCCGTCCCCCGTCCCCCGCCGCCCCCGCCCCGCCGTTTACCGTGCATTTTTTATTTTTCCCTCCCTCCTCCTTCTCCTTGTCCTCATCCTCCCCGTCACCCCCGGTTGGTTCTCCCACCCCCTCTCGTTTTTCCAAACTACCGGCATTCGCGGGGGTGGCCGACCACGTCGCGCGCGCTACGTCCGTGTGCCGCCGGTCGTGGAGCGTTACCCCTCGCGGTGGAGTTATGTTACCGCGCGACTACTCACCCCGCGTCCAGTGTGCGCCTTGAATACCGGACCGGTACAACCGCGGGCGTAGAAGGGTCGCATCGCTACGGCGGGGAACGAAAGGGTGAAAGGGCGGCGATGCAACGCGGCGCGGGGACATACGTGGTGGCTGCGTGCTGCCGTCGCCCCGGCGCGAGAGGATGTTAAGGTAAGAGAAGGGTTCAATGAACGCCGATCGCGTTGCCACGCGCGACTTTCGCATCGCCGCCGCATTCTTTTCCTATCTACGTGCACCTCTCGTCCCGCGTAAGGGCTGGTTTTACGAAGGTCCAGGAAACGTACCAATTGTCCTGAACTTTACTCGTAACAGCGGTGTCAGATTTATCGGTGATGTTTGTAAAAATGGCAGGAAAGATGCGTCAAAGCCAGGCGGAAAAAGTTTTGCCGGTCTCGTAAATCTCTTTATGCAAGTAGTTGTTCTCTTAGATCATTACGAACGACAAAGGATGCCAACGTTCGTTTGTTATTACGAGGGATGACGGCTATTATTCGCGCAATTTATTTTATCACTTCTTCATTTTTTTTTTATACGCTTATTTGCGAGTTTTCTTACTTCGTTTATTAATTAATCAAGTAATAATGGTATTAATTCTCGTTCGTATTAATGTACGTACCTAGGTAATGTTTAAAACCTCATTTTTTATTTTTTTAAATATTTTTTTTTATTCCGTTACTATCGGAAATTTTGTCGTGAATTGAGTGGACACGTGACAGTCGCGCGAGGATGCATCTGACGAAATTTGTCTGTTTCATTAACTATTTTTGATTCTTTATTTAAATTGGGTTTGAAAAGCTCACTCCTCGCACCATGTTAGCAGTTTCCTGCCACTTAACGTCAGATTTAATATTAAATATGACCGTATGACCCCCAGTTTTATCTAATAATAATGAGAATAATGAGTTTAGTATCGTAACGTGACATGAAATCCAGACAGCTAGCATTAAATGTGCGATAATAATAAGAAAATCTTTTATTTTTCTTTATATGTATTACCGCCGTACATTTACGGAACATCTACAGTCATAACGTAATACATATCGTGGAGAAAACGTTAAATATCTTTTAAATATTAAATAATTTAGAAAAACATTACTTTGGAACAAAATAAACCGGTTGTATATAAATTAATAACGAGAAGATTTAATTTAACCGGCTTAGGTACTTAACATGTTATGCCTCTTAAGTATTCCTCACATTGCGTGTATCATGAATCATTTTAGTCAAGCTCTCTTCATTTTTTATTTACAATTACGAAGTTATTCATAAATATTTTTATGCTCGCCTAATGTAATTACAAGAAACATTCGGACGTGACGGAAGATACGTGAACATTTAAACGTACAACCGTGCAAAAATGGAGAAAATTATTTTTTTCTTTTTTTTTTTACGAGTTTTTCAAAAACTGTTGATTGCGTGTCACGGTTTTAATTGACAGAATTATGTATTATCTGAGTATGGACACGGTGTTAATTTCAGTTGTTTTTTAAATTATTTGTCGTCGATATTCGACGATAGGTCGAGTGATTAATAGGGTCGACTACCGAGTGTCGATTACGTGATCAACGAAACTTCAAGTCACGTAATACGTCAGCGAAGAAAAATAAACGCGCGCGGTCGCAGGTTAGTATCTAAATGTGCCGGGGAATGCTCTGGCAATGATTTCGAGGTCGATTACCCTAGAGACTTACTTCGGTGTTGCTATCGTCGCGAGCTTGTCTGCCCGCGAGTACATTTATTGATTTTATCTAACGCATATATTGCGAGATAAAATATAATATGCATATTTATTTCGCATAAAAACCTAGATAAGCACAAAATTATTGCGCATTTTTTATCAGCAAGTTCTTTCAACCGGGAAGGCCGGGGAGAAAAAGAAAAGCGAACATTCAATTTTTTCCCATTGGCGACTTCGGGAATTTGATGGCAAACTTGCGCCGTTATTCGCGCGTATCGTTATATGCATGAAATGTAATCTCGTCTAAGGTTTTCTCGGAATGGCTTCGCGGGTCGATATCCTTTTGCCGTGCAACCGCGTGAAATTGGCGTTGCATAATTCGCGCGGCTACCGCATAAACGAATGGTTTAACGAATTGGAAAAAGAATTACCGGCCCGTTTTTGTCCGTCCGTTTTTGTTCGCTCTCGAAGTCGAAAATAGCGACGTAAAGGCGGCTTTTATATGCAGATAATGTGCGATAGCGCGTTACGTTATACCTGAGGTTGTTGCACTTGTACCGCGCGCTGTACGAAAGTCGTTGAATTTTTTTGTTTTTACTTCCTCGCGTTTGCTCTAACAATTTTACTTTAATCCGTTTTTAATCATCACTTTGACTCACTCCTGCAATTAATCTCAAATTGACTTCTTTAATTTTGCAAAATCCTTCATTACGATATTTACGAAAATAAATGTTTACGAAATTTAACGATGCTTGAATATTTATGGATTTAATTCTATTCGTCGACGAACTCGGAAGCACGAGTCGCGTCGAGAATGTGACCGCATTTCGTTGCCGCATTATTCTGAATCGCGCTTCTGTTTTAATGCATAGGTACTCGTCTTCTGCCAGTGTCGCTATTTTTATTATGACAAGTCACGTTCTCCCGAAAAGAAAAAAAGTACGCTTCATTTATTTCACCGACATCAAACAGTACCCTTCTTTTCCTTCTTAATGGAAGGAGAAAAGTAGCGGGCGCGTAAAACTCCATTCATTCCACTTATCGATACATCTTTCCACTCCTGTCTCTCGAACACAAGTTATCATGATGTAGGGTACGTCTTGCCCTGAAATTAACGATCCATCGTTCTTTTGTATACTTATAATCTCTTTTGATTACTTGAGCTGAAGTTGTGCATTAAAGACGGAGGGAAAAAAAAACCTATATAGTTAAATTTCAAAAGGCTATTTTTAATAAAAGTTTCTTATAGAATTCTAATATAATAAATATTCGAACGCGAGATTTCTAAAGATTATTGCCTTACAGAAATTAATATATTAATTATTTAATTTTTTAATTTTTATCGAGTCTACAAATTCTTTCTTTTGCATTTTTACATTTCTTACTGTGGTACCTTTAAGTCTTAATGATCAATAAAAAAACATATAAAAGTGCGGTCTTTAAGATTACGAATAAATAGACAATTGTTTTTTTTCTTCTAGAGCTGTTAATAAATTTCAAATATTTTATCTTAAAAGAATCTTAATTTGTGAAACGGCTCGAGTTTAATCCTGAGAATTAAAAGAGCAGCTAATAAGAGAGATCTGAAATTACGACGAAATTCACACAAAGAGAAGCACAGATTTCTCTGTGCTAAACTCTATTCAGTATAGTTGTGCAGTAGATAATTATCGTTTCTTTTCGTTTGTAAACTATTTTCTACCAGTATTCCGGTCTTAATCTTGGTACAACATCTCTAGCTCCTTGCAATTACGAGGAAGTATCGCGCCAGTTTTTTTCCACTTCATTACGAATTCTATTACATGTCGCGGTGGTTATTAAAGTTTTATTAAGGTTCGTTATCGCGCGAAGATCTTCGTCCGAGACAATTTAGATGCATTTTTCACGACGGCATTGTACGTTTCAATTTTAAGTCTCCCCGCGGTGCCCTCGAGGTGCGGAAGTTTCGGAATTTTCGCGCGAAAAAGATAGGACGAGCGAGGAGTTCGCATGTTGATTTTCAACATTCACGAACATCCACTGCAATTCAAACCGCGCCGTAGCGCTCGCATTACAAGATAGCAGCGGATCTCCCTAATCTTGTTTGTAACTCACGTCTTCGTAACGCCCTTCCACGCGAGATAACGCTTTTAATTGATCCGTGTCAAGTTTATGTAAAACAACGCGCATAAAATATTCTGTTTCAAATATACGTAGAAGTCGCGAGAGAAAATTTCGCAACGGTTGACGCGATACTTTGTCGCGAAACAGCGACATGCAGGATGCAGCAGAACTCAGTTTCCTTATGTCGATTTATTTTTACCGTGGCTGCTGCATCCGGGATTTCTTTTTTTTTCATCTCAACGTGCATGAAAGGCCCGGATGCTCGAGTGCGCAAAAGGAATAAATGGGAGCGCGAAAAGACGACGAGAGCGCGCCGGAGAGAGGTGGAATATATTGTATAAAATCTGACGTTGAGCTGCTGTTTCTTCACGTTCAGTCGTTTAAATTATAACTATACAAATTTGTGTTGGATACGTGGGAGTTTCATGACGCTCTCTCGTATCTCGAATTATTTTTGCCTGCATATCGCGACTTATCGCTGCCATTAATTAGTTCTTCGCGCGAAGGATATTCGCCAAGTTCGAAATTGAAATCTAACGGATTAGATCCTCTGGCGTGGGATCTTTCTCCGCATAAAGTATTGAAAGCGTCGATAGTTTGCAAGTCGCGAGCAATCGAATAGGATATTTCCGAGCCCAGACCTTACGGAGACGAGAACTTCGAAATTCCGTCGAGCGCAAAGTTCGACCGCGATATATCTGGCCCATCTAAATTTTCCCGCATGCGTTCGGAAGTGCCTGCGCGTAAAACTGTAGCGTGAATTTCTCGTATCGCCGGCACGATCCAGGGCTACGTTTGCGCGAAACGACGATCGTGACGAACACGCGATCGCGTTTTTATCATTAACGATGTGTGCCAAAGATCCTTCTGCGATGGCACGTTTCGAGCCGTGTCTCACGTATCGATCTCGCCGCATTACAGCTACATTCCGCTCCGCCCCTGTCGCGGCTGTTTTATAACGCGAGTGACACGGCGAGGTAGACGTCGGCCTGTGACTTTGAACGGGAAATATATCATATTTTCTCAACTTAGACGCATATCTTAATTATCGAGATCGCACACCGGGCGCACGTAGGTTCGAAAGCCAGGCTGGTACGATAACGGCGCGTGGAAGTAGTACACCAACGTTTAGATCCGGATCTCGCATATCGATTCCCTCGTCTCGCGTGTTACGACTCGGAAGGATCGTCCCTTTAACCCAATCCTGTCGCGCGCCATTATACAACAATGATGAAGATCATTGGATATGTTCGCGGGACACTCTCTTTAAGCTCTTTAAGTCGTTAAGCTCGCGTCGCAAATGGAAGGTTTGCGTGTAAATGTTATAAATGGGAACGTACATGTGTCGCATCGTCTTAGGAAATTTATAGTTATTGGTGTTTTTTATCATTAAGCGAGCAATGTGTTAATTACGGAGAAAACAAAAAAAAAATTTTTTTATCGCTAAGCGGAATATTTGAAAGTAAATTGCTACGTGAAAAATTTATTTACTTTTGGATTAATCGTATGCCTTTCTCGCCATTCCACGCTGGCCTCCATGATAGATTTATTTTAGAAAGATAACGGAGTAATAAGCGATGTTTGTTTTAAACATATATGATTAAAAGTAAACGACCCGTGACTACGATTACTATGCTCAGCAAAGTTTAATGAAATTTATCGTAGACAAAATAGGGTAAGATCGGATAAAATTAATTGTTACACGTTGTTATTTATTCCATTTTATATGAAAATAAATTAATTTTGCGCGCAATATTATGAAAAATAATACTATTAATTAATAATTTTATTTATTATTTCCTGTATAAAATTATAATGAGGTAATAGTCAAAGAATGTATATTTTCATATTTTATATCGCAATATGTCAAGGTAAAATGTAAAATAACTCGTAAAATATGATACACGGTTCAGTAATTTTACCAAATATTTTTGAACGGGCACAGAATACGCAACAAGAACAATCTATTTCTCCGTAAAAAGAAAATAACGTGGCTTTAGTGAAAAAAGCGCAATTGTGAAAAAAGTGAGAACATCATTGGGAAATTGGATATTATTATGTTTTACTTTTTCTTCCCTATGGCCTCTTTTTTTTATCCAATCTAGAACCATGAAAGAAATCTGATCTATTATCGTTCCTCGTATAAAAACGTGGTAAAATATTACCTAATTGTAATAAAAAAAAAAAACTCCCCCAACTTTATTCGTTTACCAATATCTTCGTGAATAATTTATCTTGCGCGTGGAGATCTCCACGTATCTCGATTTTTGACAAAGAAAAAGATATTGCGCCCATCATTGTGTCCCCGCCCCTCTTCCGATGCTATCTCGCGCTTTGATATTCAAACGAAATCTTTGAGCCCTGCTACTTCCCCTCGTATAGTGAGATAGGTTTATAGATATGGGATCAAGTAATATCCTAGGGGCCGAGGTGTAAGCCTAGTCTGTACACCTGTATAACTTGTCTCGCAATCGGACACGCACGTACACGTGCGGCGGCGGAGAAAGGCTGCCTCGCGGTGACTGTTAAAATTATTATGTCTAATTGACGACGAAACGATCTGTACATGCGCGGGGTTCGGGTACCAATCGCGGGCTTCATTCCTCATTAATCTTTAAATGTCGCGTGGTTTTTTAAACAGATTATAACCGTATTGATCGCGCTCCCGGCGAAGCCAGCCTCGCTCGCACAATTCAAGACTATCTTCGGGAGCCGTGACGAATTCATAATGGATCGTCATTCATCGTCCCGAACCGTATACACGTGCGATCGAGGTACGCGTCTACGAAGTACGTAGGCGTGAAATAACGAAGTTCATTTGCTTGCCAAAGGCAACAATAGACGCAATACTGCGCACAGTGTAATTGTAATGCGGAATACGTCGAAACGAAATGTTTCAGATACGGTAAATAACTCTTTCGGTTTAAATTCGGCTCGGTGGATAGTTTTCGGGCGCGATACGTTGTTTCGGGCACCCTGTATACATTTAAGAGGATATAAATGTACAAATTGCCAATTTCAAAAAAGGTAATTTATGTAAGAGCAGCTAGAAATTCCGAAGCTTCAGTTAATGTATTCTCAAACTACTACGGTTAATAGACGCTTATCATTTCTTGGCACTCCGCTAATTTCGAAACAAACTTTACGTAAATTTTATATAATATTTTCTTCATTCAAAAAATTCTGTTTATTTGCTGGAAAAACTTTTTTTCGTGGGAATAAATATTGACGCTTTAAAAAAGTTTGCGTTTAATACATTTACAAATAGGTGTGCTAGCCTATACAGATTTGAGATTTTTCAACTTTGGCACCAGCGAAACTTTCGCATTATCATAGAAATTGCGGTACCAGTGTTGTCGCAATAAAGAATTTCAAAAGAATTCTTATGGCCAACTACTCAAAAGGACTTGCTTATCAAATTAATTTAAGACCGACACAATTCTTCTACGGTAGGAAGAATTTGTGCAGCACATAATATAATTAATCGGGACCACCGCGGAATAACTTATATACTAATTATTGCGAAAATTTAACGGCATTAATTACTATTTTCCCGTAGGGAGCTGTTAATTATCGTGTTAATGCTCGATACCGTGAATTTAATTGATATAATTTCCGGATAAAGTCTCACATAACATTGCACTTTTGAAAATAAGTAAAAGTAGTTAAAAAAAAAAAAATTATTACAAACCTGTTCTTATATTTTTATGCAAATAAGATTAGTTAAAAAAAAAAGAAAGTTAATTCTCGGTGTAAATAATCTTGATGTACAAACATCGAATCGTTTCGAGAGTAAAATAGTTGACACCGTTTTTCGAAAAGTTGTCAGCTCTTTTTCAAATGTTCCCCTAAGCTGCAAGTTTCAAGATAAACGCGTTACGAACCCGAAAGGCGGCAAATACAATATACATACTAAGCGTGCAGTAGCATGTGGCGTATTTTATATGCCAGGCAGCTGAAAATGCTCGTAAATTATACTCGAAGAGCACGCTGCATTGCAAAATGTCAAAAGACAGCTTTCATAATGACAAAACGTTTTATCTTTCATAAGAAATTTGTCACGAATTATGCGACGGAATGAGTAACAGTGTAGCCGATGGGGTGGATTTTATTTTATTCAACGTCTACCGAACTGAATTCAATTTCCTTTACCGAGGGAGATAACTCGTGCCGCTACTTTTATAGTTTCTGTAATTTACCGTAACACCTGAACGTGTGGCTCGCATATGGTTTTCTCCGAAATTTCTCGATATTACGAACGTGCAAGATAACGTGTGCGGCGGAATCGAGGCTGTGCGTTTCTATACGTGACTGATTTGCATAATTGCAGCCCGTCCGCACGCGCAACTAAGTGTAATGTCCTACCTTAATGAATTCTCGATAATCAATGCGCAGAACCGAAATACCGGCGCGTCGTAATTGGTTTTTGCATTCGACAATGTGGTACATTTTACGCGATGCATTAATTTGATTTTTTAACGCGACGGTATTTTATGCCGGATTCGAATAACGTGTCATAAAACATTTTCTCTCTTATAAATGAATTGTAAATTTTCTATGGTCGGCTGCCATAATTCTTATTACGGCAAATGCGCTTTTTCTTCTTCGTTTTGTTTAAACTTTTTTTTAATGCAGTTTATATGTAATGAAAGAAAAGCAACAACTCGCGTGACTTATGCACTTTTGCTGAAAAAAAAAAGTGGCTTTTACAGTATTTATTTTACCGATATAAATCATTAAAATCATATTAGTTATGTATATGTCAAATATAGATACATGTCGAAAACGATCATAAATCACCAATAAAGCTTAATGCACCGTGGCTGCCGTTTATCGCAATCTTAATCGAATCACGAATATGAATATATATAAACATATGTAAGTAAAAAATATTAATTTCATATGAAATAAATTTATAAGGATACAAATATAGTATATTGAAATACTGATTATAGTAATTCATATAATATAATAAATATATATATATATATTTTTTTTTCGTGAATATCTGAATTAAGTGACCAGGCATCTTTTCTAAGACACACACGCATTCCACGGTAATGTTTCTTGGTTATTCCGCTCGTCTCGTGCTTTTCTAGTTTTACTATCGACATTCTGTCAGGACTTTTCGACGCGAAGAACATTCCTCAGAGAAAAGGAAAACAGAGGGAAACGAAATATCGTATCATGCATATTTGCGGAATCGAAAATACAAATCAACTGTTGCAATTAACTTTTCCGTAAAAAGAATATCATAACGGTATAGATTAAACGTTTCGTTAATTAGGTCAGAATGTAATTTTCAACATCTAAAAATATGCTAAAATTTATGAGATTAAGATTTACGAGAAATTTTTGCACATTATTATTTAAAGTGTTCCTTATTTATTTCGATTGTAATTAAAATTTCCTGTCTATTAATTTTTATAACGTCACATTTTTTGAAAAAATATTTTTATTAAGTTTCCTACAAATATATCGTTGCGGCATGGATTTATTGCTAGACTTAATAAGCCCGGCGAACGGGGTCATACGTATCACACGTTAGATATACGCCTGCGGTATACGTATATGTATACCTCTGTATGCACAGCTATGTTGACGGCGGATTTCGAAACTTCAGTCTAGTTCAGGGCGCGAACGAAATAAACGGTAGCAAAACACATATGAAGGTAACTCCTTGAGTCGTACCTTAATCCGAATAAGGGGCCCCTAAATTTTCCTGCGAATCAAGAGTATTTTAGGTGTCGAGATAAATAATAAATATTTGTCGAAATTAAACCGGGGAAGCTTCGAAAATTTAAGTAAAATCAATATAGATCGTGAAAAATCGAAACTTTTCGGTGATCCGGTGTATCGGTGTTCCGAAGCTTTCAAACGAATGACGCGGAAAAAGTAAAAACTCGGAAGTGCAAAGTTTCAATGATCCCGAGCTTTATGGATTTTAAAAGTTTCGAAAAAGCGCTGTTTAATATTCTCAGTTCGCCAAATATTTTTCAACGTGGAATGACTTGTGTCTAATTCCACGTTTAACTTTCGAAAGAAACAAGGTGAAGGTTCGAATTTACGAAGTTTCAAATATTCAAGATTTATATGTTTCGAAATGATTTTAATAAGAGTCCAAAAGTGAAACGAGATTCTGATCCTTGCGTTAATTCTTAAGCCCCCGCGTTGTCTAAACGGAGACCTATTAAAGTAAGCTCTGATTTTCTGGGTCAATTCGATAGCTTCGAACGTGAGTGACCTCGGGACAATCGCATTTCACCACAGCAAGTTAATTTCCATTTCAACACGTCATGATAAATCTCGTCAATGAATTAAACGGCCTAAAAGACTGGCGATGAAAATGTAGGACGCTTGCTTTTACCGTTCTTCATTGTATAACGCTTTACTCCACTTTCGTGAGTCATCGGAAGCGGGCGATTGTTAATTGCTTCTAATTGCGCCGAAATACTTCGACACGATAAACTATCCTGGCGAATTAAATGAATCCCCGTTTTGTTGCGTGACGAATTTACGGCGATATCTTTTGTGCCAAATGCTGCAGTTTGTTCCATTTAAACATATAATACATTACAGCACATTGAAAGTATACGTACGAGCGATATAGTTTACGAAAAACTAAAACGAATCACGCGGCATATAATACGTGTAACTTTATAGTCGATACTTTTGGAGCGTTATTTATTAATTTATTGGTAAATGTTACCTGAACCAGCATATTAGTTAGGCTGTTAAAAAACGAATAACGATCGTAAAAAAAAAAAAAGAAAAATATCTATTTTCCAGTAAAACGAAAAACACCTACGCTAATATTTTCGAGTTTTCTGCGAAAATGGTACATTTTGCCATCCTCGCAAAATACAATCCCTCAATAACGCCATTTAGCGAGGGGTCTTGCAATTTGGAAATTAAGGATTTAGGGATATCCGACAGTTACGAACCTAGGGGAAGGGCGATAAGCAAGAAATTTACGAATTACGAGAGGGGTCCTGGTATATCGGTGCATTGCTGCTTTCTGCGATTTGTTGCCAATATCCTCCACTCGTCGTAATTCACGTTTGAGATAAGGCCGAGTTTCGGAGCTCAACCTTTCCCTTTGACCTTCCTTTCGTCACTGGTGGAGTGAGAAATATTTAGGCGGCAGGGCGTGTGTGTCAAAGCGTTAGGGGTGCTCGGGATAGTCACGCAGCGATCGGGGAACGGTATCACCCCTAGGGTGAAGTAGATAGCTTCGGTCGAATAACCCTCGGCTTAACTCGGTATTCAAGGATAGCCCGATGTTAGTTCATTAGCTGGGTGGATTAATGAAGCGTGTCTCGGGTCGCAAAAATTCACATAATCCGATCAGCCATTAGAAGCATTACCTTCGTTGCAAATTACATCGGAAGTTACGGCGTAACTATGCGGAGAGCTTCTACTAATCGATCCATGCATCAAGTTAATAAATAGACTCCGAGGTGTGTCATTTAAAAGGTGTTAGACGCGATTATTGATACTACTTTTAATTAATATCATTCGGCGCGAATGTGAAAAGGTGCACCGCTAATTATCATACGTTGTTCAGATTATGGAGATGATTAAGAGCTCGTTTTGTTCGGTACGTGTTATAAGTTTTACTGTTTTAAAAAAATCACGAATAGAATTTCTTCCTGAATATTAATACCAGTCTGGAGTGGATAACGATTGATTAAATAATCAAGTGCAATATAAAAATAATTTCATTATTTTGTTTGCGGAACGTAGATATGTATATATAAAAAAAAAAATAAAATAAGATAAAATAAAATTCTGAAGCCACAAATCTCTGTTTAAAAGTAATAGTGTTGATTGAAATTAAAAATTTAAAGAACCGAGCATTCTTCCGACGTTCCATCGATCTGCTCTTTTGACGCACTCCCTTATCATAAAAAATTGCGTTTTAATTACTGTACGTGTAAACTTCAGCGCGGCATACAACTCCATTCGTTATCTGGCTTCGTTAATCTTCGCGAATTCCCAGGGCGGCGCGTCAATCCGGTCGGTGTAACTTCGATATATGTCGATAGATTTATCGTGGCGGACGATCGCGCGCAGGCAGCACCGCGTGTCATTTGCGTCGCCTTTACGTGCCACGTCACGTGTAACCATCCCCGCGACTCCATCGCGATAGAAACTACTGAAACTCTATTGTGACGACGATGGCGTGTGTGCTGGGTCTTGAAATTCCGTGAACCAACTGCGGAACATAATTCACGGCGGGCTGATTTAGATTTAAACGCGATTCGAGCGCGCAATTGTACGCGGAACTCTCTTAATCCGTGTTAATTTTCATGTGTCCTTATGCATGAATTCGAATCCGCAAAATAAAATTAAATATAGCTACGATTTTAATTACCGAATTAACCCCTGCATTTATTTAGAACAAAAAACAATTAGTGTCGCTAAAAAAATTAATTTCTTTATCTTGCTGCCTATTAATATATCGCAATTAAAAAAATTTTAGTTCTACTTTTTGACACGTTTATTAACAGGAAAAAAAAATTACTTTTGTTCACTTCTTCGAAATGGCGGGATAACATTTTCCAGCTGTGCTACATTTTACCCATATTTGCGTTGTTCATCTTTGCGTTTTGTGGAACGGCACGAAATTGTATGATATCTCAAGGGCATAAAACCTTTCATTTTTTTATTTCGCGGTCTTTCATTCGCCCATATGATTCTCTTTGAAGGAAAAAATTTTCTTTCTCTCTCTCTTCCTCTCGCTCCCTTTCGTCCGAATCAATCTTTATTGCTCTCTCAATCAGCATGCTCGATACATATCCTTGCCAGTAATTTTCATCAGAGCGCTCTTTTTTTTTTTTATTATTATTATGTGCGTTATTAGCGTATCAAAAAAAGCTTCCTGTGTTCGTGAAATTCTCGTATAAAGCGGATTTCTTGTTTTGACGCATTAATTATTGCCAACAAATTATACAGCAGCCCACCCACGGAGCGAAGTTTTCTTTTTGATTGCTCGTCGTTCGTGCAAACGGAGGACAATGTTTGATCAAAATTTATTTTGTTTTTCGGGAACGGGCATTTTAATTGGCTTCCCCGTTCCCCTTTCTAACGCGATTTCCCTTTTATCGATTACACTATTCATCCGGACGGAGACGGGAATTCGTCACTCGCAGTTTTTCTTGTTGCGCGCCGCGGTGAGATAATTGGCGGCTCGTGCATACGCGCCGTGCGTGTAACAATGATGAAATTGTTCGTAATCTGTTACAACGTGTAACGTACTAATTGAAGGACGTATCATAAAAATGTATAATTTGATACAACAATTGGAATAAAGACTTATACAAAAAGAATGCAATTAGAGTCAATCGTTTTGTTACGATGACGGATTAACACAATATTCCACCTTAGTTATTTCAAGACACGTTTATGAGATAATTTTTCTTGATTTGAAATATAAAAGAGGATTGTATAAAAAAAGAAAAAAAAAGAATAAAGATACGTTCGATAGATAGAATTAATCCTATTTCTTGGATTAACTTTAGCGAATAAGCTCGCAGCGTTCTGTAATTATATCAAATCCACCTCCGGATATATCCGTCGGATTTTCTTCGAGAGTAATAAAAGATATAACAACGACGCTCCGTTTTTTAATGGTTTATTTATCTATCCACTAGCAGCCAATCAACGTTTTTTTTTTTTTTTACGCCTAAACGAACAATCGAGCACTATCAGATTCCTGGAAATGTCGATCGCTTCTCACGAGAACTAGTTTATGCGTTTTCATTTTGTCTGCGATTTTTCTTCCCCGAGACGAGATGATTCGTTCCCGTCATACACACGTGTATTTGTACTTTTCCTCTCCCCGATCCCCGGCCTCTCACGATTCCCGCGTGTCCGTTTTTCCTATTTTTCACGGTATCTCGCGCAGAAATTCGACACTCGATTTTCGCTTTGTGCTGATCTCTGTTGCCGATGCGTGCCCTGGCTCACTCACGCCCGGGAGCTATTTTTCTATTATTTTTCTATTATTTCACTCTCTCACGTCGCTCGCCTTCC
Organism: Cardiocondyla obscurior; assembly: GCF_019399895.1. Lineage (NCBI taxonomy): Eukaryota > Metazoa > Arthropoda > Insecta > Hymenoptera > Formicidae > Cardiocondyla > Cardiocondyla obscurior. Next base: position 2,891,675 of record NC_091887.1, on the reverse strand, counting down.
ACCCCCTCCCCCTTCCTCGATCCCGATTGTCGTTACTCTCGTCCCCGCCGGGAGGTTAAAAAAATAGCCGCGCCGGCTCGTCGATCGGCGTTTACTCTATCGATCGAGCTTTTATCTGATCCGCTGTATATTAGCGAGCTTTTATACGTGTGAGGGGAGAAGGGACGTTAAAACAAATGAAGTGCGCCGTAACGTCGACGTTAACCCTTTGCCATATGTTTGCGTTGGTTAACCCGGCGTGGGTTAATACTCTTGCAGTTACCTCCCCCGGATAATCTCTCGTGATTACGCCACTAATATTCTAGCCTACGAAAGTAATACGTAATTGTCGAGCACTTTTTCTATATCACGATGCGTCATCGTTTCCATAATTCTTACGACTCTCTCTAATGTCGCGTGCAACAGTGACTCCAGCGTACCTACTTTCGTTTCTTTCAAACTCTGAACGCAAATAACGCGGAAACGCTCGAAAACTTTAGAGAAATTCGGAGAATTCTCGGAGTGAACAAAGTCGCAGGATAAATTGTGAACGTACAATTATTTTTTACTTTATCAACATTTGCTATCAAAAAATTATTTTTTAATTTTTTTTTACGAATGTCTTTTCTTTTAATTAACATTTTGTATTATTCACGCTGATTGAAAGAGGAAACAAAATTTTCTTTTTAAACATATTTTGGCTTTGATTCCTACGCGACGTGAAGGAGACTTCCTTCTATGCAAAATGCAAAAGTGTCCATTTGCCGCGGCTGGACGGCTGAAAATTGGAGATGGGTCTCCTTCGCGCGCACAATGCGGCATGAATAAATAAGATCCGACGAACGCCCACGGGGGAAAAGAATGGCACGCAATGAAGGGGCAGTTAAGTACGGGGTAGCGGGAATATCGTCGTGAGTTGTCTCGCATGTCAATTTCGATTCCGCCGGGACGACCCGCGGCCACCGAGTTGCCGGCGCGCGACCGGTTACGGGAGAGGTCTCCGCGGAATTCGATTAGATCTCCAGGAAATTTTCTACTCGACCCGACGTGATCGGTTTTTGCCTTCGTGCCCGTGTGGTACCTGCGGCGAGAACGCGTCCCGCAAAAGTCTGTTAAAACTCTCCTCCCGTCTTTGTAGTCCCGGCGCGCGTTTCCTTCGATCTTGATTAGATACTTTAATTAAACTCCCTATCGCAACAGAGTGGAAGGACGAGTTGCGCGGCGAACGATTCGAGTTATTTGAATCCTCAAGATCAGAAGAGCGCACGTCTCGCCTACTTCAACCCGCGTAACATCGTAATTACATGTCTGCTTAGCAACCTGACTCGCGGAAAAGAGATTCGAGACGCTTTGTTCTAGGTGATTCCCGAGGATGTTTCCGAGAAACTCGTCGCGTTTGCCGTTATAATATTACATGTCAGACGTGAAAGAGTTAAACGGCCAGAAACGTCAATGGCGAAGTATTCGGTGTCAGGGAATTAATTAAATTGCGCTTGCAGAAAATTATATGTGGATTCAACTGCGCGACAATCGAAAGTTCGCAGCAGAGGATTTCACGGCGCGAAGTCGGAGCTGCAAAATGCGCGTTTTTGGGCTACGAAAACTTTCAAATGCACACGCGTTTTATCATTTTCACGGGTGCGGAATTTATTGTTCCTCAGTGGGCGAGCTTGCGTGAAATTCCGGCAGAACGGCGTTATAAAATTATACATGGGACACGACGTTTTCGGACCGGACAGGGGACGCTTGGGGGGTTTTTTTTTTTTTTATTTATGCAGCAACTCGTCTCCAGCGACCCATATAAAATGCCATTATGCACGAGGGTTGTACGTAGAGGAAACGTTCAGCCTGGGACGAGTTTAAAAGAGAGAAAGAGAGAGAGGAAAAAAAAAGAAAAAGAAAGAAGAAGAAAGGAAGATAAAGAAAGAGCGCGTTACGCAAGATGTTTCCTCCGGATGAGTCCCGTCGTCGACAAAAATTTCAACGTGCTTTCATCCGACTGAGCTTAATACGCCGCGGTAAGAGCATTAATCTCGATTTATGCCTGATTCCGACAATATGGTTATATACCTTCGCCGACGACCGCAATCAGTTTGTCGTCTCTATCCCCCCGTTTTCTTTCTTCTTATCTCTCGTGATTTAAATAATCGGCTGGCATTAGTTTAATGTTGAATTTCGCAAGTAGGCGAGCGGCGAAGAATATATAATACTGACAAAGATTTAAGCAGGGATGAACAAGCCTCGCGTTCTTTATCGTCTCGAGTTTCGCGCGAGTAGCATATAATCTACAATAAAACTTCATGTTCTTACGTTATATTTTTGCAACTCCTCAAGGGATCGTAATTTGAAATTCGCGCATCAGTGATAAATCCCGTCGACGATTATCGAGCGAACCACTCATATAAACGTGATCTTCAAAATTTGACCCGAACGGCACGAAACGTGAGACCAATCGATGTTTGTCACGCCAAGCTGAAAACGATGTCTGCCTTATTCGAGGCGACTTTTTCCAATCCACGGTCTAATCTTCGACTCGCCGAGTAACTCATTTCAATGCAGCGGAGTATAATATGACGAAACAATCGAGCGGATTAATGTCTGGGTCGATTCTCATTTAGCCGGGAATATCCGACTCTCTAATAAAAGGTAAATGGCACACGTAGAAGACTTTTGTCAGCCGCTCTCAGCGAGCCGTTATCATTACCTCGCGAACGAAATCTAAAATTGCGACCGAACGTCGGGGAAATTGAATATTACGTACGTTATTTAGTCGCGTCAGCCGACGTGCGCTATTTTTAAACGATCCGATCCCGCGAAGTGAAGAAAACGGCAACTAAAACTGACACGCTTCAATTAATATACGTTCATTAGGTGTATACTATAAGTCATTGAAATCGGAAAAATACATATTCTACGCCGGCTTGTTAAAGTAGTTCGAAGCTGGTGAACGGAACGGTAGAAGCTAAAGATAGCCAGACGCATCATGCCAATCATCTTGACACTTAAGATCCCTCCAAACGCGAAAAGCTGCTTAATCGCATTCGCCGCTTCGGGGCCAATTAATTTGGGAATCGGATTCGGGCTGCGAATTAGCGTTTCAACATTTTCGTCTCGTAATGGGCAAAATTGAGCATTGCGCTCTCTTTGCGCGGGGAGCGACCGACCGTTCGTGCCGGTGCCTCGCAAACCACGTCAGCCACGTCACACTATTTCGGGAGCACTCAGACGCGATGCCTTTAAATAACTATGGACGCCGACTGACGCAGGGACTGACACCGCTTAACGATAAGCGACACGTCGCGCCGTCGGACGATTTCATTTAGAGCTTTCAAATACGCGACCGACTCGCCTTCGACTCGAACTCTTACCGTTTTGCCCTCGGACACGGGAAGAAGAAAAAGAAGAAGAAGAAAAAATGGGAATATTCGGTGAACAAAATCCGGAAATTCACAGTTGCCCCCAAGTGATTCCAAGTCTATTCTCTAGCTCCCGAAATCGTATCTTTGGGTCGCCGCGGCGTCGCACAGCTGTCGCGTTTCCAAGTTTTCGGGAGGTCTTTAACACGACTGCTACATAGATTGTCCGTGACTCGACTCTCGGCGGCGTCTCCGCGATTACTGCATGGTATTGAATTTTTTCCAATCGCTCGTAAAAAAATGAATGCCGGTTGACGTAAAAGTTTTAATCGTATGAATAGCCGCGTGCGAGTAACATAAAAAAAAATACATAGTTTGACACGTAAAGAAATATAAGATATAGATACTTTTTTATCACGTATGTTTATGATAATAAATATTTTATTATGATGTGCATAGCATGTATAAAGTATATGTATATATAAAACTCGCTCGAGCGGACAACGAGTGTTGAGTCATGAAATATCTTTAAACCGTCGATTCTGAATCTCTTTCTCTCTCTTTCTCTTAAGTAGATTTTGTAATAAAAAAACCGAAAAAGATCTTGGGAAAATCCGCGGAAGAAATTCGCAGAAATAATCGAAGGATGTACGCAACCCTCTTTAGACTAAGATCTACGATCGTTTATCTAAAATGCTGCCGGGGAGTAATCTTTAGCCTACGCGAACATTTGATTAAGCCAATTCAATGGGGAAGCCATATAGGTCTCATGTACCGAGATAAAGTAATTGCGTGTGCCTATCTTTGAACATAATGCATCGAGAAAGCCTACGTCGTTATCGCAACATACGCCATGTGGAGCGATCGATCGCGCAGCAGTCGTAACATAGTGTACACACAGTATATACGTCAGGCTTGCCTGACTAATTAATATACTAAGGATTTTACTGGATCGTTGTGTCGAACCAGGTCATCTTACGCCATTCGTTTCACAACGGTGAATCTTCCGGTAATTTTTTTTTTTTTTTTTTCCCTTCTTTTCGGTTTCCCGACGCGAGAAGAGAAATGCATTCGCAGAGATTATATTTTATAATTCTGGCAACAGATGTGCCAAATAACACATAAATATACGCCTCTATTAATTTTATTTTTAAGAAGGGTAATATTTTACGAGGGAGATTCCGCGACATTTTGCGTGACGGTAAACAACCCAAGTATAAACAACCGTCCTGATAATTTTTAATATTTCACCTCGTAAAGTACGAGCTTGAATTTCTCCATGCTCGATAAGAGCTCGTGATTTATTTAGTTCGGTTATTCCAGAAAAATAAAGCGATCGATTTACTCCCGCTCGCGTTTAACCGGATCCAATGTTTTCCACCATAACGCCCGATTTAATGACTCCGCGAGTCACGCTAATAAACCCAATCGGCGCACGGCTCGATATCTGATTTTCGTAATCAGATTTGCCGCGGACAGAACGGCATTCATCGTTCGCCAAACGCCGAGTTTATAAATAGGAGGCGGGGTGCAAAGTTCTAAGAGCGCTTTATCATCTGGATCCTGGACCAGCGTAAAAATAGATGATCTTTCAACGGCGGCAGCGCTTTCATACGCTGTTACGACGCTTCCATCATCGGATCGCTAAACGCATCGCGCCGGAACGCCATTTTCCGCCAGCGCGGGCGCGGACGGGTTACGGCCAGACGATGTATTGCGAGATGCATTTCTGTTCTCTGCTTGTTTCTCTCCGCGATTCGTTCCACCGGCGAAACTTCCGCGTCCCGAATAGCAACTTTCTCCCGATTCGTTATTTGCCGCTTTTGCTCTTTACTACCCGGGAAAGTTTCCGACAAACATTATAAAAATGCAAAGTTGCAATGACAAAATAATAATCCACTCTCGCTTCTAAGACCGTATCAAACTGCAGATTAAACTTGAGATTGAGAATTCAACCAATCGGAAGAAGGAAAATCAATATTAAGTTTAGTGAACTTTCCTTTGATTGATTAATCTGTAACCTTATTATCATTGTAAAAAAGAATTTAAAAAATAATTTTTTTTTAGTTTTAATAAATAACATTTATATAATTATTTATGTAAAATCTGTTATTCTCGCTAGAAATCTTTTTACAAACTATCGTTTTATAAAAACAATACTGCAGATTGAAAAACACTTTGTAACGCACGACAATGTTATCTCTTTGTGAGAAAAGTATTTTTTTATTCTTTTTTTGGCGTCTGTTATTTTTTTATAAGCAACGGGAATGAGATGAAAGGCGGCTTAACGGGGTTTCAGAAATTCCGGAACACGCAGTGAATGAACATCGAGATTTATCAGACATTTTTATTATCCGAATGTTTTCTACCGGCGAAGTATTTGTGAGCATCCGTGCAAAAATACTCCCTCGTACGCCGTGCTGACACGTATACGTCGCACGCACACGCGTCTTATAATCATTCGATATTTCCGAGACGAGAGCCGAGAGACGAACCGTGAAAGGGCGCGTGGACATAAAGGATAAAACGCTTCGGTCAGGGATTCGACGTTTCGCCATTCGCTCGGAAGACGTCCATCCCCTTTGATCCCTTTAATTCCCGATAAACGTCCACCGCAATCCCGTGGCGCGGTTGCTCTTCTCTTTCCGTTTCGAGGGAACGTATTCCGCCCGGATCGCGCATTGTGCGGCGCTTTGAACGACGCGCCCGTTTTTCCAATCCGCCGAACGTACGCGCGAAAATGTCCCGCGGAAATAGAAAGCGTAAAGCGGCACCGGCACGGAGCAGAAAATTTACGACCCTCTTTCCTGCCGGCTCCCAGCGCCTCCGAGACGCTTCATCCCCTTTCTCGCGAAACGGAGATGTCTTTCCGAATGCATGCGCTCGACTCTCTTCAATGAAAATTTGATTACGCATCAAGAGCATACGTCAATGCAGCGACCTGCGAATAATTTACTCGAGCCGTGACAAACAGGATAAACGTCGCGCTTGACAAGAACTGGAATTCAGAGGGCACTCACATTTTAATTATGTAATTACAATTATCAATTGTAATCTTACGATAATTATGTCACCGTTGTTTTTGCGAGGTAGAAAATTAAAGTGAGATAAATGCGTCACAGCGCCGCGCTATATTATGCCGAGCGAGCTCGTGCATTTCGTCTGGTGATCGATCAAATCGAGTGCACTCGGCGAATGGCTCCAGGGAAAAAGAGCATGCAGAAAGTAAGGCCGCTAGTAATTTTCCACGCGACGATAGGAAGTGCTATAAGAAGGATAACAATCAACGCATGAGAGGGAACAGAAAGTTCTTTTCGCGATGCGGGATTGAATGCTATAGAATTAATGTAATGAAGCGGCCGACTCAATCGCCGGAGCTAAATTCAATCAAGGCTCCGCGGATCGATGAGAAAAAAAAGACCGGCTGGATAAAGGATAGAAACCGGTCTCTAGCCTGCAATTGAGAATAGGCAATTGAGAGTGTGCTCTGGTTCGGTTTGTCGCGCGCAGACGCGTCTAGTCAAAGCTTTACACGAGGCACTTCCGACCAATAGACCTCTTTTTTTTTTTTTGTTTTTTTTTTTATTTCCCCTTTTCTTCCCGAGCCCGGCGTCGCATCGCGTAATGAATCCCGCAGGTACACTGAATAACTTTCTTCGTTACACGCGAACCTTTGAGGGCAGCGATTTATATTGCTTTCACGTTACTCTGTTTGGCTTGCTTTGTGGGATTGTCCCGCGATATATGTATAGTATACTCGCAGGATGTCAGAGACGATCATAAAAATAAAGAAGATTTACAAATCAAGCAATTCGTGCTCTATTCGTCGCAGAAGAAAAGAAAAAAGAAAAAAAAAGAAAAGAATGAAAGCACTAAAGTTTAGAGATTTAAAATTGTTCAAAGTTGAGAAAATCTTTCGAGTGAAAAGGTTGGTAAAGTCGCATGATAACGAAAGTCCGGAATAAAGAGGCTTGTGTTACGGTAGTTTATCAGCTTTAAGCTCTTAACTGAAAGTAAGAGTGAGTGTAATCAATTTAATTACAAATTATACGTATTTCGAAGAAATGCCGGAGTATCGATGGGCGGAACGGTCGTTATCCCGCGGAAAAATAAAGCACGCGGAGCTTCCACGGCAAGAACCACGACGAGCTGGAACGCCATTTGTCAATTTCCACTTGCAGGCCAATGAAAAAAGAACGCGAACGCGAAAGAAAGCGGCCAATGATTTATTTCGGAAATGCACGCGAAGCCTCGCGTTCTTTCGAGGGTGGATTCCCGAACACTTCATTCGTAATCACCTCCTTTTTTTCTTTTTTTTTTTTGGTGCCTTCACTTATTTTTGCTAGAGCTTATTTGAATCTCCCTTTCGACAAAGAGGTCAAACACTAGTTTGAATATAACTGACGTGACGTACAACTTTCCGATCGAAAAAGTTTACGGTTTACTTCAACTCTAAGTTATCACATAAAACACGCAATTACTTCAACCTCAATAGAATCGATCTTATCAAAATTTTTCGTATTTGATGTTTATTTTTTTACAAAAATTTTAATGTTCTGATATAAATAGTTCACGGTTAAATAAATATTAAAAAATAAATATTTAATCTGAAATTGTTTAAATAAAAAGTTGAAACGTTGAAAGTAGTTACATAACAAAAATTTTATTGGGTCAAATAAATGTAGATTATAAGAAACAGATTTTCGTATTTGTCACTCGTGATATTTCGAAACTTTTTTTTTTTTAATCTCTGCAAGATTTCGCACAGAGGTTTGAAGAAAGATAAAAAAAGAAAAAAAATAAAAAAAGAAACAGACACAGAGCTAAACGAGCCCAATGATCAATGAGAATTAAAGGCCGTACGTGCGAGTGTCCCCGGAGAGTTCGATATATCGATCTTCATTCCCTGTCATCCAGAGGACAAGCAGAAAAGAGTAAAAAGGAGACTACAGTCGACGTTCAATGAGCCATAACATAAATCGAGCAGATGTAAAAGCCGATTCACGATGTGAACGACGTGTTGCGACGTCTTTCAGCTCTTTTCCTGTTTCCAAAATTATTGCATTTTTATCTCTAAATCGGTTTATCTTGTTTGCAGTCTCAAATTTGCTACTGCTTAAACAATAATTAAACAATACGAATACGCGAAATATTCTTTATTTAAAAAAAAAAGAAAAAAAAAATTCTAGCGATATATATTTTATTTTCTCTCAATGTATTTTAATTTTATTTAATATTATAATTATTTGCTCGCGTAAATAATGATTTATATAAAACAGCCAGACATTTGGTGATAAATCGAAATTTGCACTTGTTAATTATTACAAATATTAGGCATCTCTCTTTAATAATACAAATTAAATTATTAAGACATATAAATATGTCATTTATCATATATCACGTTATTGTACGTTGAATTTCGTCGAAGCGTATTGACAAACGCCGGCCGTTAATTAACACGTCGCTATTTTTGCATTCTTTTATTATTAAATACTGACGACCGGTACGAAATATTTAATGACCTGCAGACGATTGAAATTCAATCTCTGCCCTCCCCCCTTCAGCGCTTTATTTACGACCGAATCGATATCGATTCGTAATTTTACGAGCCCGGCTAAACTATTTAAGGTAGTCACCCGGGAAATATGAAGGTAAGAAGTTGTTGCACAAGACGTAACGTGAAATCATAATACAGTTTACTCGGTATTATTCACAAGACAAACGAAACATCCGACGTTCGCTGCGAGGCGAAGCATCTAAGAATTGGAAGTTTAACGAGATTAATATCTGGTATAATTTGGGCTAAAATTTTGCCCCTCGACTTTCGAAACCTTTGCACCCCGAGGAGCTCCGTAACGTGAAATTAATAAGAATAAAAAGTAACGCCGCTGATTTAATATGACTCGCGCATAGTCCAAGATATAATTCGCCGAAAGCTTAAAACTTTTAAAACCCGAGATAAGAACGTACGACGCACGGATTTTTAGAGTTTGAGTATCTAAAGATTTCGCTGAGAGTGCCATGTTTCAGTAACAGGATCCGAAGTTCTCTCGTCGACGTGAAACATTCATATGACACGGGCATTGAGCCAAACAAAATTTTTCACGATTCGCTGATGCGGGAAAAAGAAGAGTGCACGTATTTATTAATTTTGCGAGCATTTTATCTCGTTAAATATTCGTTTCGAAGGTACATCTGGCACAAAGTTTCGCAATTCTGTTGATAGAATTATAATACTCGATAGCGGCGCAAGCCGAGCGTCGGGAAATGCATACGAATTGTTAACGTTTTTATTTAATGCTTCTTTTGGGAGCTTCACAAACGCGCTTGTTTTGCTGAAATCGATGCTCGCAATTAGTCAATATCAAATATAAAATATCACTACCGCAAACGTTTGCGAGCGTGCGCTACGTATAAACTCGACAATGAAATAAGCATTGAATGTAAATTGGAATCTGTGCTTCGAAATGGGCCCGATTAATAAACGAAGGTAAATCAATATAGTGTCTATTCGCGTTCGAAATGTGTTCATCAAGAGGCACGGCAGTGCCTCGCACCAAGTATAGGCCAAAGATAAATTTGTGAAACGTTAATATTTACATTTTTACACGGCAGAATATTTGAGGCATCGTAGAAAACCGGTAATAATAAATTAAAAAGCAAAGAACTCACAGTTCGATGTTCTGTTTAAGTTCGTTGAGCTAAAATCTGTTAAAAAGTAACTAAATATGGGCTTCGTTGCTCGATAATACCCTACAATCACAAACATCGCACTGCAATTTAACTTAGTCCGTCTAAACTATCAATTATCGTGCTTGGATCGAAAGTCTTCAAAGAGGTAAAAGATTCAAATCGATTTTCGTATAAAAATAATTGCATAAAAATGTTTTCGCCGTTTCCGCGGTCCGTAACTTTTTTTTTAATTCCATAATTTACAAGTTCTAACGTTCACCGTATACGAACGTCTATAATTAAGGCATCTAGGGACGGAGTTTAAATCATTTATACCGGCCAGCGGAGTTGGCCGGCCAAACCCTACTAACTGCTTAAAAAGTTACCTCATTACCGAGCAACCGATCGATCATCGACCCGATTTCTCGATGGTAGCACACGGCGGTCTCGTATTGGAAATGACAAAAATCAGAAAACCAGTTTCCTGCCCAATCGATACGGCCAAAATATTTTATTCTGCCACGTGGTTCAGGTTTTGAATACTTCCAAATAGCGTTTACATCGACCAATCGTAGCGGAATTGAGGGAAAAAAAAAAAAAGGACTAAATACGTATACGAAGCTCGTAAAATTATCAATTTTTTTTTACGTGCCCGTTAAATTTTATCTCACGTTTCGGGAAGGATGTTTCTCGCGCGACGACGAAAAGTTTCGTCATTTTCGAGGATACTCTTATACGAGGCGCGCAAATAACTTCGTCATCGCGCGACCCACAGGTCGCCCGTGTCAAGATCGCCGGGTCGCCGAGAGTTTCTATTTCTTCGCGCGCTCAGGAGCACTCGGGCCTGCCCTTCACCCTCCGTCGCCACGCTCCCTCGAGCCGTTCTCTTTCTCCTTGCAGGCACTTTCGCCCTCGCCAAGTACGTGCCGTTAACAAGACGACATTGAGCGCGTACGACTGAACCTCGAGAAAAACGACTTGAAAAATAAGGCCGACCAATCCCCGATAGCGCGAGCCTCTTACGCGATCCTGTGGTCAATATTGACAAACCGCACCCGGAATATTAGTCCTTGCGGTACAGCATCTCAAGGGGGAGGCGGCCTTGCGGCTGCAACGGCTATGTGACTCATTAGCAAACAAATTGGCCGATAACGGGGCGGCTATGCGGATCGATGATCAGGTTTCGATCTTGATCGAACGCTTTAAAAGGTCGGAAACGGGGATAATTACAATTTTAAAGTTGACGTGTTTGAAAGATTCCAAGCGGAAATTTAGCTATTCCGATTTTGCAGCTAATGGTTAGATCGCGCAGATTACATATATTCGTTAACTCTAGTTATCCGTCTAGCCAATGTCCAAACGTGGGCTGCGTAACGAGACAATTATTACCGACTAATAATGATTTAGAAAAGCTAAATATCTCAACGCTTTTCGTCGCGCACCTACTAGTCTATTGCGCATATTGACCTATCTCTAAGCGCGCTTGACTGCCGCGGCCGCTGACCTCCGGGCCCGCCGGCCGCCGCCACGCGGCCCCCTATCACGTGGACCGCGCGCGTGGGTGGCGTTCACTCGTTGCAGCATGATGACTGCCGGCCGCGGTAAACATACGCACGTGCTCACAGCTGACTACGACGGCCGCGCGCGCGGTGGCCGGCGGGCCCGCTGACTGGCGGATTCGGTAATCGAGCGCGCGTTAGCATAGGTATGTAACGATTAAACTCAATTTTTATTTAAAATAAAAAAAAAATAAAAGTTGCGGTAAAAAATGTATATGATAGAATTTGCACGAATATTTTTGAATATAAAAAATTTACAAGTATAAATGAAAGTAAAGGGAAAAAATAACAAGTTATTTTTAATTACTCGATAGATTATCGATGCTATATTAAATTTTTTAATCTAAATTAAATGAATTTTAAATACGCACTTCTGTAAGCTAATAGCGCATAGATTTTTCTCCTGAATGAAATTAATCGTCTTTGTATTGTAATTTTATTATCTTTTTTAACGATAAAAACCCCTACTTATGGAGCGTGAAGTGCACCTTTGTGATGTCACGCTCCGTAAAGTGATACTTTCTCTGAGGCCGCTCTGAAACCTTAATAAGATGTTATATGATATACTATTTAATTAAAGTGGCGCGTACCTTGAAGAACACTTTTCGTTTAAACATTTATTGGTTTACAATGGCGCTTGTGATAAACTTTCGCGTTGCGTAGATTATCTCACGTAATTTAGAAATTTACAAAATTCACGGTTTTTATTAGGATTTCGAGGATGCATTGTTTCAAAGTTTTTAATTATCGTATCTCAGGTATGTCTGGATTCTGAAGCGCTGAATAGTGATGAAATACGATAGACCGCAATGAAAAGAAAACAGACTTTTACCTCTATAATTAATGACATGCAAATTGGAGTGTTCTCCGTCTTCTTTTTATTGAAACTCACTGAGAACTCGGAGAATAATTTCCGCTGATGAAAAACAAAGTTGATGAAATTATATACGGAATACACCGGATATTGAAAATACGACAGGTAGAGAAAAGTTGTTAGGGGACGATCGTATCGAATATCGGAGATCTAATTGTCGCGGGTTAAACGACGGCCTGGATGAACTCAAGAGGCTGCGATCGTAATCACGCGCGACGGCACATGAATAAAGCAAACACGCGCTAATGAGTGTCGACGGGAATAAGCAGACGAGAAATTTCCGGCTGGAAATCCGTGAATAATAATGGTCTTTTCGATTTATCGTTCGACAGATTTTAATGCGGCATTTTTTTTTTTTTTTTTTTCCTTCTTTTTTTCGCGCTATTTTAAGTCCAAGTTTTATTTTGCGGTTTGTTTCTTCCGACCTTTCTTGAAATATACGTTTTATCAATCTGATAAATAATAATATTTAATCGTGTCAGCGATCAAATAATATAATTTAAAATTAAGAGAGCTGTATTAAAAAAAAAAAAATTTTTTAACTGCCTGCAGATTTAAAGTTAGAAATATAAATAAAGAAACGTATGGCAGGTGTTCCCATCTGCTCTCGTTCACGGTCACTTCAGGTTTTGGGATTTTAATGACCAAGGCGTGACATGTTCAACGAGCTGCCGAACTTTTAAACGCGCAACACGTCTCTGAATCCTATTAACTCTCGAACTACTTCAAGGAAGTTCGAGGTGAATGCAAAATTGTCGAGTCAACCTGCAATTTTTACCGCTCTAGAAGCTCCGGTGTTCTTCGAAATAAGTTCACGAGGTTCCCAACCAGTCTGAATGCTTAATTGGGACCGTTCATCAAAATTTACATGACGCTATACGCAAAGAATTTCCATCTCAAAGCTATTGCTTAACTCGAGTAAGAAGGATCGTCGAATCAAGCGGAGTATTTTTCTTCCTATAATTTTCTTTTAAATAGAGTCGCCTTTGTTAATCAGTCATACGCTTTACCACTACTTGTTCAAACGTTTTTCTAATTTAAATAATATTACTTATAAATGCTTCGTTATGTCGAATTCAAAGGTTAAAAGTTCGAAAGATTGCCGACTTTCAGCAACTCGCCCGGAGATAATACGACGCTAATAGGGATCTATATTTAGGGCTGCTATCCGCTATAATTAGCACGCGCGGTAAAACACATAACACGAAACGACCGCGGTAAAGAGCGCGTAAAATGGGGCGGTCGGTCGTCAATTGTCCGTCATAACTCGGACGAAGCACGGCGGCTCCGTTTATGTTGCATTATTCGGCGCACCGGCACGAGATTTCTGGTTGTAACCACCGCGCTCCTTGTAACTCCGCGGCCTGAGGGTATGCATGTGCGACTGACGCTCTAATTTCTAGTTAATTTCACGGCGAAATCGATGATGGCCGACGGCTCGGATGGTTTAAGACGGTTAATTTATCGCGAGCCTACGTTGCATAACATCGCGTGACGCGAAGCCGCCAGATATGCTCTCGCAACCCATTAAGATGAACGTCAAACGTTCGCAATTTTTTACAGCACGATACGATACGAACGATGTTTACGAGTTGTTTGCGATAAGGGCGCTTCATGAGCGTGTAGGAATTTTTTTTTTTTTTTTTTTTAAACGCTAGTTTCTCCTTTCTAACGAGAATATCGAGATGCCGATGGTCAAGAATGCGAGTCAAGAATCGCTTGCGACGGAGGAAACGAAATTCTCTCATATTTTTATATATTTTTCAAACACACTTTACGTAGATTCCAGCATCTCGCGTCAAAGCTCGCAGCTGAAAATGTTATCCGGCGAAAAAGTTTATACGTTTCGTACGAATTATACGTGGGGGTTCAAAAGTTTACCTTTTCCCTATCGAAATGTGAAGGGAAAGGATAAACGTTGAATCCACTGCAGCCAGTTCAACTAAAAAGAAAGATCTAATGTTATCCGAAATAAAATTCCGACCTTCCGGCGCGTAAATAACGCGAGATAGAAACGCAGACTTGCGACTTCTAAGTTTGTCGATAGCTAAGCCACTAAGCCCTGTCCTACACCTTGTTATTTATTGCCTGCTGTTGTGCGCACGGCCTAAAGCTTCGTATTTTCATGATAATATACGTATCGTACGTACGGCCACGGTCACCGTCGACGTGGCCGATGCCGCTTCCTTCCGCGTAGCGCTATCTACGATGAGGGCGACGACGAAGCTTGACTCGACAATAAAACGTGCACCCAATGTCACCGGATTCTAGAATAGCAGTAAACCCGTTGGAATTGTACGCGCGACGCCAGGCCGATGTCGAATCGTCACGTCAGCGAATCATCGATCGAATCGATGATTCTCGGGGAGTCACGAGACTCGAGAGGCGTAAAGACAAAAAGGCTGAACCAGCGAGAACTCAAAAAGCGCGATGGCGGATTAAACGAATGATATTAATGGATTAGACTTTTATAGAATAAATTTTAAAAGTTGAATGTCAAGGGTTCGTAGGGAGGCGAATCCCACGTTATCGATGCGTGACTGATTGCCCAAAGTGAAAAAGGTCAGCTGCAGTCAGACAGCTTTTACTAAACTTAAATCAATACCGCGTTGAAAAAGAAATTTATTATAGAATATTAGAAAAAAAAGAAAAAAAGAAAAATGTATATGTAAATTTTCCGATGTAAAAGCGATTTGGGGACCATTTTCGAACGCATTAAATAATACCTACGTCGCACGAGAAGACATGCTTTCAATCTTTTCTTCCACCCCTTTTTTCCTCTTGTTTAAGCTTTTTTACTCTATCGCGCAATAAACGTAAATGAAAGGGTTAAGCCAGCGTGATGAATTTCACCTCGTTAACAGTCGCGACCATCGACCGTTGGCGTATAAATTGCAAAGTGCACACTCCTCGCTCTCTAATTACGGGCTCGGAGGGCGGCCCTAACGAGCTCACGAGCGACGCCGTGATCGCTTCCATAAAGTCACCCGGACTTCATTCCCGCAGAGAATCGAAATGCGCGGAGAGCTGCTCGCGTGCTAGGATCAACCACCTATCTATTCAGTGTCTCGTGCCGCGTCGGAAGGGAACCACGAGGGAGAGCGTGCCCTTGTAATCTCCGTTATGCGATGCGCGGGGAACTTTATTTAACCCTTGAATTGCATGACCTACCTCACGTACGTGTGCATGGCGCAAGTCATCCTGATCCACTTACACATTTTAATTATTCACGCTCGGTCTCCGGAGACGACCCGGAGGGTTTGTACTTTCAGGGCGAGGGGGTGCAGAGAGAGGGGACGGGGGTCGCCCGCCAACGTTTTTCGATCGAGGTGTTGTCAAGAGTTGCGGGTTATTGCTTGAATCGGGGCGTTACTGAATTAATTCCCCGAGTAATATCCGCTAATCTTTTTTAATGGCTCACCCTGTCTCGTTTGTACGCTCACGAAGACGGATAAATATGAAATGCGCGTTTCGCGTGCACACGTTGGTGCCGCATCGCAGGGTTTGTCCTCGGGCGGGTTTCGTGCCCGACGTAGATTGCCACGGGGGCCGCGTTGTTGCATATTTATCTGGATGCATTCGCTTTCGGGTAGGGAACTCTCGCGAAAATAGCGATCGAGAGGGTATCAGGGGCATTGACGGGAGAGGTTTCTATCGGCGCCGACGTCTCACCTCAGCCCTCCGGGAGATGACGAGCTCGCCTGTATTTCGACGACGAAAAATTACACGGCGAGTTTCACCGCGCGAAATGTGCTCCCTTGGGAATACGGGGTAACGAGAGCGAGGTCACTAAAAAATTGAACGCATGAAGGAGGACGTAAGGAGCCCGCGCGTAAGGTCCTCGTCGGCTTGCGCGAGATGCGTAGTTTTTTATCCCGTCTTCCGAGTATACGCCGTCCGAATAACTTTCGCATCCGAGTAACACCGTCATACTTTCCGGGACATTATTTTCAGAGCGGCCATAAACTTTTCTTTCTTTCTTCACGCGTATCTGGCGCAGCCTGTTTCTTAGCTTGCGTTTACGAGAAACGTACGAAGACATATCATGCACTTACAACGATAAACGCAACATTGTCGCGTTCACCTCGCGACGCTTCAAATCTTTTTTTTTTTTTTTCGTCTTGTTAAACATGAAATATTTAACATAACTAGAAGAAACCATGCGCACAGTTTGCGTGCGCTATTTTTTGAAAGATCCTAATTCGTGCGCGTTATTATAATTGAGTAATTTATGGTCGACGACGTGTTATCGGTTTAAGAGACCCTATTACAAATTACGAAAAATAAAATTATGCGACTCACCGATCTGCATGAGCATCAGCGGAGTTGTTGAGTTCTGCCGGTGACTGTAACATAAAATAAAACATTAATGTAGACATGAATATTGGTTAATCAAATTAATAAAAAAAAAGTAAAGTTGATATTTAATAAAGATTTTATAAAATAAATTTATGCTCACCTAAGAGATGCTCCGCCGATGCAGGATGCCCGTCCTGGGCCTGCTCCTCCTCTCAGATGGGACGTGACGAGCCATCCTTCCGCGCACGAGACACTCGCAAACGCGACCGGATTAATTACTATCGCGAAAATTATTTAACACTTTCGCACGATATTTTTCGACACTCCCGTAAAAAAATAATCGTAAAAAAAGCGCGCGATAACTAGCGGCACTCCCGAAGCGACCGACGAACCGGCTGCGGTTCGTAAAATTACTGATATCGACGTGCGGCACTTTTCACTGAACGATGCGACGCAGCGGAGTTTCTCTTGCTGTAACAGAAAAGTTTAAAAATTATTTTGTAGATATTAAATTAATTAAATTAAATATTAAAATAATGTTAGCAAAATTTTGAAGCATTTAATTCGAAAGGAAAAATGATACTTACCCCTGGGTTGCTCCGCCGGGGCAGGATACCCTTCCTGGGTCTCCTCCTCCTCTCAGGTAGCACGTGTCGAGTCATTCCTCCGCGCACTGGACACTCGCGAACCGTGATTTTACATCGCGTAAATTATTTACTACTTTCACGCGTCCTTGCCCAGCACTCGCATTTATAATAAAGCCAAAAAATTGCGCCCGAATAGTGCATGAAAGTCCCGAAACGACCGACACGGCACGATCACGTGAACGCTGCATGGGGCGTACTTTACGGAAAGGAGACGTAATCGCGCGTACTCTCCTCACACCGAGAATCACACGTGCTCTCCCCACGCGGAAAATGGGGAGGAAAAGATCTAGCGCCGGGCGGATTTCGTTAAACGCGAGCACGTATTAATTTCGGCGCGAGCACGTGGTCGCTGCGTAGTGCGTACCTTACGGAAAGGAGACGTAATCGCCCGTACTCTCCTCACACCGAGAATCACACGTGCTCTCCCCACGCGGAGAATGGGGAGGAAAAGATCTTACGCCGGGCGGGTTTCGTGAAACGTATTAATTTCGGCACGGACACGCGGTTGCTACGTAGTACGTACGTGCGTTTTACTCTACGGCTAGACAAGGACGAAGTGAGAGTGGGAGTGGTGGGGGAAACTACCTAGCGCGCGACACGTAGGCTCGCGCTCGCTCTCCCCCCGTCTCCCCCCGCCCCCTTCACCCTCTTCCCTCGCGGCACGTATTCTCGCGCTAGCCTTTCACCCCCCTCGCCCCCCTCTCCCCTCATCACCTATTGCCCCCGGGCGATATTTTGTCGCAAAATAATTTCTTTTCTAATTTTTTCTTTTAATTCTTTTTTATTTTTTCTTTTATTTAATAAAAAGCGTAATAAAAAGCGACCGATAACCAGAGGCACTCCCGAGGCGACCGACGAACCGGCTGCGGTTCGTGTAATTACTAATATCGGCGTGCGGCATTTTAATCACTGAACACTGCACAGCAGCGGAGTTCCTCTTGATCTGTAACAGAAAAATTAAAAAATTATTTTGTAGATATTATATCTAATTAAAATAAAATAATAAAAAACGTTATAAAAAAATCTGAACTATTTAATTGCTAAGAAAAATTAATACTTACCCTGGGGTTGCTCCGCTGAGGCAAGATACCCTTTCTGGGCCTCTTCTTCCTCTCAGGATGTCTGCGGGATGTCGAGTCGGTCCTCCTTCAGTGGGTGGAGTATTATCTGAAACAGAAAAATTGCAGTTATTATTCTGTTCTGCTCATTGTATTATTCAGCGCGTATCGTTTATATCTATACCGCGCGCGGGTTTTGGTGCTGGACGACCGGACGCACATTATTAAAATTATTTTAAATAATTCGTCACTCAAATTTTTTTAAATAGAAATATATGACAATGTTATGCGCATTGTCTATTTACACAGTTATATTTTTTGTTACTTCTCATTTGAAATTATCTTAGCCGAATTGCAATAGAAGAATCTAATAACGAATGAAATTGTTTTCTCTCGAAAAATATCGTTCGTTTAGATCTCGAGTGGCGTACTTTCAAGGGCTGGCTTGTAATAGAGGCAATTTTGTCTTTATGATCGCTCTTAATGCCGATTATAATCTTCCTTATACAATCGTTCGTTTATATACTTGGCAATTACTTAATTGTATTAATGCAGCTTTTACGTGACTCTAATAGTGCTATTTCGCGATACCCAATTTTCGGAAATGGAAAGGAGGCAAATGTTTTTTTATTTTTTATTTTTTTCTTTTTTTTTTTGGCGCAAAGCATTTACGGCGTTAACGATTTCTCCGGAATTAACGTAAACAGCCGAGCGTAAAATTAAATTGATGGAGGGTCGTTGTAACATTTCGGGAACCGGTAAATTTTGCCGTTAATTCGGATAGCCGGAGAAGTTTCAGTAGACGTGGCTTTACATTTCCTCGGGCGATCTCGTGGAAGTTACTTACTTTCCGGTGAAAATTACATGAGCGATCCGTCAACTGCTTTTTTTTTTCCCCACCCGACGTAAAATTTTTACTAAAGCGAGATCCATTTAATATTGATTCCATTGATTTTATTCGTCATTCTCGCATCTTTAATTCAAGCCGAGACAGGCGCAGCGACCGGCCGGTTGTAAATGAATAATCCCGGTGCTATTTATCGTCCCGTGTCTCGCGTTCTGCGAAATATGACGTTTTAAATGGATCACCCTCTATATATTAATGTATGTACGAGACTCGTCAGCGTCCTAACCGGCCGACGAGCGCCTGGCTTGGTAAATCTTGCGGCGGACCGCGGCCGGTGCTTCTCGCACCGGAAATCTCGAAAGGCCGCAAACTGAGCCGAGCACGACCACGTCTGCGGTCGATACTCCCGAAGCACTTTCAGAAGGTGATACTCGAAATTTGCCATGACTACCACTCAGCGACGGACCGGAAACCGATATTCACGTAGATCTCTCGAAACTCGTGCTTCGGCCACTGATTTCGTCGATATGTATATACACGCTTTCTGCCCTTCGAATTCCCAATTCCGCGCATCGAAAGTGGAATGAGCCGATCAAATGCAAATTTGTAAAGCTAACGAGACGCGACTGTACGTATCCATATAAAAATGAATTTCAAGAATTAAATTTCTTCCGCCCTTTTCGCATTTTTAAAATTAAATATCAAGTTAAAAGATTACAAATATTAAATGTCGTGATGTTAATAAACTTTCCGTCGAATTGGCAAAATTTTGTATCGTTGCTTAAGGGTCCTACTCGCGCGAAGGTTTTACGTGCCACTAATAGGCTTTTTTTTTCACTCTCGTTTCAGGAGATGGCAACGTAACGCAGCAGCGGACTATTAGCCGGCACGAGATGAACACGAACGGCAACGCGGTCGGGCAGGAAGGTGGTGCCGGTACCGATTATGGAAGTAACGAGGAGACGGCGGCTCTGCTGGGCAGGCCGCCGCCGCCGCCGGTCGTGGTGGCCGCGGCGTCTCAGGGCAAGCCGGTGCTCACGCGGCAGGATAGGGCGACTTTCCTTGTCGCCTCGCCGCAGCTGTCCGTGTCCGGGCTCGGCGGCTCCGAGGAGAGCGGCACCAACGAGGACCCGGCCACCAGATCGGTACCGGACATCGAGCTTCACTGCCGACTGGACGGCGAGCCTCAAGCTCAGCAGCAACAGCAGCAACAGCCGCAGCAGCAACAGCAGCCGCAGCCGCAGCCGCAGCTCCAGCAGCCGCAGGTGCAGCAGACGCACCTGCAAGCGCAGCCGACGTCCTACCGGTCGTCCAGGTCGCATCAGTACAGATGCAGGTGCGATCGAAGGGATTCTCTAGCGCCCACATCGGCCATACACTTGGCCCGCAGCGTCTCCAGGTAAGGTTTCACGAGATAATAACGATCGCGTACTAATGTTGCGCGAGATATAATAAACTATATCGCCGGTATATATTTTATAAAAAAAAAGAGAGAGAGAGAGAGAGGAGTAAAAGTCGGGAGAAGAACGAAACGCACTGCACCACCCTGAATTTTTCAAGCGTTTGACTTTCCTCTTTTACAGTCGTGAGTTGTGCAATATCGTATTCCGTGTGCGGCAATTTAGCTCTCCATCATTATATATATGTTAAATGTACGGTAGCCTTCACCGCAAAGGCACATTCGATACGACCTCTCGTTTTCTATTTAATACGGGTAACACAGATATACTGAAAGAATCGTTTCGCGTGTGTCCGGTCATCAATATAACAGCGTGGCATTTATTTTTCACGAGTCAGCCGCTGTACCGCGCGATTTCGCTTGCTCGTTAACGCGCGTACGCGAAAAAAAAGAGTACAGCCGTTTATTCCAGCCGGAAATGTAAAACAAGCGTAATGTGTAACTTTAAATATTTGCTTGGTTAATGCAAAAGGTAAACCGTTGGATTAGAAATAATGGAAGTGCCGGGGCGACAAAGAGATAGGTTTGAAATCTTTATTCCGACCGGCCGCGCTCGTGCTTTTCGAAGAAGAGTTAAATTTGATGCAGCGTACCGAGCGCAATAAAAAGGTTGAATCGTTACGCGGTTAAATGAATAATGGACTGTGGCTCGTTTCATGCGCGTGTGCTAAAAATACTGTGCGACGTTTCGTTACGTAGTGCTGCTTACGTTTGCGACGCACGACAATCGTGAATCTATGAGAAATTTAACATGTGCCGAAAGAAAGAAAGAAAGAAAAAGAAAGAAAAAAAAACGACAGCCGTAGACCGGCTTTAAATACGTGTTAAAAGTTTCGACGCGCGTAATTGACAAAGTTTAACTGCTCCGCGAACATAGTCGGCTGTAAGCTTGCGCGGCCGCGCGTAACAAAATCGGCGCGGACGATTCGCGATAGGTAAACGGCAGCCCGAATACGTTTCTCCACATTTCCGATATTGCTTATGATTTCGTTATGCCATCTTCGCGTTACTTATTCATTGCGCACCAGTGCCACTCCCGATATACCGCTGAGACAATAATGCCCCCAGGTGAGGCGCGTGTATACGAGATCTCCGATATTGTACAGCACTCTCGAATGTACAGTGCATCCCAATGTTGCATTTTCGAAATTGTATAAAAATATTCGTCGCGAGACGACGCGCTTTAAAGCCCCGCGACCTTCGACGCCTTCGTTAATTTTTTTTCGCGCGAGACGAACAGCTGGGACAGACGTTTTTTTTTTTTTTTTTTTCTAAATTAAGGAACTTCGGGCTCGCGCGGATTTTTATCTAGGCCGCGAGGAAAAGAGAGTCTCTTCTCTGCGAATCGGCCACTTTTATCTAAGTGCGCTCGGCAATTCGCTGGGAATCGTCATACTCGCGGAAATGCGTTCGCTCTCGGAAAAATGCGACGGCTTTGTTTCCTTGAACGAGGACCGTCCAGGCGGAAGAGGCTCTCTCTCGTCGACGGGGCCCGGAAAATTCCTGGCGTTGCAAATTTCTAGGACGGTCTCGTTTATCGGGTCGAAAGTTGAGCCGCAGCATTTTACACCGCCCTGTACCTCCGTTCGAGACCGGAGAAAAACGCACACTGAGGATTGCCGTGGGAGGAACGACGTATATACGTGAAAAAAAAAGCGACATCGTCGGGAAATCCCGACGTGAAAATCGCGTCGTTGACCTTTCGCGATTATTTTCATTTTGCATTGACCTTTGCCTCCACCGCGTTCGCGACTGTTAGTGGCTCAGTTAAGGTTCTTACGCTTTGAATTTTTTCTCCGTTTATATTTTTATTGAACGTCGAGTTTATGTTGAAATATAAAATTCAACCTTTGCTTTTTTTTTTTTTTTTTAAGAGATGACACTAGAATTAAATTAAAAAGCTAATTACAGCATCAAAGTTTTTGTATAAAATTTGGTTTTTTTTTTTTAATGCATAAAGTTTAACGATAGATACAGACATAATAAAAGCAAAACTTAAATTAATTTCACGTTTATTTTATTTAACGGTACTTAACTCAAGATTCACGCTGCAAAAAGTTTAATAAAAAAAATTAAAGACTTGTTTAAAAAAAAAAATGTTCTATCAATAAAATACGTAAAGAATTACAAGTCGGATGGAATTTGATAGTACGTTGAACGGTATTATATTCATTTATCAAGAAAGCTTTTGTAAACATGTCTTTTATAACTGTAAAATAAGTGTATCGGGAGAGTCATGAATAAAAGATCCATTGTCACCCTAAAGAGCCACTCGGGAAAGCCGAAGAACTTCAGTTTTCAATTTTACCGAAGGTCGACAGTTAATGATATCTCCAAACGACAGGCTCACCACCTGTCTTATATGCCGAGGGCTCTTGACTTAAGGCACCTCTAGACAAAGAACTATGCCGACATATCTCACCGACAAAATCGAATTAGACGTCCAACCAAAAAGGGTTCTCCGGAATCTCGCGCGGTAATCTCATCAGCAATTTCGTGTACGCGTCACGTAAACTCTGAAAGTAGGTACTGTGTCCCCTATTGCTTTTCCTACGCTTTTTCGAATTTATATTTTCTCGTCGAATAAACGTAGAAACGATTAAAGTAACGAAACATTAAATAACGATGAGATAAAATAACGGTGCGGTACTTGTCGATTCGAATCGGTAATTTGTACTGTACGTGATTGACTTAAAGATATTAATACAAGACGCGCGCTCTGTGACGCCTGGTCGTACAAAAATAAATAAAATAATTACGCATCTCCGTGTTGTAATAATAAGAGGAGCCGAAGAATAATTAATTACAAATGCAGCTTCAGTTAAGATATAATTTCAATTAGTCGAAACTTTGTCGGCTGCAATTTCGAGAATTACTATGTAATTTTAATTACGAAATTCCTGTTAATTTGTAATTTCGTTTATATGGAAATTGTCTGATTCTACGGCATTGTCTGACTCTTTGGTGTGGAAATAATTATTATTTCCCCCGCACCTGTAGCCGAAGGAGACCTTTGAGACACCAATTGCACGAATTCAGCGGCAGGGCAGTTTTCAATGAAATTAGTCTTCGGACGAGCGGGCCATGTGCAATATCGGATCACGTATTTGAGACTAACAGTTTAACTTTACAGTCGACGCCAGCCGTGAAACCATACCGACCGTGCAATTCTCAAACGCTAAACTATACGGGAGCAAGCGTGACAGCAGTGTTGTATTTTAGAATCAAATTTCCCTCTTGCCTTTCTCTTTTCCCCTTTAATATTCTTTCGCAGTGTCAACTTGATATTAATCACATCAAGCTAAACGCGGCCAGATATTAACTCGCGCTCGGTATTAATGTACAGTTAAAAAAAAAAAATAAAAATAAAAAGCCGAGGAAGCAATTTTTTTTTTTTTTTTAGAAAATACGAGCACTGTAATATTGAAGCTAGTTGCGGAAATTAATTTCGTTTTTTGTCGACCGTCAAACGAGAATAAAGTGAACGGAAGTTATGTGAGCTTCCTCGCAGTGGAAACCAAAGTTTTAACGTCGTCTGTTTGAGGAATAAAATTATTTCGCAGGTTATTTTTTTCCTGTTCTCTCCTTTTTTTTATTAAATATAGGTATTTTTTGGATTATACTTTTATCTATTTTTTTATTTTTATTTTTTAAGAGACTTATTTGATTATTATTTATTTCTCCACTTTTTCCGGGACTTTAACGTTCGATTCATAGTACTACGTCGATTGCAAATGCTTTTTCCGTAAAAAAAAACGCGACTAGTCGTATTACTGCTTCGCAAAGAGTCGACTTGATAAACGAGTCAAATAATATTTCCGACTAAGTCAAATCGTTCGCTTGGGATTTCGCAAATAGGGAAAAATTGAGATTTAGGGACGTCGAGATCCCTTTTTCTCGGTGGATAAAAGCCACGTGTAATGTTTTCTTTTTCCAAAGAGAGAGCGTGAAGAGCGGCCACCACTGCTGCTGCCCGTGCCAGACACCGCCGCCGCCGGTGTTGGTCACCACGTCGCCCAACGCCCGCATAATACGGCAGAGCTCGCAGCCGGAAGCGTCCGCGTGTTGTTGCTCCGGCTGTTGCTGCCCGCTGCACACCGGCGTGGCCCCGAGCGCCGCCTCGTTGCGGCAGCTCCGCGAGCCCGGCGATGGGATTGCCGGTATCGCCGCGGACTCCCTGCGGATCAATGGCGGCATACGACAGTTCCGGCAGGTAAGCCGCGACCTCACCGGCTCGCTGTACCTTTTCGTACCTAAACGCACAACCGGTGGCTCGCCCATGATGCAAGAATACCGCAGCTGACGTCACCGTCTATTAAAATCGAGTCCAGGAAGAGAGGCGCGCCGCGCTCCACTTACTTCTTCAAGGGACAACACAATGGAGGGGAAAAGAATAAATTCTGAACTATCACGAAATCGTTTTCCGATAAAAAAAAAAAAAAAAAAAATATTTCAAGTTTGAGTAAACTGATTGTCAAAACTTTGCTGCAAGTTTTGGAAAAATATATGAGGTACGGATAGCTTTGTAATTTCAAGCAAGCGACGAAGGCCGATTGTTTGCTGAATTATGAATCGCGAATCGGTTAAACGGAGAATATTAATGCACTCATTTGCAATGAATATCAAGTGCCGGGCCGTGATCGATAAAATTCATGGCGCTTGAAAACTGAAGGATAAAACCGGGGTAATTACTTTAATTTACATCGTCCTTTAATTATGTCAATTTCACCGCGATAAATGTACGTGTTGTTTTCAGCAGACGTTTTATGGTAAATAATAATAATTGGGATAAATCGTGAATGAATACGCAATTATGCGAATTACTGAAGCGGAACGGGCCGAGAGCGGGTTAAATTTATATATCGGTCGGAGCATAACGGCGTCTCTCGAGATTTGAAATTCGCGTTTGAACTCGGAACAGATGGCCGATTCATCGTGTCGGCATTATGCACGTTGCAATTTGGTATTCTTACATCGTGGACGGCGTCACCTGTGCCCGACACCCGCACCGCCGAATTCTCCCACACGTGTCTCCGTTTGCCCACCTTTACCCTCTGTTACTCTTTTTCTCGTATGCGTGTCGTTTGTTATCACTTCCGTTTGTTGAGTTGGTTAGTTGCCGAAGGAGAAAGAGAAAGGGTTGCGCTTAATTGGCAACCGATTTTGTTAAATTAGAACCGGGACAAATCACGAGGGAGTGCCTCACCCGTTGCCTCACGGTCGACCTTTACAGACGTAAATTAGAAACGGCATCCAGTAGCGACGCTAACAACGTTCTCTCGGAAGTTCTCTCTATTTCTCATGAATTTTTTTGCTCCTTCTCTCCGAACAGTTCTTCGATTTCCTTCACATTTTTCCCCGGTTGTCTCTGTCGGTGCAATAACAATTCGAAAAGCAGGTAAATTCGAAGATTGCTAACGCGAAGAAAAGCAATCGTACGACGACGTGACAAAAATTGTAACTTCTATACAAGAATAATGACTTCTCAATAACAACGATCGCGATTTCTCTTTCTCTTTCTCCCTCGCTCGCGCAACTTGTCCTTCGTCGCTCTTCGTGAGTTTCACCTCCACGGCATGCATTTTCTGTGCGTGTTTCTCGTTTCCTCAGTGTAACGTTGTTTTTACTGTCAAGTTGTTCAACTCCTTTATTGGTGTTTCCACACTCGTTACCTATTCAACCGTCATAGCTGTGTTCGTGGTGTCGTTTATATGTCAAATGTGTCTTGTAACATTTCGTTTCTCTTTTATCGTTCATTCGAACTCATCTCGGTCTCCCCGCGGGGAGACAGATCTCTTTCCTCCTCGTTCTCCTAACTCCGTTCACTGCTCCCCCATCGCTAGGGTTTTAACGGCGTAGGCCCGGCGGAATCGTAAAAGCGCGGCGCGTCAAGGAGAGAGAGATACGCAATGCCGAATCAGGTTTTGTGGGATTCAAATATAGCGTATGAGCTTTACGAGATAGCGAATTTGCCTTGCCTCCGTCGTAAAAAAAAAAGACAAAAAAAAAAGAAAAAAAAGAAAGACCCGTGGCGGCTGTTTCCATTCTGATCTTGTCGTTATCCGTTGAGGGTCTGATGATCTGTCACTGCGTGCGACAAGGGGTTGTTTATTGAGGTTTCACGTGCCTCTTTCGTTTTGATTCATTAGGTTTTGCTTTTTATGAGTTTCCACGCTGTTATATTGTTTCGTAGCAGATTTATTTCTTCGTCTCAAGATCGAAACGCGCAAGGCTCACGGTTTGGAAGATCCGATAGTTTTGCTTGAATTCTTGTGAATGCAACGACTCGTAGATTTATTAATTCAGGAATTTATTAATTTTTTTTCTTCTTCTTATTTGGTAAATTATGACGTTTGTATTATTATATTTGGCGTAACGTACGGAAGCTCTTTAATCTCGCAAACACGAAAATATTCGTAAGAAAGTAATGAAAAGTTTAACGATAAAAGAATTTTGTGAATAAAACGAAAATAAGCTGCAAATTTTTTGAATATATAAATCGGAATATTAATATTAAAATTGTTTGAAAAATTAGTTGATTGTTTGCTACGGAAGATACAAGCCGTATAGTAACCCTTATCGATAGAACTTGCTTTCCGCCATCTGGCGGAGGGTAGATAAAACCGAGTAGAGAACTACCCTTAAATGGTAGTTAGAGAATACCGGTGGAGACCGTAGCGGTCGTGTTTGTTCGACATCCGATACGTCGTTTACCGGAATTTTTGCCTCGCTATCGCGGAATTCTGATACAGATGGCAGTCGTTCTAAAGTATAAACCACCCTTGAAAGAATTACGATGTTGATCCGCGATGCCTTAATCCTTTTTAAACCACATTTATCTTTAATTCTTTTATCCGTGATAAAACGTTATCTGACGACTTACAATTAAGATTTTTTATTAGCAAATGTTATATTATATGTATCATGTTTGTATCATTGTTTTTGATTATTTTAGATATCGCTCGTACCGAAATTAAATTACTTCGTGAATTAAAAAAATTGTTTTTTTATTTTCGGAATAATAAATGTGATTTGCGAGGTAATACTTGATTATGCCGAATATTTCTGTGTCAAGTAGATCTCATCTCATTACATAAAATACTCTCAATTCAGTGTTTAATTAAAAAAGAAATTTTTTTTTCTCTCTCTAATGTAAAGTCGCACACACTTTGCATGATTTTTGCCTTTTCTGAGACACCCCGCGGGCATTGGCCTCGTTCTATTTATTTTCTAGTCGCATTCATAATTTGCTTAGTTTTTGAATGAAAATCCTTTTTCAGACGAGAGCGCAAACGAAAATTTCCGTCATTAAACGAGATTCGCATCGCATGAGAAAGGGGTCGGGGACGAGGAAAGGGGAGGCACGGAAGCAGCTCTCGCGACATTGTTAGTTTAATTATGTCTCCTTGGCGCATGAAAACGCGCCTGCGGGCTGAGCCCGTCGACGTTTTTGGCCGATAGCCAACCAGGGTACGTCCTCATGCATGCCATGGAGATACGTCGCGACGAGAACCCCTTGACATTTTCCACGAGTTGAGTAATCGCCGGGAAATACCGATGATGCCGAGATGTAGCCAATCGAATGCGATACCCGTGTGTACATATGTACAAGCGATGCGTGTGATGCCGTTGCGCAAACACATATTCAATCAAACAGTTCTATGTTGTTTCAGTCAACCTTGTAACAATATTGTTATTCTCAAATATTTAAAAATCAAAATTACTCTATACGTAAAATATGGTCTATCTCGCTTATTTTTGTATTGATAGCCGTTGATAAATATTTTTTTTTTTACTTCTTGTTTTTTTTATTACTTGCGCAACGGTCCCAAAATCACTCGCGCCCGTGGCGTATTTATTTTCTCATCAAGTACTTGAAAACCGTCGAGTTTCTCGCCGATTTTCGTGCGGAATTACGGTGGAACGGCATGTTTTGTTAACCACGGAAGGATTAAAGAGAGAACGCTGGCTGGAAAAACGAAAATGTCACGGAGTATTTGGGACAGTATGTTCACGTTAACGTTGCTTTGCATTCTGATTACAGGCGGACGAATGCATTTACATTTTTTTCCGCTCGTTATCATGTTTTTAATGACAACAAATTCGGACACGTGGATAGTACTTTTTTTTTTTTTTGTAACTGTAGTAATCGAATTTTAGCTCGGGATCATATATCTCTTTAAAAATGATTTTTCGCAGTTTATCTATCTCGACTTTTTTTCTCTTTCATGTCATTGCTTCAACATCAAACTGTTCACGTTGCCAGATGTAGACGTTCTAAACTAGTTATGTGAAAATGCACCTATTTATTTATTTTATTTTTATTAACGTACATCTGGACTAGTTACTTTTAGAAATTAATATCTATGAAAATTGTTCTAAAATTTTTTACTACAATATACAACATTAAATAAAAAAAAGAATATTAATTGTGAATTAATGATTAAAAGAAAACAAAGATATTTGAAAAATTTTAGGTATTTAAAAGTAATCAATTATTCTCAGCCGAGAATGAAAAATTAACGATGTTTTTTTGTATCCCTATCTGTGTTGGAATAATATCACGGACCAATTTTTCATTTTTATGCGAGTAATAATTTTTTTTTTTCGAATGAATATTTTAAAGTTTATTAGTTTGAAATGCAAAGATGGCAACAAGCATCTGCAGAATAGCACGTACAAGATGCATATCTGCAATAGTGAGCGTTATGAGTGGCGCGTACGTGTTGGAATGTATAATGCTGCAAAATTTTCAGAATTTTCTGTCTCTTGCTTAGCGACCGGGCGGAGAGGGGAAAAAAAGTACCTTCGAAGCGTGAGATTTCTGCTGACCTTAATGAACTCGGCACTTACGCGATTACCGGTTGCTCACTTGCGTTTAGATACGTGTATTACACCGCTACAAATTACTTGAACCGTTTGAGCAAACACTTGATATAATTTACTTCAAACTGGCGGGAGCTCGTAGAGGGTAATATCACTTGCGCGACAAAAATTGGATCTTCTAAGTGGAGGAATTTAATCCCTCGGATAGTTTTTGTATCTCGGGAAAGCATTTTCCGCGTAATAGCAACTTCGATGGGTTATTCTGAGATACTGTCTAATTGCGAAAACGTATATCCCGTTTAAATATCGAAGTTTCCGCCGTGCGGGGATCGATCGCGAGGTAATCGAAGCGAAACGAACAAATGGTACGGGAATCCGTATGATAATCTCTGTTACTTAATTAGTCATCGAGATGCGCGGGGTACGCAGGCGCGACGAGAGGCTCAATTTGCTCCAGTGAGTAGAGAGCAGAGCTTCGGGATCGGTTTCCTATCTGTCTCGGGAACACTTCTCTCATTATGCGAGATTAAGCACAAAGGATCTGGCCGCGAGCTGCCCCCGCGGGACCCGAGCCTGAATCTTTCATTGCGCATTCTGCATACATTAGCTCCACGGAACTTTTAATTTCGCGTCCGTTTCGTAAGGATAATAGCCGAGCATTTGCATAAGGATAACTTTCAGCCGTTTCACGTTCCGAACTATTTTGCGAGATCGCCGACGCGGATAGCCCCGCGCGTGTCCTTAATCGGCAGAAAAATTCTGTCGAGATTGTACGGCGTAAGGATGAATTCCTCCGTATTACCGCGCAGGCTGCACGGTACATTTAAATTATAGATTATCCTTTTAATTAGTCCCGAGTCTCTATTTTGCGGCGTCTCGTAATCGCCGTTTCAAAATCATAAACGCTAATTGGAAGTTGATCGAATTGCTTTACGTGCAATTATCTTAATTATTACATCAGCCTTGCGCTTGCGTCAGCAGTCATTAATCTGGATTAATTTGGCTCGCGTCTGTAAGGCTCTATATCCTAATAACTAGGTCTTCTCTCTCGAGACGCATTACGCGCGAAGACTCGAACGAAGAAATATTACGATCGGAACTACTCGATAGAATTTGCGGGCCACCATTTACTCGTTTCTAAGCGGTAAATTATCCCGCTACTTTTCCCTCCTTCGGTGGGACCGCTTTCAAATTGTGTGCGACAAGAGGGTGCGGGCAAGAGAGAACTCGCGCTCCCGGCTCGCCGCGCTTCTTTAACGCGATCGCCCGTTACTTTATCGATCGCTCGATCGCACCCCGGAAGATCCTCTATTTGGCTCGCGTAGGAAACTTCGCGGGTCGTTCTCGCCCGCACTTCCGAGACAAACTGTCCAAACTTCATCTCGAGGCGAGCAAACGGACAGTAATTAGCGCGGCGCGGCTAATTAAGCGGGGGAGAAAACTTAATCAATGTCTTGGTTTTTTCGTTTTCGCGGGCGCGGTTATTACGCGCATTAATTCTGCACGCCAGGCAGCGTGCCGTCGGCAAATGGAGAAGAGTTAGCGGCAATTTTTCATCTCCGTTTATTGCGAAATATTAATTGTGACAAGGATAGAACGTCTGCAAGGATTATTTATATGCGAGGCGCAATATTAATTATTTCATTTGTTTAGAATTTAGAACGCCTCTGGGCGCAGTTGTTAATTAAACGCGAATTGAGTTAAGTGCCCCCTCGTTATTGAGGGTCGTGACGATTGTTGTTTATGGGAATTTCGATTTCGAGCTGTAAAAACGTGTGTAATTGGATGTCGAGTTTTCCTTCGCGGTCAGAATTGATCGCTCAACCCCCCTCGATTCCGAAAAAAGGCCTCGAGTTGTGATAAAAAGGTGATTTCCCTCGATAAGGATATCAATCCGCAGAAAAAAACCTACAGAACGATCCTTCGCGAAGGGCGTACGTGATGAAATTCTCCACTCTAATGTTTCTGATTGTGAAATAAGAATGTGACAGTGGTTACTCTGCGTTTAACATTATTCTTTTTCTAACACGTTAAACTTTTTTTTTATAAAAGTAAATGTAATTCATAGAAATAATTTCATTGATTGGCTGTTGTTAAAATATAATAGAAAGCTTTCGTCATTTATTTAAATGGATTTTCAGTAATTTAGATGTATATATTTTTTCAGCAAGAAGTTTTTAAATAATTTTTATTAAATAAACTATATGAAATTGAAATTCGAGGAAGTAGATAAATGGATTTTATATGGCGAGTTTGATTCTAAATAGGTTAGGAGGTTTACGATTCGCAATGAAAGTAAAATAAAAAAATAAAATAAAATAAAATAAAAAAAAATTCCGAAAACACAGCAGCTGTGTCTGGTGCATAATTGAGTTCTCATGCTGATGGACTTAACTCGAAGCTAAATTTGCTCTTCCGGCGCTCAAAGAGTTAATCGCCGGTTCTCCGGCTCACGCACGAGCGGTCGCTCAGCTGGCGCGGAAATGGCGCACCACCGATAAGATTAGAGGCGCCAATCCGTTAATCTGTCGTTATCCAGCGTGGCCGGATCTCGCGTCGTAAATCTACACGGCGGAGTGGTGGAATTCCAGGTCTCCGCGAAAGTATTTCTCACCCTCGACTTTTTCGCGTGGATCAATCAGTTCGCCATTTCCAGAACGATCTCTTCTACGTCGCATCCTCTACATTATCCCTTCTTTATTTCTCATTCTCTCTCCCTCGCTGTCTCTCATTTTCTTTCCCTCGACCTGCCCCTCCCCATCGAGCGTTTCTGAGTGCTCCTCTCAGCGCTCGCAGTTTGTTTCATCCCTTGTGATCCAGCCAAGCAACTGAATCTTTAGTTTAGCGCAGTCTTTAGTCTTTAGCAGCCCCTTAGGCCGGTTTACGCGAAGTCAGCGGAGAGGAGATAAATCCGACGTGGAGATCGCCCGCTCGCTCCTCGGAGCGAGCGGCTGCTTAGGACTCGCGTGTATTTTCGGAGCGTTGCCAGTCGAGGAACACAGGGGAAACGCGAGATACGGTGATGAAACAATCCTTCAACTTTGACAAAGATTAAGAGCGATGGCAAGATCCTCTCGAAGGTACACCTAACCCGAGTCGAACAAATATTGATGGCACCGGGTCCGAAGTTCTCAACCGGGACTCGGCGGAACTTTACTCGCGACCTGGCGAGTCCTCGTTCGTGCGAGTCAAGTAGGAACGGGCTGGAGGGCTTGTCACTCTCGAAATATCGGCGTAACGAGAAAAGGTCGAGAGCAAACGTCTTTGATAGTACGAAGGCTTTTTATTCGCTTGCTTGCCCGGCAACTTCTCTCCTACTTGACTCGCTCGTTGAGCTACGAACGGGCGCTCGCGAACGACTGGGACACAGGTGCTCGTAGGAAGACGGCAACGAGTCTATCCGCATGCCTGTAAACCAATATCCGTCCAGGGATGTACGCTACGCCGGCCATGTCACTGGGCTGTAACGAATAACTTCCTATGCCGCGATAAATCATAACGAGCGCGCGGACGAGTGTAGTCGAGAAGTCGCACGCGAAACATTTTTAGTATCTACGATTAGAGAGAACGAGATCAATTCTGGCAATTTAGCGCCAGAGTTTTGCAGCTTTATATATCCTGCTGTATATTTTGAAAAAATTTTACGGGAGCAAATATAATATTGAGAACTATTTAAACGTGAGTAAAATATTTAAATATACGCAGCAGCGATATTAATACGAAAATTATTAGGTGAACTCTATCTTTCTCTATTTTTCAAAAATCTCAAAAATTACAAAGTCATAATTCCATCACGTAAATATTAAACGAAAGCGACTCTCTCTCTCTCTCTCAATATTTCACTTATTGACGACGTACCGTGTTGAAATTCAAAGTTTAGTGAATCTTGCTAAATAAGATACCATCAAGCCGTTCGCGGAAGTTGCCGCGACAATTGTCACGTTGCTTGTTAGCGTTTCTCACTTCGCGGATAATGCATTGCCCGAACTTGCCTCTCCGCTGATTTCGGATAGACCGACCGCTTAGTCTAGCAGTAGCGCCGAGCTTAGCAGTCGGCATAGATGACGGGCGCTTGTTCAGGGAGGACGACGGAGGTAGAAAGCCGCGCGCGGGCATTAGGACGAAACTGAGATGTGGAGATAGATAAGAAGAGATATCTCGCGCCGTGGGAAAGGGATCGTCACCTGTCCGTTGTTATTTCTGGGCTGGTTGCACCAACGTTGTTTACCGCTAACTACGGTCGAGTAAATCTCACTTCTATCTGTATATCATCGTTATAACGAGAATGATCCGAGAGGCGGAGAGTGGGTGACGAGACTTAATTAATAGTTGAAGCTTATCTCGAAAGCCTGTTTTATTACATTTAGTCAGTATAGATAATGATTACACGAACTCACTTCGTGACGTAGCCGTTGCGTAAGAAGACTTGTTTTAATTTTCTCTATTAACAATTGTTGCTCGGATGAAACTCGATAGCACTAATTAACCTGTTATTTCAACGCTATTATTAATTTGTATTAGCTGTGATTAACTTAAATTCCTTTTCGCATCGTCCCTGCTGGTTTAATAAAAAAGAATTTCTAACAAAATTTGTAAACTTGTTACGTACGTCTAATTAATCTAATTAAGATTAATTTGATGCAATTGATTCCTGAGTCTAATTTAGCGTTATCGGTGTGTACCAGGGTTAGCCAAATTTTCTTTGTCGCATTCGGAGTACCAAAATTATAAGGGAATTAGAGGGGCCTAAAGGAGAAGCTGAATTAATTGCAAGGATGTTTCCCGGTAGGTTCGACGACGTTATCTCGATCGGGTTTACCGTAGTTGATATGTAGGACATGCAGATCTCCAATCGCGGCGCAGAGCTAGGTCTGGCATTAGGGAGAGACCGATCGAAGTTAGATCCGCGGCAGCCGTTGGTGCAACCGATCCCGCATCCGTCCACGACCACGTGTCTGTCTAACGCTATCTTGCACTTGTGCTGTCTGTCACGTCGTCCACGTGCACCGCGACGAAGGAAGTCGGTGTATTTATTAACCACGTTGTTATATCGGCATTAACGCCCACCCAGTTCCCGTGGTGGTGCAAGTCGTCCTCGTCGGCGATGGCGGCGGCGGCGGCGCCTTCCTCTACGGCCGTGGTGGCCGGCCCAGCATCCGCCGGCGCCGCACCCGGCACCCAGGGCGGCCAGGGCGTCGTACTATGTCCACGCACGCTGTCGCAGGTGCGACGGTCACGACTACGCCGGGCCCTCACCGAGGCGACCGCCGAGACCGTCAACTACGTCAAGACGGTGGGAGATGACGATTTTTCGCTATCAAGCCCTATTATGCGCGTATACCGGGTGTTCCAGACGTCGACGTGGCTCTATCGCCACGCCTCGATCGCTCGTTGTTAACTTTAAAAGCCGCGAAACATAAAAATGCCCTCCACGAGTTTTAATTTGTCAAATTTTCAAGTTAATTAATTAAAAAAAAAATGTTATCTCCTTTATTTTTTTATTATTCGCTCGTATACTTACTCGCGACAAAGCTCGTTTTTGCTACTAGTTTATTTGACTGACCTGGTTGTTTGCATTAATTTAAGTACATGCGTAATGACACGCGGTTCGTGAGTTAACCGCGCGACTTCTGGGATACCCCGTATGCGAATATGCCTTGCATAAAGTTCGCACATGCACGCACAACGCGATTGTACCTGCGATAATACTAGCAGGGAACGCTCGACGGGAGAATGTTTGACACCCCGTGTAGACGTATTAAATAACGACGTCTGGTAGAAATGGTCAATGTTATGCTCCCGCGCGGGCATCCCTTTTATGGTCCTTTACACCAGACGCCGTAATTTCATTTATGTGCACGTAAAATGTGGCGAAAATTACCACGGAACACAATGCAATTTGCAACGTACGAAGAATATTTAATAAATGCACGAATGACCTAGACGAAAATCCAGGCAATTATTCTCCCACTTGTTAATAATAGACTTTTAGTGATCGAGCATGTATTAATCCCTTAAATCTCCGCTTCGTTATTTTTACTTTCGACCATAATTTTTGCATTTGAATGACACGCGACATCCGAGAAACTTTAGTAAGGTCGTTCGAGCGAGAAATAATAATCATGCAGTAAAAGAAAGAGGAAAAGAAAAAAAAAAAGAAAATTTGATCGTCAGGGGAATTCAAACATACCTAATTTCAAGTTTGCCGAGAAATTATTTAGACGGCTATTTCTCTGACGAAGCCAATCCTCCATTTGAAGACACGTATATCTTGCAAGTATCGCGTTAGCATATTTAAACAGTAGAAATGTAACTTTAAATATTTAAACACGCGAAAGCTGGCACAGCCGCGTAAAAATGCAAAGGCCGTGTAAAAAATGGAAAAGCGTTCGCAATAAAATCTCGAGAGTTTTCGCGAGCTCGGTTCGCGTTAAGGAAAGTGCATCTGGCAAATATTGATCGTAACAATCTGCGCTTTACGTCGCTGTACTTCTCGCGTACGGGACGCATTCCCGTAGTAAACGGCGAAACGGACGAGACGGGGAAATAAAATGAAATCCTCCTACGAGCATGTATACACGAGCGAACGCCTCCGTGTGTATGCGGTCGCTCGCGGAAATCTCGTCTTCGCCCGAGACTTTTGGTAGCCAAGAACGCGAAGTTGTCGGAAGAGATTGCTCGACCGAGCGTCACACAAAAACTCTCGCGAGTTTTATTCGCGCGAGACGCATACACAATTTACAAAATCTCCCCCCCCCCCTCTCCCACCCTTTCTTTCCCGCGGACGCCGACAGACTTCCCTTATCGCGAGAATATTAAAATTGCGCGAGCCCGATTCATATTTCTCAATATCGCAAAAGCCCGCGGACGTAATACAACGCAATCGGTTGTTTAAATGTATTTCGTATTGAAATTTATTATAAGTTATTTTGAAGTTTATTATCAAGTGTTAACGTATTGTATAAAATCGTTTAAATAAAGTAATGATTTTCGTTATCGCGCGAGTTTTTTTTTTTTTTTGCACGGGAATAAAATTAATCGCTGATCTTTACATGCATTGAGATGTAAAAAAACGGCGCCGATACCGAATTTGGAGTCGATCCAACGCTGCTAAATTTCCGTGCTGTACCACGCTCGTCGATTGTTGTGTGTAACTACGGGTGTATGCAACTCTTTGATTTTTATCTGCGGAATATAAAAACACTTTCCGATATCTGACCTAACCGTAAATATTTCAACGCCAGCTTTCCGCGCGCGTGAGTAACATTTCGCACGATCGGCTACTAGTATTTCGGTCAAAATGTGCAGCTTGGTGGATTTATTATGCCATATTTTTCAGTCTTTCATGCGTAAATTTTCTAATGGAATTCCCAGTCTAATCCGTTCTCCAATTTTCTTTTTCACAGTTTATTTTAAAGTTAATAACACTTTATTCAATTCGCATATTTATTCTTTCCACCGTGTCTTCGAGGGATTTTAATATTCTCGATCACTAATTTTTTATTTTATATTTTTTTTTTTTTTTTAGAATAGAATAGAATTAAAATAAATTTGTTATTAATATTTATAACCGTCATAATTACGAGTTAAAGCTATAACTAAAAATTATTTTATTAATTATTCGTGTTACATTAATTTTTAAATAAAAAATACGCCGAAAATTGTAATATACTTAGAATTCTTATATACTGTCAAACTCAACTACGTCATACAAAGGTAATGTGCCCGATATTTGGTTTAATCCCTAACAACCGCGACGTACACAAGTGCTTTGTACCGGAAGTAGAGTCAGCAAGCATGAGCGGACTCGCAAAGTTTCGTGTTCCTGCAAACGTTTCGGTGAACTTTCAAGGAAACGCTCGACCGAAACGAAAGCGGCGTGTGCTTCCGTTCTGGACGTGGAACGCACGATTTCCGCCGGATGTTCCGCAGACATCTGTGACATCCACCCTCCCCCAATTTTCCCCGAACGATCCCTGTTCAAACGCCGCTCGATATACGCGCTCCACTGTGTGTATATGCAAGATACCCTCTCACCCACGTAGTTAATGTCAACAACGTGTACAGGGCGACACAGAAGTGCTCACGAGGATCTTCCGATATACATCGAGATTAAAAAATCAGCTTAAGAAACCTACGTTACGTCCATTTACAATTTCAAGTCAGACTTTGACGATGCCGTCGTTCGAGAATCTCAAGATCTGATACTCGCATGAATCTGAGTCCCGAAATTTGAAACGTCTCAAGACTATTAATTTTGATAATTAAAAAATATTTATTCATAAATCTTTAATTTTGTATCACTTTTGAATTTTATTAATAAACTTTGGATTACACGAAATTAAATGTTTAAATTTATTATTAGTTTCAAATTTTTTTTCTTTCTTTTTAATTTTTTTTTCCTGCGTTTAAGAGCTTTTCTAGACGGTCAGTTTTTTTTTTTTTTCGTCTGACGGACTTTCGGATTTTGATATCTAGAGTTTTCGAGATTCCCTGGATCCTCGTGCGAACGTCTCGCACTTCGGCCATCTGACGCGCGGCCAAGCGTAAAGCTTCTTGGTAAGACGGCGCTTCCGAATCGCCCTGTACAGCATGCTTTCGCACGCCTCGTCGGTACCACCGGCAGAAGTTAGGTCTGTTTCCCCTCGGCCAACCCTGACCTGCATTCTCAAACGTGCACGTATATCAAAGGAGCAAAAGCGTCGACCGGTGGAATTCCACGACCACCTTATTCGCTTTATTTTGCTTCTTAGTGGATCAGCAAAGTAGCGCGAGCCGACGAGTTGACGCAAACAAGAAGCGAGAATTGATAGATACTTTAAAGTTCGCGTCGCGCGACGTTCAAATTTAAAGTTGAAGTTCCTAATTTCGAAATTTGCATCTTGAATTTGGAAATCCTAACTTGAGAGCGTGCGAACGAAAATGCATTGAAAGTATCGTCGCCTTTTCCACTTCTACATTTTTTATTCATGAACCGTACTCTTCGATCGACTGACGATGTTGAACTTGCGTAGTTCAAGATCACTTCTCGAATTCTCCAATTTTCCGGCGTTCAATTCTTTTTTCTTTTTCTTGTTTTTTTTTTATTCAAAAGAAAAACGTTTTCTTAGATCTCTTCTTTTTCAAAATACTTGCGATAAGTTACCGCGAGAGAAAAGTAAAGCAACTTAAAATTCAAACATTCGGCTCAATTAAATAATTTTTTGTTTCCTGAAACTACAATCCATCCGCGGTTTGTCTTAAGCGGTAAACATGAATATCTCGTTAATCAATTCTTATCAGTTACGTTCAAAGAGTTATAACTTCTGAAACTAGATCCACGGTATTCATAACTCTCCGACTCTTTTATGCCGCGAAGAATCCTGAAGTACCACCCTCGCAATCTATCAAAAGCGGAAAAACAACGTGAAACAGCAGATAAACGGCTGTTTCTGAAACCCGTTAAGAAAATAGAAATCCGAATGGATGCTTAATGGCCGCGTCCGAGATTGCGGGTAGAAAGGAGAGGAAAAAAAAAAAAAATGAGGCAACGGATCAGAAAAAAGGCCGATCGATCTCTCGATGATCGACGACCACGAGCAAATATAGAACGGATCTGAAAAACGTTAGCGTCCCACGTTTCAGAGTGCAGGTGAGTGGCGACATGAGCCCGACTTCAACCCCAGCGCGTAGTTGCTGTACGGCGACTGTTCGATCGCCCTTAGATCACCCCAGATATCCCTTCGCACCCTCGTTCCGAAAGGAAGCGCGCCCCTCGTAGCGCCGCACGAGTTCGAAATTTTATAGCGCTGCTTCCACGCGCGGTTAAAGTCGAGAGAGAATTCACTTACTAATGTACAAACCGCGCGTCGACCGTTACAGCGAGGAGGAAAAGATTATGAAACGACGTCGGCAAATTGCTGACATTTATCTAACCTTTAAATGCTAGGGTGGGCAAGGGAAAAGTGTTGGAGTAAAAAAAAAATTTCAAACGGAGGGAGGGAGGGAGGCAATCCTTTCATTTATCTGTCACTTCGGGTCGTGACGAAAGTCAAACAGGCTCATATATTTCCACCCCAAAGAGTTAGCGAGAGATAAATCGCGCACGGATGAGGTAATAAATGTTTCCGGCTGTTATTTAATAACTCGCTTCTCCTTGCACGATATTTTTACGCCCACACCGAAATTACAACTATATAGTTCCATTCATCGGTCTATTTTAATATTAACCTTTAATTGAATAACCACGACGAAATGCTGCTCTACATTTTATTACGGCGAGAGATACCATGTATTGAATATCGGTTACAAAAGGCTGTTAATAACCTCTTTAATTAATGTTACATAATTACGAACTGTCAGTTTCTGACTAAATTCTGATGCTTTTCAGCCCCGTTATTAAATCAATATTGAATTCGTATTTATCAGATATGGACCGTACGTTGTTTAAAAATTCATCGCTCGTGTAACGTTCTGAATTTATCGCGCGGTTCACTCACAAATTATATAAGATCTTTTGCAATAGCTAAAATAGTTTCACGAGTTACGGTTTTCTCTGTTAAACTGTCGAACATTGTGTCGAGTGCCTCATGAGAGCGCGGAAAAGTGCAAATTAGTCGGCCGTAAAAATGGCTGAATGGAAATACGAAGATATAATATTTAATCATGCTTGCTTTTCTTGCCGCCGTTGTTTCCGCCGGTATTTCCGCGCGGCGACTTTTCAGCCACGGCAATTTCTCTCTTACAAATCTCGTAAAAAAATGTCAGATTATCATCGCACAACCGATTCGCCGCGGGCTCCACGCGCGTTTAATATTTCGCGGAAAAAAAAAAAAAAAAAAAAAAAAAGAGAGCGGTAGACGATTCCGCAAATAGTAACGGGATTTCACCTCGACGGGAGCGAAGCGCCGGTTTATTTTTGGGAACACTGAATGCACGACGTCATGATACGATTGACATTTTATTAAAATGCCGAAATCTCGATTTTAATACGGCGCGACAAGCGAAACGCGAGCGGATATTGCTTTCGAGAAGCACTCCCGTTACCGAGTCTTTTGTCTTTCCCTCCCGTGATTTTCCATCCGTCACGATTCCTGGCGTTCTCCCCCTTTTTTTTTCCCCTCCGCGTTTTGTTCTCTCACTTAGGTATTTTTTCAGCCGCGTGAGCCGACTACCAGTAAAGCGGCGCATTATCGCTTCGCGTGGCGCGGATCGCCGCTTCCGGCGTCGCGACGTCTAATTTTACAGCGGACAGATTTCGAAATGAGCCCGTTAACGGTGAAAAATAGCGTGCGAAGGATGCTTGATAACGTTCTCGCATGCGGGACGCCAACAGTAACACGCAACGACTAAAGAGCTGGGCTAATGGGCGCGATAGGGATCGCACGCGGCCGCGGAAGCGGAAGTAACGATGCCTGCCCGCAGGCGGAATATCTCGCGCGAGCCACACGCGAAATACATTAGCGTGGAAAAGTTTTCCGTCTCCCAGCGCTGCGTTTCACCGGGTGAGAATTTTCGCTTTTATTCCTTTTCTCCTCTCCAGACGGCCCAGCCGTCGCGCGAAGTTCGAGCTCCCGGTGTTCCGTGGGAGAAATATGAAGGAAAAGTCGGAGGAACAGTCGTCGGTGCATAATGACGAAGGGAAAGCTTCTACTACACATCTAATTTTAATTGTCATTATCGGAACAATAATGGTGGACTATTATTCTCGCGATGCTTACATTCGAACGAGCGACGTTCATGAGCGACGATAATGGCGGTCATTAAGCTTGCGTACCTACTTAAATATCTCAAACTAATTTCTATTAGTGCACTCTGAAATTATGGAGAGGGTCTCGTCGTGGGCTCGAGCCTAAACGAGTCGCGCCTGATTAAAAACCCCCCGAATTATTCAAAACGGTCCTCGCCGACAATAATTGTTACGAAAGAGGGGTTGCCGCTTCCTTAAAAGTACATTTATCTTTAACGAGACGTTTAACGACGTTTCGCGATAAATCGGAAACTTTGTGAATAAATTTGCGAACGGAAACTTTAAAAAGGACAATTTTTCTTCGAATAAAACCCTTCGAGCTTAATTAGCGTATATCTTCCTCGGTAAAAAAGATCTGCAACCGCATCACTCCAATTATTAAACGTAATTCTTTAATTTATTTCTGCCACAGTCACATTATTTCGTGTTTATTTTATATATTAAATAGAAAATAATTAAAGGGCTAACAAATACTTGAGAAGTTTACGAAGAGAACGGAAGAAGAGGATCACGTTGCGGCGAGCAGAGAACTAATTAATGGACACAAATTCCGCTTGAGGTATTTTGAATGTGGAACCTAATTAGGGCGCCAAGTTGGCGCAACAAAAAGCCGGAAGCTAAACCGACTAGTGTTTCTTGCGGGACTAGTTCTCTTAAGATAATAATGCGATATGGATCTCCTCTAGTTCATTAGACTTTTAATCTCTCTATGACAAGTGTGCTCAATGAAAAGAAGAAATACCAACAAAGATATTTGGTAATGAATTCGTTACGTAATTCGTAACGAAGCGACGTAATACTTAAAAAAGAAATTCCTTTTTATCAGACAAAATTATTAACATGTTCCTATCTACATATTATTATATATCTTTTTAAGGAAAACGAACTATGTTATCCTTACAAAGTCTTTCACTCTTCACGTAATCGCAATCGTTTCTCTTAAATCTATAATTAATTTTTTTTAAATTTAATTATAAGTTAATAGTTTTTTCTTTTTTTTTTTTTTTACAAAGTACATACGGTACTTGATCGAAGTGATCCTGCGAACTCAGAGTAGCGCAAAGTAAACCGCCGTTTGTCCCGCGATCGTTTCTGAATTATTGCTAATATCCAGAAATCAGGAGGCGAGCGCATTTCCCCGCGAGCGAGATGCTGCGGACTGACACATAACGACCGGATAAAAAAAATGGGGACAGGAAATGCGCGGCTGGGTGCGCCGTCGGACGTACCGGTATGTTTTACCACTGGCGAGTAGTGTGGCGCGCGCCGGAATGCGGAGGATGTGTTTGCCGCGCGGTGCACCGGCGGCCCAGTAGTACATCAAGCGCCATGTCAGCCGCAGCGCGCGGCCGCTGTCAGCGATGAAAACGGTCGGGCGCATACGGTTAGGACGATCGCTTTGTACGTAGTTTCCATTTTACAGTTCCCGTTTTGCATGGGGCGCTTGCGGATAGTGCGATGAGGTCGTGGCCCCGGTCACGCGGGACGCCGGTTCCGCCAAAGGACTCGACGGAGACAACGTGTCTCGACAAGCTGACGGCCGACCACCGGCGCAGTCGGTGACTTTCGATTAACCGGAAGGACACACGCCGAGCGGCCGGGCGAATCCCATTTGGTTGGAAAGTTGGAAATTTTACGAAGTAATTCACGCGAACCTCGCCGTTCGCGGGAATCTCGCGGCGAACGAAGCTGGGAGGCCCGCGCGCTTAATTAACTCGCCCTCGGCATAATGCGAGCTACAAATCCGCTTAGTCGTTTCCGCGATTTCCCGTTGAACGGGAATATCAAAGAAGAGGTTTCCCACCGACGCTCGTTGCGGCGTGCGCTGTAAACTACCATCGGCCGAATTTCCGCTTATCGATCGATCCTCGCCACGAGTGTGATTGTCGTTCAAAAAATCCGCGAAATCCGCAGCAAACGTTAGAAAAACTTTTACAGCAGATTTCGCGAGATAATTTTATTCCCGCTAATTTTGCAACTTTCCCCAACGTTGGAGCCTGCTTTTATTTTATTTTTTTTTTTTTTTTCGGGCCGCACACTCGTCTCGCGATGCTTTCGCGGGAATGATAACGA
Source organism: Cardiocondyla obscurior (assembly GCF_019399895.1). Classification (NCBI taxonomy): domain Eukaryota; kingdom Metazoa; phylum Arthropoda; class Insecta; order Hymenoptera; family Formicidae; genus Cardiocondyla; species Cardiocondyla obscurior. Next base: position 2,848,298 of record NC_091887.1, on the reverse strand, counting down.
TGGTGCATAACATGCTGCGCGCTCGAGCCTTGTTATAATCGTCCCAAAAAAAAAAGAAAAAAGGAAAAAAAAAAAAAATCTGCAAGGTTTTACCACGTCGTAAAACCGGTACGTAACGTTACGGCTGGCGCTTTTTCCGCGAGACTTTCCGGCTTGCTCGTAAAGACGGCTGTTAAAATTGCACGCTGCAAATGTCGCCCGACGATCTTCGCGAGCCATGTCTCCCCGGTGTTTCGGCTCGTTCGCGTTACATTACACCCGCGATTGTATTTCCCTTTCCCGCGATTCCGACTTGGCGCACGGAGTGTCGGAACTTCCGTGCATCCCCGAGCACCATCCTCCGCTGCACAATTAATTTCTCATCGCGCAGTATTGCCGGTATCTAATATTCCATCTCGGCTCGGGGCGCGATATGAAATACAGCACTTTAGCGAACTGTTCGCGGTGGGAAATGCGTTACCGTTAATGGAACAACAATTCGCTGCGGGCGCCTTAATGAATCGCAGTTCTGCAAATGTATTTCCGGTACACGGTGCGCTAGCCGGTGTCGCGAATATCTTGTTAATTATACAGCTTGTCGGGCCTGCTGAGTAATTGGGAGAACAAGCAGACAACACCGATCGATCTCGTCGCGACGCGAAACAAACTTCACAGACGTACCTTATAAATAAAACAATCACCCTAATACAAATAACGCTTTCGCTTGTGAAACTTATTCAGATATGAACGGCTAGTGTCAAACGAAATTAAGTTAAAAATTTTTCTTAGACTCAAACTACAAATATAAATAAAAAAAAGAATTAAGAATAACGAAATCGACGTGTCCGAGGTTCGAGCAGTTCAGAAATTCAAACTCGGAAAGTGTTCGAGACGTTGGTCCGAATTAAAAAGGGAATTTCCTACGGGAGGATCCTTCCAGCTTCTTGCGCAAAACTTTCGCGGATTCCAGACACGTTCGAAAACGAACGCTCGCGTCGCGCACCGTCGATACACGCGGGGGAAGGGAACGGGAAAAAAAGAAACCAAAGCAACGATTGATTGACGGCGATTACGCGACCCGAGGAGACGGGATAATTCCGCCCGTCGCAATTTGTTTTTATGCGAGCGGTAGCAGTAAGGGCGAAAGCCCGTCGTCAGCTTTCGTGCCACGTGTTGCGCGCGTATTGTGCACGCAGCATGCACGGTCGCCTTGCGCGAGGATTTTCGCGAGAATCCGCGCCTGAATGATGGAGCGGTGCGCGGATGAGAACGATAACACCGGCATTGCGAATTCATAAGCCCTCGCAGGCCACCGTCGGCTAAATTCCGCGCTCTCGCTCGCCTCCGACGTTTCCAGCGGCGGGTCGCCCCGGCGCCTCCGCAATTCATATCGCCTGTATTTAATGCTGAACGCGGGGATTTATTTTTATGCTCCGCGAAGGTGAGCGCGACTGCATCATACGTGCGCACATACGCCCGGCGCGGATAACGCTGATCCCTGACACTTCATCGTGCGCTAAAAGCTTTCGATCTCGCCTTCACAGCTCGCGGTGTTTGGCGAAACACTTCTTCACTCTACGCTCTGCGAGAAAATTGTTTCTGGCACCTACAACGTGACTCTGTCCGTATGAAATCCCGGGGCGCCTGCGAGTACCGGTTTTATAAAATCCCGAGAACGTGTGTTATACTGAGAATCATCGAGACCGTCGCGACGAGTATAATTGTAAATTTGACATTTTTAACGTTTTTTCAATGATCTATTTAGCAGCGATTAACTTTAATTTTCATTAATTTAACGTGTCGATACTAACATGATTAGCATAATATTTTCAATACTTTCTGAAAGCAAGCACTGTAATGTAATAGTTCAATTTTCGAACATGTGTCAGGAAGAAAGAATTCTTTTCGCAGGCAAGAAAACTTCTTTCATCTTCTATTTCCTAAAGGAAAAGGAAGAAAGAACGCCATGAGGAAGCGCTTTCCTTTCTTCTTTCGCTAACTTTTTTTTGTAGACGTTCGTCTTGATTCAGCTTTGATCATAAAGCTTTTTTGTGAGGAAAAACAGAAAGAAAATAGCCGCAAGAAAAGAAGGGAACTTTATGGCGATCTGAGTTTCGCTATGATATATGTACTTCGTTCTTCCTTTACACTTTCCCTTTCTGGCCCATTCTATTTTACACGTCAGATTATTATCGCGATCGCGGCCACTCTCTTAAAAAAGTTTTTTCATTGAAAACTTGAGTGGTGATTTTCCGAACAAAAGCACTTCGCTCAACTAATTAACGACATCATTTAAATGCTGTTTTAATAAATGTCCAAAAATTAATTTTTACAATACAAACAAAAAAATAAAAGAAAAAATAAGAAAAAATTGTTAAGTAACCGTTAAACATTTTTGAACCATTTACTAGCTTGGATCTTGAAACTTTTTAAAATATTATAATTTTGCTTCAAATTATAAGCACGTCTGCAAGTATTTTAAACGTTCTCTTAGCTTGTGAAAATTCTTAGTACTTCCGGGACTCTCCCGGAACTGGGGAGCTTTAAATCCGTGGAACCCGAACATTTTATAGGTCAAGCTTTCTAGAATTTTGGATTTATCGCGAAGTTAAGCTGTAATTAACGAGCGTTTATCGACGAAGGTGATGAGTTTATCTTAGGACTTTTGGGAAAGTAAATGTTTCTTTTTTTTCTTTTATCTCGATAGACGTCGCACGTGCCACTTCTTATCTAGCTTTAATTGATTACGAAAACCACCGCGTGGCATATATCTGTATTAACGGAGGCAATAATTCGCTTGGATTCGCTTGATTAACACGTTCGCCGGATCATCGATACACCTGCCTGCGATTATACGCGATCTATCGTACGCCTTACATAAATCATCGTAATGGACACCATTAATTCCTCACGTGACGTGCCGCTTCATTGCTGTGCGTCTCGCGGAATCCGCGCGGGATCTGGTTACGGACGTACCCCTGAATAACCCGGTATTGTACCTCATGAATTATTGATACCGGTGCCTCGATATCGACTCCTCAGGAAATACAACTCGCGCGAAACACAGCGGCACGCCGCATATCGGTTTTCGGCCTTCGCGTAGAAATTTCGCCGCGAAGCAATATCTGGAGGCAATTAATTCTCGGATCCTTGGCGACCCGCGAAATTTTTTCCGGAAGGACTTCGGGTTCCTCGAGCACGCGGGGCTCCGTCGGCGAGGACTGCGAATTTTGTTTTCGCCTTTCTGTTGGAACTTACCGAGCGAACGGAATATCAGAGATTTTCCAGGTGCGTCTCTAACGAAACTCCGAAACTTAGTCGCGCCACGGCTCGCAGCTCCGTCACGTCGGGATATAGCCGCATCGAAATTCCCGTAGTCCGACCCCCGTCTGCGAAACTTCCCAACGAATTCGGGGATCTTCGGCGCACTCGGTACGCCGGAACATCCGCGGCGTCGGGAAACTTACGGATCGTCAGAGCTTAGAATATCAACGGGCCACGTCATTACTTCGATTCCAGCTGTCACGCGAAAATTAAAAACGATGCGGCCGGTCGGGCCGGCAATATAAATCGCCTTGACATTTATGCGGAATGCGTAACGAGCTTCTGCTGAAAAATTCATGAGCGGCGGCCGCTATCGAGTGGCTCGTCGATTCACGAGATGCGAGTGTTCATTCGTCCAATTTTTATCAATAATCTCGCAATTATTGTGGATTATATTACTGAACCTGTATATTGTTTAAATACTTCAATTCTATTTTAACATTCATGTTTATACATTACTTTGCACGCGCTTTTTTTTCCCTTTTTTTTTTTTTGCATTGATACAGCGGAAATAACGCTTTACATTCTTTGTAATAATATTCGTAATAATAAAGGGTAATAAATTCAAAAAATGTTTCATGTAAATGAAAACTGACAACATACCGCGCGCTTTCATACATCGCCTCGGTTGATAATTCTCGCTTAAATTTCAATTCAAAATTTTATATTTAATGCCGAAACGTCGAAATGAAAAATGTCGAAAGGGGAAGCTGCGCGATATTTTTCCGCGGAGAGAAAGATCGGCTTTAGATTAAAGACGGTGATCTCGCGCGAACACGTGCGCGCGTAAAAAATACTCCGGTCAGATATATTTTCTCCCTGTAATTTACGAACGTGACCTTCGCTTTACCGTCGCAAAGTGCGTGTCGTGCAGTTTTGAGGCGTTTGCACCCTACGCGATTTTTCGCACCCTACATCGATCTTTTCTTTCGGTTTACCTGACATCTAACACTGACCGAAACGTTCTCCGCTCTGAGAACGACTGCGAAAATAAGGAGAAAAAAAAAAAAATAAGAGGAAAAACGAGGTACCGTGAATCGTAATCGGAGTAGAAGTTACATCCACGATATGGGTGGGTTTTTGTAAACGGTGTCGTAAAACGAAACTGGGACATATATCGAGACAGGTGCCAGGAGATTTCTCTCGTTGCCTTCAGTTCACTCTCTCGCAAGAAAAAAAAATCGTTTTTTTTTTCTTCCTTTTTTTTTTCTTGCGAGAGATCCGCGTCGAAACTAGTTGCGACGCTGACAGGATCAGTTCGCGATCTCCGTCGTATCTTAGATGCGACGCGTTTACTACGGTCAGCACAAATCCCGGCGAGAGAACTCTCGCATTAATTTCTGGCGAACGGTTCGGGCCGTAAAGCTCGACGTATTAGTCGCACCAGGGACGATCGCGCTGCAAGGGTTATTGGTACTTACCGCGAAGGCGCAGTATTCCACACTCTCGTCGCTTTTATCGAAATTACAAATTTTATGGACTCCGCGACAGCCGTCGCTCCTCGGTATCACCGCCACCGTGCCTCTTGGCGATTGATATCTTTAAAGTGATAAACATTTACGACTTATGCGCCGAACGTACGCGAATCCGGAATGCCCGGCCGTCCTTTTTCACTTTTCGACCTGGTAAGTTACTCCGCACGCATTAACTTCGAAAGCCATTTGTCACAAGTGACCCCCCCATCTCCCTTCCGTTTGCCGTGACGGACGTAAATCGTAATTCGTATCATGTCCGCGATTGAAAATGCCAAGAGTGAAGGGGTTAATCAGTTCCCAGATCCCGTTTCTCTTTCCTCAAGTTTTATAGGCCGCTTTTATTCGCGTCACGTGTGTCGCGAATTGCCGGAGTCACGACCCGCTACTAAAGCAGACCTGTCGTGATACTGTTCTTTAGACCGTTACCGCGACGGCTACGCGGCTATAAATTATCTCGTAGCGACGATTTATTGTCACAGTTCATTTTTGTTTTTTTGTTTTTTTTTTTCGGCATCGTTAACTTTATCGAGGTTTCCAGTTCGAATGTGTAATTAACGTCGAGGATTCGAGAATTGAAAACGTACGAGTTGAAGATCGTAAGGACATCGCGGTCCAATGGTTTCAAAAATATAGGGCTAATATATCTGAAAAAGCCGAGGATTTATCTGGCAAAAATAGGAGAAATGTAAAGGTTCAACAATTCAGGGTCCTAAAGGGCCGATCTGAGACTCGAAAGTCCAAAAGAATCAAATACCTCGTAATTTACCGATCCCCATGAAAAAGTTCCGCCAAGGATAATACCCGAAAACACGAGAGTGGCATTTATTCTCTCGTCTAATCTAATTTCGACATTCGTGGGCGCTATCAAAGATCGTGGGTCGTCGAAAGGGACTCTGGCTACTCATCGGCGTGATTTAGGTCGCGACACCCACGGCGGTGATTTACTTTATCCCCGCCGCGAAAAACTTGTTCCATTTTCTCCTTACCTCGCCTGTCGTGTGCAATAAAAAAAATGTGTGACCGTCGTTCGTGCTCGCATATCACATTCCGCGTGCTTCGCAGATCGGGAAGGTCTTACGAAAGCCATTTTCATGTTCAATATTCCCGGCTGTCGAGATATTGTATTTACCGTTAAAAGTACGAAAAGTTGGTGCCTCGTGGAATATTAAAAGTTAGAACCTTCGAGGCTGCCAAGGTTATTTGATGTTTAAAATTAAAAAGTTATAGAAACATGAAAATAATTAATTACGAAAACAATTTACAATAGTGTATAAAAAAGTTACTAGAGTTTTTTTTTTTTTTAAAAGAAAAAATAAACGTTGCATGTGTTATGAATAAAAACTAATGACTGCTGTTAAAAAAATATAGTTTCTTTAAAGTTCACCTGCAATTAGTTAATTACAAGAGAAATCGATAGCAAAGGAAATCTTCAGTTAATTTAAGCTGTCGACTTTAAGAAATTATTCTGCAACACGAGCACTTTTTTAAAGAAAGCTTTTGGTGACGTGCGCGAAATAAATAGCAGATTATTAAATGCCAAGTCAACGATAACCCTTCCATGCCAGTCCCCTTTATTTCTTGTTTCGCTATTAACCGCCCTCATTGTGTTTTCCATTACGCCTATCGACCCTTGCATCAGTAAAATATATTTGGCAAAACACGTTGCTGTCATTCCGCTGTCACCGTTGAAGCCCTAACTTCTTATCGGATTCTCTCGGCAAATTTATATTCAAATACTTTTACATCTCATAATGGCAATTTTTCAGATTAACACCCAAAATTTCTAGATAGAGGGTCGAGAAAACTTTGTCACCCTCTTTTTTTTTTTATCTGTCTCTTAAAGTTTCGTCCCCAACATCGATCGTCAACGTCAAACGTATTTTTTTTTATTATTTTTTTTTTATTGATGTTATAACAAAACTTTTTCTTTCACGTGCATTTCGATCCATCGGACTTTTACGCTTAATTAATCTTGTATCCGGCGCGAAATCGTTGTACCCGTTAATGAACCGTTGAAGTTACACAGCTACGTCGCATGCTTCCGATGGAGTTAGCGCGTCCCGTTAATCTGCACGTGAAATAGCGACGAGATGACGCGCGTACCTCCGATAAACCGAACGCACGTCGCCCGCAGTGGACAAATGAAGGGACCGGGCCGTCGTAATTGCCCGAGCCCTGAGGGGAATGGCTCGCGTACGATCGCACAACCGACCATCATGGAATTCCAGACGAACCGGAGAAACGTGCCCGCCGTCGGGGACGCGTCGGAAAATCACGGGTCGCGATGAATAGCGGATGCGCTGCCCCGTCCGATTATCAGGGGGTTTCGATGTTCAACCGAATCGACTCAGCGCTTTGATTCCAAGCCGCTTTCTGGGTCTCGAATAAGCCAATATGCGATCGTGCATAAAGCGTCCGTCGCCGTCATCGCGCGGTTAATCCCGGGGTAGTCTGTCTATCTATTGATTTACGGAAATCGGCGCGCGGGATGTTGGCCGACGATGATCGACGCGCGAGTATACGTGTTAGCGCGACTGCCGCCCTCATAATTACACTAATTACATGTAGCGAGCAACTGATTGCGCGCATTCAAATCTGACACCTGTCCCGAAGTCCTGCCGGGGCCACCGCAAACAGTAAATTGCTCCGGTGTGCGTGACACGCGTGCTAGGAACGATATTATTCATTCGCCGAAATTCCGCGCTATTGTTTTCCGCGCTCGCGGGTGGACAAAGGGGAGAGAAGAACGGCGTTTTCGCTGACCACGCCAAGTTCGAGCGCCGCCATGCTATCGATTTTCTCGTTTTCCGCATCGAAACCGGGCTCCTGGCAGTAATGAGCTTTCCATCAAGACTAGGGTGAGAAATTAGTTCTTACGGGGCTTATAGACCTATTTCGCTCCCACCTTCTTCTATTTTTTTTCTTTTTTTATTTTTTTTTTTTCGGCGCGACCGCACTAAAATAATAATAAAAAAAGGGGGAGGGATTCTTAACCGAATTATCGCATGTTATATCACCACGTGTTTCTCTTCGCGGAGAAAAGTTTTCGGTCGAAAACTAATTGCAGAACAAGTTGTAATAGGTACGTCTGTAGTAGTCCGCAAACTCGTTCGCCGGAAGAAGAACTTTAAATATCTCCGCGCTTTTAACGCCGCGCGGTAATCAACAAGTAATCACCGCAGTAATCAAACAATAATCTAGTTGTACAAATCGCGCTTGCATTTCCCCGGAAAACCATGGAGTTTGGTATAATAAAACTTCTGTTTTCCGTTTCATTCTGCATTATTCAGCGCTACAATTTTTGATACGAGCAACAATAATTTAGCCACTGCATCGAACTTGTTGTCGCGATTGCATATTTCATTGGAATGCAGATTAAGTTTGTTGCAATCAATTATTTTACGTCGCGAAATTCTATTTCGCCGGGTGAAGGGGGAAAGGTTTACGAAACAAAAGCGCTTTATTATTATGCCGAAACTGTTAGTAATTAGGTGTTGTAATGTGAGGATAAATAAAATTAGGAAGAACGCAAGAGAGAGAGATATAACGGAATAAATTAATTAATTGTCTAAAATTTTCCAGCACGGAGATATAAAAATAATAATAAAGTAAAACGGTCGTTTTTACATTTTTACGTAGTTATTTATCTGACCTCTCGTATCTTATTTTAATACATTTGTAGAAAAATTTTTTTTTAATAAAAAGCAATTATTAAAGCTTGCGATAAATTGTTAAAACATTTTTTTTAATGACGTAAAATTGTTCTTCGTTTTTTCTTTTTTTCTTTTTATGTATCGAATAGTGGATCATTATATGGAAAAATCAAAATGCTTGTTATATTTTGTTATCTCTTTCGATTTTATCCTCGGGCCAGAGACTTTTAAATATGTAATGTAATATTCAACCATCATTCGTCCATTATATCCTCGAAAGCTGGCAAATTGAAAATCCGTCGGAGAGACAGTTATTAAAGGGAAAGACGAGGGACAGAATTTGAATGCTAACGCGTTGCTGTCAGCACGGCGGACAGCGTCTGAGGGATGGAAAGTTCAAGTGCGGATAGTACTCGCTAATTTCACTTTCAAACGTATGCAAAGTCGCTCCTCGGTATACGAGCGAAACGTCTATACGGCGACGTGGGCACACGCGAGCCTGCTATTTTTACTTTCGCCGACCACGTGTTCGATTCGCGTCGTTATCGCGCGGCAGGAAGCAGCGGCTTTGATAAACGACGAGTCAAGTGGCGCCACACCGGACCCTCCCGGCTTCCTCATCGGTTAAGCCAATTTTTTTTTTTTTACAACGCTTTACATCGAGGTTTCAAGGACGGGATTGCAATATCCGCGATGGAACGACGGACGCGCTGCATAACAAGCTATGGTAACTACGTTATTTCACGTCGTCGACGAGAACCCGATTATCCGTGCGCGGATCGGCCGGGTCCCGAGAGCCGCAAATATCGTTGTTATTGCGCATTGTTCGGTAACAATCCTCCACTGCAACGGATTGCGAATAGACAAGATGCGTTTTAAACATAGTTGGCCAACAAGTGTTCGAGGCGGGGCTGCGCACATCGAGCTCGTAGATAAGGGAATAACCAGACGCACGGCGAATTACATGAATATTCATCGTACGGTGGATTCGGTAAACTTTACCTAGCCGGAATCGCTTCCTCTAGAATACGAATCTCTCAGAGCGCTCGGTTTCGCGGACTAATTGCTGTTATTATAAGTTAATTACGTACTAGCCAATTTCTGCGCTCGCCGAAAGAAAGGTACGGTGTACAGCGGAGCTGCGCGCGGTTTAAGAAAACCAACGAGATTCGACGATTAAGACGTTATCTCCTTATTTCGCTCCCGCAAACGAAGTGGTACATGCGATATTAACTGACACGCAAATATGTTTATACGCTTGCACGCGGGGCGGAATTGTGCCTCGCTGCTTCTCCTTCATTCCCTTCGCGTATCAGCCGCGCGTGTAACCAACGAAGCGCGTGCGGCAAAGAAAAGGAAGAAGGGGGGGGCGGAAGAAGCGCGACAGGGTGGCTTCGTTCTACTCGCGCGGCGTGGCGACCAAGCTTGGAAAAGGTGGACGCGCAAGGGTGGCTGCGCCGCGACTGGGGTGGGAAAGGCATAAATGGGGAGCGAGACGCAGTCCTGTCGGGAGCGTCGCAGCGGGCGGACGCTCACCACTGGCAGCTTTTCTCGCTCGCCTCGCCTCGCGCGCTCTCTCTTTCTCCTCCTCTGTCTTTCTCTCCTTTTCTCTCTCTCTCTTTCTATCTTTCTCTGTCACTCTTCTCACCCCCGCGGTCTCCTACACCCTCTCGCTCTTGCACTTTCTGTTCCTCCCGCTCCTACGTCCACCACCCCCAACCCCCCACCCCCAGTAATCGGCATCCTCGGGCCTAGTCCTGGTGGGTGTCTCTTTCGAATCCACAGAGCGGGCGTCGCTCGCTCGCCTGTCACAGGCAGTGTCCAATCGTCCATCCCTCTTTTTGCCCTTCTCCCCTCGGCCCGCACCTACCGCCGCCCACCCTCCCGCTCTCATCTCGCGATCCACGACCCTCCACCCCTCACCTATGCATCCCTACCGATGAGCGCGGCGCGCGACAACTTCCTCACAAATCGCGGGATCCACCGTCGAAGCGGAGGCTGTGCCTTCGATCGATCTCTTCTCGAGACGACGACGACGACGACGCCGTCGACGAAGACGACGATGACGACGACAACGACGACGACGAACGACGACCAGACGCCGTGATCGATGAGCGCCGTCGACGGCAGGGGCGAAGGGAAGAAGGCGGCTCCGTTGCCGTGGAGGGCGACGATTCCGCCGCGGAATTGACGCGAGTTCGCTCAGGATCGCCGCGCGCGGAGCGTGCGATCACCGGTCGCGCCCAGGTAGCCGCGAGAAAACGACGGAACGCCGACGTCGACGGCGACGACGACGGCGACGACGATGACGAGAATACCGCCGCTGCCGCCGCCGGCAGTCGTTCCTCGGTGCCGGAATCGAAAACGCGTGGAAAACTGAATGTGCATCACGCGCGTGTACGTAGTACGCTGCACTGGGCGTTCGCGGTCCACGACGGTCGTTCAAGTTCGTCGATCACTGCCTTCGTGTGTGAGGTACCTGCCCGATAAATCAGGATCATTCCTGCTTAATGCCCGGCGAGATCAACGTTCCCGGTTATCGGGGAATCGCGCTTTTCCGCCGGCCTTTCGAGTGCGGGACGACCGTTCGTTCGCGAAATGCATCGTGAAGCACAGTGACAAGCGTCGATTTTAAGATGTCGATCGGGAGGAAAGATTGTTGTCTAAGAAATAACGCTGAAGCTGCAAACCGTGCTGTTGAAAAACTCGCGGAAGATTGCATTCTCTGGTTACGATGAAATATTCCGGTTACTGCCGGGAAAGCGGATATTGCATAGCGAATGATTATCACTACCTCGGGAAACGACTGGATAAAATTGAATCGGCGTTTTTGTCCTCCACCGGGCTCTTGTTTTCGGTACGTTTAAACAAAAGGGACATAGAGCTATAAAACAAATTAACGGCACCTACGGCAATAGGACGCGAATAATAAAATCCGGCATATATAGAAACGGCATAACTTTAATATCGCGACGGACAGGAATAAACAATTGAATTTTGCTTAACGCGACACGAGATACGCAAACAAATAAAATATCTTATGACGCAAATGTACGACTTGAAGTAGTTTCGGCTGATTCGTTGCGAGCGAAGAATTTGGGTGAAACAAAACTCTGGGGGCTTGGATTATAAATCCATAATCCTGCAAAATAACGCGGTTGGAAAATAAAATTGTATCGCGAAAAGTGTCGATTAGAATACTAATTTAATTTTACGGTGACATTCTTAGGTAACGCAAAAACGTAAAACGAAGGCTGACGGGGTTATTAATTAATAGGATTTAAACAATCTGACTAGAAGAAATAATCGGATTATATGGTATATCGCAGCGATAAATACGTTTGCAAAACGAAGACCGGTACGGAATCGAATAACTGAGTGTAAAATTATTGGCGATGACATACGCGCTCTTACGTAATACGGCCAAGTGAATTGCGAAAAAAAACAGCGCGGAATATAATTACTGGGACTATCACGAAACGTTACGAGGCGATATAATGGAAGATAAATGGACTGGGAGCGGTACACCAACTTAATGCATATTATTCATTGTTCCCGTATTATGTGCTAATTCATATTTATAAACAATGAAGAGAAAATGCGATAATAATACTATCGCGTAAGATAGATGTTTCACAATTTTTTTTCTATTAATAATCTATACTGTGGAAAATCTTGTCGAACGAGCGCATAATATCCCTCTCTCTCTTTTTTTATCTTGTCAAGGAATATATGTTCAAGTGCCGAGATATAGGATGGAAGCGATAATGCCGTGGAATAAGGGCAGTATAAAAATTATTTATGAACTCGGGTTTATTCAAAGGTCGAAGTCACCCTCTTGAGTTGTCCCAACGCTCAGGCGAATGTTCTGCCGAATTTGCGGCGAGATCCTTTTGATCGCCTCGTTAACTGGAGGTTTCAAAAAGCGGGCGGCACGGTAGAAAGAACGACGAGGAGGCTGACCGACCAATATCGCTGCACAAGCACCGTCGGAATAGCCTTGTTCGGACAAGCAAATGTCTTTTATTCCGCAGAGGTTTCACCGAGTGGAAACAGCTTTTTTTCTCTTTCTTTTCCTATTTTTTTTTATTTTATTTTATTTTTATTTTTTCGCGGTATAACATCTTCGTTTTATACGTACACTTTTCGGCCTGAAATGACAAGCATTTACAAATCTTCTCGCATTCTTTGATCAAGGGGACGGTCTAGAGATTCTTTGTTTAACTTCAACTTAGCGGAAGAATCTCCCAAATGGATAACGCGACGGCATTTTTTCCCGACCAGCCGTTACAGTGAGAGAAAAAGCCTTCATTACGCTCTGTCACATCGTCGAAGGGAAAATAAGGGGAAAACGTGAGGCGGAGGTTCATTTAATTATCAAAATAAAGCACCGCATAATTACGCGAAAAAAAAAGCAGAGGGTTAATTTAATGGAATCATTTCATTTGAAATACAATATCTGTATCTCGTAGCTGGATAATTTTTCCCGCGCATGAATTAATTTCGCGATGAAATGAAAAGGGAGAAAGGGAGTGAAAGAAAGACAGAGAAAGAGAGAGGCGGCGGAGACGATGCGGTCGCATGGTCGGGATAGAGGTATTTGCTTGATTAAAAATTTGCCAGGCGCGAATCGCGGCGCGCGTACGCGATTATTACATTGAAAATTGATCGTTTGCTCATTGCGATGGAATTCTCTGAACGGCCGCGCGCAGGAGCACAAGCAGGTGCAATGAAATTGCTTTCGTTTTAATGGACCTCTCCACCTTCGCGTAGAAAGCGATTAAAAAGTAGCGCATATATCTCGCAAATTTTTTTTTTTTTTTAATTTTTTTTTATTATATCGACCGATCGGGTATTCGTGAAATACGATAGAAATTTTTTTTTGTTTAATCTGATATTGGAGGATAAAACGCCGGTATTATTTCACGTAAACGCCACCGCCGTGTAATGTGTACGTGAGATTATTGTTCGGTGTAACCAGAGCTACATTTGCAAGTCCCGCATATATGTAATGGTTTCCAGTTGCTGTTTGCGTTAAACTGTTGCGAAGAGCCTGCATTTTTTTGCGCTACGGGTTCGAAATTTTTGACGAATTAAATTCCCCACCTCCCCTTCAATCATTCGGCCATCAGAAATACTAGACCATTAAATTTCTTTGAAAATTCCTGTGCTTTCTCGTCAATTATTCAGTCTTTCTTACACAGATCATAAAGTTTTGACACGTTAAACTTTTCGTCTACAGATATGTATAATATTCTTATCGTACTCGGTACGTGTTACTAAAAATTTTCCGCCGGGATTAAATTCGAACGGAGTCGTGATCTTCCCGAACTCTCATTGTTAATATCGTTAAAAAAAAATTAATCGAAAAATTTACTTGACGCATATCGCATTATCTGATCCTACGGCGGAGCTCGTCGCAAATGAATAAATAAAAAAAATTTCTTTAGACCTACGACATTACCACGTTTAATCGAGACGCGCGGCCGCAGCTTCCTCGGTGGAACGGGGACAATGCCTCCTCGGCGCGGATCCGATCGCGGGATTTCCTTTCATGGAAAGTGTCGGCCGTGTTAGCCGCCGCCGTGATGGAGGAGGAGGAATGCGAGGATGGTAGCAATCGGCTGGCGTGCGGAAGGAAGCGCAGTCGCGAGGAGCCTCTAAGAGGATCGCTAAGGGGATGCACAATGTTGCTGCGATATCGCCGCGATGTTGCTGCGGCAAGGACGTCGAATCAATACGGTGCTATCGGTTGTCAAGTGCTCGCTTGCGTGGCGGCGACGTGCCACGCCGCGATTACAAACGATCCACGTCCCTAATTGGGGAAACACGTCGCTCGAAAAGCGCCTAGAGACGCCCAAACCCCCTCCCCCTTGAGACTCGAACGGCGTGTGAGGCGCACATTTGCGCGTGTGAAAACGTGATAGATCCGCGAAATGGAGTGCGCGAATCGGGGCCGAGCCGGGCACTCGGATCTGTTGTCGGCACGTATCGCAAGATCGCTCGTATGATCGCGCTTTAAAGCCTAGAGCCGACTCGTTCGCTCGCACGCTGGTGCGAGGGAGGATTCAGACTCGATACAATGAGCGGCCCGACGGTGCCTGGAGAACGATCCCGCGCCGCGACGCGGCGGATCGAGTTCGACAAAGTGCTTCTACTCGGTGACGGACAATCGGAGCTACGCAAAAGTGCCAGCGGCACCCCGGAAACGGCGGATCTCACTTGAGGAGAGGAACAATTTCACGTAAATGTCACTAAACAGGTTGGTAAAGCAGTTGATAAGGGCTCACTTGGCAGTTACCGCGACATATAAAATAGCCCAAGTGTAAAAATAAATTTGTAATGAATATTTAACTACGCGCAATCAATATGATAGACAGAACTCAGATGAAAGTTATATTCTAACGTTGATATTAATTCTAAAACTTACCGACCATGGAACTGTTTTTTCTTTTTCTTTTTCTTTATTTTTTTTTTTGTAATAATTTATTTCAGTTAGTTTATAGTCGATTTTATTTAGAAATTTTGTAAGTTTTGATATTGTTTTACTCGCGAATAAGCTTCAGATAAAAATTATCCCGCCTGAAGTGAAAGATACAAATTTTGATAGCTGTCCCGCTTAATATTTAAATACTCGACATGCCACTCGCTCGTTCAGGACATTGTATACTGCGCTAATTGGTCAAAATCGATTATAATACCCAAATGGATTACAATTTGCGTGTGATGAATGCGATTGTTACGGTCGATTGAGCGGCTGAATATTAGGCGTTCCTGAAGATTATCAGATTGCAGTTACGTCGATACATTAGATCAATTGCCAAGAGATTACCCTCCCTTTATTCCCCGATCTCTTCTCTGAAATTTTGCGCGAGATTGCTCTACGTCTCCCTCGCATTTTCCTTTGATATTGTCGCAATCGGGCGAACACGTCGCTTAAAATCTCGCCACGTCGGTTAAAATCTTACCCGCGCGCACGTTCACATCGCCGCCGAAGTGGAAATCGCGGAAGCGTGTCGGGGAACACGTGTGAAACGTCAGCAGAGAACGAGATCGCAGCAACTCATTGCCGTCCCAACGTTGGGGTATGCAACGATTTGGCAAAAAAAATAAAAAAAAAAATAAAAAAATAGAAAAAAAAGAGAAAAAAGAAACGAAAATGGAAGAGAGAAAGCCGCGCGTTTCGGCGATGAACGACAGTTAATTTACGTCGATCTAACCGCAGGCGGCGACTCGAATTTTCACCCCGAGCACGTTCGGCACTCCTCACCGCCGATGGGTGTCGGGGGACGCGGCGGCTCGGAGGGGCGGGCTTCCATATACCGCGCGAATCAGACAATTGGGACACTTTATCACTTCGCTTCACCGGCTGCATCGAGGATGGATCGCGGCCGAGAGGGATGGGCGAGGCAGAGTGAACGGGGTCGAGGAAACAATATTACACTTATCGACGAAAGGGTCGCTCGGCCGATCCGCCGATGGCGGAAAGTAAAGTTCGCCGGTAAAATTCTGCCCCGTCGCCGTCCTCTTTCCGCGCAAAGGCCGAGCATTTGCATTCCCTTGGACCTTCGAGCACGCCGCCGACAAATATCGCGCCCTTGAATAAAATTTTGCGCAAACGACTTTCATATTTTACGTGCCGCGGAACGTAACGTATTTACCCCGGATTACTCGATTTAAGCATAAATCACGTTCTACATCGCCGTAGATTTTTTTTTTCCAGCTCCCCGACGGAATTAAATAAAAATACGCTGCAACTGTAAAATTTTCGTGAAATTTGTTTGTATAATTACTTTCTCTCTGAGAGGTCGCGAGAGCTTCGGAGTCGCACTTGAATCAATAACGTTAATTGAAAGCACGTGCACAATTAATTTTTTAAAATAGCATTTCGTATTTCGATCAGACGAAAAGACGTTCTAAATTGTTGTCCGAAAAAAAAACCCACACACGTACACCAATGATGATTTTAATTAATGACGAAATAATAAATCGTGAAAAAAAAAATACAAGCGCGATACAAAATGAACGTATGAACGTATGAATATTCCGTCTGCAATGGGTACGTTCTACTTAACGCTCGCAACGCTCGCGAGTATTATTCGCCTTTGTTCAACATTTACGAAACAGCAAAGATGATACGATTCCGAGGAGTGTTGCCGGCGTAACGTAGAACACACCCAATAACCGTTCGGGTGGCGGGGCCATTTCGTTCTTGGCCTGACAATTAAATCGAGCGATAACAATTAATTGAGCACGCGACGAGAGTTGGATTATGAAAACTATTGAAATTTCCCAGGATCGCCGGGGCAACTTTGTTGAAAATCCCGCGAATGTAATCTCGCGCCTGATGAGCAAGGAGGCAGGCTTGCGAAACTACTTCTCTCGCTCGAAATATACCGCATCGTCGTTTTCGTCGAGCGCGGGGGTCTCTCGATTATCAGAATCCACGTGAAAGTTTTTCCGCGTAATCGCGATGTAATGGACACCCCGGCCCAGTTTTATTACGGCGCTCGGCGTTTTCTCGTGCCGCCAACAACGTCGGAATCTCGTCGCCCCATTGTTTAAAGTGGAAGACGATAAATGAATTGCCGTCGGTTTATTAAAGCTAAAGCTAAATTACACGAAAGGATTTCATCGGAATTAAAATTAAAACAAAAAGGAAATTAGTAGTAATTGGCTTTCAGTGATAAAGGGAAGGAAGAAGTTACGGGAATAAATTTTATTAAACTCGGCGTAAGAGGAGTCGCCGCGGTAAATTTTATTCCCAAGGAATTACAATATTATTGTAACGTTATTTGTGATTATTTACGATCATCTGATTATCGATGATAATTTACTTAAATTACCGTTATTAATTATAATAAATGGTGTTAAATTAAACTGCAACCAGAAAATCACAAATACAATACTGTATGCTTGTTACTGAGAGCGTTTCTTATTTTATTCACATTTTGGCGAGGCATTTTTATCGTATTTTTCTTCCACATTTAAAACTATTTCTTTCAGATTTTAAAATTAATAATTACATTCTTTATTATTTTTTTTATTTTAATTTAATTTATGATATAGAAGAAATATAGAAGGTAATTCGAAAGCTAAAAGACTAGAAGATTAGAAAATATCCCAGAAGCCCCGAAATGTTCTAAAATATACGTTTTCTTTTTCTGCGAGCAGAGAACGAACGCAAATCACTCGTTAAAATTCTCTTTCAACATTTTTCACAGCGCATAAAAAAAAAGAAAAAAAAAATGCGATGTGACATAAAAAAAAAAAAAAACGACTTTGTTAATATTTAAAATAAATTGCGTGTCATACGCATCTCGTCATTAGATTTGCAAATATTGTTACAAGAGAAACTCAACTGAAAATGTCACAATGTCTAACAAAAGATCATAAATTCAGATTGAAAAAAACTCCCTATCCGGGAATGATTAGAATAGACAAACAGTATCAAGATCTAGTACGTAGACCTGAAAAATATTTAACGAGGGGAATCCAATGAAGTCACGTATGGCATTCGGTGCGCAAATAAAAGTCGGGAACATTATTTTCTCCCGTCGTTTCGATTCGTGCGCGAGGGGAAAAATGCGTTCGCCGAGGACGGAGGTAATTTATGCGAACAAAGAATTACATATTCTCACTGAGGATTTCGTCCATCGTGAGTTAATTGAATTTTTCGTCGTGGCGGGGCTCCAAAAAAGTACGGCCGGCGCTCGCGATCACGACGGGCGGAGTTCCGGTCGACGGACGTGACTGTCGGCGTCGAATAAATTACCGCGAGCGCTCTATTAAAAGTGCTCACTCGATTCCGCGGGCTGTCGAACGAGAGTAATTAAAAGACCGTCACTTTCTTACGTTACTCCTTTCGAGATTTCATTTCTTACCCCGAGAAAACTTTACGATCGGCGCCGCGACTTCTCGCTTCCACTCTATAACTCCGTCGCTCTATCAAATTACCCTGTATTAGCGCGTATTCCGCCGTGGGTCTTTATCCTTAAACGACACTCGCTGTTCCGTAATATCGCGCCTTTCTCATTCGGCTGCAATCTCGCGAAAGAGAAACGATTCTTCAACCCGGCGTCTCCGGGCGCAGCTTAAAAATTTATCATTTCGAAAGGCTCACGTCGAAGCCCCCGATAGCGGAATAAATAAAGTAAAAACCACGGGCAATTCTCATGTGAGAAGATTGGCGTTTAACGTTTTCAGTAACGATCCTTTTGTTTATTAAAAGAACGACTTCTTATGTCTTACATGACTGTAGACGTTTGAGGAATTCCCCGGTCTCTCTGTCTCGCCCGCCTTTCTAGCTCGCCGTTTCTTTCTCGCCCCCCTTCGGTCTACCCTTGACTCGGGATAAACGAGATTAAAAATTCAGCAATGCGACCTACGGACGATTGATCGCCGGCATTACGCGCTCACCGGCGGTCGACACGAGCTCGCTTTCGTCGATGACTCGATACCCGGCGAAGACTATCTACATGCAACTGTGGGCGGTTGGTTTATTTCTTTTTCTTTCTTTTTTTTTCTTCTTTTTTCTTTTTTCCGACATCACCCTTAAACGAGCGCTTTACATCTTGATTGAAAGGTCCCGTGGCAGACACGTACGAAATACAAGCTCGAACGATCGGGCAGGGATTTCGATAATGCCGTGGAAACTGCAGCTATCTGGTTAAAGCGTGGAATAAATGATTTTTCTCACGCGATCGCGTGAGAAATTTCAAGGCTCCGCTCCGCTCTATTCCTCGCGCTACCTTCGAATTTTCCGAAATTCGACCGTCGATGCGCAGAAACGCGATTACACGCCGATCCGATAAGCTTTTACAGCGCGCTGCAAAATATATAACTTTTTACCCTTTCGTTTTGCCGCGCTTTTGCCATCGCAACTGTTTCGTTGTCGGTTATCTATCCGCGAAATCGACGTAGAAACGAAAAGGAAAGAGAGAGAAAAAAAACAAAAAAAAAATGCAACAAAAGAGAATGTTCGTAACGGCAAGGCAATAACTGGAGCTCGGCTGGAAATTGCCTTCGCTTTCCCTACTTCTCCCATTCGTGCGAATGCACGCCCGAATATATTTTCTCTTTAATCCCCAAGTAGATTGGGGCTTGCACGGCGCTCGCGCGCGCGCGCGCCACGCGGTAACGGAAGTTATATAAAGCAATGTGGTCAGGAGACCCCGGGGCTTCTGGAGCTTCCGCTTCCGTGAAAATTTAAAGATCCGATAGCCCACCGTCGGAAAAGAGATGCAAGATTCACGGGCGCGAAATTGGAGATCTAAAGTTTCTAAATTCTTAAATTCAAAGGGATGAAGATTTACCGCCTCAATGATACCCTTGACGCTCGGGATTATCCGGAAGCGGCGGCGTCCCGCGTGGAGCTTTCGTCTCGGATTGCTTCTCCCGGCAATTTGAAAAAATCTACGACGCCGTAATTGTTCCGCGCGATCGGACCTTTCCGCGGTCAGCCGTGTCTAAATCCGTCGGACGCGGAGGCGAGAACGTGACAGTTCAAAGGAACGATCCAAGCTCGTGCCGGTGGGATAGATCCGCGAAACAAAAATAACGGAAGTGATATTGGCTGCGCGGCGCGGCTTGGGAAATATTACCGGGAAATTGCGGCGAACGACTAGTTAGAAATTACGGCCGATGCCTTGCATTTCCCCGAGCACTCCTCGGAATAATCCCCCGGTGGCCACCGCGTTCCAACCGGGAAACGACTCCCACTTCGGGAAAGCGGGTGTATTTTATACAACGATATAAAACGGTATCAATTATTTGCAGCGAGGACCGGTTCCCGTAAGCTTTATTAAGTAACGCTCGATAAATGAATTGTTTTCAGCTTATGAATCATTTATTCATTTCTGTTAGCCGATGACTGAAAGCCGTTAGGTTCGTCGCTTCGGATGATCCGCGCAGAATAACGCGTCTCGCGATTTCGTAGCGTTTTTTTTTTTTTAATTTCGTTAATTTTTTATCGCGTTACACCCGATTGGAAATTTATTTAGCTAATCTTATTTTGCAGCCAGTGGTTAAGTCGCGCAGATTAAATATATTTCTTAACTCGGGCACATTGCACGCGCAAAGCAAATACATCTATTTACGCTGATTTTTACTAGTCGTACTTACTGTCGCTAAATGTATACGTTTTATAAATGATGAAACGTATTTCGCACGGGCATAAACAGCGGCGGATGTATGCAAAAACTCGCCAAAACGCTCATTTTTAAATTAAATGCATAATTGTTTTTTTTTTAATGTTCAAAAAAAAAAAAAAATTATTTTTCGAACATTTTTTCCATTAACTCAAATATTAAACGAAACGATAATAAACAAAGCGAAACTAAATGGAAATGTAGAAAGGTACGAACCACGAATACGATTTTTTCAACTTTATAACCTTCCAGTAAACATCCAAGTGTTAACAATTAATATTTGACTCCGTTATTAGTTTCGCGAAATGATTTGTGTAACTTGCGAAATCGCCACTTGGAAAGTTTCAGACGGCGAAAATTTCGAACGTTTCGAGAGCGCAGCGAGATTAATAAGCGTTCCTGGTAGTAACGTCTTTGTTAAAGTCCACGTCAGGTGTACTTCCGTGATCGTTTCCGTCACCCTCCCCGAATTTCTCAAAAGCCTCGCATGATTTTCGACGCACGTTCGCATTCGGCCAACAAAGTTGCGACACAACGTCGAAAATTTCTTGCCGAGAACGCGCGGATTAATTCCGACAATTCGAACTGGATAATTGCTTTAAGGGGAAGCCCGCCGGCATCGCATGTTTCATGTCGTGTCCCATTGTCATATTATCGACCCACATCGACAAATGCGCTATGATAAAAGCATAACCTTGATTTATTAATACACGTGCGAGGCAAAATCGACGTTTCCGCCTTGCACAATTCCGCATTATTCCAAATCCTATTTATAATTAAATAAGCCTTTTTAAATCGCGCGGAATTCACCTCGGTATGTTGCGGCTGACCTATTAACGATAAACAATTATATCGGAATATTTTCGTGGCAAAAATTTTTTATTTAGCTTGTTTTAATAGTGATCGAATTAATTAAATTACGTATTAATTTAATAATATGATTATATTTTAGCTTTTGCGTAAAATATCAAGATCACGTTACAATAATGTTATTTTATTATATAACGTTATTATTATTATTTTTGTGTAATATATATTTCCTTATTACGCTACGTAAAAAAATTATTTCTTACTTAATTCCCAATCCGATGTACGGCGCTAAAGTTATACAGTATTCTTCGGTCTATTAAAAGCGAGAGTAAAAAAACACGTCTAGTCCAGTTATAAAAAAAAATATGAGGAAATAAAGTTACCGGGGCGATATTTTATTAAAATGAATCGCAACGCGGGGTTGAATTGCTCGTTAACGCGATATTCATTTAACCGGATTCATTTCCGGAATGTCCGTCAGTAATCGCGCGACAATTTCTCGTGAGATACAAAAGCACGAAGGGCCGCGGGTGGATTTGATTTTGTCAATATTGATGCAAAACGGTAACAAGGAATTAAACGAAGTTCGGTTATTTTGTGAGAAAGCATAAGCGGCGGCGAGATCGGCGAGAGCTCGAAAATTACGGCGAACGACGAGGGGACGGGGGAAAAAAAAAAAAAAAAGCTCGCGGCGGAACGAGGCACCCCGGAAATGTATCGCCGATTGGTTCCGATCTTTATCGATTTAACGTTGCGCGTTGAACGGAACTGCGAAAGTTATCCGTCGATTGCAGAGATAACATTATACGCGGTATCTGTTGAATTATTGGTCGTCAGTTGTACGCGAGGCTCCCCGCGAAGCACTAATCTCCCTCCCGGGGCATTATCTCGCGGTTCCATTAGAGAGATTATGTTCGCGGGTGCGCGAATATAAGCGTGCGAGGGGCGCCCATGGGTTTATGTACGCGCCACAATTGCCGAACTGGAACAAAGCGGGGGAATCGGGAATCATCCGACTGGAAACGGCGGAAAGCTGCCGCGCGCTTATTGTTACTCGTTTTCCACCGGGCTTTGACGGCGATGTTCTCACGCCGAATGGCCGCCATCCTCGTCGGACGCGCGGACAAAAGTAACGGGTTAATAACGGGCGTTTATCGCCGCGAATTATTACCAGTACTGTGCCCAGCGGTGGCGGAAATTAAAGGTACCGGCGAATGTATTGACTGACGTTAACGGGTTCATCCGAGAATCCAACCGCGGCAATCCAACTTTATTGATCCACCGGGGGATTTTTATTTATTCGAAAAGGAATGTCCGTCGAGCTATCCGATTGTTTCCTTTTTTTTTTTCTTTTTAATAATTTTACAAAATTTTTTTTATCCAAGTAGAGATACTTAATTAAATCTTCGCGTATATTTTTTTTTTGCGTTTAATCTGAATTTAACTTCAGCATGTGCGGCCAGCTTTTGCTTTTATACACAAGCCGATTCGAGGAGATCGAATATCTCTTCCAAGGAAAATCGATCCTTAATTCGTCAAAGAACTTGACGTTGAGAGACATCGGAGCTTTTTATCGTATATCAAGATGTGTAAGGGACACCCGGCGATATAAATAGCTCAGGACTCGAGAGCACTTGAAACGGGCAGACGTTGAATTTAGTGTTAACCTAGCCCGGGAATAAGTAACGACTGAGCCGCGAGTACGAGTACCTGGGCGCACCCTCGACAAAATCCGCTCTTTCTCTCGATCTGGTTTTTGTGCAGCGGCTTGTGCTGCTTTCTTGCTAGCGCGGGGGCCATAATATCGGCGACAACGCACCAAGTCAAGTGTGAAACCCGAGTGCGAGTATCGAATGCTCGACAAATATGCGACGCGAAGATCATATTCCGTCCTATCTTCGTCTCTCCGCTCCCTTTCGCCCACCCTCTTTTCCATTTCCTTTTTCTCCGTCACCATTTCTCCGCGGCGGCCGACAGTTTTATCGCTTTTCTCGCGCGAGAGGAAGCTGCGAGTCGCCGGAAAGATTGCGGCTTCGCGGGGAGGGAAGTTGACTTTATTAGACGTCGACTAGCGAAAAGGGAGAAGGAGAGTGGATAGAGTGGAGGGTTCGCAGAGGAAATTAATTCGATTCAATTCAATGGAAAGGAAACCGAGTCGCGAGAATACTCTTTCAAAATGACGGCGAAGTAACACCGTGTATAAAATAATAAAATATGATAAGTTAATGAACAAATGGAAACGGAAGAGAAAAAGAAGAAGGAAAGAAAAAAATATATATATATATATCATGCCATCGATCGGGGTTGGCAAACAATGAAAATCACGCGTAGTAAAATAAAATGTCAATACACTATCAATTAAATTACTGAATATTGTAATATTAAATATTTAATAATTTAATTAACAGTGTATCGACATCGTAATTTTATAATAATCGTAATTATATATTATTGTATCTTGAAAGTTTAGTACTTATATAATAATCATAAATTAATTCTGCGTCTAAAAACCTGCCTGGATTTTTGTTCGAAATCAAGATTTGCATTTGAGATGATCTAGCGACTTAATTGAATTACCGCGGTCTTTTATTATGCAACGCCTTGCAGCGAAAGTACTTTCCGATTTTAATATTTCAGACAAAGATCTATAATCTGCGGGGGTTGAAGTGGCCTGGAAACCGAAATGGCGCTCTCGCGCGCCGTTGTTTCAAGGAAAGCGAGATACGAGTGTGGAAACGCTCGGCGGTCTGTACTTCTTCACCGCGGTCGTGTGCAATCGCGGAAGTGAAGGCGAGAAAGAGAGAACTTTATCGGGCATATACAAGTTTAAGATTGCCCGAGCCAATCAAGCTTTGAATTAAGGAAGCCTCTCGGGACGGTCTCCATGACTACCACCCCGTCTCTGCAT